>NW_028190263.1:6985000-8185000 GCF_048542155.1 Nylanderia fulva
AGTGTAACGACACTGTCATAAAGTCGGGTTAGGCTCTCGTAGCCTTTCAATGGGGCCATTCCGTCATTCTTCTATGCGGCGGGAAACTTTAATGTCATCCATTTTATCTCTGAACTTGCATATTCAGAATGCATATTTAATTTTATCGCAATCTTTTTATTACGAAATTCCCGAAAATTTCAATTATGTAAACTAGATCAATTAAAATATCGAAGCTAATCTGATTAGTCGATATACAGAGTGTCTGATGTAAAGTGTCACAGCGAAAATATACAAGATCTCGTTACTTGGAGACGATTTTTCCTCAGCAAAAATATCGAGGGAGGCCATCATATTTTGCATGTTTCCAATTATTTGCCATCGTGTATATCTTTATAACTAAACCTTAAATTAAAATTTTATGAAGGTAAACTCTACTTGAAATTAATCAGAGAATGTGGTTTTGTTAATATTTTATTTCCACAAGTTTCAATCGCTTATAACTCGAAAATGATGATCAATATTTTTGCCTGAGGAAAAATTGTCTCCAAATATCAGGATCTACTCGTATATTTTCGGCATGACACCCTTATGTCAGACACTCTGTATGTGTGAACCCTCTCATCTTTTCATAACATCGTAAAAATGAAAATTGCCTAACGATCATCGTGTAGACGTCGAACAACGTTATAATGAGGTAGATTCATTTATCGCCGACCGAGGTCGTATCGCGAAATTATCTTCAATTAAACGCTAGATTCCGACGTCGCGTCTCGTTCCTCGCCGTCGAAAGAGTGCAAGCGCGCACAAAGAGGAGTCGCGCGTGTGAACGGCGCTTGAACGCGGCCGCGTCGGAGCGTTGATGGTTTTTGATTGGCCGGAAGTGACGTCACGACACGCGTCGCAACTCGGCGCATTAATCCCGACGGTTTGTATCTGCGTCGATGCGGCCGTCGCTATTCTCTCTACTACTCGCGCTCGCTTTCCACGGGTATATTCGATGAGAATTTCGCGGCGAGCATTATTCATTCAATCGCGGATGTCGATAAAACGCGGTATTACCTTGTTTTTTTTTTTTTTTTCTTCAGAGCCGATTAAGCTAATTGCGCCTTATAAGCGGTTCGCGCGCGATCGCGGATTGCAATCGCGAAACTTTTGTACCGAGATATAAAACAATAAATCTTGCAATGACTCTCTCTGATAGTCAAGCGGCATTGTTTCGAAAAATTGAAAATGAAAAGATAGCACGCGCTATAAATTATTATTATCAAGAAACTTATACGGCAATATCTTCGGAATGAATGTATAAAAATAGCGAGAGGCCATGTGTGCGATTATCATACGTTCATTATCCGGATATTTATTATACCACTGTTTGAGCATCGAACAGTGACGCGGGCATCGAACAGTAGGCGTTTATAATTGTTGAGACTAACACTTACGATATTTATTTTATTTATTCGAAATATAGTCGTTTAGTAATTTATCAGCTTCTTTTGAAACTTTCTAATAGCGCGTGCTTTAAAGAATTTGCATAAAGTATGCTTCAGAAATATAAGTAGCTAGTAAAATCTCAGTTAATGCTTCTTACAAAGGAATTTTCCTTTAGAAAGCTTTAACATCAGAATTTATTACCAGTATACTTAACGTGAAATATACGGTCATGCTTTTCCTCCCCCTGTCCTCTATTTAAGTGTTTTTAAATGTTCATCAAGAAAATCACCGTAGCTTTATTAAGAGAATATATTTTTAAAATACATTGCACGAAACCGTGTATAACGATGGCGATGTAATTTATAAATTATTTTGTGGCAGAAAGTTCGGTTCCTCCTGTGTCGAAATTGATCGATTTTACGTCTTTTCTATCGTGCCATTTTATATCGGGGTGCCCAATATATATACAACAATCTTTACGAGAAACCACTATTACTTATGCATATTCGCACATTATTTCATTCTCCCTAGATGCATCGTCGACATTTTCTATTACGTCAATAGCAGATACTCTCCAGCATCCTTCCAATGTATTTTTGGATCACATTTCTCAACGGGAAATCTGTACAATACATCCTGTTTAAAAAAAATGACCTTTTCCAACCCCGAAATTATATACACACACATATACTCGCCTTAAAAACCGACGAAACAGCTGGGCGATAAATCCCGAAGGATTTCGCGAGAGATTCGACAAAAACAATGTATGGTTTTACGGTCGTCGCGAGAGGCGCGCCGATCTGGACCGACGTAGCCGATGATTTTCGGAGATGAGGGTCGCGATGCGAAGGTAAGGTTAGTACGAATCGACCGGCAGAGCAGCACCGGTCGCACGGAGCCCCAGGCCTTCGGCTCACCCTCTTTTCCTCCCAACTCTCCTGTCGGCCTGCTGCGATCTCTCGAGCGTGGGCCTTTGTGCCGGGGATGGATGGCACCGTGCCAAAATTCGTCCGCGCGATCCCCTCGTTCCGGTAGCCTCTCTATACTAACGGTCCTGCGAAAACCAGCTCGTCGGTCTGGCCTGGCCTGGCACGTACCATTTATCGTTCGCCTAGAAAACACGCCGAGTGCCGCCTCCTTTACTGCAGCAGCCGCGAAAGGGTTTGCGAGGGCGCCGCCAACATTTTTTATAGGGAGCTGCGAGTATGAGCGGAAGCTTCTTCTTTACGTCTATAGGACGATCTGTCAAAGGAAGAACATGCGAGATTGAAATTTTTATCATTGTTATTAAAGGGGATGCTGACTAGGTCTGTTTTATCGACACATATTTTCATTCAGCTCTTTATTGGCTGTACCGAATGAAAAATTCTTTACTACAAGTCAAGTATTCGTAATAACAAATCTGGGTTATTATGTACGTAAATGTGAAAAGAAACTAAGAAAGTTAAATAATTAGTTTTCTTGTTTTTTTCTTGCACGCACATATAATAGCTCAGATTTGTTGTTACGAATACTTAAATTCTGTATAGCTAATAAAGAGTTGAATGAAAATAATATTTGTCGATGAAACAGACCTAATCGGCATCCCCTTAAGCTTTAATGAGAGAGAAATCGTGTTCAGGAATGGAATTGTTTACTTCTATCTATGGAAAATGCATCGTGAGATTTTTAACATTTCACTGATCGCATTTAAAGTATCTTGTAAAATTTGTGTTCTATTCGATGAATGAGAAATTATGTTTGAAAAAAGATAATAATAGACGTTAACTGGAACTGATGGATAGATGACAGTGTATCAGCGGTTTTCCTTTGGAATTTTCCTTTGCACAAATAGTTGATTCTTCTGAATCGTATCCAATTTCTCTGAATAGAACAATCGTACGAAGGTATTGAAATTTCTGTACGTGGAGAGAACGCTCTCTACATATCGTAGGTTATTGAAACTTCTCTCCGACGCTTCGTAGGATCTCGATATGTTATCAGTACCGTGCCGGAACAGCAAGGAGCGAATAGCGCAAAGTAGTACTCGTTGCCGCGACGTAATTTAGATTCCGCCGTGCAAACCGGTAAGATTTTATTGTTTCACCCGTCGTTTAACGGAAACGACGATATCAGACTTTAGAAATGTCGGTCGTTCGCGAAGCGAAGAGCCTATCTCTCTTACAAGATGTCACTTATCACGCGTGCGTTCCTAGATAAGGACGAAATTTCTGGCTATTTCTAGTTATGCCCCGAGGAATGTCGTGCAGTTCGTCCATTTATAGTCAGTTTTTCATAAGGCAGATCGATCGAATATTATTCCCTCTCGTAATTTTGGAAAAGATGAACGTGACATCGTGAAAGCGATCTATCCGTGAACGAATTTAGGAACGAATTTAGTTTCTTTGGGAATACACGCTGCTGTCACTCACGCGAAGACTCGCACATGGCCCCATCGTGTTCAAAATTAGATCGGAATCGTCAGGAGAACGGAATTCTTTTCCCGACTAAATTTTCTCGCCCTTCCTTTCGGTTCGCCGGTGACGTCTGATAGAAAAATCCTGCCAAGAGATATTCCGCAGTAATATTAATAATAGCTTTATCTTTTTGCTGAAAATTTTAATATTAAAATAACTTGTTTAACTTTAGAAGCGTATATAATGAGAAATATTTGCATTTAAAGTGAAGAATTTAAAAATGTAATTTTTCTATACTCCAGTTTACGAAAAAATTCAGGATGAGTGATGAAATTAGTTTAAATTTTTTTGGAAAATAATTACAGAACTGTTTATTTGTTTTACGAAGTTTAATAATAGATTGAAATATTATTCTAAAAAATACATATTGCAATAAATTATTCTTTCAGAAACTAAATTGATCTCTTCTTCCTGGAATGTTAACCGTAACCTAATTTTGTAATCGCAAAATTGCTTTCGCATAATGACGTCATATTGCTTACCGTACGCCAAATAAATTTTGGCATCAACCTTTCCAGAGGCGCGATGTCTTCCGGGGAAACTCGCCGTTAGAATCGATAACCCAGCTGGTGGAACGATATAACGAGCGGAACGTGTAATACGGTCCACCGAGTTTCATCCTTGTGTTTTAACCATCTCCTAATTTATACGCCTGGGTTCTCCGTTATGAACTTAACAGCGTAGAGACTATTACGAAAAACCATCTCTCTCGATTTCTTTTTGCTAATTTTGTCGTCCATCGATATTTTACCTCGATAATTACGCACACTCGCGCTAATAATAATATATATTATAATATTAATTTTAGAGCACATCAAAACATATCTAAATGTCAAATGTCCATAAAAATAGAATTTTGTTACGTAAAATATTTACATAAGTTTTTATATTATAAATAATATTCATATAAAATATTTATTATAAAAATTTAACAAAGAGTTTACACAAAAATATGTTTTACATAGCAAAATAACAAAAATGTTAATCAATGGAAATTTTTATTTGCTTTTTTGTTATTTTTCTCGGTTATAGAATTAATTATTTAAAATTGCTTAAAAAAATACAGGAAGAGAGAAAAAGCGAGAAAAATAGAGTTTCTTGCAGATATATATTAACGTAAACTTTTTTTTATTAATATCATTAGAATTAAAATATAATCGTGAAAGTCTAATTCAAACACACGCAATAAATTATTTATATTACCTATGTATAATTTTATCAAGTTTTATGTCTCTAATTTTAGACGTATCTTTTCTACGAACAAATTTTCTTCATTTTTATTGTTAGATCAAAGGTAATTATGTACATATAAGAATATTTTCTGAGCACAATCAATAGTCCGTCACATTGAACAATACGAGTTTCGAATATAAAAGCGTTAAATCTTTTTATTCATTAAGTTCACGAATTCTCGATGAGTCATGATTTCCTTTCCTTAATAGAGAGTTTGCATTGATGTTTTGCATGCGATAAACGTTTGAATTACGTGACTAAATCTGACGACTAAAATTTGCAAATGCAAATTTCCATAATGCTTAAATCTTTTCTAGAATTATATTATATTCTCTCTAGTAATATCACTGACATGTATGCCAAGATTTTGGCAAATAATGAAAGCTAATTTATCAGAATTCGGCCATTATGTATTTATAATAATTCTTTTCTGTATATATTACATATTTGTCGATGCTCCAAGCTCTCCCTCGCGTATCCTTTGTAGATGTACAATGTGCAGAAAGAGAAGAGAACGAGGGGATAATTCCGGAAAGGGTCCATCTTTCGAGGGGTAATGCCATGCTCGCTCGAATAACGATGTGCCCTCATTGGATAGGCTATCAGTGGTTCTCAATTGTGTCTATATTTCCTACACATGAAAGAGAATGAGGAATGTAATCACTGACGCGCCAACGGTAGCAATTTATTAAAATTTCAATAGTTATACCGGATAATGAAAAATTATCGATTATTATTATTCATTTATGGTACATATATATACACATATATGTACGTGCTGTTCAAATTTTTTTTTCATCAGCGATTTATTACAAATATTTAATATTTGTACAAAAATGTTTAATGCTATTATCGCACAATTTCTAAATTATGTTTTTATAGCTTCATTATACAATATTTCTTTTTACATGCAGTATTATGCATAAGGAATATATTTTCATGAAAATTTCCACAAATTATTCCGTTAACCTTTTTTTTCCCCAAATTTCCATAGAATTTCAATTAGAAATGTTGGCAAAACTTTTATTTTAAATACAAAGCGTTCATTCGTAAAATTATAATATTCTGCGCCTCGAAAATTTCATATATTGAATACGATAAGTAAGTGCACGAGTTATTCACGGCTGAAGTATAATTTCGTTGATTCTAATGAAAATCGATATTACGAAATTTCGCATAAATCTACCATGCAGCATATACATATATATATTTCTCATAAGCAGCTCATTATTGTTCCGGCAGTAAACCCTCAATTTTCCCGGGTAAGCCTCTTGTTATGGTCGAAAGGATCGAAGCTATTTGCCATACTGGCACATAGAGAAAAAAAATTGACAAAATCTAACGTTCTTTAGTAATAGATGTCTATTTTTAATTATAAAATATCGAAATCTTAATTATGACACTACTGTTACCGACCTATAAAATTGGCAGAATGAACTTTATCGCGTGAGGAGAAGCGTTTCTGATCCGTTAATTACTTCGCCTGCTCGTTGAATCATTTTTATTCGGGTTTATAACACTTTGGTGAAGTCATCGCGGAAAGCCCGACTGTAATTACTAAGTTTTTGGGATTGAAAGAGTTGAACTAGAAAAGCGCACGCACACAAACGAGCAATATCGTTGAAAGACCCTTTCTTCTTTCGAGAAGATGTAGCTTGAATGGACTTACTGTTCTCGCTAAGATGTTAGTGTTTTCGTAGAGATCAAATAGCTTCGATAATAAAATAATTATTTTGCAATATTTTTATAGAACAGAATCAACTACGTACGTGTCAATCTTTGTCTTTAAATAACAGAGTGGAAATTAAATATAGAATTTGATATGTCACTTGGGCAATAATATTTGAAATCGAAAAACTATACAAAAGTATAGAAAATTATATAAAATTCTTAAAATTCTTCAAGTTTCGAATTGTTAAACTTATCACTGACACTTTAAATAACAGAGTGGAAATTAAATGTAGAATCCGATATGTCACTTGGGCGATAATAATCATCGAAATAAAAAGACTGTACATAAATTAAAGTACAAAAAAATTAGATTAAATTCTTAAATTCAAATTGAATACTTAAAACATCGCTAGTGGTATTTAAAATAGGAACGATATATTTAATTCAACCCAAACTAGCCAAGAAAATTTTTATTTCATTTCCACAACGTTTCGACCATCTGTTTTTGGTCCTTTTCAAGTGAAAAATTCCTTGATAAAAACGCAGTTAGTTGACACTGTTGTCATGATTCTTAAACAATATGATTATCGGCCTTTT
The DNA here is from genome assembly GCF_048542155.1 of Nylanderia fulva. NCBI lineage: Eukaryota > Metazoa > Arthropoda > Insecta > Hymenoptera > Formicidae > Nylanderia > Nylanderia fulva. The sequence goes on from NW_028190263.1 coordinate 6,992,371, forward strand.
TTAAAAACATCATGACAACAATGTCAACTAACTGCGCTTTTATCAAGGAATTTTTCACTTGAAAAGGACCAAAAACAGATGGTCGAAACGTTGTGGAAATAAAATAAAAATTTTCTTGGCTAGTTTGGGTCGAATTAAATATATCGTTCCTATTTTAAATTCTTCAAGTTTCGAATTGTGAAATTTCTCACCGACACTTTTGGACACAAGTTAAAATGGAAATATTAATAACATTCTTTTCTCTCCTACTTCGCCTGAATATTTCGAATTGTTCGCGTTAAGGAGCGGCGCTAATGCTCGTTGCTTAATATGTTTCAATCTCTCGGCAATTTAATTTCGTCGGGATGCAATCCGGAAATTAGCAAAAAAATACACAAATTTAGTCAACCTTCCCTCGGCAGGCTCGTCGAAGGACGAAATTTCGTTACGTAGCTCGTTGCCTCGGCGTCTTCCGTGGGGACGCGGAATTTTTCAATTTCCTGTCGCCTGGCGCGATCTCTCGACGCTCGTATTTCGCCCAGTCTCGAGATACTGGACTCATTTCCGTGAGGTGCGCTGATAAAAGTTGCCGCTCGCGTTTTAGACGATTTATGAAACTTTCGTGTTTCCGGACAAGCGCGGTGATATCAATTCATACGGCCGGTTGGTTTTCGCGAAATCTCGCGCGCTTTTTTCCATCGCGGACGACGCGAGAGCTAATTTTACAATTCGGCTGCGTTTCACGCTGACATTGTAAACATTGCTTATATCCACATATAAATGGTCGGGAACATATTTAGATTTCTGTACCTTTGGGGTTGTACGGGGAATATTGTCGCTAGGATATGACTTTGCTCGGTGAATCAATCGAACGTAATTTGACCGCTTTGCGGAAACAGGCTCTGCGGTGAAAACCGCGTGACATTTATCGTGTTAATTTATATCAGCGAATGAAAATGGATGAGCCAATATATATTTCTGTTTATAAAATAACCTATATTCGTAAATGTAAGTTTATCGACTCGTCACGGATTTTCTAGAACGTGAAATGTGCACTCTTTTTTTAGTTGAAATTTAATCTCTGTTAAAAATACCATGTGCAAGTATATGGTGCATCGAAATACTTAGACGTTTGATTTTTAAAATACTCGCCGTTTCGTAAGCATAGCTTTCAGGCACTAGGTAATTTTAGACTTTCTTCCATGGGTTCCGAGATTAGCGTGTCTCGGCATGAGACTCTTAGGATTCTCCCGTCAAAATCAAAAATATCTCGTTCGTGGTGTGGGAGAGTCTGAAATCTAAATATGATAGCATCCTGTAATATGCATGGAAATATGAACGGAAAAGATATCAAGTGACATATATAAGAGGAGATTATATCTTAGTTTCAAAAATACATTCTAGAAGTTATATTTTAATTCGAGAACATCACGATCGCGTTTTTAGAATGTTACGATAAATATATGTTCGAGCGAAGGTGCGTGGAATCAGTAAAACACAATGAAAATTAAATTGCGTCGAGAAGTGAAATGTTAAAAATAAATCGCCGAAACGACGCGCGCGTTACATCAGTTCAGAAGCAAAATGTTGTTTATAGTCAGCTGAAAAGTCCGATGACGTATAAAATTTCTCCCTTGGATATATTCGTAGATAAACAGTTTAGCTAGATCGTAAAATATAAGCATCATCGAGCTCATCTCTAATATATATATATATATTATATATATAATATCGTTTTCCCCGATGGATAAAATTTCCCGGATCCACGGCAGAAACACACGTCAAGTTCTCACTTTAATTTTCCCGGCGTGTATTTTCCGACCAAAAATAACGATGCGTTGCGGGAGATCGAGCTTTTCACGCGCGTGCGAAATTTGTTTGAGGAGAAATCCCCCGAAAAGTCGGACGCGTTTCGCGTCTGACAAAACAGAGCTAAATCTCCTTTGCACGTCGAAAGCGATAAACAGCCAAATGTGATCATTCGACCGCGATGTTACATCGAGGCAAGAACGTTTGCCGATCGTTATCGAGTAACGTGAATCGATTCTGCCCCTAAGTCGCAGATGGGTTCCTTATCGTTGCAATGCATGTTGCGAGATAAGAATCGTGTATACAGGGTGTCCGGTAACTAACGGACCAACGATTACAAGTGGATTCTTTGGTCAATTTGGGAACGATTTTTTCTCAGCAAAACTGTCGAAAAAGGTCATCATCATTTTTTACAACTTTCCAATATTTGTCATTAAGTATCTTTATAACTAAGCCTCAAATTAAAATTTTATTATAGTAAACTCTACCTGAAATTAACTGAAGAATGTAATTATGTTAGACTTTTAACTCCAAAACGTTTAGTTTTCAAAAAACCCATTTTTTTCAATCGTTTATAACTCGAAAATTATTGACTTCTCAACATTTTTGCTAAGGAAAAATCGTCTCCAAATTGGCCAGAGAATCCGCCCTTAATCATTGGTGGTCCGTTAGTTACCGGACACCCTGTATACAAACGGGCTATAATCCTATGACGTTTCTGTGTACCGATCTAACGTGGGAAAGATAATGGCGTACAATTTTTCGGACAATTCTATACTTGTATATTTATCCGGTGCGATAAGAATTAATGTAATTAACCGGATAACAAGATACGTTCCTCGAACGATACGGCAGATAGTATCGCTCTCTGATCGGATATCCGTACCGGTTTTCGAGGGTAATCCCAACGAGACATGTAAATTTAGACGGATGGATTCGCCGCGGAATACGAAGGAGACACACGCGAAGCTATTTACGTAACGTCTCGTTGCGCGATAAAAGAGGCATTGTCGATCGATGTTGACGATCGATGGCGGATGTAATTACTAGATAGACCTCAGCGATTTTCCTGCATCGTCACGTGTGCGTGTATGCATTTAAATATATAATATAATATATATATATATATTTGCGGCTTGATTACGGCTATATATGAGATTGTAATGTGCCAGAGGCACTCCCATCAAATGGGCGATTTCCTTTGTACGGCGAGACGATCTCACGAGAACAGGGGCCCTCTTATATGGGGCCCGAGCTTGGTGTGAACGCGATTCCCGGTCGGGAAGAGGCTCTTTAGAAACCTTCCACTGGCAGCGGGCCATCCATTAACGCGAATTAGAGTATTTAACTCGGCATGCGAGGAGAACGATGAGGAAGAGAAGAGAGAATGATCGAAGGAGGGATATATATGTAGGGGAATGAGAGAATGGAGGCGATCGGACTCGCACAGCCAATTGGCTGGATCGTCACGTTTTCGTCATTGAGTGCTCTCAGTGCGAATAAAAATATATCTCCGATATATATATATATATATATATATAGTGTGATGAGACCACTTTGGTCTGGAAATTTCGGACGCAAAGATAATCGCGCTTTCGATATCGAGAAATTTTCTTCAATTTTTATGTATGTACGTAAAAAGGTATATTAATAAACTTTTTTGACTTTTCACTTTATATTTTAGATTTTAAGTTTTGATTCGGAATATTTATTTTCGAAAGCAAATATATATATATATATATATGTACATATATCGAGTAAAAAATAAAAGCTTTGAATTTAATTGCTCTCGGATCAATCAAAATTTTTTTATATACATTTCTCTCTCTCTCTCTGTTATTTTATAACGAAATGTCGTTATAAAATAAATCGCGAGGTAAAATCAATTATAAATGAGAAAGAGAAAAATTACTGATATTTCTTGTGTCATTGTCATCGAAACGCAAACATTTATATTAAAATTCTTAGACAGCAAATTTTCGCGTCATAAATTAATAATAAAATAATAAATAATAATTATAACAATGAAACAATAAAAAATAATTTTGCGAAAATAACGATGCCACAGTACAAAGGGAACATTGTCGGAATCAAATAAAATGCAGCGAATAAAACGTTTTTACGATTTCCGTCCGCACTCTTTAACCCTTTGCAGTCCGATGCGTGCTATATATGTCGCCATGGCGGCGCCAACGGAGGGCAAAGGGTTAAAGTCTGCTTTGAGGAAGACTACGTAATAAAAGAAGGGGGTAATCCTTCAGTAATCCACCCCTATCCTCGTGAAACGGCGAATCGAAACGATATCCCGACGTACAATCATAGAACGATAAACTCTACCGACGAATAGTAAAGCGGACGTATAGGGAAGGATATACCGGATGTGCTTTAAGCTCGGCCGGTCGGGAAAACCTTCCGCCATTATTCGCTTTCTCTTTCTATCCATCTCCATTCCGCCTTTCTCTTTCTCTCTCGCTCTTTCGGGGCCGCGCGTTCACTATTGATTTCAGGTTTATTCTTGGCGGCTCGCGTTCGCTTTGCTGGCGTCAAAACATCGAAAGGACGAGGAAGGGTGCACCGCACTGCGCGTTTCAACGCCCTAATATTCAAGGGCAGACCGCTGCCGCGGAAGCTCAACATGTCGCTCTATGTGTCGAGACACTCGTGAAAGCACTCAAAACGAAAACCCGATGGTTAAATTACGAGCCCTCCGTTCGCGCGTTGCATACGTGTATATATGTGTGTGTGTGTGTGGGGCTGCCGTTGAAATTATTATTGCTTGCTTTCTGGATATGACATAATGATGGTTGGTCTGGTCCGCGGAAAAGCGCCATGCAGTATAATATCTCTCTAGAGACCGAAATTAATGTATTTTTATATATCAAATAATATATATATATTATAATTTTTTAAATATATATTTATTCTTGATTTATGTAGCTTTATTAGAGACGAGTATTTTTATGTCTACAAAATCATTTGTTATAATTTTCTTAGGTTTATTTTTGTAATTTCTTATTTCTTTTATTTTTCAACTTCTAATTATACGCGTACAAATAAATCTTTTCGGGAATTTTATGCTGTTATCTCAAATATGTTGAATTATAAAAGTATAATCTGCAATATTGAAAGTGTCATTTTCATATTTTGAGATTAAAAAAAATTGAATTAATATTTAATTGATGAATTAACTCAACAATATAATAGTTTTGCGTGAATTAGATTTTTAAAATGCAAAGCTTCACGCTGCTCCGAGCTAATTATGTATTTTTTAAATTTAGTTGGTTAATTAATTCTTGCATCACATATTATCCGCGTTTATTATTATACTCTTGTTAAATTAAAATCGAGGAGTTTCTGCTGTGGAAAATATTCTGTGAAATTTACCCGCGTAACCCCGACAATGAGACAATTATACAACTCGCCTTAATTTGCACAATTCGCATGAAATGGCCTTTTATTCGCTTTTATTGCGTTCGCCTCTTCTACTGCCAATTCCGATGACGTTGATCCTCGTGTAGCTCGACAAACCAGTTTCCTGATTTGCCGATATCCGCCTCTGAACCTTCTTCTCCCCCAATTTTAGTCGATAAGACAGACATTGTATATGCAAAAAGTGCCATCTTGTTTAGTCGATGGCACTCGGAAAATAGGTCATTTGTTCGATATCTATTATTTGCATGAATTAATCTAAAGCAAAGAAAGGGAGAGGGAGAGAGAGAAACCCTCATTTGAGATAACTTTGATTTCAAAGTTCGTATTAACTTGGTTCCTTGTAATACCAGACATAATATTGAACAAACATGAGAACTTTGCTACAAGGCTGTAAACGAACATACTTGGCTATCCTTTAGTATATCAGGATCCTGAAAATTTTCAGATATCTAATCGAATATGATTAATCTTACTTGATCAAATTATTTTTTTTATTCATCACATCTCACTGATATACAGGGTGTCCGGTAACTAACGGACCAATGATTAAGGGCGGATTCTCTGGCCAATTTGGAGACGATTTTTTCTTAGCAAAAATGTTGAGAAGTCAATAATTTTCGAGTTCTTCAGTTAATTTCAGGTAGAGTTTACTATAATAAAATTTTAATTTGAGGCTTAGTTATAAAGATACATAATGACAAATATTGGAAAGTTGTAAAAATTGATGACCTTTTTCGACATTTTCGCTGAGGAAAAATCGTTCCCAAATTGATCAAAGAATCCATTTGTAATCGTTGGTCCGTTAGTTACCGGGCACCCTGTACATGACTATTATAAATATATTACTTAAAAAATGATTGCAATCCCGTTCTCTCACTCTATATAAATTTTTTATAAAAATTGTTCTCAACTAGTTTCAAATTCGATCTTTTTTTCACAAAAATTCAAATTGAACGTTATAACTCGAAGAAGATTAAATTATGATGAAATTAGCGTGCGAACGACTGACGGGGCGATAAATTGGCAGTTTCGCATAACCGTTTGAATGACCATCCGTTACGAATATTTAATTAAGTTACGCGAGTGCAGTGTGCCGCGCCGCGGAATTCATTCAGAGAACGTTTCGTCATTTACTCGCCGTGCTCGAGGAAACTGATCGAATTAGCGTGGCGTCATTAACATTTTTTTTCATTATGGTCCCGCGCACGCGATCGCCGTAAGGCCCAGCTATGTAGCGGCGACACGCTTCGCTGATGCCGAAGGGGAAGCATGCTCTGAATGGTCCCTTTTATGCGAGGAAAACCTTCGCTCTGTTCGCGAGCGCAGTAAGAAAGAGGAAGCGGACGACGAAGAACTGTTAGACTGTCGTTGAACGAGTGAGAACGAGCCATTTGCTAAAATGGAATTGAGAATTTTATCTCACGAAAGCGAGGAAAGGATCTTTTTGAGATATCAGGACATGAAACCGCGATCATTTTTTGCTAATGTTTCAGAACTGGCGGAATAGTTTTTAATGGCAAATTCTTGGTATTATTCGGAGACGATTTTTCCTCAGTGAAAATGTCGAGACATCAATAATTTTCGAATTATAAGCAGTTGGAAATGAAGGTTTTTTTGGAAACTAAGCTTTGCAGAAATAAAATATTGACAGAACTACATTATTCAGTTAACTTTAGATAGAGTTTGCTTTAATAGAATTTTAATTTAGTTATAAAGATATATAATTGTAAAAATTAAGAACATACTAAAAACCTTCCTCAACATTTTTACTAAAGAAAAATCGTCTCCAAATGATACCAGGAATCTGATATTAAAAACTTTTCCGTCCTGAATCCAGTTCTGAAATACTCTGTATATAGAAAATATTTTAGAGAAACTAATTCTTTTTAATTTGGTTATTTTCACATAAATATAATAGATTATCCGCAATTATATAAAACGCGAAAGCAACGTGAAATTTTATTCAAATATTCCACAGAAGAAAACTTCCGTCCAGCTTCGTGTATAAATGTGATTTAAATTTGATTTGATTCGGATTTTTCAACACATTCCGTATTCGAACTTTCGACTGCCATTGCTTGAAATGAAAAAGTCCATTTGATTAAAGTAAAGTAAAAATTCATGCCAGCGGATGCTGCTTGTCGGCGATGCCATTCCTTCTGCATAAATTATATTAATCAATTAACGGGGGATCGTGTAATTGAAACGATCGAATGTAATTGAAGAATTTCCTCCAATTTACCTGTCGAGATACCGATGCGTTTTTACTCGGATCTCGAAAGTTTAATTTCTCTAACCGATCCGGAGACATATTTCTCGCGTCAGCCGGAGAGAAAATTAGGTCGACCTGGAGATCACGTTTTCCACTATATATGTACGCTCTTCATTCCTTATCCATCCTGTCCCTTTCGTTGATTAAGCTACGTCCGCGGAATAGAGAGCAGTCGAAGGTGGGAAGAGTGACAACGTTTGTAGAGCCGGAGGTGACTTTTCTCTCTCTCTCTCTATCTTGGCCTCGTTCAAAACTTAGTTTCGGCTCATTCGCCGCAAGGGTTCTCCACGAAAGAATCCATCCTCTTCTTTGCTGCTACACACATATACTTTCCGTATCTTTTCTCTCGTCGAATATCCCTTCAGGAACATATGCCTTTCCTCCTAATTTTTTCATCTCCTCTAGTCTGTCACTCCGTTCATTTTTCAGTATAAAATCTCTCCAATTAGTGATCAGAGAAAGGTCTGAAGCTTCATCATAGCAGCTTTTTTCGTGGTTTTGTTCGAGAGTTTTGTTTCGTGTATTTATATACTTAATTCTCAGAAAAATACTTTTCATTCATTTTGTGCGCTATAGAGTTGAAGGAACATGTGATATTGGGTAAATATTTTGTATACGCGGAGTTTGAGTTGTAAATGAAATTGCAAACTCTGCGGGATTAATTTTCGGAAAAAAAACTTTCATGAGTAATGAAAATAAATACGACATTTTTATCAGTACCAACATACATACACAGGGTGTCCCAGAACTGGCGGAAAAGTTTTTAATAGCAGATTCCTGATATCATTTGGAAACGATTTTTCCTTAGTGAAAATGTTGAAGGAGGCCATCATTTTTAGCATGTTCCCAACTTTTGTTATTATGTACCTACCTTTATAACTAAGCCTTATATTAAAATTCTATTAAAGCAACTCTACCTAAAATTAACTGAAGAATGTAGATTTGTTAATATTTTATTTCCACAAGGCTTAGTTTCAAAAAGAGCCTTTATTTTCAACTGCTCTTATAATTCGAAAATTATTGGTGTCCCGACATTTTCGCCGAGGAAAAATCGTTTCTGAATGACACCAGGAATCTGCCATTAAAAACTTCCACCAGTTCTGGAACATCCTGTACATAATATACCCGAATAAAGAAAGAGAGATGGAAAGAGAATCGTGGCTGTTTTTATTCTGATTTCGATAAAAATATCAATTGCTACATTTTATCGGGCGGCCAAGGCTATCGCAATCAAGCCCGAGAAATCATCTGGGTCGCAGTACTTTGTTGCTGTCGGATCTTGCGTAATTGCTGAGACCGAGACCCTCATTTCTCAGACTTAACAAAGAGCACGCAGAGCTCTTCCTCGGCGGAGCTTCATCTCTGTTCGCGCGCGACCGGTTCGTATCGGCGAAATCCGGTCTAAATCGAGTTTTCAGAAAAATGTTCAAGGTAGAAATAACAAATGGCTCTTTGCGCTCCCGTGACGGGGCGAAAGGGATAGGGGAGAGAGCGTTCAGAAATAATCTAGAAAGAAGGGAGAACTGGACAAACCATCTGTAACCTGCCACGCGCGAGATTGTGGATGGCACGACCCGGAGGCGAACCATAAATTATAGTTACCCTTCGCTGTCTATGGTAAATCGTTCGCCACCCTGCGAATCCCTCTTCGCCTCTTCCGTTCTATAAAACTGTCCTTTACTTAAACTCTTTGGCCTTATCGCGAAACCAGAAAATCTCGTCGAATATCGATGAGTTTTCGTACGTGCTTAGATACCGAATAGAATATCTGTTTCATCCGAGAGATTCAAGAAACGATCAAAGTATTTCCACGTAATATCAAATGATGATAATTGTTATTCCGAACGAAAAGAAAAATAGAAAGATAATTTTCGCAGAGAAGCCGTCAAACTGGTAAATTAACGAGAAAATTCATACGTTGTAATTATAACTTTATAATCGTGTATACATATATTTGGAGAGCTGTGTTTTGTATAATTTATTTTCGCGACGCGGAACTACAAACTACGCAACACGCTGACGAGCAACAATCGATTCATATCCAATTTACATCTTTATTACCTGATATCGAGTCGCAGTTGACAGTAGCGTAATACACATTATTCAACCGCCTAGGGATATCCAACTTTGTTGATTGATATTCCTGTCCTTGAATATTATAGAGAGGAAGAGAACCGAACCGTGGAATTACACTCGGACGAAAATGGCTTACATTTTTTTGACGCATATAAAAATGTCTTTAGCGCGAGAAGAGCTTCTGGTTTAAGATCGCTGGAGATATTATTCCACCAATCGCAACCTACCGTGATGGAACGTTGCCAGAAATCTTTCTACTCCGGTACGATTGCGTCCGTGGTCACGATGAATGGTGCGCCACCGCACGAAAAATTGGCAATGCCATTTTCGCTTCCATTATCCTTCATCTCTAACGACCTCGGAGAGATCGGAAAAAGTGAACTGAATGCCGGCGCGATAATAAAAATGTTTGTCTCTCTTGTCTCGCGAATGAAAAGCGAAGAGCGATCGAATGTGAATGGAAGTTTATAGACAAAATAATATGTTTAATATATTTTTTTCTTGTAATTCATCCATCTTCATATTCGACTCGCTCTAAATCGTAAATAACATATTAATCTTGAGTTGAGAATTGCATGATTAATCGATAGCAAACTAATGCGTTTAAACTTTATGCAAAATTAATGAACTATATTTCAAAAATTTGAAATAATTGAAACGAAAATATCTTTATAATCAATAATTAACTTGCAATTCACAACTTTATTTAATTATACTGATCTACTTTAAGGTAAAATATAGATTTTACTAATCTTATTTTATTTAAGCTACTCCTTTTAATTTATCTAGCTAAATTGACAATTTATTAGGATGAAATAATGTAATTCAATCAAGACACGTTATTCTTAGTATAACAAGCCAAGAAAGAAAGGTTTTTACTCCGATTTTCCATCGAATTATTTAACTCACAGCTCACATTTAATTCACATCGATAATAATCTCTAGAAACCAGGAATCTTTCGTCTTTAGCTTATATTCTTCTCCTAGAATATTATTACAACCTCGTATATAGTTCCAAGTCGCGAGAAGTGATAAAGGAACGAACCTACCTGGTTTTTTTTAAAGATTAACATCTTAGACCTTGCAGAGCGCCGAAATTGACGAGAGATAATATTGTTTTGCAGCACATGGTGCAGACAGGGATGGCTGCACCCTATGGTGGGGGTGTGTTCTATCTATCTAAATTGACAATTTATTAGGATGAAATAATGTAATTCAATCAAGACACGTTATTCTTAGTATAACAAGCCAATAAAAAAAGGTTTTTACTCCGATTTTCCATCGAATTATTTAACTCACAGCTCACATTTAATTCACATCGATAATAATCTCTAGAAACAAGGAATCTTTCGTCTCTAGCTTATATTCTTCTCCTAGAATATTATTACGACCTCGTATATATTTCCAAGTCGCGAGAAGTGATAAAGGAACGAACCTACCTGGTTTTTTTTAAAGATTAACATCTTAGACCTTGCAGAGCGCCGAAATTGACGAGAGATAATATTGTTTTGCAGCACATGGTGCAGACAGGGATGGCTGCGCCCTATTGTGGGGTGTCTTCTATCTATCTAAATTGACAATTTATTAGGATGAATTAATGTAATTCAATCAAGACACGTTATTCTTAATATAACAAGCCAATGAAGAAAGGTTTTTACTCCGATTTTCCATCGAATTATTTAACTCACAGCTCACATTTAATTTACATCGATAATAATCTCTAGAAACAAGGAATCTTTCGTCTCTAGCTTATATTCTCCTCCTAGAATATTATTACGACCTCGTATATAGTTCCAAGTCGCGAGAAGTGATAAAGGAACGAACCTATCTGGTTTTTTTAAAGATTAACATCTTAGACCTTGCAGAGCGATAATATTGTTTTGCAGCACATGGTGCAGACAGGGATGGCTGCGCCCTATTGTGGGGTGTCTTCTATCTATCTTATATTCTCCTCCTAGAATATTATTACGACCTCGTATATATTTCCAAGTCGCGAGAAGTGATAAAGGAACGAACCTACCTGGTTTTTTTAAAGATTAACATCTTAGACCTTGCAGAGCGCCAAAATTGACGAGAGATAATATTGTTTTGCAGCACATGGTGCAGACAGGGATGGCTGCGCCCTATGGTGGGGGTGTCTTTCCCCCTCCGGTGAACGGGGTCGCGGGTGTCGTGGGGGCAGCCGGTGCAGCCGGTGACGTTAAACCACCGCCGCCAGTGCCGGTGAAGGAGGAGAGCGCCGGTGCGCCCCAGCAACCACCCCCAACCGGCGGGCCCCAGGTGCCGCCCGCGACTGGCGCGCCCCATTCCGCCGCTCCTGGTGCGCCGACCGCGGCCAGCTTCAGTCCGCCTCCGCCTCCGAACGGGGTCGATCAACAGGCCATTGTAAGTTTTTGATTCTGAATTCAATACGCGGCTACATATGTCGGCCCGATCGATGACTAGCTGCGCTTCGCTTCGATTATTATAACTTGCGGAGGTGTACGCTGTTAATGATTTTAGGGCGGAGTCGGCTCATTTTATACGCAAGATGTATATCGGTATTATGTTAAACGTCGGAGAGAGAGAGAGTTCTGATGGTAAATTCAATGATAATGCGTATTTTGAAATAATATCTGCTCGAAGGAAGACAATGGTTGTAGGAAACTTAATATTGGATTTGAATATAAATACCTTTTTCCGAGAAATAATCATCATGTTGCGTGAATCCTGTATAAAAGCTAGGGAGGAGAACTTGGTTGAACTCTGTCTCATCTTTCTTCGTGAGCACGTGTATAATAAGTTCACGTGACACCGAGAGGTCGCGTTATTAGCCATCCGAGCCAGGGTGAGACCGTAACGAGACCGCAAGCATAGGATATACTTTGTTATAGAGCAAGTTTGTTCGTCGCGTTTTTAGCTATCGCTAAATTACGCGAAACGAGCTCTCTTGCGGTCACGTGACCTTACGAGATTCTGATGGCGCATTCCGCCACCGGAGAAGCAAGCAAGCAAGCGAGCAAACGCTCTCCTCGTCCTTTCCTTCATCCTGTTTGCGCGGTCGTTGTCCCGTCACGTATAGTTTACGTCGTCAATGATTCCAGACACGTATGAATGGGAGACGAGACCGCGCTGCATTGACGACGAGTGAATTCCACGAGAGGGGCCCCTTGTAATTCATAACAGAATGCGCGATAGGCGAGGAGAGTTATTTACTCGTTGAATAAAAGAGTTTTCCCCCTGGATATTATATTCTCTGAAAGCTGAAAAGATGGAAATACACTCGCGACATATTTCCGCGAAATCGAAACTTTATATTTTTATTCTTTATCCGTTTGCGCGAATACAGATGATTTCATCTTAATATTTATGTTAATTGAAAGACAATAGCGATTCAGATATATAAAGTTAACGGGTTGCTTAACTGAATTAATCGCATCTATTTAAAATCAGCTGATTTTTGTAGACGCTAATTTCGAAAACAGTATAATTCCAGTTTATTCAAGACGATTCGTCGCGTAATCGAATTAATAAAGTCCGTTTAATTCGAATGATTTTCAAGCGGAGTAATACCAGAAGCAATAATTTCATCTCGATGCACTCGGACTTGTAAAAAGCTATTGCTCTTTAAATTTAATCTCCCGTTAACGAATCGTAATCGATGTCGCACGATTTAATTGGAAATATGCATGCAGGCATCTCGTGCTTGCATGGCTACCGGAAATAACCGGACTTATCTTAAATACGAGACTTGTAATGAAATCTCTTGTTTTTTTTGTTTTTTTTTTTATCTGGCCTACTTTACGACGCAATACAGTTCATTACGTTATTTGCCAGATATGATTGTAGCGCATTTCGAGTTTCTAACTCTTTCCATTCTACTACAAATTATTAATTACGTTTTCTCGCATCAGCTCGCGTCCAATTCTGTACTTGCAATTTGCTGCTACGTGATTCACATTCGAAACGAACGAGATCTTTCGAAAACACTTCACGGATTTGTATTCTTCGGTTGTTCTCTCGAACGACATTTTTATTCGCCACGTTTATGATTGTGACCTTTGAATCTAAGTGAATCGTGCGTGAAAATGTTGATTTCTTCGCATAAAGTTCTCATCTATCGTTTGTTCACCTTGTCCGCACGGTTTTTCAATTCTTTTTATAATTTCTTTTAAAAAATAAATTTAATTTCCAGAATATCTATTCTTTCGAAAACGCTGTAATTATTCACGCGTCTTCAAAAGCGAATATATTCATTCAGCGACCGATCAATGTTACACGCTCGTGGAAAATGATTAATCGGTAATTGCGTTTTAATAGTGAATTCTCTTTGTTTGAAATCGGTCCGTGGGGAAACGACGTTCGCGTGATAGATACGCGATTACGAGATATAATCCGGTGCCATTAATTCACTTGAAATTCATACGCGCGTGGAGGCTTCGCTCTCGCGTCGAAGAGCTGCAATGCGTTTTCGTCCCATCGACCGACCGTCTCTCCCATTCATTACGATCGGAGACACCGTGCCGGACCAGGTTTCCATCTCTGATTTACGATCGTCCTGAGTTACGGAACGGCGAGGATAAACGCGACGATCGCCGTTTAATGCTAAATAAATATCGGAGACGCGATAATTGATTTTCATGCTCGACTCTCGAAATGCAAAGCGCGCTTTCGCGGGATATCGCGCATATATGCATAACGAAGAGTGCATGTGCGACGAAAGTAACGTCTGCACATCCCGTGTAATTCATTACCGGCAATGACGTTAATATATAAATCTCGTTAGTTTCGCGCGAACTCCTCCCTGTATTTTACTTTCGACAACGCCAGAACGCTCTTTTTATTCATTGCTCGTAAATTCGAGAGTACGATAGCTCCGTGTATGTGTGTGTGTGAAAAGGAAATGAATGAATGGTGGTGAATTGGATTAGATTTTGATATTTAACGAATCTCCATGAATAATTTTTGTATTCTAAAGTTACCATTATTTGTGACAATATATTATTAAACCGCTGACAGTATATAAAACTGCTATGTAGAGGCAAAACTTTTATTTATATAAATAATATCAATTATATTTGTATATCCAGCTGGAAATAAAATTATTTTTATATCTTCGAACGAAATATAGATGTGCTAAACGGAGAGAAAATCCACAGTTTTACGACAAAAGAAAAATATTCTTCAAGTTCATTATTCTCGGCGATTTATCAGCGATTCTTCAAATTACTATAAAAATATGACACTCACGTTTCATCAAGAAACTCTCTGCGACGGCTCTCATTTTTTTTTCTTCTCGCCAAAAATAAGTTTCATCAACCGCGGATTCGATAACGACAATTAGACGGTGAAAAGTGAATAATTCGCGAACAGCGTCGCGGTTTTCCCTCTCCACGATCGCGGTCGCTTTGTCCCGCGGCCAAAATTCGTCTGCTCAATTAATCGGTTAGTCATCGAGACGAGAAACGCGGTTGCCTTGGACGCGCGCGCAAGATATCACCTGGGAACCTGCATTTTCCCCTGTTTCATTCCGAGCGGATGGCCGCGCAATTGTATTGTGTTCGCACCGTTGCGACAACACGTATATTATATTATCGCGGAACTACGGAACGTTATGCCACGCGGACTCGCGCGCACAATACGGTCGGTCGGCCAATTCGTCGTACATAAATTTTTGACTCGAATATAAATCACGGCCGTCATAAAGAAGATATATCGCTGTCCCGAATCGCGACGATTTTCAGGATAGAGTATATTATTAAGAAATTGTCTTCGAAATTAGAACCAGCTCTAAAATTACGTATTTAATTTGACGTCTCGGAGAGAGAGAGAGAGAGAGAGAGTTTGCATCTTTCGCAAAATAATATATGCATAATAGAGAATTAATTAAAATTTAATGCAATATACGCTGTGTATAATGTTATGCATTACAAAATGGGATTTTATTAATATAGTAAAGTTATGGGTTTTTTTTTTTAATAAATTTTCCACTTTATTAATTTCCCACAACTCACCTCGTAGGGAATATTACACAGCGCGAACATAATCCCAGTTTCCCCAACAATATAACATTGCACATCGTTATAACGCACGTAGTATCCGTATCTTTCGGTGCATTTCCTAGTTATCTAGATGCATGAGGATGGCGCATTCGAGTTTCCCAGCATATTAGGCGAAATGCCGTTGGACTCTCTTTCGAGTTAACTCGCACGAGACGGTTTTAGCAATCCGCTGTCTCTATAGTTCCGTGCGAAAATTTCCGCCATGCGCCAAGACATATTACTGCTGAAATAACCCGGTTCAGCAAATGTGTTATGCCACGACCTGTTTTAAACTAGCGCATTTCAAAACATATAGACGAGCAAAAAGTTTCCGCCTGCAATTCTTTCAAAACTCATATATATATATATAGGTATATATAGAACGTCCTCTTTACTGAAATAATAAACTCTCTGAGTTTTCAATTATTCCCAACCTTCCGATTGCGTCTTATATCTTATTATATATTTATTTAATTAAATTTAAATAAATAAATAAAATTGTATTACAGAGTTAACATAAAATTAAAGTAGAGACCGCGCGCGGATAAAAAAAATATTATTTATTTCGCATTATTCTGATTATCTCAGTCTACCGGAAAGACCGCGTCTCGGAGTATTCCACTCTTGTAAGTACTTCCTCTTTCGCGTACCTATTAAGGGAACAGAAATTGGTCGAGGGGATCGGGCGAATTGAAAGAAACATGGAGAATCTCGAGACATTATGAATATATATATATTTTTTGAAATATAAAGTTGCGCAAAGAGGGCGGACATTTCTTTGGCTCTTTATGTTTTTCCGCTCGCGATGAAAAGCGAATCCGCCAGAGCGCATTCAACGGCGTTCGTTAGTCGCGGAAAGCCGAGGCCGCTTTGCCAAGTACTCGAATACGCTGCGAAGAGCTCGGCTATTCGTCGAGTTTACCGGCGCGAAACTTTGCAATACACGCGCAAGCAACCGGGTTTGAAAATTTTCCGGCTCTTTCCTTCTCCATCTCCGCGCTTTTTTTTCCACGACAACCTGCCGCTAATGAATATAAAGTTGCGGCCGTCGTCTGGAACTTTCTGAAATTACCAAGTAGCGGCGAATTATACCGTCGCGACGCCTTATTCAGCGAGGGAAAATGTCCCTAATACTAGCCATTGCGCATTGTTTTATTGTTTTCCGTCGCATTGCGCTCTCTCTCTCTCGGACCATTTTCCCGGAACAAGGGCCGATAAAAAGCGCTTTTCTTGATTACTCTTTGATTATTCGAGTTTCTTTGCTTACTAAAGATTGGAGAACTTTGAGAAACTTGAGAAAATTACTCGGATATTACCGGGAATTGTCGCACTTGGATCACAAAGATGATACACTTACATCTTACTGGATGTCTTTAATACTGTATATGTGCGTGTAGATACGAAGATGGCTTTTTGTAGATGAGTTTTATTACGAGTTTCAACTATATTTAACGAGGAAAAAAAATTGAGGATAAACTGAGATTGACGATTGAGCAAGTATTTATTCAGAGCATTTTCTTTTTTTCTACCGAGACTTTTCTTCCGATTTTCATAGATTTTTAAATTACAAGAGAAGAGCTTTTCAAATAATAAGAGAAATGAAGATAAAGAGAGAACGCTCGGCTTTTTATAAAAAATTCGAATTATTAATTGTATTCCAGATAATCGATTTCTCTTTATTTTATAGTATAAACGACCTCGCAAAATGGAGGCAAAAGATATTTTTTCTCTTTTTTTTTTTGGACGCATATTTCTATTTTCCCGTAAAGGTTTTTGTTGTGTCTTTAAGACAAACCAGGTATAGAGGGAGAGGGAGGGACAAACAAATGGCTCGGAGTTTTAGGGAGAACGGCCATAAATCCTTGCCTCGGGAACGACACGTCTCTATTATTCATGCCGGACTAAAAGCTTCTCGAACTGTACAGAATTCGCGAGCGTTTCCTCGCTTGATGACATTATCCGTCTTCCGCGGTTTGCATAATTTGTCGGGTTTATCTCGCCTAACTTCTCGCGCGTTCCTTCATGCAGTGATTTGTGTGCGTCTAATCTGATCTGCGTCAAGTCTATTTCATATACATAAATATATATGACGTAACAAATAATCGTGATAAAATAAATTTAATAAAAATAATACATGAATTTTAAATCGGCCAATAGAGCTTAAGCGCGAAAAATTAATTCTTCGGAACTGTATCTCTTGGTTTGAGATTTACTAAGTTCCATATATAAATTAATCTCGAACTTACATATGGAGAAAAGGCTCTATTGGCCGATTTAAGATTCATGCATTATTATTATTATTATAATATTGAGAGCCGACATATATTTCAAATTTAATAAAGTTTGTAAGGGACCAACCGGCCAGAAACGTTTCGATCAGTAATTTAATCATGATAGAGATTCGTAGCGATGTATCTTCCAATATTTCGATTTTTCTCGATATGGTAGTTTACGAAAATGAAATTTTCTAAATAAAACCTCGCTGCAGAAAATAATATCATAGACGAATCTATAATTATCTGTTATTATCGATGAAAATCACAAAAGACAAATTATTGAGAATAACACCTGACCCTTATAAATACTTGTAAATAATTTTGTCTTCAACTTTAATATTTCTTACGGAAATAATTAAGATAATGTTTCGTCGAGGACTAGTGTTTTTCACGGTAGAGATAGTTTTATAATCTGATTAGAGAGAGCCTCGCGAAAGATGCGAAAATGGCACAAAATTTTTAAAGTCTTCCTCCTGCACTCTTCTTGATTGCTACAATAAAATATGAATGTTGTTACTACGCAGCAATTATACGAACAACCGTCTTCCTACACTTCCATTTACATAATATTTCATCACACTACACATTTGCATTTTCGCATCGTAGATAAATCTTTTACTGCTAACAAGCTGCAATTATATTAAAGCGAACGAAGTTACGAGCGCAAAATATGCTTTTGGAAACACGAAATCCGCGGCAGAAGCACGTCTCGTTTGAATTTGTCCAAACGATTCCGCACCGTTGTCGCAAACTTGTCAGAGTCGTTCGCTCGAAGCTACACGAGCTATACCTACCGAAAGTTGCAGGAATAAATGTTCGTATCAATTGACGTCCGGGTGTACTTCGCGCATCTCTCCTCGTTCTGAACGAGAAGTACGCTGCCGGAATATCAAGCAGTTCGTTTGAATGCCGATTTCTATCGGCAGAGATAGAAGCGTAGTTAACGAGGATGGATCCGCTCGATGAGACGCGGACGGAGCCTCAAAAAAATTCAATTTGCCAGCTTCGGTGTAAAATTTCTGTCCAATCTGGAATATAGATGTCTTACGTGATGGCGTGTAAATTAAATCCATGTTTTTCGGGAGAAGAGCGAGAGAGATAAATAATGGGGATAATAAATAGAGGAATAAATTTCAAAGGTTTGGACATTCTATTAATTTCGTATTCCAGTGAATATACTAACGAAAAAAATGTTCAAAGATTAAGAGAAAAATTTCTGTCGAAGAATAAGAATAATCCTTTAACAATCTGTTTTTCTCTGTCTCTCCATTGTTCTTTTTCCCTTTTGTTCTTGTCATAAATCTTACGAATTTTCTGCATCCGATTAAGTACTTATAAATGCAAATAAGCATAAACAATTATTCTCAAAAGTACAATGAGTATTAAAATACAATGGCTGGATTCAAGATACATAATAAATAACCGCACAAATATTATGAAATTTTAAGCTTCTTCATTTTTTTATTATGCTTTCTTCTATATTGCGTTTTAAGCACTATGGGTCTTCTTTTTTATTCGGAATTTTCTTAGGGTTGGACAAATTAAATTAACTAGGAGGTATCTTTATTATAATTACGCAACGCTTTGTACAAATATATCGGTCTTGAGATGAATAATTTCAGGCATCAATATTTGAAAATTTGAGAGAGGAAATTCGCCAATGCGATTCCAATTTTTTGCGAGCGTAGTTCGTCAAATTGGACTAGTTTTCAATTGTGAAAGAGCAAAGGCAGACTCTCGTTTGTGACATGTCATGTTATACCCGTTTTTAGGGCATTAAAAAAATTTTTTTACTCAAACTAGTTGATACGTTCGCTTAATAAATTTTGTATTAATTAATGAAATAATTATTTAAAAAGAAATGAGTAAAAATTCTTTAAAATGAATGATAGATAAAATACATAAAAGTATATTTGCGAAGATGTAGTATTTTTTTCTATCATGACCTTTGTAACACGTTTCAATCATAAATTTTAATTACATTTATCTTTTATCGAGATATATTTTTTATTATTACATATATAAAAAATACATTTTATAATAGCATTAATAAAACATTGCCAATGTATATTTTTGTTATATCTTGTATTAAATAAACGTAAAAGCGCGAAATAAAAAAGATAATAAAATTGTTCAACGGAGAATGAAATAGGTCGATATATATATATATTATCGAAATTTTTCCGCGAATGATTATTGTTCATGACACGCATTAAAGAAGAGATCGAGGGATTTATTCCCGGAATGGACGAGGATGGACTGATGGTTCGTTCTGCTTTCCATTCTGTTAAATTTCTGCCCGTCGTCGCGTCAGAAAGGCTACGCTTGCCTCTTTTGTACGTGTAGATTGGGGTGGGGAAAAAAAGTTTTAATCTCCGGTGAAACAAGCTTTCGTCGACGTCATAAAAGCGCGCCCGGCAGCGTATTGACGCTCTCGCATCGCGGCTTGTAATCTGGCGATGATATACGTTGGCGATGCGTAATGAGTAATTCATTGAGCAGTATAATACTTGACCCGGGAAATTAAAAAAATTAACCGAGAAAAATAATGAGAGAATTGTGTGTGGTGAAACAAAACAAATATTTCATGAGATTCATCTCTCCGCGTCGTTATGACAAATATACATAAATGAATAATTTGTATTTTTGTACGTGTGATTTAATTACCGAGTATTAAGAAGTCGATTCTAAAGTCTCTCCAAATTTTTCGAGAACGCAGAAAAAGTAAATTCATTAAAATTGTTGCTTAAATCTGAAAAAAAAAAAAAAAATGTTTTTATATACTCTTCTCTATATTTTCTCCTTTAATCGTGCGAGTTTACGTGCTGCGCAGGGAAATGGCTCTTACGGGGGCGCGATAAATTAATGGCTTCATACGTTCCCGATATTTCGCAAGTTTCGCCCGCGATGCAGCAGCTGCGTCTGATCGCGCGCTGCGCGCATTCACTTGGCGGCCGTTAGTAGTGCAAGCATGATAAGGTCGGCCATTTGGCTGACCACTTTCAGATATTACCACTTGCAGTTCCCGCCGAGAGCTTCCCGACTTAACATGAACGATCATATTTCTGGTTTATGTGCACGGCGGCTGCTTACACGTACATTGTAAATCATTGTTTATAACCGTGTGCGAGATTGGATGGACTCTGGTGATAATCCCGTACCTTACGAACGCCTTGATTGTACATAATGCAGGCAGAACGATGCGCGGTACAAAATGTTACAAGGAAACGATATATACGTATAACACATTTCTCGCTAATGTAGCGAATCTTTAGTTTTAAATATAGTTTCGCGTTATTTACAGTTTATTTAACGATTTTCTGTGTTTTGTATAAAGAGTAACTGCCTGCGTCACTACTATATTTTATTGTTACGTCACGGTGAAGGAGAATTATTAACACGAAACAGAACCGGGAGTGATTTATCATCTCATCGATGCAATCGGTCATGACGACACGCAATGGCGTACACCGCATGCAATGCATTATGCATTTGTCGCTGAGTAAGGAGATAGTAGAAAGTTCCTTTCATTGCCTAGATACATGTAATATATTATTTATATACATGCGATGCAAATAAAATTATCGATATTTTGATGTATTAGTTATTGTATGACGTCAATCGAGTTTGCCTTTTCGAGACGCACATTGAAAAAAATATTTATGTGAAATTACGTGATTATGCTGGACTTTTTTTTCGATCCATGCAATATTGTTACTCATATGGCAGATTACAGATTATATGTAATTTCGTATGAAATATATTCTTATATTTTCAAGATTAAAAATATTCAACTGAACATGGAATGTTATTAATAAAATGAATAAATGCTTATAAAATAAAGTTCTAATAAAGTAAAAATATTAAATTTAAAATTACAAGTGATTTTTGCATAAAAATGTTAATTTTGCATATATTTTTACATTAATATGTATTTTCTTTTAAAAAATTACAGTGATAATTAAGTAATTTTTTCAGTTTTGAACGAGTAATTTCCATGTAAAAGTACACGTAAATTTTTGCATTGACCGTTCACATTAATGCCGCGGAAATATATTTTCTATAAGAATCACGTGAAAATGTTTGTGTGACAAATCTTTCCGTCTCGCTAATTGCACCGCGCGCGTCGTTGTTTATCACAAATGAAGCAATGCAATGCAATGCCTCATCGTACCGCGAAACTCCACAGCGCCATTATTACGCTCCGCGTCAACTCCGCGTCGCCGTGTGTATTATGTCAACGTGCATTACGCTAACTCCGACGCCAAAGTATCGCGAACTAAAGTTTGCAGCCGCATCGCCGAGTTGTTGTTTGCGCCATTTATTACTCGCGACAGTCCCCTATGCATCTCTCCTTTTTTTTATTGATTTACTTGCTGTCGCGCGCGCGGCAATTACTTCACACGCCTGTCGTGCATTCATCCTGCGACAGATAAACTAAAAACACCGATGACAATCTCTCCTTTTATTTCACAATAATCCACCAATCTTCGAACATGGATATAAATTATAGATATTAATGCAGGTGTACATATATATATATAAATTTATATACAATATACAATATAATATATGAGATATAAATTAAATTAATATTAAATACGAATTAATTATAATAGTAATATCAATAATATAGCAATTACTAATATTATTGATATATAATAATTAATATTAGATATAAATGAGGTCTTTCACCTTACTGATGCAATTTTTTTCTGCTTTTATTGGCGTAGTAAATTTTTAAACGTACGGGGTTTTCCTTTTCCGACAACAGTCGGAGGTGTTTCAGGCTGCGGTTGCAGCAGCCGCGGCTGCAGCTGCAGGAGGTGGCGGCCAGCAGCCCGCACCGACACCGGGTGGCAACGAGACCAACCCCGAAGGCGGAGTGGAGGCCACCACGTTGGTACCTGTCACCTCAGGCGCGACGACACCTGCGACAGCGACACAGGGTACCGACCTCAAAGGTCAACCTAAACGCCTGCATGTCAGCAACATACCCTTCCGCTTTCGAGATCCCGATCTCAGAGCAATGTTTGGGGTAAGTGCGATTTTTTTTACTTCAATATTTTCGCCGTCTTTCCCGTATCAGAA
Organism: Nylanderia fulva; assembly: GCF_048542155.1. Taxonomy (NCBI): domain Eukaryota; kingdom Metazoa; phylum Arthropoda; class Insecta; order Hymenoptera; family Formicidae; genus Nylanderia; species Nylanderia fulva. The sequence goes on from NW_028190263.1 coordinate 7,015,326, forward strand.
ACGGTGATTTTAGTATTAGGTTTTCTATTAAATACTTTTTTGTTAAAATTTTAAAAGAAGCTTAAGTTTTTTTTTAATAAAACGATCGGTTTCTATAGAACGATCTTTTATAGATAAACCTAGCTTTTTGTATAAGCAGACTGAATTTACAAAGAATTTGTGACATATATGTACATACTTCTATTATCAACTATTTTTTCTGTTTTATACATGTACATATATTCGAGATAAAAATATATTTAAAATATGGAAAATGTATAAAAACGAATAGTTTTTTATTCGATAAAAAGGCATCTTGTATTACTTTAATAAAGTACACATCAATTTTGTGTAGAATAAATAATGTCAATTAAATTAATAGCAAATTTTACATGTATTATTTAAAATCTGTTTTTGTAATGACTATTTTTCGTATATTTCGTCAAATATAGAAATAACATACTTTGTGTTTGTAACTTTAATTTATGAATGAAAATTCAAGGAAAAGCTTGTATAATCAACTAATATAATTATACAGTTATTAACGCAGGGCAGTTTAATTAAAGGATTAATAAAATCAGGAAAGCTTTGTGTCAGATTTCCTTTGATGCCATGATTGAAAATTTCATTATAATCCGTGTCAGCACGTTAATATATATTATAATATATATTATATATTTAATACTATATATATATATGTATATATATATATATATATATATATTAGCATTATATAACATATATTCTAATAAAAATCAACTTTTTAGGAATTTTTATTTTATTTGTTTTATTTATGTTTATTAATAATATATGTATGATATTACATTAATATCATACTGTTGTATTATTAACTTGGTAAATATATTCTCTTTTCAGCAATTTGGGCCAATCCTGGACGTGGAAATCATATTTAACGAAAGGGGAAGTAAGGTAAGTTCAATTCGAGCCTTTAGGCTGCGAGCCACCCCTGTCAACCTGCCCCTGATAATACCGTTAATTTTAAGCTAATATCGTGCCAAAAATCCTCGCATCCAGAATGAATGCATTTATAAATTTAAAAAAATTTTTTTTTTTTTTTTAACTGTATATATTAAATATAATCTATTCATTCCTGTAACTTGGAAATATTTACTTTATGAATGTATTATTAAATACATGTCTTTTTAATCAATAATTTGAGATGAATCAAAATATTTTTGGAAACCACGTTACGCAATTTCGCAGTCCTTATTTTCAAAATATTCTCATAGTACAGATTTTATCTTTTTTTTTTATCTTTGCTGTTCGTAGTAATCATGAAAACTGGTGTCATAAACGTGACTCGACTTTTCTATCGCGTGCGTGACAGTTTTTCTCGTTTATTTATTAAAATAGTTTTCCGAGAACGTTCTGGAAGCGAGGATGCGGAGGCCATAATGATCTTGTTAAGGGATGCAGCATCACGAGCGCTCAACACATATATATATATATGTTTATATATATATATATATATATATATATATATATATGTATATTCGATATAAAAGTAGAAGACTGAAGAACTAATATTAAATCTCGGAAAAACAGCGATATCCCTTGATGAGAATACGAAAACGTGATGCTGCAACCGCGCCACGTGTATCCGCTATACACGTTTTATTCCAGCGCGATGGCGACATTTTGTTGGCGTGTTTACTTATTAATCTCGATGTAATTTTGATACGAAATTGCAAAGTGCCATTGTCAGATATCGCTTTTTCGCCTTTAATCACCGACGTTACGCAATTTTAAACAATGACTCCGATACATTCGGATAATATCCGAACTTTTATGCACGAATTTTAGTCTATATTTTAATGTCATATCTTGACAAACTTAATCGCGATGCTCCTTCATATTTTTCTATTTTTTTTTTTTTTTTTAATTTATTGTTTCAATCTATCGATCATTTTCCGTCGGTTTCACCCGTTGTTTCTCTCTCGAAAACCACCACATCGATGCTCGACGGAAGCCGGAAATCGTCACCCGAGACCATAGTCGCGATCACCGACCGTTTACGCTAACGACGTCGCACAAATATGTGGGCTTTGAAAAACAGAAACGAAACGCATGTAAACGAGTTTGAGATGCAAATTGTTTGCAATATGGATGGCAACGGGAAGAGGCCGGGATAAGATCCGCAGTAATGCATCGTGCCGACAGTCGACATCCGGCACGGTGTGTGCATATTCAGCGTCTTAGCGTCAAGTGCACTCAAGTGCACTTTATCAAGTCGCACCGGTAACCCAGTATCCCACCGACGTCTGCAAACGTCACACGTGGCGACCTGTCACTGATTATACGTGGGCGAGGTCGTGCCTCGAATCTATAAATATATAGGACATTTGGTATATCACGACTTTAATGTCATCATCTGTCAATTTTTTTGAATCTGTCAATTCTTCATACATATTTTTAAAATTCTCTCCATCTTTAAAAATATCATTTTCACATATTCTTGATCGATTTTATAAATGTAGACGAGATGCAATTTTTTGTGATACAATTTTTGGTGCTATTTTAAAGGCATAAATAATTCTTGTATTCTGATGATTTCTAAGTTTCTTTGATATCAACTCTTAATAAACCTTTTAAAAAGTTTTCTGTATTCGATTACATCAGAAAACTGAAGCTGGTAAATTTGAAAATATTTTGAAGTTATCGCAAAACTTATTCCGGCAATTTGTTATTTTTTAAAAATGAGGCTTGGATATATTTATCAAAAGTTGATTTCACGAAAAGAGGGATTGCGTGGAAACGGTTAGCTTGCAAATAATGCCTTCCCCGAGCATAGATTTACACACGATATTTCCGGCTAGTTAAAGTACAAAGTTCAAGGAACTTTGTGCAAGAATATCGCGAGAAATGAGTCTCGCTGGAGTTTGTTAATTCCAATCTCTCGAGTTTATGTCGACAATTTCTTCAACTTCGTATTACCTCATCGGCAGTGTTTTCGATTTCATCGATGCCATTCTGCAAACAAATTCCTTGTGCAATCAAAGTGCATCAAAGTCACGCAAACTAGTATTATATACTTTTTTAGCGGACGTACCATGCTCTTTCTTTCGCGTTGTACTTCGCAATCGGCTTTCCTCAACGAATTCTTACCGGCATTATATTATACTATTTTAAGATTTACAAAATCGATGTTCCAATTACCAATGCTTGGCAACCAATTAGTGCACAGACAAAAAGAAGCTCGTTTCGTGCTGGGAATGGAAATAATATTCCGATATCCGCCGTTATTCGTTAGTAAATGTATTTTGTTCGACATCAAAATGATATATATAATTTCCGATTAATCTGATAATATTATTACATAGTCACCGTAAAATATTTATCGATGTGAATTTTCGAGAGAGAAAAAGCGTCGTAGAGAGAGATACAACGTCAGTCCTGGGGGAGAGTAAGAATCGGCAATCATATACCTATTTGTCGTCGATTAGATCATTATAGTCGAATCCGGTCCGTCTGACGAGCTCTACGGACAGGAAGTCGATGTCGCTGCGCATCCGTACTTGTAACGACCAATCACGGACGTGATATAGAATGCGAAATAGGTTGCTTCCAGCTTCCGGAGGGCGGAAACGCGCACGAGGGAACTAATTAAACTCTCGCGCGACTCGTTAATTAGCGCGCCCGATCAACGAACGAAGGCTCGAGTGCGATGCACGATTTTTTTTTTATTTCTTTTCCACTTCCGTTCGCGCATTGCGGACTCAATCGATGCGGATCGGTCGCGTGAAAGCGGCTTAATCGGGAAAGCACACGTAAAAGAAATCCCGATAAGGGAACACAATACTAATATTTCGTTGCTGTATTACGGCCAATTTGTTAACTTATATTCCCGGTTCTCACGTGACCGACCGCTCCTGATAACAAAATATAGTTCGTACATACGGTTTAATCCGTCCCCATCTCATTTTTATTCCTTTTTTTTTTTTTTTTTTTTTTTCGTCCCTCGCGCCACGTGAAATTTTTGACATTTCGCGTAGGAATGATTTATTTATGAACGACATGATTCTTAAACGGATTACCGGTTACTTGTCAGACTGCACTTTGATAAGGAGGGAAACGTATAATCTTGGAGCGAAATTGACGATATCTGACGTCAATATGGTCTCTTCATAATCCATCGCTATCATGTGCGAGCCGTTTCGAGCAATTATCCGTACGCGTCACATTAGAAATCCCGCGAATATCGAGTCGACAATGGCACTATCGCGTTGTCTTTTGCAATGCAAATATCTGCCCGTCGGCACGCGGGAAAGCACACGGAATTTACTTGGAACCGGTATAAGTGTCGCCGTCGCTTTTAGTGCTTAAGTGAGTTCCGAGGACGTGACAGGATCTGATGCTTCGCTATTAAAGGACGAGCGAGAATAATTATTAATCTAAAGCCTAAGGCGTCGATAGTGTGTATTATGTTGTCCTGATAAAGTGAGTTTTTCATAAAACGAAAGATTTCATTAGCTGTCATCAGCTGTCAGGTCGGCAAAAGAAATGTCAAAAATGTAGAAATTTATTAGAGATAAAATAATAATAATAATAATCGACGATCTAAGTAAAATATAACAAAAAAATATGTAACTTTTGCTATTTGTATAGTTTATACAAATAGATCTCGATATCTTCAATTTTTGGAGCGACAAGATCCTGTTACGAACTGCGGTAGAAATTTTTCAATCGTCACACATTGCTTTTGTAGAATGCACGTGAAACAACGATTTCACGCGTCAGATTTTGATAGTCGATTCAACGCTAATACCTTTCGCCTATCGATAGTATTTCGGAACGAAAAAGAAGGAAAAAAAATGAAAACGTCACTTGCATGCTGCAAAAGCAACGTGTCATTAGTTATAAAACAAAAACGAGTGAGTGATCGTGTGTGTGATTCTGTGATGAGAGAGACCTTTTCTCGAAAGCTTCGTCAATGTAAATGGAATGTGGCATCCCTAATGAAGTGCAGCATTTTGGAAAAAGAGATACTTTGAAACCAAGGTGGGAGAAGCGCGCAAACCGAGAATATTCGTCCTAATGAGCCTAATTTTTTTTCTTTTTCTCGTCGTACGTAATATACATATTTATACATACATATGCACATATGTATGTATATATATTTGGAGATATATTTGAGCAAAAATATGTGCAAAAATATTAGTGATAAAAATACGTAGCTGTACATTTTGTTTGCATTAATTATAAAAAGTAATCAGTACATCTGAGGATACACACATATACGCATAGGACATGATTAAATACTTGAAAGTATTTGGTGCGCGCGCTTTTCCAACGCCGCGTATGTGCTAATGACACGTACATACATATACCGATATAACCAATGGTGTTAGTTCTCGTAGTTGTTAGACGAGCTGTTGCATTTTTACTAGCTAGCCTTCCGCATTTTATCATTATTTAGCTCCCATTGGTTATAAGACCGGTCGTTGCATCTCGCATACCGGATGTCCGCAGCTGCAATATTGCAATTATAAGGAACTTTCAGAAAGTACAAACTGCTATTTTATTAATCTAGTTGTGACATTTAGCTTTTCATAATATCGTGATTATATTTTCTTAAACGTTCCAAATAATCGCAAAATATAATAAAACAGTAAACTTATAATTTATTTCAACTTGCATTCTAACATAGATAAGATAGTGGAAATTTACAAGGATATAAATAAGCAAATAGAGATAAAAGATTACGCGAAATATTTGCTGTTGAAGGAACGATGAAAATTCTAACAAAAATTTCATTATCGAGAACTCGCCAAGTATTAAAATTAATTTCGCGTCTTCTGTGTTATATGTAATAAAAATGAAATTGAACGAAGTAAAAGACCATCTCTCTTAATTAGTAGCAGCGGACATCGCGGTATGCCGGGTGACCTGACCGCCGTCACTTCCGGTCGCGGAGGAGACCCTCGGGAGATGCTGCCCATTTGATTTGATGAAACTTTGTCGCGTCTCTTTCCCAAAGCTGTTTCTAACCAATATCCCGTCATCATTCCCACGTCTCGACGTCCACGACGAGTAGTCCCAGGGAGTTTCGAGGTGTATTTAACGTCAGACGCAAGAAAGAATCAGTCGCGACCGCAAGAACGAATAAAGAGAAGCGGACAAAGTAAGCTTATATTATTAGAGGACAGAGAGGCGAGATTTGTTTGTCTCTTCTCTCGTCGTTTTTTTTTTTCCTTTTCGGGATCAGACCGACGTCCACGAATGGTTTTACACCGCGCGGCGAATCTCTTGTTTAAAAAAAAAATTTTTTTTTTTTTACTAATCCACCTGCAATATAATACAGCATGATACGTATATATTATACTATTGCATCTTCCGAAGTTTATCGAGCATACGCATGCATGATCGCGATCGTCGTCCCATGTATGCGTATGCGCGTTATACGTACATACTATACCTCTATCTGATTGTTATCATTATTATATATGTAAATAGTAGCCGCACGCTTTTGTCTAGGCGAATCGAAGGTATATAATAAACGGCCCATGCTTCTACCTCTTTTATTAATCACGTATGTGTCTTAGGATAGAGAAACGCTGCTTATTTAACGACTCCGTCGTTTTTTTTTATTCTTTTTCTTTTTTTCCCCAAAACGACGAGTCGTCTCACACCGAATATACTACTATACCGTTCTTTTGTGTCCATCCGCCAAAAATCCGAAATTTTCCTGGTCCTGTGTATAATCCGGACGTCCGGTCTGATCTCGCGAAAGATTGCAAATCTAATCTCGCCTTTAGAATTTAATTGCGGACGATAATTATCAATTGCGTATAATTATGCAATTATTGATAATTGTACTATTGTCTCAGTCGTAATTATTTTGTTAATTAGCAGTTAATTTGAAGCTATATAAAATGACCAGGTAGCAATATGAATCATATGTCAATCTCTTTTTTTTTTTTTTTTTTTTTTTTTTTTTTTTTTTTTTTTTTTTTTTTTTTTTTTTATGAAGTTACATATGCTACAGCTCTCGATTTTATAAAACGAGAATAGAACAGGTCAGTATATATTTGATAGAATCTAAGTACATCTCCGAGATTTATCGGGCAAGAATAAAGGAAGATAAAAGATACATAATATATATCTTTTATATGAAAATCGAAAAGTGTAAGAGGAAAACGTTGCTTCGATAAAATACCTTGAAACTCTCTGGTTCCTCTGATTTGTAAGAAATAATTTACTAACATTCCATGTTCCATACGATCTCTTAAAGATAGAGAGAGCGAAAGAGAGAGAATGAGAGAAAGAGAAAGAGCGAATATAAAAGAATTAAATGTACGAAGAGAGAAAGAAGAGAGAAAAAAAAGATTTCTCTTGTCACTTCCATTATCACAAACACACACGCATTATCCACCTTATCTCTCTTAACTCACCCTCTATATATATACATATATATATATATATATATATAATCTTGAATCTCGTATTGTTTTGTGCGCTTTATATCGCTGTTTGCCAGCTTCGGTCACAATTTCAAATATTCTTTAAACTCCAATATTTTCCCATTTTTCCCGTCCGAAAGATTTCCATCTCTTTATCCTTAAAGTTTCCCCTTCGTTATCTTTCGATATCCGTCATCGCGACACATTGACACACACACACACACATACAAAATCCGTGATACGTACAAGAACACAATTTTAAGTCAATCGCTTGTCGCCGATTTTCCTGAGGTAAATTTATTTTTGCTCTTTGTTATATTTTTTCTTTTTCTCCTTTTCCGACTCTACTCGCGGAATATTCGCTACCGGTATATCGAAATGGATCGCGCGCGATCATCATCGGGTGCCTGCGCTTAATGTTTTTTACGGCGGAAAACTCCGTTATTGACGACGCGGACGTCTATTAAAACCCGCCGGCCAATAAAAGCGGGCATCGCGGGCTCGTAAAAAGTGTACTTGCGTCGTGAGAAACTCGGTGCATTAGTCTCGCGAGCAGAGCGAGAAGGATGTAATAAAATCCGTACTCGACGCGATACGGAGGAACGTCTTTTCGCGCATATTTATTAATCTGTGATGAAATAACGAAAAGAGAGAGCAAAAAAAACCGCGTGAAAAATTTGACACACGTTCATTCATCCGAAAGTAAGAGAAAAAGTGAGAGAGAGAAAGAGAGAGAGAGAGAAAGTCGAATTTTTCCGTCCTCTCTGTCAAGCGAAATATCCACACGAAATATTACAGGCCTTTCCGTATTTCTGATCCCGACACCTTACTTAGCACTCACGCATTATATTGACATAACATATTGATTAATTAATTGTTTGACTTGGTTGTTTATTGAAATATATAGCTGTCTTCTGGAACACACGCACACGCTCACACCCGGTCGGCGCGCGAAGTAGTGTTTAATATATCTTTTTATTCTGTCTTGCTATGTTTCGCACCTCACTGTTAATTAATTGGGTAATTATTATTATTATTGTTATTCTCGTTATATGCTATCACTAATTCGCTCATACGTACATCTGTACTGACAGGCATGGGCGCGTAAATGCGCACAGCCATACATATATACATACAGACACACACATACATATATATATACGCGTACATATGCGTACGTAGACGTACACGTTTTTGTCCCGAATGATATCCGTGTGTCGTCTAGGCGTCGTCACGTCTTATTTGCATAATATACCAGTAGCTGGTTATCAATTTGATAGTGCAACGTCTGCACCAGGGTTGATCGAGTTTCATCAGTAGATCAGTGGGATTTTCGCATCGAGATGTCTTGAAAAGGTGACGAATTTCGAAATTTCGACCTCGCGTTTAATTTATTCTGGAAAAAATGTTTTTCAATTTTTTCTACTTAATGATTTGCAACAAGGTAAATTTGTCCTTTTCCCTCTCGATTACAAATTTAATCCTGTACTTTATTTCACACGCTCGCGATATTTAAAAAATGTATTACGCTTGATAAATATCGACAAATATAATGAATTATTTTTGTACCGTTAATGTTATTAATTGTACAATGGCATCTTCTTAACTCTCGCGACACCTTTTCAAAGACCCTCTCGTTCGCGGTTAACGATCCGTAGCTATATACATACATATACGTAGACAGATTGAGCTCTTCGTTTTGCGTACTAACCTCATCTCGAGGGCAAGGAATGATTATTAACACAACTACTTTTTTAACGCGAACCGGAAGATATTGTTCTCTTCGGGGCACGATCGCAAGCGCTGCTGCTGCAAGTGTGTATGCGGGATTACTTAATACAAGTAGGCTTCCTTTTTTTTTTCCACGAGTAATTTGGAGTTCGTGCACGTGTCGGATGTTAATATTATTCATATATCTTCCCATTTTATTTTCTTTCTTTTTTCGTCTTTTTTTCAATTCAACACCCAAGCTTGCATGGGCAGTCACATTTGTCAGGGGCGCGCGATGTACTTATAAATCGCCGCCTTAACGGAATGATCACACCTTGTAAGTAGAAATAACAAGCGCCACGTGGTAACAGGAACCGGCTAAATATGAGCCTCTTACTTACTGCGGATCAGCACGCACTTTTTTTCGTAGCCGTGACGATTGTGCAGCACTGCGCCGAATAGCAGAGATGTATACCTGGCCGATATTTCGCGAATTACCTGCGATGACAGGTCGCGAGACTCATCACGATTTTTCCCCTCTTATATTTTTATTTTATTCAAACTCGAAAAAAATATAATCAAAAATAATTTATTACTAATTCAGTTCTTCCTAGTCCATTAAAGTTTATATTTGTATTTTCACATTGAGAGCCTCACGAAAATCCTTAATTATTAATTAACATACACAGTTGGAAAATTTGTGTTAAATTTAACAAATGTCACATGTCCCAAACGATTCACAGTTTTTGTGTTAATTTAATATAATATGGATATGCTAAGTGGAGATACAAATACTGTGTTAATATTTTAACATAAAATAAATGGATAACTTTAAATAATTTAAAATGAATGTTGTGAAAAATCAATATATAGTTTTAATGTAAAAATTAACTAAAAATATATTAATTTTAGATTTTATTATCCCCACTTATATTATAAAATAATAAATCACCATTTTTTGTATTTTAACAGAACTGTTGTAAATTTCAACAGATAAATCTTGTCACTAATAAAACAGAACATATTTATTGTGTCAAATTAAAAATAGATGCACAATGTGTTATTTTTACATACTTTTTTCAGTTTTAATAATTCAAGATTAAAGTTCAATTAACACAGCTTTTTAAAGTTTTTAACAAGAGGACACGAATTTTTCTCCTGTGTGTATTTGCTTTTTATTATTCGCGCGTTCTGCGTCTTCATTTGATTCGACGTGGTCGAATGTGTCAAGATTTTCGGAGAAGGCTACAAATTTTGTCAACCCCCTGTTTATTGTATATATATAACTTAAAAGCGCGCGCGCGCTGAAATAGTTATTTCACGACGTCCGTCGCAATTAAACCTCACTACTATATTACGGCAAGTGCGATAATTAATCACAGCCGCGGAGAAGCAATTAGTCATCCTGGGGATTGCATCCGCCTCGCCTGGCGTCTTCTTTACCGCGTTCGAGTATATATCTATCTATCTATCTATCTATCTATCTATCGACGCTCGCTCGCAGTTCGAGGGCGTGTAATTTAGATCCAATTACGTATCAGCGAGTCCCTTAATTCTAATCGATATATAAGTACGCGTATCGCAAATCTTCCTTTACCGATGTTCCCTTTTTTGCTCGTCGCGATTGCTCGCGATTTTCAACGCAGCCGCACAAGGCTGCTGCTAGCCGTCGATTTTGTCATTAAGGAAAGTCGGGGCGTAAAAGCTTTGATATATGTACGTGCGAGAAGCGTATCGAGGGAAGTAATTAGTCCGAGCGGCGCTTAGAATATCGCGATCCTTGGAAAGAGCCTAGCCTTGGAAACGCGACTTCATCGCGCGAATTTATCCTGATTTTAATCTCTCCCGAGCGTGATATCGAAATACCCGGCACGTACTCCGCTTACTCCTATTTGCGTTATCGGATCTGCCTTGTGTGCCGAGAATACAGTCATTGCGAATATACAAACCGCTGGGCTTAACTTAACTTGAAGACATTTGCGAAAATTGCTGCCGTCCTGTACAAGTCTTCTCTATTTAGTATTCCTTTTCGAAGGAAATATTCCTATTTGCTATACTACAGTAATATCAATTCATATTCTCAGTATTTTATCTGTTTATTGCGTTTCAACAGGAGTACTTAATATAAGATATATTATATATTCTTATATTATTTTCATCAGACTCCAATTAATTAAATTAGAGTTGATATTATAATAACAAAACAAACTTTGTTTAATTTCTTCAAACAAGTGTAAATTTTGCTTTGTACAACAGAATGCGAGAGAAACAGTTGAATAACGTTATTTTCTGAAGGCAAAGTTAGATCGGATAGAATTGAGAAATTTCTTCACGCGCATTTCCTTTCCGATGCATTTCGCACGAAATATATTCTCGCTATTAGCGATATCGGCCGTGAAAATATTCATATAACGAAACACGCGTCGTTAGTCGCCTGAAAGTCGATAAGAGCTTCCAGGGCGACCTTATTGTTATGAACACGGGGGCGATAAAAGCCGACTCTCTTCTTCCTTCGAGAGAGAGAGAGAGAGAGAGAGAATTTTCGCGTCGGAGGAAACAGCAGAGAGGGGATGTTCTTTAATCAAAAGGGTGCAAATTGCGCTCAAGTACTCTGTTAGCCGTCTCTGACTCGGCACTGAAACTTTTTACGACGACGACGCCAGACAAAGGCGCGACGCGAAAAGAGGGAAATCATTCTAAATCAAGCGCGCTCCCAGCCGCGACATCCGATTTCCATTAATGACATTTGTCCTTCGCTCTTTGACAAACGTTCGAGCGTGACTAAGCCGGGATATGCGTGCTCGATCGCCCGTACAATGGACCGTATTAATGGCGCCCAGGCAGATATATACGAACTCGTCATCATTAGCCTCCTTCCATATGGCATCGCGAAACCGTATCCTCGTCATCTGTCTGTCTGATGACTGCATCTCCTAAATTATCGTAACGCATAGGGACATTAGATCAATTTCCTTAATATTGCGAATTTTTTTTATTATTATATACTTGAGAGATTTCTGAGTATAATTCGCGAAACCGTATTCTCGTCATCTGATGACTGCATCTCCTAAATTATCGTAAACGCATAGGGATATTAGATCAATTTCTTTAATATTGCGAATTTTTTTTTATTATTAAATACTTGAGAGATTTCTGAGTATAATTTATCAATATATGGGGATTTATTTAGATCTCCCATTGTACCAGATTCTTTTTTTCTTTCTTATAATAAAACTATTTCTTTTATTTAAAGATTTCTATTTCTTATGACTTAGTATACAATAAAGAAGTGCTCTTATTTCGATGAAGAGGATTAATTTTCTTTATTGTTGTAAAGAATTAATGATTTTTATACTTACCGAACATTGAAATATCGCTAATTCTTTAGGAAAATTGAATGTTGTTGAAAAGCGATTTGATCGAAGGTTCCTTTAATATTAAACATTTAAAAAACACCATATGCATCGGTGTTTCGAAAATAAGAGATTTAACAGTAGATCCGAGCAGAGTTATACGGATGCACTCAGCATCCCGCTTCCGGCGCATTAACGCATTTCGTCGTACTTCGTATTCTCGGCGAGAGACAACGCGACACAAGTCATTAAACAGACGCGACCGCAAGAGCCGAACGTGGCCTTTTAACATCCCGCATCCACTTGCTTTCGCCGCAAAGTGTTCTCGATCCCCTCGAAATTTCGTCCTTACTATTCGCGCTCGGTTTCATTTCGCGTAATTAATTATAATCGATCGTGCGTTGTGCGCGCTCTTTTGTCTTTCGCGCCGCACGTCGGTCGTATTTGCGATGTACTACGTAACATATATATACATATATGGTATGTATATATATATATTTTATTCCGCGCCCGAGAGCGGGAAAACTTCCGTTGTTGCCGGGCTGATTAATGAGCATTTTCTCGCACTCGACGCTCAATTAATACATCGCTTCCCGCTTTCACACAAGACAACGAATGTTCGTATTCATATCTCGCGCGGATTTAACAATCCGAATGCAGCTTCCGCGGCTCATTAATTTGGCTAACTGTAAATCGTAAATTATGACAGATTATATATTAAAGATGTGTTGTTACGTAGACGTATCCGAAAATGACAGATGGACGGATGAAATTTAATATCGAAGGTAATCAATTTAACGTGTAATTTCCTCTAGATTTCTTTACGCAATAGTTGTATCGTGTCTAATCGATATTTTATAGAGCGAATATACAGAAAAGAAAACTGATTAGTTGGTTCGGAATGAAGTGGGTTCAGAATTTGCGGTCAACATTATTACGAATCCGCAATGTCTAGCGTGTAAGATGACCATCTAAGGGGCAAATACTAATTATGGTCGGTCGTTTCCATGGTACAAGAGTACATGTGGTTAATTGTCGGGTTGAAAGAACAGCGTAAGAAAGCCGTGGCCTCTTTGATACAGACTCCTGATTAATCGCGACCGCTTCGTTAAACAGGCCACCCTGAAACCAAGGATGACCCTTTACGTATACCCTTACAGTTTGCCGAACCGTTCCCGCGAAATTTACGGTCTTCAGCGAAATCGAAACTATGCGCAATTTACAGCGCAAATTATATCGCTACGCTATATTATTATTAACGGGACACAATACATTATTATTCGACTTAATAATTTACGTAAGTTTGAACAGTTATTACTCTTTCGCAAAGTTGATCTCGATTATTACAGTTCTGTCTTTTAACGCTGATTGCATCAACAATTATTGCGACGTTCGTTAATTCTTTAAGTAATGTAAAAGCTTTTCACTTCATCATCTTAAAAGTTTGCTTTATTTAATTCTTTTTTTTTTTTTTTAATTTTTATGAAGATTGTTAAGAGAACTGATGTTAGAACTTACAATTCTATTATGTAAAATATATTTATCGCGCGAGAACTTAAGTACGCTTTTTTGTATAGGAAAATTGTCGAGAGTTGACGAACATTTTACCTCGCTTTTAGGTCACGATTTCTTTCGTAGATCCACGTAGATTTGCGTCAGCGGAAATAGGGCGGTACACGTATATAGTTTTGTATCGTCCACCTTAAAAGGAGATCCGCGGCAGAATTCACGGAGGATTAATTTCCTGGTGCTTGTTCTCGAATACCCGCAGCGTGCACGCCAGCTGCAATTTTCCGAAGCTCGATAAGAGCTTGAGGAAGTTTTCGTCCAGGATCACGATCCGCCCGTCACGAGAGCGCGGAGCTTTTGACGTAAGAAATACGAGCGGCCACCGCTGCTTTTAGCTCGCGTTTATGTTCGTGGAAATTACTGTGAAAGGAGGAAAAAAAAAGAGAAAGATCTCCGCGATACACCCGCGTACGATCTTCCCTCTGCGATCGGGGTTGCGGACTTTTTCTATAAATTATGACGTAACGCGTCGATCGTTTCTCACAAATTATCGCTGCATGGTTATTATATCCCAGATCGAGATAATATTTATTTCAAGTCTCACATTATCTTTGTTTTATATTATCTTATTTTCTATTTTCGATACAGTAATTCTGATCTTATAGTAGAGGCAAAGTGTGTTTAAAAATATTTTTATATACGGTTTTATATATCGATATTATCGTCTTTAGACAAGTGCAATAAAGTGCACGTAAGTTTTGCATAGTTTGATCGTGTAAAATTCTGAAAGAAAATAGAATTTTATTTAAAAAGTAATTGCTGTAAAAATAGTCTAATAACTTTGGAGCGTGCGATATCGAGAAACTTTAATCGAATATATATATATATGGTACCTAAATCAATCTTATGTCGTTTAAATTGAGCTTTGTAAGAAGGAAAAATCACAGATTTCGACAGGATATCTATCCGGTAATGTTCGTGCACAGTTAGATTTTCGACACAGATTTTCTCGTATTAAGCGGATATTATGGTAATGATATTCTCGTAATGACGAAATGATTGGAATATTACATCATTCCTCTTTTCCGCCTTCTTGCCTCGACGCTGCCGCGATTATACCAAAATATTAAAACGAGAGGCGATCGAATTCAAGCAGCATCGAGCAAACTGTTAACGATCCGAGATAGATGTATGGTTATGCGGCGGAAAAGTCGCGTATGCATTAGATATGCAAATAAATTCTGCCGCGGTTTGAACAGGCTCGTATATTTTTGCTCTCCGAGATCCTGAAAATATCGGCGCGTTTGCTCGCGCGAATCATTAACATCACGATAATTTCCCAGGCGAATCGTCGTCGAGAGCGAGAGAGCAAGATCACAAAATCTTTGCGTATCGCAATTTTATTTAAGTATAGTCGAGCGAATATTTCACGAACAAATATTAACTAAGCAACCTTGCGCAGAGAGTTACGATTTTTTTCCCTTTTAAATTATGTAACAGGGGGAAAAAAAATATAGAGATACATGAAAATGTATGGTTAAAATTTCAGACACGCGTGGTGAATTCTTAATGTGAAATACAGAAATTTGCAGTGGAATTTTTTTTTCTGATTTATACACGATACGCCAGACAACGTTTTTTTACTTACGTATTCTCTAATTAATTTCAGAGCGCAAACTTCACCAGAGATGTATTAAAATTCGCTTCTATGCGCAAAGACATGAAATTTTGTACACCGAGCTTTTTGTTCCGCGATTCGGAGAATAAAGAATACACATATTCTCGTATATTCTTATCTTCTTTTCCACGCGCGTTTTACTTAAATAATAATAATATTTCGACAAGAAACATACGGGTATTCGTGCCGTAATTACGGCCAGCCATTAAATACACTTTAGTTAGAGCGATGGCTGAAAAACCCGGCCGTGTCAACATTCTGCGATACCTGTGCAAAGAGCTCCCGGACCGCGTTGTTAATTATTCGCCCCAGAGTCGCTCTCTCTCTCTCTCTCCGGTCTTGTCCTGCGACATCGTTCTCCATTTCCGGTTACAAAGGAATCTACCGTGTATATCTTCGCTGTTTGGATCTAGTTAACTCTGCAGGAGAGAGAGAGAGAAGAGGCATCCTTCTCCCTTTAGCGGCAATAATTGATATTGTTATATGTTGAACCGCGTGTTATACTCGAACGAGACCTCCAACTATAATTTAACTGCGCGTTTGACAATTGTAAACGGAATGTTACTCGCCCTCGTAATTGATGCAAATATACACGTAGGCATACACGACTCTCCGATTCCTCGTGTTTTCCCTGAAAATCTAAAACGGTCGTATTTTTCCACTCGGGATGTATTTATTATTTGATTAACGAGCCGTCGTTTAAAGAATTACGGAATTATCGCGAAGCGATTAGGATTATTAAAAGAGGAACTCCTGGAAACTTAAACCCCCTCGACGATCTAAAAATATATCGGAGACTTTTTAGCGTAACTTGAGCTCGTGTTCGACTCATAAATCGCATTTTCCGCGGCATTCCTCGTCGTTTCTCGTCCCTGATTAGAAAAGTTTGCCGGCGATGCCATACTTGATTTGGTTTTAATGCGATCTTCCGCACGGCTCGTAACCGCTTTCTAACAACAGCTTCATCGCTCGGAAAAGGGAATGAAACGGATGGCGCGAGCGAAGAAGGACATCAGCGCCGGAAACTCGATTATCCCGCCGTTCTTTTTCACTCGCTAACGAAGGAGAGAAGCTGCCATTCCGTTAATTCGATTTGCCCCGAACTTCGATTAAATCCTTTTAACGATAAAAGCACTCGCGATTTCGATCGCTCGCGCACTTACGGATATATAAAGACCTCTCGGAACTTTACGGAATTTACCCGAATTTACGACGCAGTATTATTTAGATCGACGCGATTGTGCAGCAATTTCTGTCGCGGATCGTTTAGGAGAAATTAGGCCGTGATTTGAACTCTGGGGAGAGAACATTCGTTCGCGAATAAATATTCATATTAATTTCTATATAGAATTATGCAAGGTCATACGAGACGGTATGATTGATAGTACTTTCCTTCGATGTATATGTAATGTCGGTATTCGAGCAGTTTTTCGATAAAGTCACGTTCGAGGGATAGTAAGTCATATTTTAGGGACGATATATAAGTCATCTTGATAATATCGACAAGGCGTTGTGATAGCGAAATGTCTGATAGAAATTGATATCCCGTGACAGCGCGATCGATCATCTATTTAGACGTAATACAAATTTTATGCTAAAAATTCCATGATGATAACGCCGCAATTTTTAGCGTCGGAAACCGCATCGTACGATCCTTGATAATATTCGATAACTCTCGGGAAAACAAGAGAGAACTCACGGCGCGATAGCGTAAGGAACAAAATCGACGGCGAGTTATCGTAGAGCGATATCTTATGGTAGCCACGTTTTCAGAGGTGAAACTAGACTGCAGGCAGCGCAATCGATCGTGCCCTTCCTTGACGGGAATCATCTTCTTCCGCGACGTAAGATAGCGTGCGGTCGTGATACGTGCTATCTCTCTCTCTCTCTCTCTCTTTCTAGGAACTTTGCCATTCAGTTCACCATTCAGTTCGCCGCGATATCGCGTATATTCCTACGTATATTCCGGAGTCGAACCGAGGTCTCTTGGTGCCCTTCTCGACGACACCCTCGATTCTAATCTTTTTACGCCTCCCACGCAATTTCCTGTCGCCGACGTCGTCGTCTTTCGACGGTGAAAATTCATACGCATAGACGGGAATACACACACACACACACACTGAGAAACATAATACAACACGCCTTGCTCGCCTTGTCCCTCACACTTTCCTCTACGCGTGTCTAACTTGCTCCCTTCCGATCGAATATTTATTTATTTTTTTTTTTTTTTAATCGTACACGCACCTCCCGATACAAGCAAGAGTCTTTAATGATATGACGATGACCGTGGTATGACATGATACGATATGATATGATATGATAATGAGATGATTAATGTGACCATGACCATGATTTTCTTACCATGATTTTTATATCTACTTATTTGTTGCACGTTGTTTGGTGCGTCTCCGTAAGCAGTATGAGGCGCTCGCAGACCCCCTGGTCGTCGACATTTCGAAATAAAGTGCCCCTATCCTATACAAAAAAAAAAAAATAGTCGAAAAAATTAACGAGAAACTTGACCCGACGCGGTGAATTGATCCGTGATTCTTTTGATGCTCTAACACAATTCTCGATCCTTCCAAACCCTTGACCCGAAAAATCGGACATAATTGCATTTTTTTACTTTGCGAATTTTTGAGATTAACATGTTGTTCGATGAGATCATTAATATTAATTTGAATTAAATTAAACAGGTTAAAGATTTAACGCGTTTTAATATAATCCTAAAAATAATTACATTTTTCTCAATTTAATTTAATTATTTTAATAACGTGGTTTTTATTCTCGGACATTACTAAGCATTATCGAGTTTTCGATTTCATTCAAAAAGTATTTGAAATAATAAAGCTATCAATGTCTATACTTTCGTGAAAGAAGAGAAGCGCGAGATAAATTGAGGAAAGTCCAAAAAACTCTGTCACGTCTCGAGGCTCGAAAATTAATTAACGCGTACTCGCGATATATATCTCGCAACAATCGAATCGGAGAGAAAGAGAGGGACTATTATGCGTCAAAGAAATAAATAAAAGGCTGTCGAGGGTGATGGAAGGGCTCAAAGAGAGAGATAGAGCACAAAAGAGCTGGCCGGTGTCGCCCGCGGCCGGGTTGAAGAATCGAGCTTTCTGCATCTTTTCCATCTAGTTCCTCGATGGAAGATCCATCTCCGTTCGAAACCTCGTTTATACGTCGATATTCGCCTCGTAAATCTGTCGAAAAATTAGAAGCGTGAAGAGCTCGACGTCACGAGAAAGAGGCGTATCTTCGCGAAAATTCAAACACCGAAAAAGAAATTTATTGAATTCCAATAAGTATTTATTTCAATACCGCGAAATAAATCATTTATTTGAAACTAATAATATTAATATTTGATCTGAAAAATGTTTATTTCATATAAGAAAATCCTTTTCGAGACAAATATTTATTAGTTTCAAATCAACGATTTATTAAGCAGTATTGAAATAAATATTTATATTAATTTTTAATAATTTTTTTCAGCGAAAGCTATAAACGAGAGACGGGGAAATAAATATTCCCATCATTTTTTATACCTTCCGATAAGACGTGTGTTTTTTTCTTTCACGCGAGTTTAACATCTTCGTGCAAACAAAAATTCTTATATATTTCGATAAACACAGTACAGTATAATATATAATATTAAATATAAAACCGACGGGGACGCGCTCTTTTTTCCGTTTGATTTCAATGAATGAGATCATCGTGGCACGAAAGAGGGGATGATTCTCACCCTCCCCGATATCGCGCCCCGGCGATCTCCTTCGGAGCATCCCCCACATATGTACACTTCCCCTATTCCTATATAACGTGTACATATATTTTCTATAATTATATATATATAGTAATATACGTGATACACGTATAACGCGCGTGAGCGCGCGCGCGTGTATTATTTGTGCACGCGCGTGCAATGACGAAATGTCGGCCCAGCCAGTCGGCTTTTTGCGAAGCGCTGGCAGTCTGTAAGTTGAGTTTAATGCATGTTGTTTTGTCTGTCCTTGCATGCAGGGATTCGGTTTTGTAACATTCGCAAATAGTGCTGACGCGGACCGGGCACGTGAGAGGCTACACGGCACCGTGGTTGAGGGCAGAAAGATTGAGGTGTGCATGAACTTTCTTATACTTAAATTATATATATATACATACATATATATATACATCGTCATTAATCCATTTCGTATAGATGTGTTTTCTTTCAGGAAAATTGAGTGAGCGCATTTAAAAGAAAATGCGCGCACTAAAATGGACGACCACGATATCAAATTCGACTCGTTCCAAATCTCACGATAAATTTGCGATTTTCATTCTTAAAGTGCAATTTTTTTTTTTTTTTTTTTTTTTGATTTTCCGAGTCGAGTAAATATGGTGGTCGCCAGATAGTTTTAAGACACTTTGAGTCGGCGAATGTCCATCTTTCGCGACTTTGAATAAAGTTTCTCCAATATTTATGGACTAATAATTAATGATATATGCTACTGTTAATTTATTGTGAATTCTACTTACGTTCTGAAATATAAAAAACAAAATTGAAGATGGACACGCGCGCGACGCGAAGGTTGTAGATATATATAAGAAACTAGATTTAAATCGCGATATACGATCGAGATGTCGAATTGACGAATCGTAGATCTCCGTTTCGCGCGAAAGGGCTACGATTCGAGATATTCGACAATCCGTCTCGCGATTCGACGGAGCCGTTTGTCCGAGAGAGATAGAGAGACAACTAGATCGCGGTAATTAACAAAACGCGAGGTAATTTCGCGGGCTCTAGATGGGGAGTTGAATGGCGAAGAGAGGTCGGAGAGATTTCTCTCGTGGCCTGGATCAAGCTGATTGATGGTCACTCGATTGGATCGTCGAGTGGTCCACGAGCCTCCGATTGGCTGGCGAGGCTCGATCTCCGCTCGAGGGCCTCGAATGATCAACAAATTCTCTTTTCGATTGATCGGCCGGTGAAAATCGGCACGGGAGAAAGTCTCGAGCGATCCGCGCCTTTTATTTATTTTACTTTTTTTCCTATATACCGTAATACATTTTTGAAACGCGTGTACGCGCTTATACGAGGATGCATAATTGAAGTTTACTTCATTAGGGAATTATCTTCGTAGTCGTCGAGCTAATTGTATTCCGCGCTATAATTATACGCATGCATTTGGTAAAGCTCCGTCGGATCGACTGGAGGATAAACGAGACGATCGAACGAGATGGCAACGATTGTGTCGAAATGCTAGATTTTTACACTTTCATTAAAATGGTATTTAAAATAGAAGAATGCGTTGTAGCGTATAATAAAAATTAATGAGTTGATAAAATTAATTGAAGTCGATAAATGAATTTGTTTAATCTCGCGATTATTTGCAATGAAAAATGGTTGTCTATAGCGCGTAATAATTTGGATTCTCCGCACCGAAAATCTTGACACTCTTGGCTCTGTAGTATGCAGACAGCTCTCAGCTTTGATCATCGCGCACAGCTTTCATAGCTCTCGGCTGCCACCGCGATAACCGCAGCATCTGCTGCGTCGATGCTGATACCAAACAACAACGGTTTAGCCTAATTGAACAACTCGATTAGTTATCTTCTCGTGGCGGTCTCGAAGCCGATCTCGTACGCGTCGCGTGAGCTTTAGCTTCGTTTAACTGACACTCGCGCCTTTCAAATACATGTATGATCTTGTCAAGTTGGCAGCCCAAAGTGCGAATTTCTACAAAATTGATGTGGCATTCGATGCTCCACAATTTGTCCATCGTGCAAAAAAAAATTAAAAGAAATTTGAATAAATTTTATCATATAAGCATGTAATTTTTAAATAATCGCACTTAGGGATGCTTATGATGAAATTGATTGTTGACTTTTTGAGCTCGCGATCAAATTTATTCAAATTTTGTGTATTTTGAATTTTTTGGAAGGCGGACAAAGAACGTCAAATTGTGGACAATCAAATGCCATAAGAATTTTGTGGCAACTTCTCAAAGACCTATATGGTTCGATATTACGATCGCGCGCGAATCTCGATTGTCTGTCTCGGTAACTGTTTCAATTAAAATTCAATATCTCGGTGAGGCTAATGAAGGGATTTGTCGTCGTTGATTTCTCCCTTTTCTTCATACTTTGAAAGGATCGTCGCGAAAGAACGACGCGAGGGAAATTGCTTCCGAGAAGATCCCCGGCGCATTTTCCTCCGACGTCATTATATAGCTTTTCGGACGTAATAGGATTATATTCTTAAATCACGGTCAGTGATTACTTCTTTGGATTTTTTCCGGTTCGATAGTGGCGTCTCTGTTTGATCAGAGTCGGTCCTTCTTACGGCGACTTTAATGGCTCAATTAAAGCTGGGGAAATCATCCGATCTTTTGATACGCGATAGCACGAATTTATATTAAAACCGCGCGCGCATTCTTCTATTTAAATCGTCGGACGAAATTTCTCGCGACAGATCTCGAAAATAATGACAAAATACGAGAAAATAGCGTTGCCAATCTCCTCGTCTCGAGGATCCTCGAATAAAATGCCCAAAGCGAATAAAAAGAGACGCATCTCGGGGTTGCTTGCCAACGCGGATTCGGAACGTCACGTTGTTGAAGCGCGTCGAGCTTTAAATTCTCGTTTGCGCCACTGTCATCCTCCCTCCGAGAACGGTCTTGTTAAACAAGAAACGGAAAAAGATTCGCGTTGGCGGGCGCAGCCTCGGATGCAAAGTGAACGAAGTTGAAGGGGTGGACGCGCTCGAAACAATGCGATCGTCGAACGACAAGTAAACGAACCGCATACAAAGGAGCTGGAAAATCCGCTAGTTGGACGATCCGGCCCGTTGTGCGCGGCTGGTTCGGCTACTGTTCGGAAAAAGCAGGGATAACCAAAAGCGAAGCGAAGCACAAAAAATACACGATCGTGTGTCTCACGCAGATCTCCTGTTGTTCTATAGAGAGCTTCTGCGCGAGAGAAATAGAAAGTCGATTGAAAACGAACAAAAAAATCTGAGAGAGCGAGCGACAAAAGAACAGATCGATCGATCGATCGATCGGCTCAGTTTGGGAGAAAGAGCGAGAGAGAGAGATTAACAAACGGGCGCATACACGCTGTGATCGTGGGACACTGAGGACCTCGCAAAGTGTCCGAAAAGGTAAGGAAACCCCAGCGGGAATGTGCCGTTTTTTTTTACCGGCGAGCAAAAAGAGTCCGGAGTCATATGTATATATAATGAGAAATGCATACTCGCACTTGTGCCCGCTCTCTCACGCGACATTACACGAGAACCCGTGCCACGGTCGATTTTTCACTTGTGAATTAAGTCCTTCTGTTTTTTTTTTCTTTTCCTGTTTCTCTTGTGTCCGATTTACTTTTCTCCACGCGCGTTTTCTGCATTTCTAGCGTTAAGTGAAATTCCCGACAGCTCTTTGTCGAAAGATTATACTTTCGCGCGTGTGACGAAGTATTTGTTCCGCGAGGAATAGAAACAATTATTTTTTTTTTTTTATCTTTATTTTTCTACTTTTTACGGATTTGTTTTCTAGGAAAGGACAATATATATTTTGTTAAATGAAAGTATTCTGTATTTTTATTACAAATAGAGAAATATTTTAAAGTTTGTGAAAACAAAATATAATTACAAACACAAAACTGCTGCATGAATACTTCGTCATCCGCGAGTTTGTTTTAGTTTTATTTTATTATGTTTTATGATTTGTATATATTTTTTATTTAACACAAAATACATTTTCAATCTCTTCTCTTTTGCCTATTTTTTTCGACCGGCACACGCGTAGCGCTTACTTTCTCCTAAAATAAAATTACTTACATTTTATGGTGCGAACGAAAATAATAGATTTAAGATATAACAATTATATATATATGTAAGCTAATTAGATGTAAGGTAGTAAAACACATGGGGACTCAAGTACTTTCGCAAATGGCAATCGAGACAATCGGAGAAAAAAAACAGCTACGCTAATTACGCGTGATAATGGCACGTTAATGACTTTTCTTCGACGAGCAATTTGCATTTTATTTGGATACACTCGCGATCGAATTTTAACAAAGAGAAGGCTTTCATATATATTCAGCGGCCCATCGTCAGTTAACAACGCGAGAGCAGTTTCAGAACGATTATATCTCGTACGTCATCACTCTTACGCGACGACATTTGACCCGTTTTACTCAAGTACTAAGTACCTAAGGTCCTTTGTTGAATTTTCTAAGAGCCGCCGTAAAGAGCGAGAGAGGTTAAAAAAGGCGCGAGGAGGCTAAAACGCCAGTCCGGGGACCAACGAGATGGCAAAGAATGAGAACGAACTCTAACGAGAATTCTTTTACGCGTAATTTTCTCACGAACGTGACGTAGCACTTTAATTGCGGAAGAGATTAGGGAGGGATCTTAAATTAGAGATCGCGCCTTTTTTTCTCGCCGTTAATTTCCAGCCGACGGAGTTCCGAAAAGAATGTGGAATAAAAATTCGCGCGTGTGTATATCCGCGAATATTCCGGCGGGGAATTCCTCGAAATTCGCGTAAACCGATATGTTCATCGTAGCAATTATACGGGTAGAGAGAGTGGAAGATTTGAGGAGAAACGCAATTAGCCATTGCGAATTTCTCACCAACTTTCCGTGGGAGGACCGCTACTTTATTAGCTAATCTCTCCCGAGAGACTTTTTAATTACCGCGACTTTTTATATTGTGCGTCCGATTCTCTCTCCTTCGGCTTTAAATAATTCTGAACATTAATCCGACTCGATGACTTCGGAAATTGGATCCTCGGAATAGTTTGGCGAGCTCTCTAAATTCGATCATTGATTTTTTATATATCGATTGAACGTTGGTGAGACACCTGTCGCGTTATTTCTCCTTCCTTTAACGACAACATAATTTGGCAGAGAAATCACTTTTTTTTTTTTTTTTACTTTTCCGGGATAACAAGCAGCGAGTTATAGTATTCACATTTCACGCGCAATTTAGCTCACCCTTCGATAGGAAACGAACTCGCTCGTTCGTGAAATTTGAGGTTGCTCATCACGTGTTCATCCGCGGTTTTCATCATCGATATATCCTCGCAAAACTGAGGAAATCGATGGACAAAATTGAGGAATGAAGATTTAAATAAAAATTAAAATATCGAAAAATCAAGGGAAAATGTTTTGCATGCAAAACTTTCGAATATACAGAATTTAGTTATACGGATTATACATTATTCATGAATCGATAGAAGAGAAACATCTACATAATAACGCTAAATATTAAATTTTTCCAAAGCATAATTCTTGCAAAAAATTGCACGATACACGGAAGTGTACAAGACTTGCTCCAATCCGCGAGTACATATTACGGGAAAGGAAAAAAAAAAAAAAAAAGGAATATTATCTTTTCGACCGAAAGAGGCAGACATTTACTCGCCGTTATTAATCTTTAACACGCGACTGACCTTTTCGCCACCGAACGCACGTTTCGCATCGACGACTTTATTTCGATTTCCAGGGGATCTTTTCATTTCGCCCCGTTAGCTGCTTACGTCCCTTGCAACGAGAAAGGTGCAGACGCGAATTCCGGAAGGAAATAAAAGAGACGAGGGCAACTTTCGATAGTCGAGGAGTATCGAACTGGGAGACGTTTGCGCAGAAATCGTCGCGTATTTAGAGATTCGTTTTAAAACGACGCCTCTTATAACGGGAGGCAAAGATGCTTGCAATGCACCGGCAGATATCGCATTCAATGGTCCACATTATCTTAACGAACACCTTTTGTAAATCGTCCGCATTGTCCCGAGCGTCGACTCGTTACGTCTCCAAAGACTCGACCGCGTCTCTATTCTTCTCTTTCGTGGTTTTTTTATTTTATTTTATTTTATTTTTTGTTCATTTTCTGAGCGGCAACTTTTTCATGAAGCAGTTGTGATCCTTCACAGAGATCGAGTTAGATCCGGGTTATATTTCGCGATGCGGTAACTCGTGATCTTTCATCATAATTGCATCTCGAGAAATTGAAGTGTTTCGGAAAACTGAGCACGTGCAACGGAATTCCCTCGGATTAACCGTGATGAAATTTTTCGCTGCTTTCTTCCTCTCACGATCGGCAAGTACATAAAGACATCTGTTTATCTCTCGAATTTTCCGGACGGTAGAATAGCGAATTGAGATTAGGTCGGCGAAGAGGATGATCCTTCTTTCTATCTACGTTCCGCTGTTTTGTCGAAATATCGTCCTTGCCAAACATTTGTCTCTGATAAGAGGCGGAATAGATCCGTCGATAGCGGGAGCAAAAAGCGTCGCGTGTCGCGGAAAATCCACATAAAAAGAGAGAGAGAGAGAGAGAGAGAGAACGTTTAAACGGATCGATCGAGCCCGCTGATAAGAGCTTATGGCAGTTCAGCTAGGGTAGGATCTTAAGGTTAAGGAATAACCTCGCGAATACATAATCCAGCAGGACGATTCATTGCTCGCCAAATGACAAATGACACAGAGGCTGCGAAAGGTTGAAATTACATCGACCCGCCGCTAGACGAAGAATGCGGATTAACGAGCAAGAACTGTTACGGAAACGACAAGAAATCCCGTCGAAAGAAAAGCTCTTATACACTCTTAGCGCAAATAAGCTGACATTTCAGGTCGTTCCGCGTCGAAGCTTTGGGAAGGGATAATGACAATGCTAATGCCGTCGTAAGACGATTTAAAGTAGACAGGGGATGAGGAAAAAAGTGACGTGAGGAAAGCGCGGCTGAATAAATAAATACCTCTGCGATAGTTCTCTGCCAAATGCGCGAGAAATTTCTTAGGAGACGCGTTTCACGCCTGTCTCAGGAAATACTATAAACTCGAATACATAAGTAATGAGACGAAGAAAAAGTATTATCTTAAAGCGCACTTTACTCAGGAGCGCCATTTACCTTATTTTTACGCGTAAATTATATTTCTGTATTATTTATACAGGGTGTTCTAAATAAGTGCGAAAAATTTTGGGAGATGATTCTTTGTTGAAAATGAAGGAAAGTTAGTTTCATCCTCTTGTAACAATACAGGAAGATAAAAAAGGATATTAATAAATATCCTTTTTATTAGTAGAAAAAACCAAGTTCTATTTTCTGACAAAGAATCATCTCTTAAAATTTGTCACACTTGTTTAGATACACCCTGTATATAATTTACAAGATAAATATATTTTACGTCGAGTTGTTACGCGACGAGAGGATGATTTTCAAGAGTCAAAGAGCTTTTATGTATATACGTTAACGCCGCGAGGGATAAGTTACATAGTTGGATAAGGAAAGTTCTAGTTGTCGCACGTGAATGCAAGTTAACGAGTTCGGCCTTGGCGCAACTACTACTACGGTCGGCTACGAGTCGGAAAAAGCTCTTCCTGAAGATGTAAAGGAGTAGTCGACATTCTGGGTCAGCGAGGACGACAATGCCTTATGCGGTAACGTGCAAACATAGCGCTCGTAGAAGCGAATCGGCGATTAAATCGTGCATGAAAAATTCATACGTGTCCCGCAAACGGAATTGGGAGGAAAGGGCATTTCCATGGCCACGATTCTGTAACTTATTCAACCGCGGTCAAGACCCAAAAGGGAATGTACAAACAAGGCGGAGAATATTTTTTCAAATTTTCATTTGCATCCCGAACAATATAAACGGAATTTTTATTGTATTCTCACATACTCGCGACATCTTCTTCTATTCAATAGTTTGACAATAAAATTCTTCAAAAGAGGTACATAGAGGTAGATAATAAAATCCTTAAACTATAGATTGTGAAATGACAACCAAATATCTGGACATGTCTTGTACTCATCGATTATCGTGTATACCAAGGTCAATCTTTATCAAAGAGGGTTGCATAAATATGAAGCTATAGGCATAATTGAGGAAAATTGGAAAGAGCAGTTTGAAACGTGTGATTATGCAGGCGGATCGAAAAGGAATTTTTAACGATGAAGCTGTATATGATGAAAAGAACCCAGGGAGGAGCTCCTTCGCCATTAAGGTCATCGTGTAACACTCGGGCATTCGGGTTAGTAAAGCAAGCAAGCAAGAGATGCAGGTAGAAGAGAGGGCAGAATTTCGATTACCTCGTACATTTCGCCGCACGATTCTAACATGACCTAGTAGAAGCGACGGCGGGTGGTCATAGGTTACGTACATCGCTTCCGGTATTAACGACAGGTACCCTATCGCCATCCACGAACGGGTCAGACCCCGCAGTTGGTCGGCGGTCGAGTTTTCGGCCTTAGCAAGTCAAATTTATGTAGATATCCGCTCGTCGAAGACGAGCGAGGTTACGTGAAATTTCCAAAGTGCCATTTCGTTCATTCGATCGCAAGCGACTCCTTCTAAGTCTGGACGAGTCCCTGCTGGGGAATGAGATAAGTGCTCGAGAAATTCGCGGACTCTCTCTCTCGCCGGGGAGAATCGCGTCGATTGTTAGATCCTGCGAATACCGATCGCTCTTGTATTCGGGTCTTGATTAATGTAACAGGTTTGCCTTCGTCGGTGCTCGCGACCAATTGCATTATGTAATAGGGTGGTCCGTATTGTACAAAATCAAGATAAGTGAAATTTAAGCCTCAATTTTTGCTTACTTAAATTTTGAAAATATATATTCGAAGAATTTATTTTTCTCGCGTGGTTTTGCGCTGCATTTTGTAATTTAAATTAATAGATTTGACTATTGTCTACATTATTAAATTTTAATTGCTCTAAAAAATAATATAAATGTTATATAGTTTCATATTGCAATTTCTTGTATATTATTATTTACATACGTGTTTTAATCGCATATAATACAAGGCGACATTTAGGGTTAAATATGCGATGACATTGATCAATGCATTCTGCAGAAGGAGTTTGCAATATTGATTTATGCATAATTTTAGACGGCACATTATTCCATATAGATAGATAGATAGTCTCGTAACAAGGCCGTCGAAACGAATTTTTTCGTCGCAACCCTGTTATTTGCATATTATTTAATGGTCTATGTTTATAATTTTTTTCGCGCCGAATTAATAAAGTAACACAGATAAGATCGCGGAGACATTGTCTCTTTGGAGTCTTTCTCGTACATTCAAACGAGACCCTTAAAAAAGGGAGAGAACGTGTTATAATGAGATATCGATTTTAGTTCTATATTGAACGTTAAATTAATTGTGTATCTATATATTCACATGCTGGCACTATTATAGTTAAACTTTAATATGCGAATATTAAATGTTGATCTCTCGGTAATAAAATTGGCAACTTTCAAATTTATACTGATTATAAAATTTCAATTTAAAGTCTCGTCTGCATTCAAGAATATATTGTAATGATTTTTAGTCGCAAAATTTTTTCAAATTCATCTTGTTATTTCAATAGGGGTGCAATTTTGGATGAACAATTACATACGGCATTTTGTCGAAACGCGCATCGTCTCTATTTATATATAAGAACACGAGAGGGATAACGCCCGATCCAAATTGAAATTGCCTGTCGATTTCGGCTTGGTGTCATTAATATCCGCTGCTATAATTTGCAAAACAATCGGGCTGTGCGCGATGCTTCCCGTCGGTTGAATGCAATGAATGCGATACGCTGATTCTCGAATGCGGCAAACAAAAATTCGCCCGGCGTGCCACAATTGTTTGTCAGAGCAAGGTAGTTCACGCACGGACACGTTTGTTTATCATCGATCGGGATAGATTCTCGGCTTGCGTTTCGCTCGTTTGTTTATTCGTTAAAGTGCAACAACCCCGCGTAGTTTTTGCATCGGTTGCATCTCCCAGTATCGCGGCATAACGATACTTCATGCGGACAGGAACGAATTTATTTATTTTTTTCAAATGTATGAAAAACACTCGTATTTTCCTAAGCGACATGTCTAGATCGCAGGTAAAGTTCGGCAGTTTTTATCACTTTGGGATGCATCATAAAACAGTTTGTGCATACATACATATACGCATTTCATGTACAATATGCATATAATAGGTGTTATTTAACACTATTAGCTTAGATAATTAAAATTCAATCTAACGATGTTCTAGCATGATTCATGAATAATAATGATTTGAATAATTGATTATTTTTAAATGAAATGTAACTTTGACTATCCTATCACCGGTCTTCATGTTCCTTAGTAACAATGTTCGTTTAACCTATGCGCTACATGCCGCGAAATGTACGATAGTCGATATCAAATCCTCGTTGCTGGAAACAAGATCGTAAAATGCAAATTGCTCGACGATGCGCTATACCAGTCGGCGTGATTGGCCCTGGATAAAGCCTCGTAATTCACAATCCTCGTGAGAGTCGATACGCTGTTCAAGATCCGTTTCCTGTCGCGCGAATTCGAGGCACATCAATCTTTTATTTATCAATCACAGCTGCGAACAACGTCGTATTTCCTGACGTTCTGAAAAATGCGAAAAATTTCATCTCGTGTCATTTAAATAGTTGAGAAACTGAAATAATAAATAAACAAAATTATATATTGAAAACGAAAATTATTTAAACGAAATAAATTCAAATAAATGTCTAAGGATGATCGTTATTAATTTAAACCGTAACTTAGCGAAAGCGCGGATATGCGAAGGATCGGAACAAGGATATTTCAAAGTCACTACAGATAAATATTCAGATTACTGTTAATTGAACAAAGACTAATTTTATTCTGAGACTCCCGTATACAAAATTCTCGATTGATCGTGTATACTTCTCGAAAGAGAGAGAGTCTGATCTCTCGGCTCGCTTGCCGGTGACAGCTGTCAGATTCGCGCGTGCGCGATCAGCTGATCGGCTGATTCCTTTCAATATTAACAAAATAAATTATTAATAAAATTATATATATATATGATTTAGTGTAATGTATTAACGTGAATTTTGAACAAATAATGATTACATAATTTTTTGTTCCGATTTCTATGATCTTCGCAGACTTACTTATCAGAGGTAATTGTCAAAATACAATGAATAAAATTTCTTTAATAATTACTCGATCGCACATTTGTACACCCTACTTTCGATTGAAAGAGACAGATTCAGTGTCCCAACTATGCTCGGACGTGCATTTTCGTGCTGCTTGTTTAAACATAGTATATACATAGAAACGCGACGCGATACGCCACGGTATCGCAAACCTTTTGTGCCTCGACGGAACTCTTCTCTATCGTTGCGGAAGCGGACGCAAAGTGGGGCAGGAAAACGAGAAGGCGGGGTATAGATCGGTAGGTAGGCAGAGACCAGGTAGGTAGAAGCAAAAAGCAAAGCTCTGAAGAGAGAGCCCATGGTAAGCGAAGTGTTCTCTCTCCCGATAAAGAACGAAACAAGTCGCGGAGGGACTCGTTCTTTTTTGCCAGACGCGAAAGTACTTGAGCGAAATTGAAATAATCGGAAATCTACCGGAAGACTTGCCATTGTTTTCTCGGTCATGAAGGAGAACAGAGGGAGAGAAGAGAGAAGGAGATCTCTGACAGACGCGCGACGGAGCAATCGGTTTCTTTACTTTTTTTCGCCCTTTTTTGCTTCCTTTTTATCGCTTTCATTAAACTGTCTCGCGTAATTGATATCCGTAAGGCGCGTAATAAAAGAAATTAGTTGCGCCCTTCGACAAGTCGGGTTGACTTTTATTTAACCGCGTTGTCGCGCTCTCTCTCTCTCTCTCTCTCTGTGTCTCGCTCTCTCCCTCGACAATTGACGCGCATGTAAAGCTCTCTTTGCAGGTCGACGAGATTAAATGCGAGAATTGTTCGCGCGTTATTTATACACGTATTGTGCGTCGCATTTGTCGTACTGTTACCGCGCGCGATTCAGTGATTAAAATCGTTTTTACTGTCGATATCTAATTCGGTCGTTACAGTAATAGTTGCTAGTACGATATTATAACGTTTATGTATATTAAAAAGCGATAAATAGATATAAGTTGCATAATGAAGACGCAAATTACTGAATAACAAATGATTGATTGTTATTCGAGCGTTCAATTCGTCGACCGTCAAAGTCCCCGCAGTTTCTAACTTGTAAAATAACAGTAACGTTTAATTAAATTTAATAAATTGTTTTTTTTTCTGCGGCTCCCTGTTTTGCTCGAAAATAAAAAATTGTGATAAATTTCAATCTTGCGTATAATATTTTAAATGTCGAAAATATTTTTATTGTTATACGATTTGTTTCTGTCAATCATTTATCTATTTATTTTTGTTTGAGTTTTTAGAGTTTATCTTACATCGATCAATATTTATTTTGCAAGTTGAAAACTGCTAAAAATAAAGCCTCTTTTTTTCGTAAAGAGAGATTTTTTCATATTATATGTTTACTAACGCTTAGAATAATATTCCTTGAATTTAGATGCATTTTAGAACAAAAAATATATTGATACGTAAATTTGATACAACGAAAAAATTCTGAATACACATTTTACGAAAATTACAAGATTGCTAAATTATTTTCTAAATCAATCGACTGATCGATACATGTTGATTGCAAATTTACGTATGAAGAGGCAAATTTTAGGGGTAGAAGAAAAATATCTAAATTCAAGAGAAAACTTGTTGCGTTTGCACGTTCAAAACATTTACTGATTGTGTATAACTGATATAAAGCGAAACGATGGAATCACAAAGAGAACTCGATGCACAATTTATTTACAAAATCCAATGAAAATATTGACAAAAAGTAATATGAAGGAACGTGCACTCGTATACAATTTTTAATCGTTAAATATTGCTTATAATTGGTTCATGTACGATGCAGAATTATATAAAATTATCGCAATATTGAGGCAATTTAAAAATTTTACCATAAACACGTTCAAAGCCATAATAAAACAAATTGTGCCCAATTGTGCAAATACGATTCTGCATCGAACAACGTATATTTCATTACAGGATTCGCGCGTGGCCCCGTAAAATTGTCAAAATTTCCCAAATTTTATTCTCGATTCAGAGAGAAATATACTTTCATCGTGATTGCGCCGCTTTTATACAATCACAATTTGTTCTATTATTATTTCGACTAATAATTATTATTACGTTGGTATTTTAATGAAACTGTTTCATTTGCACAAATATTTCATTGTTATAAATAATCAAATTGTGAGATGTTTTCACACTTTTTCAATTTAATTGGTCGCTGGATAACAACTAAATTTACTAAAGTTTTTTCATATATTTTGACAGTTGTCACATATTAATCTTGTGAAAAATACGCGAGAAAAATGACCCAGATACGACCACGCGCGATTTCTCAAAGTTGGGCAATGTCAGATAGAAATCTCTCGGTAAGAAGTTTCGGTTGTTCTAATATGTGATTCTTTTTACAATTCGACAGGTGAACAACGCAACAGCGAGGGTACAGACGAAAAAGCCGCCGACGGTGCCGAACGGTATGTAACGAAACTTTCTTATCACTTTTATCCCCCGGTAACTTTCGCTTCTTTCGGAACCTTTCTCTTGGGCTGTTCAAGTATTAAACGGCCCCGGGCACTGCGACAGAGTTCCATTAAAACTTAAGCATCGTACATACAGCGTGTTGCCGAATTGTACGCGAACAATGTAAGGAGATATATCGAAGATAGAAATATTACGATTAAAAATGATTTCGCTCTTTTACCAAAAATTGCAACATTTTTCAAGTCTAAAAACCAGGCAATTTTTCTCCGTCAAGATTCTATCCCGATTATATATAAATATAATATGCGCGAGAAAAATTATGCTCGCGGATATTTGATGCGTGAAATTGAAGTTTCGTGAAACGCGGCAGAAATTCGCGATAGAAAAATACGAGGCTTTCGAAAGTGATTCGCGAAATGGTCGATCGCGCGATATTGCTCGCGCACGGGTTTGTAGTCCATCGTATGAAATAATGAAAAAATATATAGCCCGTATATCATTTCTATCACATGTACGATTTATGTTGTATAAACGCGCGGATAGCGCGTATTTTTTCCCCCGGAGATATTTCCGCGGGAAATGTACATTTTCTGCGTTCGCGTTTGCTCGTTCCCAACTTTGCCGACGTGTAAAGATGTAAAAGAGTCTTCCCTCATATTGCAAAATAAGACGAGGGGAAATCTCGCGCGTATGGAGCGAGATCTAAATTCCGCGATTTTCTTTTCCGCTTCTCTTTTGCCGCGCATCGAGATGTGAAATTTGCTCAGTGCGGACGGACAAAAATATTCTATACGATTATATATATATATATATATATATATTTATATAGATTTTACTTATTTTCTATTTCAAGAATGCGCTTTGTTTTTAGGTAAGTGAATCTGAAATTCAAATTCGAAAAATATCGGGAAAAAATATACGTACATATTTACATACAAAATTTTAAGCACAAGTTTTTCTCTACGATGTGAATAAAGGGAGTAAAGTTTTATATTGTTTTAAAAATCGGTACAACGGAATTTAAGAGTAAAATTACTTGTGTAAGAGAGTTAAAACCTTTTTTTGCATTAATTCCTTGACAAAATATGAGTGTATTTATGTGTACAGAATATTATTTATTCTGTTAAATTTTACACCATGCGCGCACAACATCCATTACACAGAGCATATAGAGAGTATGGCAGAGCGTTTTAAACTAAATTTAACCTCGTTCCGGCCCGATTTAAATTGCGGCTTAATCCGGATTACTTGACGGACCACCAGCTGCGAAGAGTACATATTGCAAATATGTGGTATTACGTAACCGAGCGACTATTCACATAGGCTCTTCGCTGATTACACTATGAAGTCCTTCAGTCCAGCGGGTGCTTCTGGATCATAATTAATTCCCGAAAGCTTCGCAAAGATCTTTGTTCGACATGACAAATTATCGCGTTAGTTTTAGTGAATTACGTGTAATTAAAACATATAACTAGAAAAAATAATATATAAAAAAATTGTTTTAAGTATGTAAAGTAAAATATGTAAAATTACGTGCATATATAATACATAAGTGTAATTTTTCATATTTGTATGTTTAATATATATTACATATTTTTTTAATACGACAGAATAAGACTAGGGTAAAATATCAATAAAAATAATAGGGTTTTGGAAGTTGGTTTAGCGGCGACGGAAATCTTTATCACGTTCCCCATGAATCAACTAAGCGTCTCGCATTTCGTACGAATCTTTGATCAAGAGAATTAGCCGAGATTTATGTCGATCTCTCTTATTGCGGCTCGAAACGATTGAGCTAGTCGCGCGCGCACGTGCGGTTATAAATAAACGTTACTTAAAACAGTAATAACGATCGAACGTGCGTTGCCAAGTGTTTCCTAACGTGAATGCCATTCTTGTCAGCAGATTTGGATCCGCAAAGGACGCCGAATGACGACGGCGTCGCAATTAACGTCTCTAATTATAACCGCATTCATGATTCCGATCAAGCAAAAGGATATATTTGACTAACTTCAAAACTGATATACAATTTTATACATTGTATATATTTTTTTAATTTTATTTATAACATTATTTCTGACACGTTCATTAACATTGATAGATACCTTATTTTTTTAATTTTAATATATATATTATAATTTTAATATTATATATATTATTTAATTTATATATATTATATCATTAAATAATTTTTTTTCTTTAAATTCGCAAATAGATATTTGAACGGCACATTAAAACACTATTTATTAATCGTTATTGATTTTAATCAAATTCATTTGCGCGGTAAGCGTAATCACGAATCTATTAATTAAAATTGTAAAAATACCTACTATATATCGGATTATACATACATCCGTTCGATTACTTTGCAACGCTGCTCGTGCATTTGCATTCTCCAAATGCATCCGTCGCGGTTTAATCGCAAATCAAACAGGACTTCGCGGCTGGATTGATTCTCTCGCCCATGTCGATAGACGAACGTTCTCTCTATCGAGCGACGGTCTCCCTGTCTCTCTCTCTCTCTCTCTGAGCTTTAATCCTACACACGCACGCGACGTGCAATTATCGGAATGCTAAGGCTCGCGCCAGGAGAGACGTTAAGATCAATTCGGTCCATTTGGCGCGGTACAGGTGCACACGTTACTCCCGACGCCTCTAATAACCGATTCGACAACTGTCGATGGAGTGCGCAATGGTCGAGACACATCTCGCTTTCGATAGTGTCGTAATAGCGTTATGAATCGACAGCGTGTCAGCGACGATTGGCGTTTCTGGATTCTGACGTTTTCCCAAAATTTCAAATCCACGGCGAAAAGATTTAACGACATAATTTTTGTTTCTCTTTTTTTTTATTATTTATTATTATTTTTTTTTTTTTTTTTATTGGTGGCGAAGAGATTTAATAATGAAATTTTTGTTTTTCTCTTTTATTATTTATTATTTTAAAAAATTTTTTGCGTGAAGTAATATCGTGCTTTTTTAATTGGAAGAGACTCGAGAAAAATTGCTATACATACATTACAGGCATTAATCGACGGCAAATCGATGGCGAAGAGATTTAATGATGAGATAATTTTTTTATTATGTATTTATTTTTTTTTTTTTTATATATATATTTTGCATGAATATCGTGCTTTTAATTCGAAGAGACTCGAGAAAAATTGCTATACATAATAGAGACATTAATCGACGCCAAATCGGTGGCGAAGAGATTTAATGATGGTATAATTTTTGTTTTTTTTTTTTAATTATTTTTAAAAAATTTTTTGCACGAAGTAATATCGTGTTTTTAATTCGAGAAGACTCGAGAAGAATTGCTGTATATAATAGAGACATTAATCGACGCGAAAAGCGCTTTACGCGAATTTTTCTTTACCGAGTTCGCAAGCTGCAAAGCTTTCGCACAAGACGTGAAATAAATGATAAAGGCGTTTAAGTTTTATTCTCGAAAACTCTTGCCGCGCACATTCAGATGCTAATAATACCGAAAGAGAAATGTATGTACTCTCCTAGATTTTCGGAGCCGATACAGGTGAATTAAGTGCGTGTACGATTAGATTTATCATTGTGCTCATTTTTTCTGCAAGAGGAGAGAATTAACACATAGCACGTACAAATGGCCTCTGCTCATGTAACTCTTGATACAAGTACACGTGTAATTTAATATAATTTGCACTCTATATAGATCACATAATGTAGTCAATTTTTTTTTAGCTTTTTCTGTTTATAAATAAAGAAATAATTGATATGTCACGCGATATTATTACGGTGGAATATGGAATACCTAGATAAAATTATATACATTACAATTTCCTATCACAAAAGTAGGACGTGTCTAATTATAGAGAAATTTGTTCGGCGGCGAATATAGATGCAGTAAGTCGCCTCATTATAGAACCATTAATTTTCGCACGGAAACCGTGTATCTTCGAAAATAAGTCATTATTTCTATCTTACTCGAAAAGGATTCGAGCATTTAAGCACTGATTAATGACCTCGATAAAATCAGATGGAATTCGAACTGAAATAAAACGCACGCAATTTACGTCGAGTGAGAAATAATTTTAACAAATATATATATATATGAAGTAGTAATTTTAATAGAGTATATTGCAATCTCTGGAATTTTTCTCGTTATCTAATCTGTGCACTGTACCGAGGGGTTGCGCGCGGCTTTTTTCCGTAAATGCAAAGTCGCAAATTTATTTCGCTCCGACCCACGTGGGCTCCTCCTTCTTTCTCCTTCGTAAATGCGGCACCTGTATAAATAACGTTGGAAAGAGAGACCGAACGAGAAAGAGCTACGCCCCGCCGACTCGTTTTTCACCGCTGGTATATATTTTTTTCGCCCTTGTATATATATGTCCCGGATCGACAGGATTTACCGAGCGGAGTCATAAAAATTGCACACTTGCCCTCGGTCTGTCCGTTCCACTTTCTTTTAAACGGTAATGCACAATTCCTGATAAACATAAAATTCGATCATTTCCCTTACACACCTAAATTATTATTTTAACAATTTTATCTGAGGACACTGTTAGAATTTTCAATTTAAAAATGCATTTTTCGATTAAAAAATTTTTTAAAACGTATCCGCTCTAACATTATTTTTATGAATGTGTCACATTTAAAAAATGTTTTTAGCGCATCTTTCTGCTCCAAATTAACATTTTTATTATTAAGGTAGCATATAATGGCGACAGAATTTTATATATATTTTTTATATTTGAATCATGAACTGTCACGAACATTCGCCAGGATTACACAGCTGACGTTTCCGTGCTTTATCTGTTCTTCCTTCGCGAAACCCGGCCGCGTTTTACGGATACGCTTCCGCTCGCGTCGTCTTCTCCGTTCGCTGATTCCGTGGGAATACCAGTACGTGTGCTACGTGATACTCATAATTTACGCAGTCTCTGCTCATTAATTGTCGCGTAAATAACGCCCCGTAGCACGACATGCATACATTTGCTCCGCGTTTCGTCGTCTCTCTTTACGTTTCTCTCACGAGTCGGCGCACGCCTCTTTCTTTCGAAGCGAATCGCGAATCTTATATACCTTCTCGTGCGAGGAAAAAGCGCACGTAATATCTCATTTTTTTCGACAAAAATTTCCCCTGCGAAAATCCCGCTCTTCGCCGTCAACTTTTTTCGCTCTTGTAAAAAAATTGTCCGTCTCGAAACCACATTGTTTTTTTTCATTATTAATGGTGTTTTATATATCTCTCGTTTATTATTTATTATATATAATATACCCTTTTTTACATTTATATTTTATATTTGTTTAATTTTATTTTTTCGGTAAGATGTAATAAAAGGTATTCGGGAAAAGATTTTTATTCCACACAAGACTGCGGAGATTCTTTCTCCCGCTTGCTAATAGATTTATTATGATCTCATTGGACATAGCGCGCATTTTAGAATTCAAGAATACACTTTTTCAACGAGAAAAAAGAAATCAATCTCGCATTTATTTGTACGACTGGGTCGCACACTTCTCTCGAAACTTTATCCGGAGAACTTCTTCGAGTTTTCGTTTCCCGGCCGCGTTGCAAAGTCCCAACTCGATGCCGATGGAGGAATAAAACCGCAAGAAATAGAACGACAAAGTTCGATCGACACCCTCTCCGCGGAGCTTCGTTTTATTAAAAAATTTTATTTTTCTTCCCATCGCGAGAGAGATCTCGCTATAGTCATACTATATCGCCACGTTGGTTAATACCGGAAGCGTGGGAGGTTTAATGGAATTACAACGTGTTTTATATGCGCGCCGGCATTTTCGCGCCGAGAAATTCGCGGAACAACGAAAAGCGTACAAAAGGGCGAAGAAGGGAGGAAAAGCGAGAACGAAATTTCACGCGTCGCTGCGCAACGTGTTTGCGTAATATTTGCATGATATATTTTCGATGCGTCGCGAGAGAGATCCGATAAGTTTTATGCAAATCGGACATCGCATTGTCCACCGCACGATTGTGCTCGATAAATAGATCGACAGACATATAGACGGTTTTATACGAAGAAATCGCGTCTGCTAAGATGGTACTTGATGAAAAAAAAAAAAAGTAGAACGCAATTATTTTTGCGGATTTCGCGTCCTGTCTAAAAATGTGCTGACCCGATATATCGAAATAATCGGAAATTGGAGTAAAAATGGGACGAAAATATTTCTTCGCAGCAACAGAGTTATATTCACAAAATCTGATTACACTTTTGCTCCGAAATAACTTGTATATCTCCGCAAATAAAAATGAGCATCCGACGGTGTTGAGGATATAATTATGAGTAAAAGGTGACAAAATTGCGCAAGATTTTCTTGCGTAAACAACGGCTAGATAATAAATAATATGTACCGAGTAATTTATACAATTATTATGGTCGAAAGGAACAGTTCTCTGTAAACATTTCTATTCCATTCTATGTATATTCTATACATCTGTGAATTTTGTCGTGAACACAGGAAAATTTCACGTGAAGCCAGAGAGGGATCGGAATTTCTGGTAGCGAAATAACATGTAGCAAGATTCGCATTCTTGAAAAAACAACGTCGTTAGTCCATCGACTATTTCTTTTTCTTTGTTCCGTATCAAATATTTGCTCTTTCACTTGGACGATAGAAATATATTTCCTTGGTTGCGCAATAATATTTTCGAAGAAATTTTATACTTAAAGTTGGACTAATTTTATTTTCTCGTGAATCAGTAATTTACTTTCATGAAGTTTGCGGACTGAGAATAAAATTTTTTTTAGAGATGATCGACAAACAGAAAAAATTGTTCATTATATAATAAATACTTATATAAAAAGCTTTTATTATGATTAAATAAACTTCATTTTAAAGAATACATGTAATATACACGCTGTGTAGATACACATGTTGAATTTAATATCAAAAATAAGTTAATTTATAAAATTTTAATTAAAAACGGCGCGTTTTTAATTAAAAATGGAGGAGCAAAAGTGTGCGGTTGCATTTACAATGCTCGTGATTGTAATCTAAACGAAAAAACCGCGTA
Organism: Nylanderia fulva; assembly: GCF_048542155.1. Lineage (NCBI taxonomy): Eukaryota > Metazoa > Arthropoda > Insecta > Hymenoptera > Formicidae > Nylanderia > Nylanderia fulva. The sequence continues at coordinate 7,055,358 of NW_028190263.1, forward strand.
AAATATATTTATGCATGAAAGTTTACGTATGAAAATTTACACAAATGTTTTTGTCGCGTCGGTAGCGAAATCTAGATTTATACGATAAATTTGGATTTTTCGACGATTTCTCTTTATCGAGGAAAACGCGCGACGATCTCGGGGATAATCCTCCTAGTTATTATCCAACTCACCAAAGGCGAGTAGATAAAAGCTGTTATCAAAAGACTGCTCTACATCCCGGTCGTTAATTTTCCCCTTCAATTCGTCATTTATAATATATCACGCTGGCTTTGCGAATTTAGAGAAAAGCGAAATTAATTTCGATTGTTACACTCGGAGAGAATTTTCTCTTAGAATTTATCCTGAAAATCATAGTAGTTATGGAATTTATCTGATTAATATTTATCACAATAAAATATATTAATATGTACATGATAAAATTAATCGAATATATTTTATATATCTTTATTATGGTAGATATTAATATTTTTTTATTTTTGTAAGAGAGGGGTAAACTTTCTGAGCTTTTAAATGCAGCAAGGACAGTTATTCTTTATCTATGAAAGTAGTATAAAATAAAATAACAAATAGTTCCATCGCATAAATCAGAGTTTTCTATACAATATACATTTATTTTGCTAGTAAATAAAACTAGAAATTTGTATTAAAGTTATTTAAAAATACCAGTCTATTGTCGTTTATCTTAAATATTGATTAGAGAAACTCATAAAATTCCATATTGTCCTACGATTACCACACTGAAAAAAAAGTTATTGAATTCGAATAAATATTTATTTCAATACTGCCTAATAAATCATCGATTTGAAACTAATAATACCGATGTAACACGAAAAATATTTATTTGTTTCAAATAAATGATTGATTATATAGGCTTAGAATTGAAACAAAAAAAAAATAATTTATCAATGGTCACATTTCAATTCATTTTTGCATGATTTTCAGGGTAAATTCTCAGAGAAAATTCTCCCCGTGTAGATTCACTCGCGTCCGGAGTCGTTCGCGATACCGAGCTCTCTCCGAGAGGTCTCGTCATTGAGAGGAACAATATGACGGGATGGAGCCGAGGACGAAGGGCGAGTAATTCGCCACCTTCCGTTTCATTACAGCTGCTCTGCCGGAGATACAGCCGCGCGGCACGCAATCGCGCGATCAATCCTGCCGCGTAGGTATTCGTCAGAGAGCCACGGGCGTGCTTGGCAGACGCGAAATCGCGGCCCATTACGCGCACGTAGATCATACGTCATTAAGGCATCGCCGTGGTTAAGCACGGTGGACCGGTCTGGAGGCGACGTTGGGTCCCAAGATTTTATATCCGACACTAAAAAGCAGAGTAGGCAGACGAGAAAATTGCGCGAAATTATATATGTATATCTTTACGATTTCATACGTTCGCGTGTTGTGTTAAGTCAAATATATATATTTGCTCGAATGGTTAAATATATGTGTGTGTGTTCGTATATATATATATATATATATATTGCTTGCGTATTCCATAATCCTATATTTATCGGAAACATTATTTTATCTGTTTATTCAGATAATAATGAGCGTATCGATTCTTTTGATGTTGCACGCGTATATCGGAGAGATTGATAAATACCAATCCGCTTCACAATTAATTATTCCAAGTTGCCAATTAATTATATAGAAACGAATTTAATGAAAGTACTTTATAATTGATACGCGTCAGAATGCGAGCGGACAAGAACATTAATAAAAGTTCATAAATTTTCGCGTAATCCCATCTCCCTTTCATCTAATACGGCGAATGTCAACGCCGACTGGCATTAAAATGTATATGAGAGGGGAAAATTTTTGTGACTCGTGGAAACGCATACATATTTCTGAGCTCTGGTGAAATGTGATTTGATTTTAAAGCACATCTCTATGCGCATAATCTCGTAAAAAGTGCTCCATAAATCACGCTCCTAGGTACCAAAACTTTGTTCGTCCCGCGCCTTCTTATTCATCTCCCGCTAACAAAATCGAAGCGTACACACATACAGACGCGCGCGTCTCGAAAGAAAATTGCAATCTCGGGTTTTATAAGATGATGGAAAATGCATGCCCGCGTCGATAGAGTTTGCAGTTTCCACCGGAGCCAAAATCGTCTTGTTACATAATTCTCGCGGGCAATTAGCGAGAGACTGATTATCTCTTGGAACATAAAGTCTATTTTCCATCTGTATTATCTATTCTTCATTTATCTTGCGAGAGAGAAGCCTGGCTTTAAATATATCGTTGTAATAATAGAAGAGATATCTCTAGAATATAATAGCACGGGCATTATATATTCGATATGGTTAACATTTTGGGTGAAATATATATATGTATATTTTGCATCCTACCTCTAACTTCAGAAGTACAAATATTAATATAACATGTTATTTGATCAATTTTTGACATTTGAATTGAAAATTTAATAATTATTGATTATAATATTATTTTATTATTTTTGTTAATTATGCAGTTGTAATATTCAAAATTTATCCTGATTTACTGAAATTTCTTTTTTTTTTTTTTTTTTGCAAAAAATGTTATAAATGTTGTATGTGGGAGATCATTATTTTACTAATTGATTAGAAGCGGGGAATCTCTTCTCTTTCAAAAAAAATTCCCGATAAAGTTCTCGTTCGCGAGAAGAATACATTTTTGGCATACGAGCGATCTCTAAAATAGCAATCAATCAATCACGCCCAGCGATTATTGCTGCAATTTTGTGAAAAGAATAAAAACAGGCGTTTTAATTACACAGCTATCCGATAACTGTTCATTAAATTGATATCAATCTTTTCAAATCTTTTTTTCACGCAAACGCTATATTATCAATATTAAGTTGCGTCAATTTTCTCCGAAAAATCAAAAAGAATTAATGAAATATAATATTTTCAATTTGTACACAATAATACCAAATGCTACAATTACCGTGGTGACATTGTATATAAAATATATATGTAATACATAATATATATATATATAAAATCGATAGAATATATTGCATATCGATCACGTTATTTCTCTTTACGATGAAATTACATTCTCCCTGTAATTGCGTTCTTAATTAACAGACTATTAACGGTAACACGGTATATTTTCGACTTAATTCAAATAACCGTCAGTCCTATATATATAACGTTAACGTGTTATGCCAGATAATTGCGAACGTCGGTAAATACCCTATTAATTATCTCCGCCGGTCGTGCGACAAATGCGGTAGCTTTATTATTGAGGGCTCTTCGCGCCGGTAATGAATCGAAGTACGCCGTTATGTAATTGCAAAACGCTAATAGTTGCGTAGATGTTTCATTAAGACGAAATGCAAAATACAATGGAACGTATGTGTATTTTTTTTTTTTGCTTTTTCTTGGGAGAGGATTCTCCGCCTCTAGTCAATTAGTGTTAAAAGGAGGCAAATAGTAATAATCCCTCACATACATTTATTGCAAAAAGAAGATTCAATTAATTTTAATGCAGTAAATCAGGATAAATTTTGAATATTACAATTGCATAATTAACAAAATATATTTTATATATTTTATATAATAGTTGCATAGATGTTTCATTAAGGCGAAATGCGAAATACAATGTAACGTATGTGTGGTTTTTTGTTTCGTTTGTTGCAGTCTGCGTACAATGGCCCGAGGGTAGGTGCTTCCATGACGTGCCAGAGCCGGCACTGCTGAATCTCTACTTCGAGTTCCGTGAGAACTGTCACGGATTCTCCTGAAGGCAACGACCAGTCAGGCAACGACAATGACGACAATGAGACCATCAGTACACCTCGATTTCGCGCGCAAAAAAGAACACTTTCGAGAGATAACGTATTTATTTTAAAGTCTTTCCAACAGCCGCCACACACCACGACCAAGCCAAAAAACGAATAGCCACGTATAGTAGCCACACAGAGAAGGGACCTAGGTCCCCTGTTTTTTTCTTCTTTTTTTTTCGTTTACATTGATACATTCTGTCTCGGGTGAACTTTAGAGACGCGTCGTCGAATGGACAGAGTCGACGGAAGAAAAATGACTCGTCGCGATAAAATAATATAGCGTGAGGATTCGATTTGCAAATGTAATTTTTTGCTGACGAGATTAGTTCCGCATGTAAATTACATATGACAGATGATACAGAATTTTTTTTCTTTTTCTTCTAATAGAAGCCTGAATAGCCTTTGATAAAATTCTTTCATAGAGAAATGAGTAACAACAGATATAAATTAATAAAATTAATTATATATTAAAAAATAACTTTTTTTCAAAATTACGAATATATAAAAAAAATCTTCAATCTTTCGCCGTCTCGGTTCATTCGAATCGCGTCTTCGCGTAAAAGCGACACGAAGCAAAGCGTGGTGCTCGTGTATCATTGTCTTCGTGATGGATGTCGGATGACACAGGTCTAACACTGACTTTAAATGGGTGCTCGGCAGAATTCTCGCCGAGCATGTGAGAACGGGATCTTTCGCGTCCCTTCTTTATAGGGTTCTCGATGATCCCAGCAGAAGCAAGGTGGGTGATCCAGAATATTTATTTACCTACAACTAATTGCTCGTCGTTCAGCCAGCTCGGGATTAAAGACTGTCTCCTGTTACGTACACATTTTTATATATCTTTTTTTTTTTTTATTGTATTTGTATTTTTTTTATCACATCTGGGAGAGAAATACCATGCTCAGCCCTTCCTAAGTTTCTCTCGCACAACCAAATATTTTTGTTGTTCCTTACGAGCCAAAGCGATGATGTCGTTTCCCTTGTCTTATCATCGCTTTTGTGGTAAGAAAGCTACGAGGAGTAATAGCAGCTTTTGCACTCACGCGGAGAAAAGTGCGTTGAACAAAGCAGTCGGGACCAAAATAAGTTACGAGATAATGGAAGAGAAGCATGTTTCATAAAAAAATGGCAGAGTATACAAAAGTATCGTTGTCGTTTTATAAAAAAATATTTTGATATGATTACATTTATCGCAAAGTTCTGGATTATTAAGGAAAAAATTAAGTATAGCATAATATCAAATTATTTATATCAAAATGCATTAAACTCTGGGTTTACGTTTTATGATACGCATTATTCTCCATGTGAAATAACAAAGCAAAAGCATTTAATCGTCTTAAAATCTGCCATGAAACGCGTGAGTTTTAGATTAACGTTACGATAATTCAGGGATTGATAATTAGAATCCAAAGAAAAAACTGATTGCGAGGCGTTGTGTTGTATTCAAATTATAATTCGGACGAGAATTTATTTTGCAAGCTGATGCTTTTACCACAACGTTATTATATTTCGGAATCTTATAAATTTCTATATACTTTTATACGGAAGACAAAAATCGGAAACAGTTTTTGCCTCCCTTTCATGTTTTTTTTTAATAACAAAATTGATCCAAATATTGTTTTTTTGAATATTGGATGCATGTTTCTCATCTCGAGTATATATATTTTTACTGATTCGACAGAGAAACTCTTATTTTAAAAATGTGCTACTATTTTAATCTATTAAAACGGCAACAACGTAACACATCGCAATATGTTTTTCTCTTTTTTTTTTTTTATATATAGTATATTGATCTAATAGTTTGCCATATTTTTCTTCATATAGATATTACGTACAATATGTGCATAGAAACGTAAAGCCTAATGGCGAGTAAATCACTCGATAATACCGTAACAACTCGTAGATTTAGATGTAACGAAACGGCTACAGGGTATAAAGTATTAATGATAGATATATAAGCTTTTTTATACATTTACACGAATTTATGATCTAAACCGAGAAGGCAAATGCCAATTTATCGGCATCGTTTATCTCGCTCGTTTATTATTTTTCACGGAGTTTAATGATATTTCATAAATATCGACGAAAAAGAATTTTATCGTCAATTATTGACACAACGCGAATAATATTATGAGGATATAAATAAGTTAAACGTGCCAAAACAAACACAGGGTATTGATTTTAGTGATCATGTGAGCGTTATCTTAGAGATATATATATTTCGTATAATTAGCGTACGTGTAGATTATTTACATTTACATTGGACAGAAGAGATACGGCTGCACTTTAAATGCCAGTTAGAAGAAATAACGTAGAATTAAAATCACGTGATTCTGCAAGTGTCACGTATCAATCACGTAATGTTCTTTCCACTATCTCTATTTTTATACTAACGTAATTTTTATACTCGTTTTTTTTCGCCGTGCTTGACATTAAAACGTACATACTTGCAGGATTCACGTAGGAGGACGTAGAACAGTATTACGCAATCGCATGATTGTATACTCTATTACAGGGTTAAACCGACATTCCAAAGATCGTGACATTGATTATTCGTCAAACGAGTAAACTGGGGTAATTTGCGGTAAAATAGCCGTAGATATGTGAATAATTTCGTGATTTATTTCGCTTCTATTGATCCGTCGATCAATGGTGTGCCATAATGCCCCACTTTACAAAAACGTAGCAAGTAGATTTTTTTACTCAGACAGATTGATAGATTAAGACACATTAGTGCATAGTCTATATATAGTTAACTGTCAAATGAAAGTATTTGTGTTTTGGACGATTAAATGTTTTTAAAATCGCGCAGAGACGCGTAGAAGTGTATATTTGTGAAAACGAAAGATCAGGATTCGGAAATAAGACGAGAAAAGAGACAGACAACACATAAATGGACGGATTAATTAAATGATACATAATATGAAACGCGAGAACAAAAACGTGACAAGTGAGTGATAAGCAAAAAAAAGTATTGTTTTTCGCAAAACAAATATAACGGGTAAATCTTATACACGAACAAATGTAATTTATATATCAGTGAAATCGTTAGTAATTTAAATTTTGCATCAAGCTCGATGATACTTGTTAGAAAAAATTCTTTAAAAATTATAAAAGTTTTCTTTTTACAAATTATAAAACATCAATCTAAAAGTAAAATTTGAGTGTTTGCATTTTTTTTTTAAATATATGGCATGTTTTGTGAATATCTTATTTGTGGAATATTTAAAATTAGTTTGAATTAGACACACATATATATATTTACATACACGCATACACAAAGTAGAATTCAATACTAATGCTTCGAGAAGAACTGTATCATCGAGGCTTGGAGCAAAAACGAGTAGCAACAAAGCAAATCGTTAATCGATACAAGAGCAACTTGTTCTTGTCACTTGTTCGCCGAAACAAATCTGCGCGACGCACAAGCGGATCGATTTGTCACATCTCAGTCAATAAAGAAGAATCTTTACTTTCCGTACACCGTCGACGAGTCAATCGAAAACCGATTCTCACGATTGCACGATCATGCATGTATCTGTCATTCGTCGGGGAAAATTAGAGAGCAAGCAGATATACGAATTATATTCCATTTGACGTTTAATACACATAATATATATATATATACAATATCCTCCACACGTTTGGAAACACTTTACATTTTACAGTTAAACAATCGCAGCGATCTGTGCAGATTTTTAGTATGAACATATAATGAGTCATAAGATGATGATATAAAAATGTCATTTAAATATCTTGCGATATACTCGTACAAATAATCTGCGCAGCTCGCTGCCAAGCGATTGTTTAACTGTAAAATGTGTTTCCGAACTTGTGGAGGGTACTGGTATATATTGTATATACAAAATTATATCTTTCCGCATAAAATTATATAGGTGAAACAGTTGGCTTTTGATTCCGCAAAGAAGGTTCGCCAAGACAGAATAATTCGAAGAATAGTTGAAAAAGACGAAGAAGAAACCGGGCGCGATTTTACGACTTTATCTGCATTTCTCTCTGGTTCTCCCTTCCCATTTAACTACGCGATCACTCCGTCGACGTGTTCATTCCGCGCACTTTCCGATCTTCTCTCGCAAAAGCATCTCGCCTCCGAACTTTCCGAGTTGCGAATAGTCGGGATATTTCCGTCGACGCGCTCTGTTCTCCATTTATTCATCGAAACGTCGTCGTCGTCGTTCGGTATATACTCTCTTACGAATCCGCCTCTCGAAATCATGCTGGCGGAAAATATTGAAATCGCGTCACCGTCCCGTTTTCCCGCCAAAAGGTCGGTCACGTGTCGGTGTCTCTCGGGTGTTAAGAAAGAATTTTTACTTCCTCGAAATTCGCACGAATGCGCACAATTGCGGACGTCAACTTAGTGACGAGGATAACGAAAAGAAAAGGAAAAAAAAAAAAGGAAGATGACACGAGGCAGGAAAGAGAGCAAATCCGAAGGAAAGCCGGAAGCCGAGGTATCCTTCCTCCTTTCCCAGATCGCTCCGTTTCTCGGTCCCTTTATCTATCCCAATCTCGCACTTCTCGCGACGATATTACTACTCTGCTCCGCAGTTCCCGGAACATTCCGCGTTCCTCTCTAACAATTTTCATTCCATTTCATACCGCTTTTCTCCTGTCTTTTTCCTTCCTGTTACCCCGGCCGGTGGTCCGGTTCTTTCCTCCAATTTTACGCCGTGTCAGAATTCTTTTACTTGACTCGCGCTGTCGCGCACCGGGAAACGTGCGAGGAAAATTGATATTGCCGCCGGGAAAAAGTTTGCTTCTCTCCATGTACAAGATTTTATTACCCCCGCGACGTTTATTACGCGCGAATTTCACCGCGAATCGAGTAAATTTCGACCGGTCTTAACGAATCCACGCACGATTACGAGTTGTGAGAATCGTAAAATAAATACGCGAGTCTAGAATTATATCCGGGTTTTATATCGCATTTATTCTCCCGATTTTTCGGCGTGGAAAAATCACAAAAATCGCAAAAATCACAAAAAAAAAATTATGTACGAGAAATTTAATTTTTCGTTGCCGAATGGAAATTAATATTGCTTTAATTTATTAAAGTATATTGATATATAGTGTGACTCTCGAGAGATCGCGTTTATTTACCAAACGACGACGATTTTGACGATGCATGCTGTAAGCTTTTCACTCTTAATTAGCGTCGTGTCGCTTACAATTAATTTTATCGCGAACGTGTCATCCATTTGTAATTAGATACCGTATAACAAGAAAATCTAGCATCGAGCGATGAAGAAAGGTGCACGAATTTATATAAACGAGTTGCACTGAAAATAAAAATTGATATAATAACATATTGAAGATTTTGGTTTTAGAAATTGAGAAATCTGACGGTGTTTTACAAATGCATTTGAAATATATCGCGCGGTGCTAGTATTTTCCGTGATATCGAATTTTTCCGACCTTTTCGATTGTAATATCTGCATGCAGCGTAATCTTTATCACTAGTTTACGATCGAAGAGCGCAAATGTCGACGTATACCGTTGTTTTTCTCTTCAGTTCCTTGTTTTCCTATTCTCTCGATTTTTATCGTCTTTTCACGCGATCATTCACGTTATTCTAATCTACAACGACGATCCGCGGGGCATGAAAAATGAACACGACGTCACGCAGGGCTTTTCGTTTGAAGAAGCGAGAATGAAAACGAGTCTAAACGGGAAGTTTTCAGTTCAAGATTTCCGAAATTGATAAAATTATTTCGACATAAAATATTCAATACACTGGAAAATAAATGATCAGATTCGAGCAAAAACGGAATTTATCTCCTATAAAGAGGCAAGATTTGAACGCTTCTGCGACTGAAATGCCCTGTGACACTTCAACGACGTGAAAGAATCAGGAACAACAGCAGGAGACATCGAGAAGAGAAGCCGAAACAACCAATTACTTCCTATCGCAAGACCAAAGCGGATCCTTACGGAAGAGAAGGATACCTTGAAGAGAAGGATACGCTGAAGACATGAGAGATAATCGAAAAAGAAGCCACGAAAGCGAGGGTTTTCGAAAGGTACGGCCTGCTTCCTACAAACACCAAAAAAAAAAAAAAAAGAACGAAAAGAGAAAAAGCAAATTAAAAAGAGCGGAACTTGAGCGAGTAACGAATGGCAGTGACGAGATAACACGAAATACGCAAGAATTACGCGAATCGCCTAGATTTATGCGTCACGTCCGAACGAAATGGACGAGAATCCGCTTGGATGCGCGCCTCTTTTTCGATCCTGCGTCTCTGTTTCATTTTTAGCTTCCCGCTTTGATTAAGTGAAATGCGACTTTAGAAACGAGGACTTGGTTGAAAAAAAAAAAAAAATTAGTACATATTCTTGAAAATGGAAACATTGAACATCGGAGAAAAAGGGGCGCGTCCTTCGAGATCTCGAAATCACCCCCGACGAATCCTTCTTGAGAAAACGATCCGAAAGTCTCGCCTGGTAGCTTTTAATCTTAGGCTATCTATATATCTGTCCAGTGATATAAAAGCATGAAGTATACAATAGTCACGTTACGTATAATAATTCCGTATGAATGACCTGCGAGAGTTCTCTGTCGTATTATAATGATCATTAACCTCTTCTTTGGCACACACTTTGGTCGCTTCATAGTCTCGCCGTTGGGCCGGGTCGGACTCTCGAAGAGAAAAGAACGAAAAAAAGAAAAGCCTTTTATATTCGATTAAAACGTAGATTAATCGATTAATCCAATCCCGGCCCCGACGTCGTGTCGCGCGCTTGTTCTGCGTGTGTATGTCCTATCTATACGTATTTATATACTGATCACTTACGCCGCCAGCTCGATTAATCGGGGTTATCCGTTCGAGACTGCTACGTCTCTCTACTTTAATACGATCCCGCCTCCGTTTCTCCTGCGCGAGTCCTCTCGAGTTCCACCGCCGGATGATGCGTCCGACGTCGTTAACCTCGGTTAACTATCACTAATACCACTAAGCGAGACTCCCCTTTTCGCGTTCACCAGGTCCCTATTACTGTTGTAACGTGGACGGAAGTTGGTGGATCGCTTAGCGGGGAATCGGTTAATCGAATTATTCGATCGGATTATCCGGTATGCAACCGATTCCACACATGTTCCCGTCCTCTCTCCTCTTTTATATATATATATATATATATATATATATATATATATATATTCGCCTCCTTTCCCATTCGTCGATTAACCCGCCTTTCGTATATACCTCATACGTATATATATATACATACATTTTATATATAGATATTCTTTTTTTTTTTAAATTGTTACTATTACATATAATAATCACGGTAATGCGCCACATTCACTGGTTGATGACTGTCTCGTTGACATAAAGGCCCGTATCTTGCCTGTGGTTGTGCTTGGTTGTGGTTGGAGCGGTTTTGGGAGAGAATTTTTTACTTGCTTCTTTTTTAATATTATTACCTTTTTTAATTTGCACGTCTCATGTCGTGGCCTTGGCTTGCCTTCATATGAGATTCACCTGTGAATATATCTATATATACATTACATATATATATTGATATATATATATCTATATACCGATATACGCATATTGCAATATGCGTCTGCATGTATTACACGTACACGCAGACGCATATTTTATTATATTGTAATTTCACACGTATGATAATCCGTCCTGGCAGTATCGTACGATTAACAAACATATGTGCACTCATAACGTATACATTACAAGCTGCGAAGTAGTTTGTGAAAGCGACTTTCAGTATCGTGTTTTCTTCCTCTTTTTTTTCTTGTTCATCTTTGTCTCCGTCTCTTCTTTTCTCTCTCTCTCTCTCTCTCTCTCTTTCTCTCTGTGTCTTTCTCGTGCGTTGTTTCGTCCCTCTTTCACATGTATCGTTCAATGCAGGATGCATATTGCACAAGCTAACCGACGCGAAAATCATCACTAAACGATAAAAAATAAAAAAAATAATAAGAACGAGAAGAGATGCGATAGGCACGAGAAAGCATGTTCTCAATGATTTTTCTTTCTCTATCTCTTTCGAGATACGATTTCTTTCTATATATTTTCGTCTTCAAATTTTTCGTTGATTTTCTCTGTCACTACTTCACGTACGGGCTGCCATGGCGGCACAGTCTGTAATATTTATTACTCTTCTTACTATTATTATTATTATTATCATTTTTTTGGAATTGTTTATTAATTGTCATTGATTAATGTTGATGGATCGTGGCACGGTGTGTTAGTTGGCGAGAGACATGACAAATAATTTTTTGAACGGGCGAAGGTTGCTGCATGCTCGAACAAATGCCGCCTTTGACTTAGTGGTAACTAATTAATTCTGGTATTATACACCATTCCTTTGTTTAATTAATCGCCAATCGTGTCGGCCACGTCGCTCGCCATTTCTTTCCTTTCGCGAGCGAAGGGACCCGAATAGATCGCGTGCATCAATATTCGTCTGCGAGATATTTTTCGGCAAAGAAAAAAAAAGCAACGTCTCTCCGTCTTCAAGTACTTCGCGAATAATCGCACACGATACGAAAGAATCGTGCGAGTGTCGTCGTCGTCGTCGTCGATATTATTTCAGCAAGTACACAAGTATGTAATATATAGAGTGTATCTGAACAGTCGCGCTCCCTCAACAGTTTTTTATATTGTGTAATTAAGAGCTATATGATATTTTAATCATAGATAATTTTTTTGAGAAAGAGAGATAATTACGTGAGCAGAATTCGAAATATCAAAAGTGATCAAAATAATTATTTTTTTATTAATATAGAAGTCATATTGACAAGAGAAACAAATGTGAATTATTCTTCGAACTTTACTGCAAATAGCTTATTTTTTAAATAATGTAACACGGAAAATTTTTTCCTAGAATTTACCCTGAAAATCATAGTAATCGTAGGACAATATAGTATTGAAAGAATTTTATAAGAATTTCTCTGATCAAATATTTACCACAATAACATGTGTTGGATTAATTTTATTATGTACATATATTCATATTTTTTATTGTGATGAATATTAATCAGAGAAACTCTTATAAAGTTCCAATACTGTATTGTTCCACGATGACCATGATTTTGTATGATACTTTAATAATTAAAAGTTTAAATTAATTTTTTTATTTAAATTCTTTTCGCGGAAAACTGTCACACCTATTATTATATCTTCAAAAGCTCTTTTCAATCATATCATGTTTATTATGTAAAAAGGAGGGAGCGTTGTTCAGAGACAGTCAAATCGTATACACATAACGTCCACCATTCTTAATGATTGTTTAGCCTGGCATCCACTAATTAGTCGTCAGTGCGTAGCCTTAATTAGTTACCGCTGAGCGTGCAAGCACCGCCAGAAGTTTTAGTAGTGGGCCGCAAGCGGGAGTGCGCTTTGTTTTGTGGAGAAAGAGATATATATGACGAGGAGATGGACGACCTCCGTTGTCATCATCGCTCTCGAAAAAAAAAAAAAAAAAAAAAAAAAAATCATGAACATTGTTTCGATTCGATCGATCGCGTTTTCGGTTCTCATCATGGGAAGGGAAGGAGTATTTTATCAATTTACTAAAGACTAAATTATCATAGTCACCTGAAAATGTCAGAATTTTCCCACGCTTTCGTGGACGTCGATCAACGCCATGTTTTTTTGTACACCGTAATTTGACGCGCGCGTTAACGGTTTTTTAGACACGTTAAGTGGTTCTCATACTTTAAGCTTCGAAAGTGACATAATTACACGTCAATGAAATTGATATAATCATTGTCTAAATAATCCTTCACGAGCCATATAATTTCTGACGATCCGCGATAAGAGAACCGCGTTGTTTAATCATAATATCAAATTATCTCTTAAATAATAAAATAGACTGGTATGGAAATATATTAAGACAGTGAACTAGAAAATTTTATCGCACACTTGTGTCATCACACGTGAAACGATTAATTTAATAAGAAGATATTTTCTGTTAGATATATTTCAGATCATCAATTATTTAAAGATATTTTTTTATAAAAGGGATTTTGAACTGTGATTGTTTGTTGGAATTAAATTTCACTTGTCGCGAATAAGTACCTATAGTTTGAGGACCACTGACTGATTTTTCGAGTAAAAAGCATTGGTATGTCTTTATCGTCGCGGCTAGAAATTTCCCGCAAATTAAACTTGAGACTAAAAGTCCCAAACATTTTGACATAGCCGGAATAATTCGAAAACACCTCGCGTCATCGATTTTATCGATCTCGGAATCGCGAGAGCACGTCATGCGAACACGCAGCATCTAGTATCTATCGGTATTGGGAACAATGTTGAATCACTATATGATCGTGTCCCGTAGATAGTGATTTTTTGCGAGATGTGAAAGTAGAAGAGAGCTCTCACACGTGTTTTACATATACATATATATATGCATATGTATATACATATATGTACATATTATACACACGCGTATATGTATATATATCTACATGTATGTATATGTATACATACATACATACACTAATCTCTGCATCTCCTTTTTTGGCGTATTATTACTCACTCACACCATTTGCTCGGAAGTATCTTTGAATGGCTTTCGTTCGGAGACCGTTATTGTTATACTTCTGGAACGAATAATAATCTCTTTAGTGCATGGAATCATATATCAAGCGAGTCGGCACACGAGTCGAGGCCGATTGATATACCTTTGCGATCGAGTCTATCTGTGTAGCAAGAAACACGTATATATTGTACCTGTATTATTACCTTCGATGCGAGAGAGAATGCGCCTTTTATATTCACCGCTTCTCAGGAACTTTGGGTTGTCTCCGCCGTTCTCGCGCGGAGCAACAATTTTCATTGCAAACTCCCCGATATGGCGAAAGAACTTTTTGACCCTCGGGAACGAGAAAGAAGGACCCTTCGTCCCTCTGTGTGTGTATACCAGATCGATAGACGCGAGTGTGAGAGGAAGATTTTCCGCGCTCGCGAGGAATTGGAGCGAGCTTTCTTCTTACTCGACAAAATCGAAATTGCCGATCGGAGGTTCTCGAGTCCGCGTTGTGTTTAGCAAGATCATTAATAGTTTCGCTGTTCTGGCACAATAGTATTCGTGTGACGTATTAATATAGTTAAAGTCGACGTTAAGGCTCTTTTGGCTTCTCACTATGTTACAATTATAACGTCAGAGGCGAGAAAGCTTACGTTAAAAATTCTTAGATGCTATTTCGAAGTAAAAAGATATTTCGATGAAACAATACTACACACTCTCAAAATACATCCTTTTCCCTTTATAATCAGTCAACAACTTTTAAATGACTGTAATACTCCTTTTACGGTTGTTGATTGACTGTCAAAGGTAGAAGATTGGTTTTCGAGGTATTTTACAAGTGTGCTAAAACCGTATGAAATGGTGTTCCATCGAAATATTTTTTTCATTTATAAATAGCATCTAAGAATTTTCAGCGCGTGCTTTCTTGCCTCTGACGTCACAATCTAACATGCCTGCGGCGAGAAGCCAGGAGCCTTAATAGTTTCGTTGCTCTACCACAATAGCGTTCGTGTGACGCATTAAATATATAGTCAAAGTCGACGTTAAGGCCCTCCTGACTTCTCATCATGTTACAATTATAATGTCAGAGGTGAGATAGCACGCGCTAAAAATTCTTAGATGCCATTTCGAAATAAAAAGATATTTCGATGAAACGGTATTTTGGATGGCTTTAGCATATTCTCAAAATACAACTATCCAAAGGAAGAAGATTTATTTTCGAGGTATTTTAAAAGTATGCTAAAGCCATCTGAAATATAGTGTTCCATCGAAATATTTTTTTAACTTGAAAATGATATCTAAAAATGTTCAGCTTGTTCTTTCGCGGCTCTGACGTCACAATCTAACACAGTCGCGGCGAGGACTCAGGAGCCCTTAATAGTTTCGTTGTTCTACTAGTTTGTGTAACGCATTAAATAGTCAAAGTCAACGTTAAATGTATTCTCGGCACGCGGAATGTACATGTAATGGCATCCTTAATTATTCAATTTTATCCTTCGTGCCGCGTAATACGTTTCCACAAACCGCGAATATTGCGATTCCGCGCATCATTCATCCCGCGTGTGTAAACAAGCTCCTTATTTAGATTCGACATATTTGGTAAACGTTTGTCCTTATTCGGGTCACCCCGTGTATCTCGTAGTCTGATGTAACGGGTGTCCCGGACACATTAGAGATTTATCGCTCGCTCTCGTCGGGTCGCGTATATACAGTATAGTAGTGTCCTTGTTTGCTGACGTCATTAGTCCTGTGAGCGTTGATTTGAACTCCAAGTAATTTGCCAAGAGAAGTACGTTATGTAAACGCCACACCTTAATCACTGTTGCTTTACTCGTTGGGTTATGCGACTGTGGTTCTAGTGCATTTGACTGACTTTTCAGCCTGTCACGGGCTGTATTCACACCTGTTTCCGTGTATGTTTCTTACTTCTGTTTCTCTCACTCTCTCTCTCTCTCTACTGTTCACTCTTTTATATCCTCGTGCCTCTCATTTTCCTCTCTCTCCCTCGACGTCAGCACTCGCATTTAATCCGCATTTTTTCTCTTTTTTTTTTTTTACCACACTTCCTCCACGTCGACGTTCCCGAAGAAGACGTAACATCGGTATTTTGTATCCCTCTCCAAGTTTCGCGACCCGGAATTCGCGATAACTTATTGGTCGAGTTATTTACGAAATGCTTAACGCGGCATACGCTTTAATTTCCGCCGCTATTCTTCTTCCCAAGTTTAATAAACTCGGCGAGAAAAGTCATCACGACGATGTTTCTCCTTTTTAAAACTCCCCGGTAATGGTATTCATTATTCGCGAGAAAAACAATTGTGTTATACGTGTACATAGCGACGTTGAATCGGTATGAGATTTATGAAATATTGGAACGGGAATTTTCTTTTTATATCGATTATCAAAACTCTGTTTATTGGAAAACCTATTCTGTAAAAATTACAAACTAAAATCGCGAGGTAACTTCAATATTTTAACATCTGTTTCCATTTCCATACTATCAGATACATATATATGCATTCGACCGAATTGAAAATCCACTGCACTCTGCATTGTTGCTATTCACATTTGCACAAAGTCTATTATTTATGACTAAAAACGACAAGTTATTTAAAAAAAAAAAGCAGTCGCAATGTACCACCAAAGCTTTATAATAATTTCGCGGATAAAGCAAAACTCGAGCGTTTTAATCTTCGCGCAACGATCTTCGATCACGGCCGCTTTGTAAAGTTAATGCGACTTAATTACTCCTTAAGTACTCGTGATTTACGACTTGAACGCGCGACGTGGAAGAGGCGAGCGAGTCGATTCAATTGTACGCACGCGAGCGAGCTGTCATTTTCAGGAACGTCGAATAATCTCAAACACACCTCGAGCCATTCCTGGCTTAATTCTACCCGAAATCCAACATTCTATTCCCTCGCATAATTTATACGTCGTCTAAGATTAACTATCTCTCTCTCTCTCTCTTTTTCTCTCTTTCTCTCTCTCTCTCTC
This sequence comes from Nylanderia fulva, assembly GCF_048542155.1. Taxonomy (NCBI): domain Eukaryota; kingdom Metazoa; phylum Arthropoda; class Insecta; order Hymenoptera; family Formicidae; genus Nylanderia; species Nylanderia fulva. The sequence continues at coordinate 7,072,642 of NW_028190263.1, forward strand.
TCTCTCCTCTCGAAATGCGTCACAATTACAGAATTCAATGTAAGAGTCCGTAATTTGTATACGGATCTAATTTGTACATTGAAGTACAACACTTTGCGTTTAAAGCGGACCTCACAAACGACGAGATCCTGCAGTTTACTCTCATTCTCGTGTCGAGGAAATCCTTGAACGTCTCACGTGCTGACGCAAAAATAGGATCCTCTTAGCAGAGAGAGAGAGAGAGAAAATCAATCGAGCAATCGCTCGGCTGATACCGCGACACCATTTTCCGTAAAACGCGGAATTAGAAACAGCGCGCGCAAATATATTTTTCGTCCAAGTCCTTTCCGACAAGTCGCTGTCGGTGGTTCTCTCGCCAAGGAGCGATTGTGCAATCTCGCTCGGGAAATACATAGGTAAACTCTCGGGGCTCTCTTTTTCCCTTTTATTGTATCGACTAGCGTAGAAAGAGTCTCGAGAAGCGCTCTGTATAAAAGTGCGCCAGAGAGAAAGAGAGAGAGAGAAAAACGGTGGGAAAAGGACGAGAGAACAGACGGAGAAAGAGAGAGAGAGAGAGATGACACGTGGGAGAGACGTGGGTCCAGGGGTGGATGCTGGCGGCGGCATTTATTGATCGCTCGTAGCAACCCTGCTAGCAACCCTCCCACCCTAGTCGCCGCCCTCTCGCGAGTCGACCCTCTCCTATTCTCCGCGCGCGCGTCACCGGCGAGGATTCAATCATATTAATTACTCACAGCACACCGCCGACGACTCTCGGCGTATGCACGCAAATGCGCCCGTTGATCCCCCACATAAGCCGAATCTCCGCGGATCGTTTTTCTCTTAACGCGCTCGCCTCCGAATAGGGGATGAAACGTCTCGTTCGATTCTTCTCGCGATTATAATATACCGAATGTTTTTTTACGTCCGGAAAATGAGACGCGTGGATGTTTAATCGGGACGACAGGAAATATTGTCGGATAAAAAGGGATGATTTTTTTGGGGAAAAAAAAAAGGAAAGGAAAAAGAGATGAGCTGCGGAATGAGATCAAATTCGAAATATTTGGAATGAATGTAAATTTTTTGTTGCGCGCACGGCACAGCTCAGTGATCCCTCGAAAAACGTTTTCTCTCTATTTTCCCTCCGGGTTACATCGGACGACTACGGTAAAATTCCATGCATAAATAACGTACATGTAAATTCATCGAATACTTGGCAGCTAGGATGCACATCGTCTGAAGTCTCGGTGACTCGCATTCTATTGGACATGTCAAAGATAGCATTACAGTTTTGCGCGATAAATTTTTGTAGATATATATATATATATATATGTGTATACGAAATAATAATAATTAATGAGAATGGACGCACGTAATAGAATACGGATGGCATTTTACGTGACGGTGAATAACATTAGAAGCGTGTCGCGTCGTTCAGATATCAGAAATAATTCCGATAAGGCCCTAGTGACCTAGATGCGCGATAAAAAAAATTCCTTTTTCTCCGATATTCTCATTATCGAGTAATTGCGTCAAAAATAGCGCGCAACGAGAAGTTACCGGGCGCAATAATTGATAAGCCTGCACACATTATGAAATGACAAAAATATTACTTCCGCGCTTATCTCGCGTGAAATTGGAAAATATACCGTTCGATTCGATCGCGCTCGCTCTTCCGATCAACTTGTTAATTTGATTGCCTAATTATTATATTTTCGCCGAAAGGGATTATTGTTATACGGTTTGTAATCTACTTTATTGTATTTCGCGCTGCACAATAATTATCTTAATATTAATTTTTCCGGTTGAATTAAGTTTTAATTAAAAATTTTTAATGAAAGAATTAATTTTCTCCGCGAAGTCGTTCTTTACGTTCGTTTAATTAAAGAAACGGTTCATTCAGAATTTATCCATTTTATTCATTCAATCTTAAGTTATCCGACTTGTCATACCTTCGCGGACGGAATTAATTAACGAAGAGGGAGGACAGAGAGAGAGAGTAGGCATAATTAATTTACATGTAAACCTGTAAAGTCCGGTTTTGATTTTGTTCGGAGTTTTTTTTTTATTTTTTTTATTTTTTTTTTATTTTTTATTATTATTTTTTTTTTTTTAATACATCCATCGGCACATGTAGGTTTTCGCGAGAATTTGCACGATACATGTACCAATTTTAAAAGCACGAAAAACTTCGCGTAGGAAATACTTCTCGTTACATAAAATTATGTTATTATTCGGGCGATCACGAGAAATTACGTGGATATAAAATATTTGACGGGAAGTTAACATAATAAAAATTTTTATTTTTGCAAATCTTGGAGTTTAAGTTTGAGCGTGACAAATATATCACAACTCAAGAAAATTACATACAAAGTCATGCCGCGGTGGTCTTTGCGAGTAATTACTCTAGGAATTATTTAACATCTTCTGGAAGTCTCGCAATTTGACAGACGTGTAATTTAAGGAGTTATAAAGTCCGACGATATAATCTTTTGATTCATGTTTGCCTCGACGTTCTCCTTCTCTCGCTTATAAATTTGATGCACTGCATCCAGCAGTCGGGACTCCTTTCCCTCCGTCTCGTTTTAATTATATAAAACGCTCGCAGTCTAGTGTGCCCTCTCTCGCACCTCTCGAGACACAATAATATAAAAGCCTCTTCGTGAATTTATTTAACTTACCCTTTCGAGGAGAGTCTAGAATTTTTATACATCGATATTACGTACTCTGCGAATGAAAAATCGAAATAAATACGAGATATTTCGTTTCTTTGCCGATTAAAATTATTATTAATGGTGACATTTCGCGAATGACATTTCACAGCGCAAATTTTTTTTTTTTTTTTTTTTTATGAAATAAAAGAGAGCGGTACGTTTCAATATTTTCTGATCGTACGTTTTACATTTTAAATATGGTAACGACGCAAATCAGTATAACTGCGTATGGTTAGTCAGGGTTTTTGGTTGGCATTTGATGGGACTGAAAAAAAAGAAGAATTCGTATATGCACGATGCAAGAGTACGCAGTGTGTAAAATTATATTGGAAATCAAATATGCAATTACGCATGAATGGTACTGCGTTGATTGGCAATAAATCAGTGAGCAAATATTGTAATTAATATTTCGTTCGTGCACACTGGGAGCTAAACATACAAAACTGTGGTCGTTTAGCAAATAAACTAGGATGAAAAATGAACAGTGATTAACAATTAACGCGTGCACCAAATTGGTCTTTGCATCGACAACTCGAGACTTCATTTCCGATTCCTCTTTTTATATCAAAAAATAATATCAATTTTCTGTTTATTACATCTCGAAAACTGATCCAAATTTTAAATTTGCGTTCATTATATGAAAAATATATTTTACATATAATATTAAAATAATATATACGATTTCAGTTTACATGATAACGTGATACGACTAATACTTTATCGCAATTAGATTTTTTCGAATTTATATTCCGATATTTTGGTAATTTTTTTTTTGTTTTAGATTAATTTTTAATCAAAATATACATTATGACATTTACAATACGCGAATTATATTTAATCGATATTATTTTTGTAAAAATATATTTGATCAAAATAATATTGCAAAATCACGAACAGAATAGCTAAAGGGCTTTCACCTTACAATTATAAATCGCTCCCAGCACAGCGGAAGCTTTCATATGAATTCTAAATAGGATCGATTGCTTAATTCACCGGATTAACAATTCCAGAGAATATAACGGAATTAAAAAATTCCATATTTGAAGGAATCAAATTTCAACCAGATGCTCTCGAGACTTGATGAGAAGTGACTTTACGTAAGGTCTCTCTACGCCGCGATATTAATCCGTTTTCGATTTTCCGCGCCGATATAATCCGCCGATATAATCTCGCAACCATAATAAAATCTCGCTTTTTCTCTCCGATCTCTTTCTCCCTTTTCTTTTTTTTTTACCTTCTCACCGGTACAATTTAACGCTTTAGAAAAGTTCGAAACTTTCGAGAACGCAATAAATCTGCCCAGAGCGTTCGCCTTAACGAGCCGGTTCTCTCGCGAACCCTGCATAAAATTTCATCTTGTTCATCACGACGGGATTGATCCTCCTTGTCCGATCTTTTTCTGTCATACTCCGGTTTACTTTATTTTATTCGCAGCAAAACTGACATCGTGTTAGCTAACGTTAAAATTTAAAATGTGTCATTAATATATATTTTCTTTTTCGCGCGAATTTTCGCTCTCCGAGATAACATTTATCATGTACAATTCTTTTCTCATTATATCCGCGTTACTTTTGATAAGGGATGAAGCGGGGCAAGTAAATGTCCGTAGACATTTTCCGATTGCGTAGTCATGTAATTCAGGCAATTTCAATAATGATGTTACTATTATACCATCTACTAATAATTACATTTAAAGAGGCCAATATCACATTGAATTTATGTTCCGAACGGTACTTCGAGGGCACATAACTGCATAATATTCGATTTGCGACGTGCGCGCGCAAATCACACAGACGCAGACACACACACACACATATACATACAGCTCTCACAGTAATTACCATTTTTATATCCATTTGTCCTGAATTTCCAATAATATCGAATGGTTTTATTCCGAGTCTAATAAATGCGGCAGAATTTAGACTCGAATTAAATTATTTAAATCGCAAGAATGTGGTACACTCGCATATGGATATGCATTTGTTTATCCCATTTTAAATCCAAAGATGAATTATATAATGGGTTTTAAATAACAATTATTAAAGTCTACATCCGTTTTATCAAATATTTATCATTATAACGTACAATTTTCATTTTGTGTTTTCTATATCATTTTGGTGTACAGAAGTAAGAGATAAGAAATGTTCAATAGGATTATGAAATATTAGATATTATTTATGCGATTATTAAAATGATAGCTGCAGCAAAATATGTTTCCATCGTACGATAGAAAAAGAACTCGCTAACTGACACCAAGAATGCCATTATCCGCTCAGAAATTGATACGATTAATAGACTAAGATATTTAATTTGTAATATACAATATTTATCGAACATGATTTTATTGCGCAGAAGAGCGAATTCGATTCGATACAATTTTAACAAGATTATTAGCGAACCTGTTTGAGTGAATCGCTTTTCTGCGCAACATGACTCATAGTTTTAATTGCCAACAATATTTTGCGACCGTCTGTGAACCGCATTGAAATAAATCGCACCAATTATTCACAGAACGTTGAATTAACACAACAATGGTTCCGACGTTCTCGAAATATCGTTACAAATTGAAAACTGGTTTCCAATGATTTATGAAAAAGACGTTCTCCAGAATTTCGCGGTTTTAATCCACTTCATCATCGTATCAAAAGAACGGCAGCTGCGACACGTCACAAATAAATAACAACAAAATCGAAATTTAAATCAATTGAGGAACGGATTTTCTTCATCTTCTTGTGACGCGCTAAAAAAATGTCTCGAGTAAACGATTTACGGTATTCGTGTGTTGCCGTCGATTAACTCGATTATATTTAACTTAATCGAGTGACTTAATCGCTAGATGGACGCAGTTCGCCCAAGTTTCTCGAGTGAGGAGTGGATTAAGACCCCGGTTCTCGCGCCATTGCGATTACGGGAGCGACACAATGCACTAATGGTCTCTGTGACAAAAACAGGATACAGGTTGCCGGCCATGCCGTGGAGCTGGCTAGGAGCGGCGGCGCCATCGGCAGCTGCAGCTGCAGCGGTCGCCGCGGCCGCGGTGACCCCATCGCCTGCAGCTGCACCGCTCGTCCTTGCACCCAGGGCGGCAGCGAGACGGAGGTACTGATTGACCCTAAGAAATCCTATCACACGCGCGACACCGAGACATACTATACTCGCGTAGACGCATAAACGATACCATATAACGAGCACGAATCCCTAAAACCCTACCCTTTTCCTGAATTACTTGGTCCTTGGTCGTTTTTTGTGCGTGAAAAAGAACGCGTTTGAATTTTATGGCAAAAACAAAGACACTCGAACACGAAAAAAAATATTAGCTGCCATTAGCTAAAGGGAATTTTCCTGTTAAATTATAGTTAAAGATATATTAGTTATCGTAGAGCTAAAATTAATTAAAAGGACGCGTTTGAATTGCAAAAACAAAGAAAAAAATATTAGCCATTAGCTAAATTTTAGGTATCCCTATATTACATCTAAAAATTTAGTTAAGCTATAGTTTAACGAAGAATACCCCTGTTAAGTTATAGTCAAAAATATATTATCATAGAGCCAAAATATTTAAGTATAGCAACTAAATTTAAGATGTAATGTAGACACTTAAAATTTACCTATGTGGTATCTAATATTTTTTCTTTTTTATTCGTGGCCAATAGAAGTTATCTCGCATCGCGGTTCAATTCTCTCTCTGCGTTTCTCGAAAAATCCGCCCTCGATAAAAACAACTTTCGAAAAGGATACTGAAAGCTTTTTAGCGTCGTGCGCGATACAAATTGCTTAAAAAAATCTGACCTAGTGTCTCTATAAGAGCGCACGTGGTCCCCTTTCTATTATCGTTCGAGTGTAGCTTCTCCCGGTGTAGCTTGAGAGTAATTAGGTCGATTGCATTCGAGCTTGGCAAAAATTCTCCGTCCGAGGTAATCTCCGTGAGATCTACGTACAAGCCACGTACGGCTTTTGCGTTGCGCGGTTCGCGCATGGAAGAAAAAGTCTCTCCCGCGGATCTTTTCTCGACGAGTGTAATCCGCGAAGTATAGTCGAGATTTTCGCTCGTAAAAACGTCCTCGAGTTACGTTTTATGAGTCAGCGTATTCTTCGTTCTCGTTGATTTTATCTCAAAATTGTACATCTTTCCGTAGGACTTCAATCAATCTAAAAGTATTCTTTAACAATCTGAACTTTAATGTCTGGAATTAAATAGTGATTATATAACGATGCTAATTTTTAATCGCAATTAAAGCGTACGATACGGTATTGTTACACCTATTAATTCGTTATCTTTCATACCATACACTCGAAGAAATTTGTACGTATATATCGATTTGATTGTCGAGGTGCATCAAAGAGAGAGAGTTAATCGGTCGATGCTTCATTTTTAATCGGAATATTTTTCCCCGGGGAGAGAGAGAGAGATGGATTCCATTATGCGATTCCATTACTAGACGGCGCGAATCGCGAAATATCCGCAATTTATTTAAGCAAGATCCAGCAGCAATCTCCCTGTACAGTAATACGCGTTTTCAATTCGCCTTGGTTAATTCATTACGCGCGAATTCACCGCGGAGCGGTATTTCACGCGTGTTATTCTTACTCGTATCGCCAAATGAGATCGCTAAAGTATTATATATTTCGCTTTTAGCTCGCACCAAAATTCCGCGATCTTTCTCTCTCCGCGAAACCGCCGCATAAATTTAATATCGTACGGTCATCGAGCGAGTATCTAACAAACGACCTATCCTCTCTCCATTTCGTTCCTTCCACTACTCGTATCTCTTCTACTACTCGATAATTGATGTTGCCACCTAATCTCTTCTCGATGTACTCGTGATCGGCAGTGTAGCATACAGAGTGGAAAGAAACCCCTTGAACATTTACTTGTGCACGAACCACAATCACCCGAATGCTCTGCCATGGTTGTTGCATTAATGCTAGTTGGACGAACACTGATATACCGTTCCTTCTCTTTATATAATACATATATATATATATATTTAGGACACATATACACATGTTATATATTGATGTTTTTCGTCTAGTCAAATCCGATCGACTACTTAGGAAGGAACTTCCGTGTTTCGGGGGATGCTCGATCTGTGGCCGGAAGTAATCGCATGAATTTCTATCAATTATGTATCACTAAACTTGAGAACGTGAGTTCGATGACCCGCACAAAATTGATTAAGTAATGATGTTGTTGTAAAATCGCGAAAATAGCTTAACGTCAAATTATTTTTAGAAAAATTCATGCATATTTTCTTTCTTTTTTTATTGTATAAAAATTCAGTGTTTACGATCACGCGTGAAATAAAACAGCTGCAATATAGGTGCGAGATAAAAACATTGTTTTCACAGTAAAAGAATTCACCGTTGAATCCGCGCGTTACAAATTCCACGTCTACAATCACTGTATATACTATATATAAATGAACATATCGCGCAGGTTTGATCGGAAACCAATGAGCCTACGAATTAAACATTAACCCTTTATCCATTTATTTTGTTCGAATTAGGGAATTCGAACGCAGCAAATGGATGAGGGATTAATATTCGTAAGCGCTTGTTCGGTTTGCAATGAAAAAAAAGTTGCGCATCGGCGACATGTTCAATTTTATACGCATTTGGTGATTGCGTATGGAATTTGTAACGGCGAATTTTTATTTTACCGCGAGATTTTTATAATCCCGGCACAACATATATGATTTCGAATAAGTGGCAGACGCGAGCCGATTAAATCCCGGACGACAGCTTAATATTTTCATTGTTCGCGGGTATGTAATATCACTGTTCTTTGCCCGGACGCGTTTATCCGGACCGTATTTCCATAAATTTGAATTTCCTCCGGACCGGGACGGGCGATCTGCCACCGCGTGCGCAGTCGATTAATTAATGGCTGTTAATTGGCGTGTCACGCGCACTCGTAAAATTCGGCCGAAGACAGCGGTCATTCGACCTGGTTGGCTTTTAAATTTCTGTCGAGGGATGAATCCGGACGGTCGATCGTTGCGTTCGCGAAACGTCACTGTGTACGAATTAGTTTAAAAATATATTGTTTCGTTCATTCGAACTTTTTGAATATAAAAAGAGAAAAATGAAAACAATATTCCGGTAAATTAAATACTTCAACATTTCTTCCTTACTTAATTAAAGAATTTTTGTCGAATAAGATTTTATAAGCGGGAATAAATGTCTTTCGATAGATTCGTCTTAAAAGACTGAAGTTTCAGAAGAAACAAATATAAATAAAAATTCAGATAATATCATTATTGTTAGTACAAGTATATATTTATACTTTATCAATGTTGATTACGCTTCTGCGCCACAGATCACGCGAGCCCTGGTAACAAACAAAGTGTTTATGATGCGGTTGTAAGACCGTACTCGCCTTGCTCCCCTACACAAACTCCCCACACTCTTCTTTTTGGAATGCGCCTGCTATTTATGCATCACGCACTTATTCTTGACCCGCCTTTAGATAACCGGCAAATCGAGAACCGACCATTAACCTTCCGTCGTTGATCGTTAACTTTCGTTTGGTTTGCGCTAACATCACGCGCGTTACTTGCACAGTAGGTAGCTGTCTGTTGAGGATGCTGTTGATGTAATGCTCGTGTAATTGAATCCACTAGTCTAACAACAGTGCATATATTCATTATACCTCGGTATAATGAGTCTTATAATCAGCGCTTTGAAGAGATACTAATTTCGAATTCTTTTATATTTATATAGAAGAGCGTGAAAAAGTAATAGTAATTATTTTGTATGAAAATAAAAATTAGTATACACGAATGTTATATTCAAGTAAAGAAGAATATTAATCGATACAAAGTAAAGATAATATTTTTTTCAAGAGAAATTCAAAAGTAATATTCTTTAATGGACGCACGTGTTATTCTCTTCAAGGTGAAAATTATTTAAGGCGAATTTTATCTATATAAATGATAGAGCACTTGTTGAATCGCTCTCTCGGCAGCTGATCCGAAAGACGAGATGACTTCGTGCCGATGAAAAGGTAGGCAGAGTCGACGGTTTTTATTATTCCATCTTGGATTAGTCGAGGATATAAAAAGAATTCTTCCCGTCGCCGAGTTTTTTTCCATTTTTTTTTCTTCTATTGGATTTGTCGATAACTCAAACGTCATTTGTCGTTTCCGTCAGTACAGCTATTCATTAAAGTCACTATCCATCAAGGTTAGGCACCTATATGGCTCTCTTCTGGTCGTGTCATCTATCAATGTTAAAATATAAATTAAGAAATATTCCATACAAGTGCAATCCGTCATGATAGCGCGATATAATTTATTTGTCACACTTTCTGAAAAATGAAAATTGTTATCTAGCGATATCGACAATCCAATAGCGATATAATTCTCATTCCAACGACATTGTTTTTTTAATATCTTCGTAATTTATTAGCGAAACATTAATATCTATATAAGAGTTACGGGCAGAATTTCATTTCATTATAAATTACGTCAATCAATCTAATTCAGAAACGCTCTCCCTTTTCTCCGTTATCTCCGAATATAGTAATTGTTCATCGTTTCACAATCTACATGATTAATAGATATCCAGATTGTTTCCCGTTTCGCTCTAGAATTGCAGAGAACGCGGCTAATATTTCATAATGCCGTCGAAATTCGCCGAGCGAAGCTCTCTGCCGAGAATTTAAAATGCATCATCTGGGGCAAGAAAAGCCCAGCAGCAGCCACGTTTGTGCATAGTCAGCTTTCGGAAGTTACGCGCATTCGTCCACGATCTTTCTTCCTCTTCCGGATCATGCAAGCTGCTTCGCAACGCGGACGATTCGAGTCGCGACATCTTCGCGTCGTCATTCCACGTTCAATTTTGCGGAGAAACTATATTCTCCTCCGGAACTTGTGCACAGATCGACTGGAAAATAAGCGATTGCCTTGAGAAAATATCTTCTCCCATTTCGTCAGATTCAATCGTCGCGGAAATCTCGAGTTTCATCAGGCGAGCAGCTCTCGAGTGCTGCTTTGCTCGATTTTTTGAGGACTTTTACAAGTTCGACGGAACTTTGTTCACCTTTCCTTTAAAGCTGCGCAATTGAAATTGCTACGCGCAAAAATTGTCCTTCCTACTTTGTGCTGTGAAAAGAATTTGCGGCGATTCATCCATCGCGATATATATAAAATTGATCGGTCTGTATTATTGTTACCTGAGATGAATTTCGTTTCTCCGAAGTTATACAGTTATTTCTTTTGCTTCGAGCCATTTCCCGAGTGTCAACTGCAAGCGAAGCTAGATAGGGAAGGTGACTTTTCTATTTCTTGATTTTCCAAAGTTTATCGCTCCACCACTCTCTTTTTCTGTTGCCGCCAGGTCTTCCGCTATTCTCCGTCTCCATGTTTATTTCTCGAGCACAATTCCCCAAAGCCAATCTTCGATAGGAAGAGCAAAATTTCCTGCTCGTACCATATCGAAGGTCTCTCCTCAGCGCAGACAGGGTCAGATATGTTTATCGGTGGATCGTGCTTGTTTTTTTTATTACGTCAATGATGTCGATATGCGCGTTATAAAATGAAAGGTCTGTTACATTCCAACTGTGATTGTAAGTTCTTTCTTTTTCGTATAGCAGCTTTTACTGTATTTTACGTCGGATTCGTGAAATTTTCTTTATCAATATTTTCGGAATCCTAATTCGAATTTTCGATTATGGAAATTAAAAAATTTGGCAAACTTAACGAGCTAAGTTTTAAAGGAAATCTCATTTTTCAATTGATCGAGTGTTTACAAGCTTTTATCAATTTTTTTAAAGAACATTTATTATACAGCATCTCACAGATAAAAAAACTTGAATCGAATAATCTCAGACTTATAAATATGCAATGGTACAAGTATGTCGGGCGCATGCTGATGCAGTCAGTGAATAAAATTTATTCTGCAATTTTTTGACAATCGAAATCTTCGACGAAGAAATTCCCAGACGGACCGACATCGGTCGTGAAATTTTCATAATCTAATCGAGTCGCTAACATTCTCCTCTCGTCTCGCTGGCTGTCGACGTGCGCCGCAGTTCCTCAAGGAGCAACCTGGATCGATAATAGCGACGTAAGTCTCACGGCAAGGTAGGCCTCGTGTAATTAGCATGTGCACGCGTGTTGCGTGTTGTTGTTGCAGCCGCGGCCCTTAGAGGAGTCGCCATACAACGTGGCAGAGCTGGAACGCCGAGGACTACCTTCCCTACCAGCGCGGCTGCTTTAGCCTTGGTGAGGAATACAGGACCGCTTGCGGCCGCAGCTGCGGCCACGAGTCTGCATCCCTTCGCGCCCACGTAAGTATTGCTTTTCGGCCCGATCACGGTCAGGTCGCGCCTAACCTTGGCCGATACGAAGGCATTTCTGTGCTCCATTAGCGGTATCTCCGTCGGAATTTCTCTTGTATAGAAATTCATCGATATTCCACTAGATTCCGATTTAATTACAATAATTTATTTATTTATTAGTAATTATTTATTTAATTAATAAGACTATCATAGATCTAGGGTTGGTTTAATAATCTTTTAAAACTAAGTTAAGTTAAAAGTTTTACGAACAAAAAATTAATTCGGTTAAAGTTAAGATTAAATTAACTAAAGTTAAATCAAAAGTTAATTTTTTTAAATATTATTTATATTAAATTAGAATTTTGTTTGTTAATTCTTTTAAAATATATAATAACAAATAACAAAGAAATTTTAATTTTTATATAGAAATATATTTTTTTGATAATTACAATTGATGACAAATGAACATAAAAATTAATACTTTAATTTAAAAATAATACGTTTATAATTTAAGGTAAAAAATAACTAGTTGAAATTAAAAATTAATACATTCGAAATGAACTAAGCTAAGTTAAAAGTTATTAACTTTTTAACTTTATTTTAATTTTTAACGAATTAATTAGTTATTACCCAATCCTGCATAGATCAATGCTGTCATGTTTTATCAATAAAACATGACATTTTTTGCGCATCCTTTTCTTTTGATTGGTTGAATAAAATAATAAATACTTTTCCACGATTAAAGTATATATATAGAAACAAAGCGCGAACCTACCGAAAATTTTTAATAATTCTTTTTGTTTTTAACAAAATCGGTAGGTTCGCGTTTGTTTCTATATGTACTTTAATCGCGAAAAAGCTTTTATTATTCTATTCAACCAATAACAAGAAAAGAAGAATTACGAACACCAACAAGGACATTACAAAAAAATTACATATGCAATATTTATTTTTTGTGCGATAGTAATTTGACGTTTTGATGATTGGAAATTGACATTTCATCGATTTTATTATAATTAGTCTATGTCTTTTAATAAGAGACCGACAAATACCGTTAAGGGAGCATGTATCTGTGTAAAAGTATCCCTGTATGTGGATCGAGGCAATCTGTGTTGTATCGCTTATTTCGTATTCTCTTTGTATGTATCCCTCTTCTTTCCTAAAATCACGCTTGCAGTGAGTAATCAAGAATGAAAATTCTATTTTACGAAACTTTTACGTGGATTCGTCGGGCGATGGACGTATGATGGTAACGACGATAATTAATTTACGCGAAAGCGGAATGTGCGAGCAACGTTGAAGTTTCGAAAGACTTTTCCGTGCGAGAGCCTTTTTTTCTTAACGATCGGTACTTACCATATATAGTTAGTATGATTTATACGCCATTGCAAGTTTCTTCCACGCGGTAAAATTTTGCTTAAAAATCTACGAGTTAAAACATTAAACTATATTCTCTATTAATTCTAATTGTTTAATTTCGATACAATATCTGATGTATTTTACCAGAATTTAACCTGATCAATAATGAGAGAGAGGGTCTTTATTCTTTAAATATAATTATACATGTTTTTCAATTAGGTTGAATTAAATTCATATTAAATACACACATTGCATTTTCAATAAACAGCGCTTATAACTAACAATCAAATTTACTATGCAATCTCTTCCCGTCTCTTTTTTTTGTTTGCTTCGAGCTTCAACTACGTATTGAAAATTTAATTTTCCACATTGATGATATTAATTATTTGCACAGATAATTCTAATGATTCGATCAGTTAACTGTAATTGCGAATGTACGCGAGAGAATATCGTCGAGTATACGTCACTCCATCGCATAGCGAAAATCATCGAGTGATATCAAAACCGATCGAGAATATTACTCACTGCAATGATGATTTGCACGCGTCGCTCGTTAAGGCTTTTACCTGTCAGTCTCACTGCATCTGCACGACGTCTACCCCTTAAATCCGTCCTATCTTCCCTCAAATACAGAATCGACTCTGTGCAATCCATGCGGATTACAATTTGCGAAAGAATATATCTCGCTAAACGTAGGCGTCCGCAGGATATTTTTTTCAGGAGGGGTATAGTTAAATTTTTTTTAATTTAATTTTTTTGTTTTAATTTATTTGTTTATTTAAAAGGAAAGCAAACGCTTAATTTTTTACTGCGAACGCCCATGTCGCTTATTAAAAACTTAGACTAAGCGAACCGCTAAAAAAGGAGGATAAAAATTCGACAAAAATATTCGATTCGACAGAATCGCTGAATTGTTCTGACTGAATTGATCGGAGATTAGAAATGAGACTATTGGATCAGCGTGAATTATCGCGTCGCGGTGATCTGACTTTTCTATAGGATTTGAAAATCATTCTAGGATACATTTTTTTTCGATTTTTTATCATGTCGAATTTTTAGGAGCAAGCATACGCGTCGAACCGTCAATCGTTCATTCATTTTAACGTTACGGAATTGGACGTGGCATTGGCAGGAATGAAAAATTTGAATATGGACGAAAATCAATCTTTGAAGCCTGTTACACGTTCCAGCCGCGAAATCGGATTTGTCAAATCCAATATCCGCATATACGTGTGTACGTTATGCATTTTAATTTAACGCCCGTGTCGTTTAATTTGTAAATGCAAATTATTATCGTGAAACAGCAGGAGAATAGTACAAAAGAAGAAAAGAAAAATAATTGTTTGGCATCATATTTTATTTTTAATTTATTTAATTATCATACGTTGCTACTGTACACGAAGGCATTAATGGATTTTCTCATATTCAATATAAAGTGTATTTTGTGTAAAACATGAGCATAATTTTTATAAATAAATTAGCAGAAAAAAATTATGAAAAATGTTTGGAAATAAGTTAAGCGTAAAAAAAAACGTATCTCTCTTAATTTTATTTCTATGCTACAGGCGTTTCCACGTTTTTTCGATAATTCGATATAAACTGAAGCTAGCGTGCTCTCGGCTGTTTATCTCGTGTGTTATCTTTACTGATCTCACATGTATTATATTATTGATTCTTTGGGAACGCTTTTGTGAGACGTTTTTAGAAAAATCCGTTCTCTCTTCAATCCGTTTTCTTAACAAAAGCAGTACGTGTTGAAAATTTTCAATACAATTCTGTAAAGGTTTTTGAATTCGAAAAATCATGTGAAGAATAATTTATATATTATTGAACATACGTTTGTAGAATTAATGGACGTAAATATTGTATATATGATTGCTTGATGGATTCAATGCTGACTATGCAAGATTCATACGCGAAATTTTTTTCCTGACATTTGCAAGAGATGATGTATTCAAGATAAATAATTATAAATTGAAGCGTTTCTAACTATCAAATAGCGAACTTGAAACAAACTTGAAGAGGGCGATTGTTTGCACGAATTTTTATTTATAATTTTCGAATGCGTTGAGTTTCAACCTAAAGAAAAAAAATTGTGCTCACATTTTACAAAACATCCCGTATCGCGGGGGTGATAATACTTTGTCTCTGAACTTTTTCCATTCCTGGCAATGTGTAATTAAAATGGAGCGCGAATTCGCATCCCATAAAGTCAACAAGCTTTTTTCTCCCGGTCTTTTAAAACAAGATTATTACTTACCCAAGTTAAATAGACTTTTAACAACGATCTCTTCAACGAGGAGGAGGGTAATAATGGGAGCGAGCTACTCATAAAACTAATTCCATTGCGAATACTTTTGAGCAGATGCAATATAAAGCAATCAACTTTTTCCTCGACATAATTTATGATCTTCGCGCATAAAACAAACTTCGTTCCCGGATAGTCGCGGGAAACAAAGTTTATCGCCACTATCGTCCACCATTATATCCTGCGAGACGAGATTATCGTATTTCAGAAATGAATTTCCAATTTTATCGTCGACTGAGCGCAATGTTTAATACGCGATGTCTATTAAACGAGCGTTGTGCATTATTAAATCGAAAAGATTAAAAGTTCTTTGAATCTTTTAACCGAATATCTCTCTATCGCGTGGTAAATATTAAATGTTGACCAAAAAAAATTTTTTACGCGAAACGTTTATCCCAAATGCGCGTTTTTTTAAAAGGGAATATATATATATATATAAAACTAAAAAGTGTTGAATTTTTCAAAGTAAATAATTGGACAACTCGCTCGCGCGCAACATTAATTATTTCGCACAAAGAGAATCGGCAGATTGAAAATTCGATAATCCTACAGGAAGCCCCAGTAGCGGGATAAACCATACTCGTTACTTATTGATAATTTTTATTTTGCAGTGTTTACTACGACCCCTTCCTCGCGGCGCACGCAGCAACACAGGATCCCAACTACAGGTTGCAGGTGAGATATTTCTCGATTTTTACCAACAATTGTTCTCCGCTTCCGGTACACGCGACCATGAAAAGCTACCGAAACGCGCGAGTTACAAATGGGTTTTTAATTAAATCAAAGATTGGAGTTTTGCTCCGGATGGAGGGATAATCAATCAATTCCGCGATCGCCATCGCGCGATAATCAGCTGTTGATCGAAAAACAAATCTTCACGTGCGCGTTGACACGTTTTCATTATGTTACGTTACACGAAAGGAACATGGAACGAACATAATTAATCGGACACGCTATTCATTTTCATGGGATCGTACAATGCAAATGTAGAATTTGCCTTTCGTCACGATTTTTGATTGAAACTTCGCTGGATGTATTTGAATGAATTTTCCACACGGATCATTTTTCGAAAATGTCAGAGAGAAGCGTTTGTCAGAATTTTACTATTTAAATGTTTAATATCTTTTTAGAAAATGGAATTTTTCCGAAATTAAAAGCATTATTATATAATATATTTAAAAAATTTCAGATTAAAAATATGTCCTTCATATTTTCATTGTAAAGAGAGGTGGAAATTAACATCCGTCAAAGAATAGCGTTGAAATTAAACGCGCCGCGATAAAATACTCTTTAAAAATTCATATCTCGCGATCGTATAACGTCGTGCCAATCATTCTTCGCGCAAAATTGCGAATGTACAATATTTTCCAGAGTAAATATTCGCGTGCGAGAAATCAAAGAAAACGAGAAACGCGTTTACTCCCGCGTGCACCGGAAGCGGAATACGGCGCGGTATTTGTAAGACGAGACAAATGAACGCAGAGATTTTGACTAAAGTCCGCAACACCTTTTGGTGGACCCGTTTAGCTGGAATGGCCTCAAGCAACAGCTGACGTTAGTTGATACACATTTCGCCACAGGCTTGCACACACATAACATACACACACACATACGAGAGAGAAACCGATAACAATTATCGCCACCACTATCTCGCGTTTTACATTGTGTTACGACCGTTCTTCGCCATTCTCATTGTATCTCATTTTTTCGCCTGCCTTTTTTCGTTTCACTCTTTCTCCCCATTTCTCCCTTTCGTTTCATTCGCGCAAAAATCCCGATGCATCCGACGGCACCATTGATCGGAAAAAAGCGTGCACGTTCGACGCGCTATACTAAACCGTCGAGATGATTATTTCTGCCCCGATAAAGCATCTCTCTCTCTCTCTCTGTCTCCGGCATTCGCGCGTGAATTTTACATTCGCCCGTTCGGTTAATGTTTCCTTCGAAACCAATTTGTCAGACGCCAATATCGACTCTTGACAACTAGTTAACGAGAGGAAATCATTGCTAATTAATAATGAACAGCACTCTCGAATTTTTTGTTTGCCTCTGATCATCGAGAGATCATCCTCATTAATGAGAGATGACGGGATCGATAAGAAAAATACGTCGCAAATGAAAAATAAAAAGAATCAGTGTTCCAATGAAATTTGTAACTTTAGTGCTCCAGTTTTAAAATAGAATTCATATTTTCATCTACATGGGAGAACTCTGCTATCAAAATTACGCGGCATCTTGTTGCATCTTGTTGCCTAAATGCATCTTTTCACCCCATCTTTTCTATCCTCCTTGTTTTTTTTCCCCAATTTTTATTTCACTCTACATTTTATATGGCTATCTAAATAGATAATTATTAATCACACAACGAGTACATATACTTTCGAGGATTAAGAAAAAGTGTCACTGGAAGGTGGATAACGTTAATGCGCGCCAATCATACGGACGGACTTTCGCGTTTGCATCGGGAAACGAAGTTTTAACTCGTTTAACGAGGGCTTAACTCCCTCACGTAAAAACTCGAGCTCGTGTTTTCGCCGTCCGGAATTCTCCTTCCGGAATTTCTTTTCAGGTTTGCCGTTTGTGTTTCAGGCTAAAGCGCCCGCCCTGGAGGTAGGAATTAAGGGTCCGCCTGTTCGTCTCTCCGTCTGTTTTTATCTATATACATCCCGTTTTTCTTCTTCTTCTACTACTACTTCTGTTTTATTTTGGTCTGTTCTCTTTGTTTTTATTTTCCATGTTTCTCCGTTTGTTCGCAAGATTGAAGTGCTCACCGATTTTCGGAGATTATTTAGTTAAATGTGTCCCCTTCAATATTCGTTTTTGCTAAAACAAAAACCCTTCCTTCTATTTACCTTCTATAAAAAAAAAAAAATCTCATTGTAATTTTTTCCATGAAGGAAAGATCGTTTAGGGGAGCTGTAGAAAAGAGTTTCTGGCCGCGATGAGGTTTTTCCTCTCCGACCATGTTGCGCTTTTTTTTCGTTGTCTGCGATTGGTATTAGCGTGAGAGAGCATGTAATGTCGCCTTTTTCAATCAGTAGAGCATGCGTCGCACAGACCTAGAATCCGTCATAGGAGGCGAGTGGAGTAAGCGTTGTGATAAATGCACGCAATTTAAATGTGAAGTTTCGTTTGAAGTTTCTCAATTTCGCGGGAGCTTTGTATTATGCGGGCAGTAAATGGCGTAGGCGGGTTTCGTGCGAATAGAAAACTATGTACTGTGTAGGTAGATAGTAACCGTACGATAATCTGTTTAATTAAATAATACCGTAGCTGTGAATCTCGAACGAGCTGCTGCAGAAATTATTCTGAACATTTAATCACACACGAGTCTTTTTATATATATTTTTTAATCTACTTATTATTTTTTGATCATTTATTTTGGAGTATATCGATGTAAATATTGCGGAAAAGCGATAAATAGCCAGCCACTTAATCACACGAATTTTATATATATTTTTTTAATACGTTATTTTGGAGTATATCGATGTAAATATTGCAGAAAAGCGATAAATAGCGATTTAATCACATAAATTTTATGTATATATATTTTTAATTTACTTATAAATTACGAGAAAAATGCTATTTAGATACATATTTATTTTTTAATAATTTATTTCGGAGTATATCGATGTAAATATTGCAGAAAAGCGATAAACTTTATCGTATCTAGAACTTTGATTTCGTATAAATTAATATTGATTTTTATTAAATAATATCTCGTTCTACGCATGTGTGTGTGTGTGTGTGTTACATGCAAAGAGAGGAATTGTATTATATGAAAATAAATATGCCTCTAAATCTCAGGCAAATGCTTGGCAAACAATCGCGGGCTGGCGGAAATGAAAGTAAAAGTCGTTTTGCAGTTATAAATCATTGAGCATTGAGTATTTGTCGACGTATTATACGTACGAATAGCTACTTTACGAGAACACCGTTGACATATCGGTCTCAAGAATCTTGGAATATCATGGTATTATTGCACAAGTGCCTTATTATGAGGCGTGAAAATACATTGCTTCAAGAATTTTCGTGACATTTGCGAGGAAAATTATTTTGAATATCGAAACGTTACGTCGCTATTATAAAAATGATTCACTTTTGCAACATTGAATTATTATTATTAACAACTTTTTGTTTCAATATTTTTTAAGCCTTCTTTAGAAAAATCTGAACTTATATATATTAAAAAATAATGCTTGACTATAGAAATTTATTTAATTACTTGGTATTGCACCAAAAAAATTGTTTTTATATAAAAGCCTTTATTAATTTTTTTAATTATTATCATAAGCTGTATTATACGAATTAATTTGCAAAACTTCTTATTTACGAATATTAAAATTCAAAATTGTTCTTTGAATGAAACACACGAGCGTAAAAACGAATCCGGTGAATAAATAATATTAAAGTATAATTAGCGAGACACATTAATCATATAATTGGGGACGGGAAAGAGAAGATTCTTACACATCCGTGCTCGGAAAGCGCGATGAAAGAACGTGTCCTTAAACGTGTCGGGTCATAAATTGTCGAAACAAGCTGTGAGAATCGCGGAGGATTTTTCGTGGCTAATTTGAACGGACTCAATCTGTCGAATTTCGACGACCAGCCGGCCACGATGACAGAGAAGGCCCCTGATTCGCGGGAGAATTTATGGGCAAATTGCCGACCTCTTCTTTTGCGAGAAGCCACCGTAAATCAACGTCGGCGAAGGAGAGCGCTCGTCATTTAGCAACTGACGGGTTTATCCCGGTCGTTTCTGCGTGCGAAATGTCATCCGCGACACTTGGCAAAATTGGCCCGATACAAAAATATTCCAGCTATTTATATGGATTTTCCGCATCCTCGCGTATATAGCAGCCGAGAAACTCGAGCTCTCGGGACGGAGGAAAGTTGCGGAAAGTTTCGCGGTAGGGTTAAAATTCACGGCTTGTTTAACTTTCGTCGGTTTCGCGATAATTAGTTCGTTCGGTTGCAATTCGGTCGGATCTGCGTTCCTTTTCCAGGTGGAATGCCGTGTCCGCGAAACACACTTCGAAAGTCTTTTCGTTAACTTTAATTGAGGACTCGTCGGACTCGCTCGTAACTAAAAGCTGATAGTATATTTAGGTCGCGTGTTTGTGTACTGTAATTGAAAAGGGATGTTCTTGCTTTTTTGTGTGCCCGAATGTTTTTCGTAGATAGAAAATTGGAACTTTTATCTCGTACTTAAACACTAAGTGAAAAATGAAGGATAAAAATCCAAAGCAAACATACATACATGTTCTACTATTGAATTAACTATATTCTTCCGGTATCAAAATCGATTAGACGCTGTACAAACGCTAAAATAATGATCTGTATCGCGATACATCACCGGACTCGATATGTATTTTTTCAACGTCGAAACGTTCGGCAATCTTCTATCGGAATTGAATCTGCTAATCGTTAAACGTTTTATTCGCGAGCCGCAATATAAACAGGGGTTTTTCGTGTCTGCGGTTTCGCGGTGCACCATTTAACAGGCCGGTTCGGAAACAAACGCGAATGGGAAGAAAGCGAAGGGAGGACTCTCGCAGAGACTCGGAGAGAAAAAGTTTTCCCTTAGTCCGGGGATGCTGAATCGGACGTAACTGCGGTCTTCTCCAATCGCGAGATAAAAAGCTAATCACTGGTCTCGCACGCGAATCCGCTTTTTTGCCGCGATCTCTCGACATTTCCTCCGGTTGGCTGCTCCCGGAAATTGGATTCTCTCGCGAGCAGGAATTATTGTTGCCGTTGTTTTCGATGATATCTCGATCCTCAAGTTGTCTCGCTTATCAGTCGCGACTCGAAAAAGGATTGCATAATTCTTATTCTTCGGTAGAAGGGATTGTGTATCGTATCGACAATGCTTTGCGGTGTGTTTTGGAAACTTTCGGCCGAGAAACGCGATTCCGTCCAAGAAAATCCGGAGCGACCTGGCGCCTCTCGTTCCGCTCGCAATACGTCGTCCTGTTTTCTTCCCGGTGGCAAAATAGCTCGCGTCGCCCTTCGCCGTCTTTTTTCGCGACAAAACGTCGAATAACAACCCGCTCCTGACCGCCGAAAGTTTCTGGCGCCGACGGAATCGTGTTTTCGTCGCGATACGTGAGCTGGTCAGCCAATTCGCGCTTGCAAGCCGTTATTTTCGCTTAGACGGTCTAAATTATTACACCTTTTTTTGCTTTCGATGCTTATCCGATATACTATAAGGCTTCTACAAATTTTACGCCGCATTGATCTATCGATAGAAAAGGGTGGTTCTATCTACTTTTCATAGTCAATTTGCATGTCTAAAAAAAATCAAATTTTTTTAATTATTTTTCAATAATTTGAACTTTGAATTAATATTTTTTTAATAAAGTTAGCTTAAAAAGCTAGATCTTTTTATTTATTAATTCGATAACTATTAGGTATTCTTTCATTTTGTGAAAATTATAATTCTATATTTATCAAAGAATTTATGGACGGATGAGCGTATATTTTTGCTACGATGTTCAAAATTATCAGACTTTTTTTGCTTTCGATGCTTATCCGATATATAAAGCTTTTAAAAATTTTACATCGCATTAATTTATCGATACAAAAGGGTATTTCTAATCTTCATGGTCAATTTGCATGCCTTTTTAACAAAAATCACATTTTTCTAAACATTATTTTTCAATAATCAAACTTTAAATTAATATTTAAAAAAAATCGAATTAGCTTTAAAAACTAGCTCTTTTTATTTGTCATTTCGATAACTATTAGATATTCTTCCGTTTGGTGAAAATTATAATTTTATAGTTATCAAAGAATTTATGGATGGATGAGCGTATATTTCAGAATTGAACTTTTTTTTCATCATCGTTTCTTTGTTAACCATCCGATAATAAAGCTGACTAATTAGTACGAGTAGTGAACAATACTTACGACATTTGTTCATAATTACGAACGACAAGATCTAGAAAATTTCTACAATACCGTTTTTTATATTGTTTGCTCTTATTACGAAATAACGAACTTTACTGATTAATGCGAACGGACGGTTCTTGCAGTTTTTTTTTGCCTCGTTCTTTGTTAATTTTAAAGTACACGATAATTAATCTATATAATATTTTTTTCTCGACTTAAATTCCAACAATATCAGATATATCAACTAAGCACAAAATTTTTGACAAATTTGCCCTCGTACAACTTGGCGATCTTTAATTATTCTGCATCTACTTTCAAAACTAAGTTCTCAACGTAAAATATTTAAAAACTTATTTAACTCGAAGAAAAATCTACTTGAGAAGACGAAGAGTTCCATTAAATATTCTAGTTAACATTCGCGATTATTCTGTTACAATTATGTATAATGCATATACTTTGACATTTCCATATAAATTTGATTTGTGACGCGTATTAAAGAAATACGAACTTGACATTGCGCATAATTACGTAACTTGACAGAGGAAAAGTTAAGGATCCGAGACCGATAATATAATTGAGCTTAAAATATGAGGCTTTCGTAGAGCGTTCTTATAACGACGATGAGCAAATTGCATTTGGGTTTATGTCGTCAAACGGGCGAATGCAAATGTCATGGAAATCGCGAGCGGCTGAGTGCGCGGGTATTATGTTGTCGCGAAATGGATACATGTACATTGGTATATCAGATTGCACATTCTAGATGCATGCGCGTAGATCTTCCGCCATCATCCCTCGGCGCGCTCGAAAGCCCCATCTTCATCGGGCATAAATCCTCCTCTTTCGTGTGGGGGATTCGAGATGCTGCGTAGAACGGGGTGAAGCTTTCGTGTTAAACACATTTGCGAACTTCGATATTGAAATACCGCAGTTGCTCATAACTATCACATAACTGCGGATAGTGCTTTTGTCGAGAAATACCCGAGAGAGAATTTACTTATTGTATCTGCGGTACAATATAATTATATAGCATTTAATCGATTTATTAGATCAGGGATTAATTATTGTTGTATCAGGAATTTTCTTCAAACGCTCTTCTCTCTCTCTCTCTCTCTCTATCTCTCTGCCTTTCGAGCGCTTTGCCAATTTCGATAGCTAAATTCTATTTCATTTATGGTTTGCTTATTCAAGCGAAATGGGAGTATATTTGTTCGAGATTACTTTGGAAAATTAACAACATTGTTAGATGGGTGTCCACCTCATCGGCGTATCTGCTTCGAGATTAAGAAAAACGATCGGTCCTTAATCCATCTCGTCACTTCAATTTTTCTCTATATTTCATATATTTGTCGTTACGCTCCGTTTCCCAAATATTTTTTACCTTGCACCGTGGCTATTTTCACGAGTCTTCATGTTGCATGACATTTTTTCACATTTCTTTATTCATTCATTTTATTATTTCATGGGTTATTTAATTTAGAGAGAATAACAAAATAAAACGCGCGTTGCAAAGATAGAATAATTTTTCTCACACATCTGGCACACATTTAATGTACGAGAGATGGTTTGATATCAAATTAGTAGTAAGAAATTTTCTTAATTTTTTAGTCTACGTTTCTGTATTTAGAACTTATAATTAGAAATTGGAATGTTCGTATTAAAATAATCGGTGATAGTTGCTTGGTATCGTAAATTGGATATCATCAGTTTTCGATCCGGATCATGTTCCTTGTAAATAAAATATACCCCTCGGAGCTTGTTTTACAAACTACAACTTCGAGTGTCACGGTTAGTCATGTGCTCGAAATGTTTAAATATCCCTACACTGACATTTTTAAAACAGCGAGTGAAATACGATGTAAAGGTCACCGACCATTTTTTTCGTACATTTTTTTTGACATTTTTTTTTCACAAACCCGAGAATGTTTCACTCCCCATTACATCTCTCGCTGTTCTATTGATGTCGTAGTGGATAACGCCGATGCGTTTTACATAGCAATGGTTGCACATAGAAAACGTTAACAGTTCAAACAGTAGTAAATTCCATTTATTTCGAAAGTTTTGTGTCGAGATAAATTTCAAAAATATATTGAGAATATTTCACTGCGAAACGTAAACGGAATAATTATAATAAAGTTTAATAGTGTTGAATTAACAGTATAATGTGATGTTATGCAGCAGGATAAAAAATATTTCTCAATTTCAAAAAACATTTGACGTAATGACCGAGAGAACGATTATGATAACGATTATGATAGCAATTGTAAACATGAAAATTAAAGCCGATATAATCTCAAGTTCTTTAATAGTCTTGAAAGCTTTTTTATCGCACAGTAAGATTACATATGCTGATATAATCTTTCACTTAATCTTTCTTCCGATACGCTTATACTTAATATATGTACAAACTGTTTTAATTAGCACATTCCGTATTTCTTATACCCGACAAATCAATTGAGGCTGCGATTGAAGAAAAAAAAAAAAAAGAAATGCGTATGCATTAAAAATTTTTAATTTCAATTTCTATAGTACTTATAAAGTAATTACAGTGGAACATTGCGTGTGCATAATATCTTGTCTGGTTTTCGTGACTAAAATTTCGAGCGCATCTTTTTTGCGCCTCCCTTCCCTCAACCTATTAATTTACATTTGTTTCAACACACATGTACGCATCTCCTTCCCAGTCGCCGCCTCAATCGTTATCATCCCCCCATGGAATTGGAGCTTCCCTTAACGTTTTCTGTGTGCAACAACGCGGGCCTCTCTAGGAACGACCTTACGTACATACTTTAGTATCGTTTCTCGCTCAGACCATCCTCTCTGTCTGTCTTTGAGCTTGCTTGAGCCTTGCATGGCGGGTCATGGTTGTTGTTTCAGGCCGCGGCAGCGGCGGCCGCAGCGTCACCCCTGTTGAAGACACCCCTATCAACGGCGCAGCAGGCTACATACGCAGCTGCAGCGACCTACACGGCGGTGGCTGCGCGCGCATACGGCGCAGCTGCAGCTGCGGCACAGCCGGTCGCAGGATATGCCGCAGTCGCGGGGTAAGTGCACACCACGTTCTCGCCCGAGAAACACCCTCATATGTGTATATTCTCCTCACCGAGTCCTCTCCGGGACCTCTCTCTCTCTCTCTATCTCTCTTTCTCCTTTCACTCGCACAGGATGTCCCAGATTTAACGATGCCCCAGCTTTGTTTCTATGTATCCTGTGAGCTTTTACTTTAGAAATAGTAAGGATATTTAAAATTCAAAGGGGTTGTTAAATCTAGGACAAATCGTATGTGTTTCTGAAGAAATGAAAAGCTCCGCAAAGGGCAAGAAAAATTGTTGAAACACCCTCATATATGTGTATATATTCTCCTCACTGAGTCCTTTCCGGGATCTTTCTCTTTTTTCCTTCCACTCGTATAGGATATCCCAGATTTAGCAATGCCTCAGCTTTTTGTTAATCAATTAAATTTAAATTGAATTAAATTAAATTAAAATATTCTTAATAAATTAAGGATATCTAAAATTGAACGGGGAATATAATTTGGTCAAAAATCGATCGAACAGGGGTTGCTAAATCTAGGACGAATTGTATGTTCTTCGAAGAAATGGAAAGAAAAATTGTTGATCTCTTTATCATTCTCGAGAAAGGGAGCTTTCGCGAATACTTTTCGCAGAAATTCACGCGCTTGTCTTATAAGATTTCTAGATTCTTCCTTTGAAATTCCTGCTTAATTTATTTCGTATGAATTATTTATGACGCGTTATATAGCGCTTGTTGCATCATTGTAATATATATTTGGCACACTATGCAACGTTCGCGTTGCATTGCTATAATAATATTTCTTTGCCACTTTGATACTTGGTATTTTTAAATCGTTATATTATCCTGAGATGAAATTATCTAATATAATAGTATGCATTTTAGAGAGAGATATCTATTTCGTGACAAGACGTAAGATATGAAAATAAGCTATTGTTAAATCGATAACATTATTCGAAGAATTATACGATTTTAAATATTTTTAGTAGTATTTCCATACATAATTTCTCGACCTCACTTTTTTACATCAATTATCTAACATTTTCATTATTAACACGAAGGGCTATGATTTTCCAGCTATTTGTGGCCAGCATGCATCAGACTCATTTGCATTGATATGCATACACATATGTATAGATTTAGGGTCATCGGGTTTCGAAGTCATCAGCTCGACCCCATTACGAGAGTGAGGTCGAGATGTATATATCATGTATTGAACATCGCGATTGCCCAATATTCTTGATATTTATACATGCTATCGCTATCTAACTAATCACTATCCTTTATTCTTTCTTACATCTCTCTTTTTTATCTTTTTCTCAATCCCTTCAAGCTAACGAAATAATTAATCTGTTAAAAGAGATATCAATTATCGCAAAACCTAACACAATTAGTACATTCCTTGCAGAACTTCCGCACGTCGTGGACGAGCTCTAAGGAGTCGCAGATACGTTCACGAAATCCAAATCCGTTCCAATAGTCCTGCCGAAAGTCCAGAAAAAACTGCTCCTGAGAAATCTTAAAATTTGCATTTCGTTTTACGTTCGTATCTTGCATTTTAAATAAAGTAAAATTATTTAATTTAATTATTTAATTTAAAGTATATATATTTATATTAATTATATGTATTATATAAAATTATATAAAATAAAATTTCCATTTCTCATTTACATTTTTCCCGTGAAAAATCGGAAGATTTTTTTATAATATGGTAGAAAGTCGTCCGATTTTCAGTGGATTGGAAAGAAATTTCATTTTATTAATAGTGAACTCTCTTTATGTCCTTTTAGTTACGGGCGTGAATACGCCGATCCTTACCTCGGACACGGCATTGGACCTGTGGCGGGTTATGGGGTAAGAAACAGCTTCGATTACGTATACTTTACGATTTTTCACTTAACGGGAGTAGCGTTAAATGGCCCGCGCGTAGATTTTACCGGGCCGTATTCCACCTATTTACGGGAGAGAATAGAGCCACTCCTTTATTACGCTATAAATAACGGACGGAAAAGCCCTTCTCGCCGCGTTTCATTCACATATGAATTATTAATGCCCGGCATCTTCAACTTACGAAAACTATGTCACGGCGAGAGTTAATGATTCGTGCTCTTCCATTTGCGCGGATATTATCCTTAAATACGATGCTCTCGTGATATTATCGTCGTCTTCTCATATATTTACAATGCGAACGCGAGTTATGTAGCCGATAAACGATGAACAAACGAATTGCATAATATAATGTAATATGTGAAAATTTAATCATAAACTCAATAGCCGATAAACTCAATGATACGTTGAATATATTTTTAATTTGCCATTTTGTTAATTCACAAAAATGTATCAATTTCAGACTACGTTCATTCATTATATAAACAATGAATTTATTTGATATTTTAATGAATTTCAACTATTTGTATTTTATGATGAATTGTACTTTACAAATTTTTAATTTTATTTTTACAGGCGACAGTGTACAGAAGTGGCTACAATAGGTTCACACCATATTAAATGGCTCGTTGACAGCGGAGCGCGAGAGCCTTCCAAGTTATATACCGTGTTATACTCAAGCAAAACATGACCAGACACAAGTCGACACAATCATCACCGTCATTCTGCCATCATCGAGATCACCAGCGAGGCGACGAGCCTGGACCCTCCGCAACATTCGTCGATTTTACTTCCCACCTTCCCCAGTTTTGCGACGCAAGATCGTAAAGGGATGAAAACGGAGATTATTATCATTGAAACCAGAATCGTTCGATCAAAGCGAAACTGCTGTCAATGATACAAAGCGACGTCTACATTGTCTAAATCTTGAAATTGTATTGTAACTTTGAAAACTTATAAGCGACAGCTAAATAGACGAGAAAAATCAATCTGTAAACGCAGAACGGGTGGTGTCGAGGCCGGCGCATCGAAATGTCGTATCGTGTTCGGCGGGAAGTCGCCCCTAATCAATTTCCTGCCAGCAGCCATTCGCACATGAAAACAATAGAGTCTGCTCTCTCCTTCTTGGTCCCATTTAATCAATTGGTATTTCAATAAATTGATGTAATGCAAAATTAACATGTATTTATTGTATTTTTTTCGAATTTTTTGCTAAGTTTAAAGTTATTTTTGATAATAACATCGTGAACATATTTGCTGCATACGTTTTTTTGAGAATTATATTTAGTATCTTAGTGTTTTAATGAATAAAAAATCAAGAATTGCTAAACGGAATGTAAACTGGAAATAGTTACATCTCTTTCTATTTCTGTTTGTAGATTCTGTAAATGACACTAATATTAATGTTGTCACGCACCAATATCATGTATCGTTTGTGCAAATTTGCTCATTTATTGAACTAGTTGTAATATAGCTGAACACATATGTTGTAATTATTTCTATTTATGTCAATGTTGCGATATTTGTTTGTATTTATAGTCTAAATTAATGCTGAAGGAAAGGCGTTGAACATTTCGCACAAATATCATAATAAAACGACTCTTGTGCACATGATTCACTTAGCAAGATAAACAATAATTTTATAAATAATTCAGTTTTTTTCATATAGTTTATTATAGAATTAATTATATGGGAATAATGCTATTAATACTTAACAATTTAAATTAATAAGATGAACAAATGTATGCAACTACCGAAAACCAACAATTATTATGAAATGAGTACACAGTCTAACTTTTTATGACATAAATACGCGCATAAATGGCGCAAGATGAAATTTTCTGCTAAATGGCAGCGAAACACTGACGACTTCAGTCGACGCGAACCGGCACACGGTGATCCGGAAAAGCGAAATCCTTAGGTAGCTAGTTAAAAAGAAAAAGGAAAAAAAAACGACCTCTAGGAAGAAACAAAGGCATTCATGTGACCGGTAGGGTTTCTATGCCAAATATGTATGTATGCGCTTTTGCGCGCGTGTGTATGCGTAGAATTGTGAAATAAGCTCTGTTCTCAGTAAACTAGAGAATGGCGAACGGAGACGAAATAGGACAAAGAGAAGAACCGCTTAGACCTCTGAAACAGTATACCGAATTTTTAATTGCATAGGGTCTAGTCAAAACAGTTTCATTTATGTATAATTTCACGCAAAGCTTCGATTTTTATTTTCTAAAATTCGATCAACATGTCGACCCTGAATCCTCATTTCGCGCTATTTGTTCGCTCCATTTTCGAATGCTAAATTAAAGATATAAAACGCAATTAATTAGACTTAAAACTATCTATCTTGGATATTCTATTATTTTAAAACCAACATGAAATATGTTTTGCAAAAAAAGAAGACTGCAAAGATCTCTTTCAAACAAATTGTAAAATTTAAGACTTTCAGAAACTTAAGAAACCGAATGTTTAATTTTATAATATCGTTACTTGTTCAAGAGAAACTTTGCAATAATTTCATTCTCTTTCTCGCGTACTGATAATAATCCGAATAATGAATTATGCATTGGAGCAGCGAATACACTTGTATTTACCAACGCCTTTTTTCTTTCGAGAGAAATTCGATTCCGACATGAATTCACCATGTACAATAATCAAATTGAAGTGTGCATTGTACCACTTAGTTATTCCTTAATTAAACGACTGAATAGACATGACAATTTTTTTTAACCTTAAGCAAAACTCACGTCATAACCGGTAAATACAGAATCTCAACGCCAATGAACAAATGCACAGTAATAATATGTAGATAGAGGTAGGATTCGTAGAATATGCGCTTGACGACGCAATTGAATAAAGGACTCGTATAAAGACCAAACGAACGATCAAATCGAATATTACTTATTATTAATTATTTTATTAATTTTGTTATTAATTTTTATCCACACATTTTTATATAAAAGTTTATTTTACATATAAAATTAAACTATTTATAATCTAAATTAAATAATATTATTGCCGATATTCATTCATAATTATTTGTTGTTCGTTCACTTGGTTTTTAGATGAGATCAATCCATGAAGATCCGCGATGCTAACAATAAGTCGGACTTCCTTTGTACCCGGTAATAACAATATTATGCGAATACTCTCTTTAACATGACGTTGTATACTCAGCATGTCATTTCGGTTTCTCAATATCGAAGAAATGCGCGCGTGTCTATAAAATGAAATTCGTCTTCTCTTGTCACGAAAAACGATTGGGTACAGCTAAATGTGTTGAATAATCGAAAACGCCGAAATGAATAAAGACTTTGTATTGAATGCTTTTCTTTTTTTTTTTCTTTTTTTAAATTTTAATTTTGGAAAATGCGATAGAATGATATAGTCGACATCGTGCATCTTGATATTGAATCGTATGTTACACATGACATAGTGTTTCACATTTGAGCTGTTTATTTTATCAAAATTATTTGCTGAAATGCGCACATAACTTTTTATACATACAATCTTTTTATACATCCATTTTTCGTTCTCTTGGTATTGCTAGTTTATTTATAAATGGTTTGTCTTTTCATATATACGATTGTGCTATCAATTTCGTTTTCTATTCAGGCCGGCGTTCTCGATTATCAACTTTCTTTCTTTTTTTCTCGTGACACTCAATATCTGCTTCCTGATTGAGTAGATATGTCGGTACGCTATACAGAAAGTAAAAGATACTCTATTTAGGAGTAACGCGAAAGGGAAAAATGGTACGCACACTGAGTCGAATGAGTGATATCTCTGTTAAATTAATAGTTAAGCGAAGATTTATCGTATATTATACGTAAGAATAAGATATGTTGCGCTATAATATGTTGCGTACGAAAAGAATGGAGGACGGTGAATGAGAACAAATGTGACTGAAAAGTAAAGTAAGGAAAGACGAAAAAAAAGGGGAAAACGAGGATATAAGAAATAGCCAAATATGACAAAGATGTTTTAGAAAGTACGGCATGTAGTTTGGCCGTCGTTACGTTTTAATCTAATCTTCAACTAGAGTTAGGCTAAGCTCGAATACTCGAGGCATGACGACAATTCTTTTTTTTTTCCCTCGCGAGCGTCGTGTACGTGTACATAGATCAACTAGATTTTGTCGAGCACAAAGATCGTGGAGGAAGAGATTGTGCCGAGAAACGTGCACTTTTAGGAACTTATTAAGCAAGCAAACAAAAGAAACTACCACACTCAGACATACTCATGATTCTCGTAACGTTAAATTAATAAGCGTAGATTATAATTAATTAATTAATTAAATACGTAAAACCGGACACGGATCTTGTCGAATGAAAACGAAACGTGTGCTTATTTTACGTGAACGATGTAACGGCTGATATTCGATGAGAAGAAGAAACCGTCAGTTTCTCATAATGCACACATTCTTCCGTGTAAAAGACAGCACAAGGAAACTGTATCGAATCGGAGTAAGATCGAAGAGAATACGTTTTCGAACAAAAAAAAAGAGATTTTTCGCAGTTGTGCATCTTGCGCGAGAGTAAAAATACGAGCATGGAAAAGATTCTGCGAGATTTATCTCCCTGTGTATATTGTACACTGTAATTACAATTTATACTTATTCGTAATCGATACCTTTATCGGTAGGCTATTACTACTAGTGGCTAGCGTAATAAGTCAAGCTCAAATTAGCGAGACGGAGGAGCCGTGCGAGACACTTTCTTTTTCGCGGGTTCGTCGCGTCCTGTCCTCATTACATGTGCACAATTTTTACTTTCTTCGATTTTCCTCTCTTCTTTATACGCGTTTACTGTTGCGACAGGCCTATCGTACAAGATGTTCATAGAATCATAGAGATTCATAGAGGCTAAAACAGCTCTCTTCTGCCCCTTCCTTTTCACTCTCTAGTGTTTTCGTTTCTCCCTTTATTGTTAGAATGAGAAAATATTCCGTTGTGTAACTTCTGACGCGATAACGAAATTTTCTTTATCGTATTTTATATATTTCCATCGGAATAAGGAAGGAAACAAAATTCACGAGGATTATTAAAAAAATGTTTCGACTGTCGAAAGCATCGTTGTCTACTAAAGAACGCGACACACATATCTAGATGATAATATAATTTACGAAAAAAAGTTTAATAGCTTCTGCCGAATTTCTGCACGTTTACATATTTTCGTGTTTCACAACACATCTTATCATCCTGTCATTTCGGTCTCTCTGACTTTCGTTAAGCGACTCTGGTTCGAAGAACTCGTTTCCAAGCAATATTTCACATCCATATTTCGAATTGTAATATCTAAAAAAAAACACGCTCTAATATATGGATTGCAAAATGATTTAGAGATCGGTTCTTCGATCCTGGCGAACTTACGGACGTCAAACGAAATCCCGAGAAAATCCACCCCTGTGAATTCATCACCAATAATTAATTTACCCTCGTCGAAATAACGACGAGATCCAGAGCTAGTGGATCTTTTCGCGCAATGTAAAATAATTCAATGATACGCACCGTACGTTATATACGTATAATTATTAATTAACGATATAAATACCGTAAAGGGATTTTTAAATGAATCTAGATGAATACATGACTACGTAATGACACATCTTACAAGCAACATATCCTAGGTATTTGAGCAGGGCGCTGCCGGAGGATCTTTCTGGCGATCGTCGTGCGATCGTCCGGCACGAGAGAAAGAGAGAATATATATAAATCTCCGCGACTGATGTCCCAAAGCGAAACTGTCTCGAACCGGTCCGCATCATCGGCAGCGCCGTGCCGTTCTTTTCGAATTATTGCAAATGAAAAAAAAAAAAAGAAAAATAAATGAGGGATGTTTCATGACATTAGGGCGTTATTATTAATGATATTTCTAGCGACGCGTGTGCGTGTGTAAAGTTCAATGTATCTGTACGTGTGATGTGAAATTATATTGTGTATGTTTGTGTTGATGTGTGATGAATGTGAGCGAGAAACTCGTACCCTTCTCCACGGATTGGTGAAATCAAGAGCACGAATTAATTATCGTTAGTAAGGTAGCACAAAGACAAAGTAACAAATGAGGAAAAATGCCCGGTGAGATTCACTGAGAAAAATAAACAGCTAATCGCCATCTGTTTTTTCGCTTCTGTCGCAAATGTAAAAAAAAAAATCCGCAAAGAGAAGGAAACGCCGTTTGGGGATGCCTCTGTATCTCTTTGCGAACTTCCCCATCCTCCCCTGATACACGTAAGTGATTTTATGCTACCGAGAGTTCGTTACATGACAGCGAATTCGCAGGAAATGAATGAAAATCTGTAAAAGAATAAAAAGAAAGATATATAAGAGAGAAAGAGAGAGAGAGAGAGAGAGAGAGAGAGTAAGAATATCTGATCAACTTGATAAACTTTATTTGCGAAATATTGATAGGAATATAAGGTGTGACTTGTGACACCTTTATCATTGTCTGATTTGATGATATTTTGTAAGTCTGGACCAGTTGTTAGGTTCTATTAATCCCATAGCGACTTCTTATGGCGTATTTTCTCTGTATATTGTCAATGTTTATTATTAAATATTTTTCAAATAAATCATCGTGTTCTTTCGTGCGTTGCTTTCATACCTATATACCTACGCACTTATCGAGAGAGAGAAAGAGAAATATTTAATATTAGATTAGACAAACAAAACGAAAAGGCTCAAATATATTAAATATAAAAATTTAAATAAGCAGCTAATAAGAGCTGAACGTAAGAAGTAGACGCAATTAAATTATATAGAAGTTTTCTTCAAGTATGATGAATTTTTCAATCCTTTTTTTTTTATCGTCAATAATTCAAATAATGAAACAAGTTTTATTTGTCTTTACTTTCAATTCCATTAAATTAAATCGCCATTAGCTTTTGTCTTTAGTAAGCCTCTTATCTATTCTAGCCGCGTTAAAAAACTTAAAAATTAATTCGAGATAATCGAACATTATTGTGAAAGTTAAAGGCAATATTATACAATTAAAAAAGAGAAAAAACGAAAAATAAGAGAAGACATGGAGACGCGTGGAGCTTTTAAATTTTTGCTAATAAGTATTATAATGTGATATAAGACATTCCGTATCATTTTGTTCGATTTAGATTATTTTTTAAATTTTTTGTTTAAACATTTCTGATCAATCTGATCATATAATCTTATGTAGTGTCTATTGCTACTTAACAATTTGTCGTTATTTTTTGTACATAACTAACAGTATGACGTATACGTGTTTTGAACTTTGTTTTTCATCTCATTTGTGATCGCTGATAAGTATTATCTTTATTTTTTTCTATTTTCTAGTAAATTTTATATTGCCTCTAGCTTTACAATAATATTCCATCATCTCGGATTAATCTTTTCATACACCGAAAGAAATATTTGTGTAAAATTACATGATTATGCTGGGTTTTTTCTACCCAAGATAATTATGCAAAATTGCTACTCATATGGAAGATTACACATTATATGTATTCATATGAAATATATTCTTATATATTTTCAAAAGTAAAAATATTCCACTGTGAACATAGAATTACACATAGGAAATGCTATGTATAAGTGCTATAAAATGTTATAAATAAAATGGATACATGCTTATAAAATAAAGTTCCCCAATAAAGTAAAATATTAAATTTAAAATTACAAGTGATTTTTGCAAAATAGTAATTTTACCTATATTGTACATATATTTTTACATTAATATGTATTTTCACTTTAAAAATATGGAAAAAATTACAGTGATAATTAAGTAATTTTTCCAGTTTTGAACAAGTAATTTACATACAAGAGTACATGGATTTTTTCAATGTATATTAATGGGTGGAGTCGATAGAAGGTTTACCAAAGACGAAAGCGGCTGATGTTGAGAACTGAAGGTCAAGATAAATGAATGTATGCCTTTTTGTCACCTGAACTGCTGAAGCTGATCCAACGAAAGGACCGAAACGTTCGTTATAATTAAAGAAGATTTCTACATAATTGAATTGCGTCTACTCTTTTTGCGCTCGACTCTTATTACTCCACATTCTATTTGAATTTAATATTATATTCTCTCAGAATCTAATTAAAAGCTATCGCTTAACGGTGCGCGAAGTAATTTATCATGTACACGTGCCTCGAATACGTGCAAAATGCAACTTGACGTCTTAAACATTCATGATGTCGAGTCTAACGTAGCGTGAGATGAGATAGAATGGTAACATGTTGAGTTAAAAGTAAGATAAGCGTTCGCAGACAGGATCCTCGCGATTAATACATATGCAGTATTTTTTAGGGCGGCAGAAATTTATGGCACAAACGACAAGGAATATATGAATAACGAACTAGTCGACGCAAGTGACGGTGTTCTCTCACGGAAACCGCATGGAATGCTATAAAGATAGTTATGCAAGTAATGCAAAACTGGTTATTCCCTCGAGTAATATATTTTTTGGAGAACACGATAGAGGCGGCCGATAATTATCTTATTACATCCGACGAACTTACGGAAAAACGTGATTTATTACGAGCGTCGGGACGGAAAATTATATCTTCGATAATTAATTATTCGATGAGCAAATAAAGGAAAGTTACCGTCTTTCAAAATGGAGCATCAGTCGTAATAAATTAGTGTTACGACGGATTCTTTCAAACCTGCAAATTGATTTCATCCGCTAAAATTGTATTTTGTTTAATTAATCGCGAATTATTAATTTTGTAATTTTAAAATAACGAAGATGTCGTAGTGTATTGACATTACTATCTATATTAATGCAAAGATATATAACTTAAATCTATATGTATATGTAACTAAATTGCTCTATTTCATTAACTCCATATCTCTTTAAATTGATACAAGACTTTTATTTCCTAAAATTGCCATCATTTTTTAATATGAAATATTTGTCTTTTAAAACGTTGTTTTTTTATTAAAGTACTGCAAAATCTATATACCTGTAAATATTCTCTAAAAGAAAAATAGAATTAAAAGTTCGAGCTTTTTGCAGCTGAGCAGTCGTCATTTTTTATTAAAGTATACTGTAAACTCTATATAAGTATTTTCTAAAAGAAAAACAGAATTAAAAGTTCGAGTATTTTGCGCCCCAGCAATAATCAAAAAAGATGTAAGTAAAAGCCTCGGCGATAAAATTAAGCTCTGACTAACGCGATTTGTAGAAGCGGTGGCCATTAATAGGACGCAGCTATCGACACTTTCCGCCCGATCTTATTGTAGGAAACCTAAACAAGTACTGTTGGGTGGTGGCTTTCTCAAACATCCCAGCGATCTACACAACTCTGTTATATTCATTTCCCGTCGGGAAATCAAGGAATAAGATCCGACAGATAATTTCCATAAATTTAATTTACGATGTTATAGACCTTTCGACGCTTATCTATTTTCGCAAATGATACTATGACGAAATTATTTAGAATCTTTTTTATTTTTTTTTATTTTAACTATTTTTACTATTTATTTTCAAATATTTCTCATTTTTTTAAATATATGTACACATAATAGCACCAATGTGCCAGGTAAATCTAAATGCAAGTTTTTGTGCTAAATTCAAATCTTTCGAATCCAAATAATTATTCTCATTATCTTTGGAAAATATAACTTTCTGCACTGTTTCGTTTAGGGAACATTTCTTTTTCACATTCAACAGTAAATTTAAGTTTCTCCTCTCATTTTTGCATTTTTTTCAGTTCAATGTAAGAAACACACGAAAAACGCTAAAGACGTTATAAAACATGAAAAAAATTGCGTTTATCAGTGCAGGCATGCGAATCAATTTTGCATCTGTCACATCGAAATTTCAACTTAACAAAATTACGTCAATTTCACATCTGTCACACATTGGAATTTCAACTGAACGAAATTACGTCAATTTGGCATCTGTCAGATCGAAAATTTTAACTTAACAAAATTACATTTCGACGTGCCGTAAGTTGCTCGTGGAATCCTCTTTTTCATCGTATGACTCACCGTACACACATGGAATTGCCATCGACATTCTGTATTCTGTCCGGTTCTCATCTCAGTAGACTGTGAACCATCGGCGAGGGAGGACGTGGCTCCTGTGCCACTTGTCAGTAACGCGCACGTGGCGATTTGTAGACATGCCCGGCCGAAGGTGACAGCCGGCTAATATTTCAATTTCTTGCGGTTATTCGAAAAAACGCGTTGTAATTAAGAATCGTGTTTATGTTAACTACATCCGTGAAAGTAATTATCGGGTCGTGAGTGAATAAAAAGTTAATTTATCTTGTTGGTAAGTAAACCTACTGAAATATATGCTTAACGATTTAATTTAGTCAGAATCAATCTAGTTATTTAATTTATTTAGTATTAATTATTCAGTTTAATTAAGTGTGTATAATTTATATCGAGCCTCTACTTTGTATTCTATATTTCATTATCAAAGAGTTGAAATAATTCAAGAATGATTTGAGAATAATTTATCAAGTTTTTTTCATTTTAGTGTGAATAGATTAAAATATGAGAGCGTCTTACTTAATGAACGTAAACTGAATATTGCAAATTATTCAAACGATTGATGTGACTTTTCTCGGGACGGATTTTTAAACCGCGTCATGTCATTAAGATTTATGTAACAATTGAGTATCATTATTGAATATTTAAGTGGAAAGTAACGCGTATGTTAATTTGCGAATACGGTGTTATGCACAATTATTCGCAGCAAAATGTATTCAAAACGTGTACAAAACATGATTGAAATTCAAACTCTCTTTGTGAATGTGCAACATTCATTTTCCTCGTTTCACTGGCAAGTACAAAATGCCTCGTACAAAAAACCTTCAAGAAAAATTATTTTTTCAGTTGCCTTCAGAATTCTTTTCAGAAATTGATCGAATACGAATAAGCTAATATTAATTAAAAGATTTATTATTCGAGATAAATAAAATATATTACGCTTAATATATCAATGATATAAATTCAGGTCGCATCATTCTGAATAATTGATTTAAGCAATTAATTCTGGAGGGATCAATTTTATGATACTACACTAGAGACAATTTTTTAATGAATGATCTATATGTATATTTTCACAATAGCGTTACAGCGAGAAATGATTTTTCTCGAAATTACATCTGAACTCTTGCAATTCTCTTTTCTCTGAATTTGACGAAAAGCGCTGAATACGATTTTCAAATATATCTCACATACCGCAAGTTCGCGTAAAGCTTCATTTAGCTCTATCGTTTTATTGATTTTATCCTTGACCTTCCTAAATTACATCTCCAGTAACAATGGATGAATTATAAAGTTTGGTGCATACTCGCTCTCGAATTATTGAATGTTGAAAGTTATTCAACGGCTCGGTATAATTTTAGAAAACGTGTTAAAGTGCGAAAATGGATCACGTGATGCACAGATTTTCCCGAACGAAAAGCAGGTCTAATTCGTTGAATGGATCTACTGTGACGTCAGTATAAAAGTATTAACGTAAAAATAAATGAGATCTCCGATTATCCGGTAAAGTGTATACTCTAGCGTATAATTTATTCCAGAAAAAGTCTAAATATTCCAGTCTGAATATTCCAGCGCGCGTTATTTATTTCAGTCTATGAATATTTGACATACTTATTATTCTTTCCCATAGAGAAATGCAAATATGTATACATATGCGCACATATTTCTCATTCTCTTTTCACACATAATACAATGCTTGGTTTTGTCTCCGATTCTCTTTATTCACCATCTTTGATTCAAATGGCACATAAATATTCTTTCTTTTAGGTGCAACTCTAATGAGAGTTAAATAAATGATATTTTGTGTTAAAAATTATCGAAGACGCTACACGCATATGCAATCAAAATGGACTTTTGCAAGCAGTATAAATTTCTACACATCCTGCCTGTAAAACGAATCGTTTGGTTCTGGCGAGCCGAAAACGGCACAATATTCCAAGTGCCGCGAAATGATTTGCAATCAGGAACCGACTGTCTCATCGAATTCATGAACGTCTTCGTCGCTATTTTTACGACACTCGTTGCTGCGATTTTAATTTTCAAGTACAAATGCAGCGCGGTCAGAAAGTAAGTTGAAGAACCAAAAAATATTCAACATTTTTCATTTCTAATCAAAAAATTGTAAAATAATTTTTCTCACTCACACACGAATAATTAATTATCAAAGTTTCGAAAATCAAAGTTTAGGGTTTGTAGGGGGTAGCTATTTCTCGCGCGATTAGTTAGACGAATGGAAATACTGCTGAACAATGTGATATAATTACACAGCGGTCTAAAATGGGAAACACGGGATATCAATATACGTATCTAAGAATACATCAAGTTTCTCGCGTGTTAGCGCATTGTAGAAACATCTGTTACACATGTTACACTTAAATGGTACGCGAGAACTTTCGGGTTTAATTGAAGTAACTTTCAATTAGATGAATTCTATTTCGTTTGGGGATGCCCCATGATTCAAACGAGAGTTACATTCATCCCGAAGAATTTACTCCAATTTAATGCTATAAGATGCATAAAACGCTGGTAATTGTATACGTCATTCTTGAATCAATCATTATTATCCGGAATACAACATGCACTCTCATCATATTTCCGCGTTACTTTTATAATAACTGTCTATAATAAATTCC
This sequence comes from Nylanderia fulva, assembly GCF_048542155.1. NCBI lineage: Eukaryota > Metazoa > Arthropoda > Insecta > Hymenoptera > Formicidae > Nylanderia > Nylanderia fulva. The sequence goes on from NW_028190263.1 coordinate 7,112,706, forward strand.
GAGTAATGTGCATTATTAATCTATTACACGAATTTCAGAATAATCAGATACCTCAATTAATTAATCAATTAATTATTAATAATTTCATACAACGATAAACGAACAATGGCAATGAATATTATTAATAAATAAAATGGTATAAATACCGTTAACGATGTAAGCTGACGGCCTTTCATGTCGGCATCTTTGAAATTTAATTTTCCAATTACTCTCTTACCAGGTATTTACAGTGCTTAACGGTGCGTTTCTCAAAAAAGCGTAAGATTATTTTTATATGCTAAAGCTGTGCGTTGCAAGTTTCGCAGTTTCACATTTCGCAGAAGCAACAGGCCACAAGTCGGTAAATTTTGCAGTATTTTCGCAATGACTCAGTATCTTGTTTGTCAAAGTACAGCATAAACATTTGATTAATCACGCTTGTCCAAACGATTTTTGCCACAAAGATGAATGACCATATATTTTTCCACGATTCTTCAGATTTTTTTCAGTAAAAGATGTTTTATAGAATTTAACATTAATTAAGTAATTAGATATTAATCTTTATTCTATTACTTGAGATATGAACAATATGCAGAAATTTTTTTTAATTACTACGAAACATTGCGTTGTACTTATATATATATAATCGTGAAATTTTTAATTAACTAATTACTTAAAAATATCTTGATTTGCAAATATATATTAAATATTTTTTTCGAAAATTTAAAATACTTTACAAGTTATTAAACACACATTGGTTATTAAACCAATTCTGTAACATTCTATTTCAAAATATATAAACACAGAGCAATTATTAAAATTTTGTTAATTAATAAATTTTGTTAATCTTACCCTGCCCTATAGTAATTACGTTATACATAATCACTATATATATACCTAATTATAACACGCGCGTGTTCCTAGGACTTGTGAAATTGTTGTCGCATGCAAATGAAGCAATCCCGTTAATCGATGTACTTCATCGACACTATATGAATTTTTATTACGCGAAGGCACTTTAATGAACGGAATACCGGAATGTGTTTATGCACAAAAAAGGAAAAGAAAAAGAGAGATGTCTCGTATTAATTAATTATAGGTATATAATTTATAACAGGTTGCCCGGGTCTTTTTCTTTCTTTCTTGTAAGATAAAGATACTATGCGTGATTGCTGATTTGCGTCAGCAATTGATTGTTCAAGGAATAATAATATTGATTGCCAAATTCGCTTATGAAAAATTAAACACTATTTTTTATATATACTAATACTGAAATTCAGTATTAAGATTTTTAAAAAATGCATGATTTTCAACTTTTTGATATGTCAAAATTTGCATGGAATTTAATAAATATTTATATTGACGTTTACAAAGTTGTATTAATTTTTTATGTTTGCTTAATTTTATTGCCTTCATCGCAATATCTTGTTTTATAAAATGTTCGTGTTGCATTTCCGTTTCAAAAGAGCTACTGTTTCTCTGCGTAAATGAGAACACACGAGGACTGGGTAATCATAGACATAACACACGCGACTTTCACTGTTCATTTCGCTATTTGTAACTTCGCAATAAATATTTTGCATGAAGAAGAAGAGCCATTCAGTAAATATAAGATTGAAATTGCTTCCTTCTGTACCTCGCAATTACACATCAGGGACAAAGTTAATTTGTCAAGTTAGTTTATCCAGCTTGTCATTCCAAGCAAGTTTGTCTACACAAATTAGCTAATTCAACCCACTCGCCATTATTACGAAATTAATAACAAGTCGCGTAGGTAGAATTTTCAATATATTAATAAATTCTTCTCAATATAAATTTTCCATAAACATTTTTTTCTTATAAGCAAAGATAAAAATATGAATTATATTTTTTAATTTTATTCGTTATATTTTTTCTCTTGACAGATCTCGTAACAGATATTTTTCAACCATATTTATTTTGCGCAATACAAATACTAAATGCCAAGTATCCACAAGTGTAAAATAAATTACCATCAGTGATGTCACATCCGCGATATATCTAAACAAAATCGCAAGCGGAATGATTCAGAGATCATTCAAATTTAAGGCGCGTACAAACTCAACTCCCTATTCATATACTTTTAACCATCGAATATGTAATATACCCGTAAACCTGACACGATTATAAAATGTATTCGTAAAAAACAAACTAGTATTTCTTTAGTTTAACTTTTTCATAAAAGTTTCAATATAAAAGTTTATATATACTAATACTGAAATCCAGCATTAATATTTTAAAAAATGCATGATTTTCAAGTTTTCGATATGTCAAAATTTGCATGGAATTTGATAAATATTTACATTGACGTTTACAAAGTTGTATTAATTTTTCACTAGTTTCCAATTGCTGAATTAATGCCGTTGTATTATCTGAATCAAACTAAATAAAACTTTTCGAATATCATAATTAATATGGATTCACATAAGTAAAACTGAATCAAAAATAATATTAGCTAATATAAAGTTACAACGGCGAATAAAAATAAAAATTTTAGATTAGAGTTGTAATAAAAATATTTCTAAAAAAGAAATAAGAATGCCAATAACAAAGAATCGAATTTATATGCAACAAATGTAGAAGTTTAAAAATAAAATTAGAATATGTTTATACATATGCTTGGTGTTTTTATCATAAAATAAAAATTTGATGTCCATCGATTGATGTTAATTTTATTATATTTAATAGAATACACTAATATATTATTCTATTAAAAATTTTGTTATTCGTATTTAGTGTACATTATATAATTATATTTGTATAATAAATAGATATTTATAATGATAAATATAGACATATTTATGTAAGAATAATAATTATTTTTCCACTTAGGCCTTCTAAATCGCTCTTGCCGCTTCACACAAGCAGAACTTTACTTTGTATGTTACTACTGTCAACTCTGTTATTGGAACTATGCGAATCCATATTAACATCGATCTCACTGTCGTCAATTTTGGCGACGATCGCCGTAATATTCTGTTGGATATTACATCGCGAAACCGAGATGAGGGATGGTTTTGGTACAGCCGTGTCGGGAGGTGGATTTACGATAATTGGTCTCTCGCGAGTATGGAGGCTTTTACACTTATGCAGGTATAACACCGATAATTATATCAAATATAAAGATAAAATATACGTCCCCTACAATTAATATGCAATCTGATCAACATTCTCATTGTCAATATAAGTCCTTTTTTGGTAAACTATTACTATTTATTAAATTAAAAATAAAATGTTAATTTTATTATTATTTATGAAAATTTTCTTAGATTATTGTGAATATTATTATTAATTCACTCTTAATAATTTTAATTTTAATTTATTCTAATTTATTCTAATTAATTCTAATTTTTATCTTATCCGTTGTTTTACGTTTATGGAGATACTTCAGAAATGATATAGAACAAAATATTTTAGATTCGGTCTGTCCATGCAACACGTTCGTGTTGCAACAACGGGGATTACCGCTGTTTGTTGTGGATTGCTCGCTATTATCGATTCTTATACCCTTTATCATATGGTGAGTAATAATTTAATTATTCAGTCGAAAAAAGAATCTAAAAATTGATGTCCGTAAAATTCTCTTATAATTTACTCAATATTGCTTAGATATGACTAGAAATAAAATTTGAATGTGTTTTGTGACTTTATAATTATAATATTTAATAATTTCAACTAATAATATAACATAAAATCCTTCTTTTCGTTACATTTCTTCTTCAAAATAATACTCGCTTTCCTTTCCATCCTTCCTATCTTTTTCAATGTGTGATTCATTTTCGACGTGTTAAAGTTCAAACCTGATCGCGTAAGATGACATCGAGCATTCACAAGTGCAACTTAAGCTGACAGTTAGCACAAGGAAGTTATGTTCTTATCGACAGCCTAGTTGCTGCGGCAACTAGTGTAAATGTTTGTTTTACATTTAGCAAGTTTGTTTGAACAATAATTATTATCATGCATCGTTGAGACATGCTTATCGAACGTTAATACGATGCTTTTTGTTCGAACGTTATATGCTGGCACGTCCGCAAAAATACATAAGATAAACTTCGAACGAAGATTTTGCTTACCATAAAGTCGTACAGAAGAAAATACTCCGATTAAAAAGAAACAAGAGATATATGCATGATCAAACTTATATGTATATATAAGTTTTTCTCCCTATTGTATATCTTTTCCCACTCGTTAATATATCTATCAAAATGCATATCCTCGAGACTTATAGTCGAAGTATACAGATGTATTAAAAGCCTTCCCACCGTTTACGTTTACGACTTCCTCGAGTCGATAAAAGCAAACAGCCAGTGGCGGTTTTACTACTCAAATTTTCCTCTCGACGCAAAACCAAATGTATAAACATCGCGTCGCTCGACACTTCAAGTTTTCTCACCGTGTGTGAATACATCCGCAAGGATATTTCGGTTTCGTTTGTCAGATGCAGAAGAGCAGGCGGTACACCGTTAAAAGGCTCGATAACGCACGGGGTTCCTATGTGCACTCCACCTCGCCGTTCCTCAGCAGAATCACCTTCCACTGGGTGACTGACCTGCTGTCACGCGGTTATTACGCATCACTCGAACTCCACGACCTTGGACAACTTCCGAACGAGGAGACAGCGAGAAACCAGTTTGAACGTTTCCGCGATGTTTACGAAACCGAAAGGGTAACGATTCTTATTTTTCCAAACCAAATTTCGAAAAAGATGATCCATTTTTTGCTCAACATGTTTCACAGATGGAACATTTAATTATGTCATTACCAAAATTTAAAAATTAGTCAAATTATTTTTTACACAATTTATTTTTGCAATCTACGCGTATCTATTTATACAAATTATATTATTAAATTTCTAGCTACGAAGTGGTGGACGGAAAGTGTCATTGTGGAAATGTTTCTGGAAACGGATATGGTTGGCTTTCGCGGCGGGTGGTGTCCTAAAATTGTTAGGCGATGCTACGACTTTGGTAGGTCCTATGGCAATTTCCAAAATTATCGATTATGCCTCGGATCTTCAAAACAGCACCATGCTGAACGAAAATTTCTCTTGGAAGGTATCGTCACGTCTCTCAATTATTTTATTTATATTTTAATATATCATCTAAAAAACGGACTTTATTCAGGGAGCCATGACATTTTCCGAAATTTTAAAAAATGGATATTTTTTGGGGATCTTGGTTTTTCTTGCAACCATTTTGCAAAGTACAATAAGTCAAGCTTCTACTCATGTGCTTTGCATTGAAGGAATACGTTTACGAACAGCTCTTCAGGTAGTTTAATTATTACGTTATAGAGAGTATTCACGATAATTGAAAATAAATACAAAGCATTTAATTTCGAATTAGAATTTAGAGTTAAGTTTTTCTTTACTATTTTTTATTCATTTGGTTTTGAGGGAAAAAGTTTAAATAAAGAAAACTTATTAAAATTTCGTTGTTCAGGCATTAATTTACGATAAGGCTCTTCGATTGTCCTCTTGGAGTATTTCTGAGGATGAAAAGCCATCCGACAAAGAAAAGGATCAACACTGCCATCAACAAGCAATTGACATTGGAACTTTAACAAATCTCATGTCCGAAGACGCTTATAACGTAATGAGTTTCTTCTGGATCGGTCATTATATCTGGGCCATTCCGTTAAAAGTAAAGATATTTACAGACAAATTATTATGCACTATGTGCACTTCATGTAATAGTTTAAAAAAAATTATATCACATATCATTTGTATTTTAGAACTTTTATTTAATTTATATAGATTGCAGCTATCATCTTCCTCTTGTATTTAAAATTGGGTGTCAGTGCAATTATGGGAGCAATTTGCTGCATATTGATCGTCACACCGATGCAACTCCTTCTGGGAAAACAAATGTCCGAAAATTCCAAGTCCATAGCAGTAAGAACAAGATTGCTACATTTTTTAAAATTTTTACATTATTTTTTAATTTCTCAATTCTATCTTGCGAGTCTCTTTTCAAATTTTTCATTTTTTTATTAGGATAAATTTAATAATATATTATCAACTTTTTTAAATAATATATTATCAATCACACTATGTATTATTTTATTTTAAACTAACTACCTAATAATTATAAAATATTCTCAGGAAAAAAGTGATGCACGACTACGTCTAGTTAATGAAATTCTGCAAGGAATGAGACTCATTAAGCTACGCGCCTGGGAAAACGTTTTCGAAGATCGCATACGCAGAACCCGGAATCAGGAATTAAAACTGCTGAACAAGGACTCTGTGTACTGGGCACTCATCAGTAATTTTTCTTTACATTAAACTATTTATTATAAAATGCAAAAAAATGCAGACGATTGCATGTCTATACAATTTTTTTATAATTTAATACAGCTATAATAGCTATTATATAATTTTTATAAGTCTTGCTAATTCAGTTTTTTTTCTTTGGTAAAATTTAATTTAATTTAAAAAAAATTGAATAAATTGATGTTAATATCGCAGACTTCCTCACGCACGCCTCTTCCGTTCTGATGACTCTCTTCACATTCGGAATTTATTTCTGGTTAGAGGAACGAAATCTTGATGCGGGAAACGTTTTTGCCAGTCTCGCGCTCTTTTCGCAGCTGACCGTGCCGCTCTTCATCTTTCCGGCGATAGTGCCGATTATCATCAACGCTTTGGTAAGGAAATAACGCGTTCCTGAGATATCTACTTCTTAAATTCAGTCTCTGCGAGACATTCTTCACGATATCTCTTTGCAGACGTCTACAACGAGATTAGAGGAATTTCTTTTGCTACCAGAGATCATAAATATTCTCCCCGAAGCAAACGATCGAAAACTGGTTGCAGATACATTGTCAATGACAAATTCATACACCGATAATGACGTAAAAGTACTTGTTTGATTAAAAAAAATCTAAGAATATATTTAACTAAAACTGTCCAAGTGCAATTAAATCTTGATAAAGCGCAATACTTTATAATTCAATTCGCGTTATTTTCTTCAAGGTCGAAGTTATTAACAGTGTGACAACTTTCGGATCGCTCGATAATATAGTAGAGGACGAGGAACAACGAGAGAATACTTTGCGCGAGTTTAGTTTGGCAATTGACTCCTCGGTTGATACGGTGTTTGAAAAAGACCCAGAAGTTCCGGAATCTGTCCTCAGAATTAGATCGAGTACTTTCGCTTGGGGACCTGATGAAAATACTTTGATGATTAATGCCCTTAATTTTCCGCGAGGTGAATAAAATTGTTAAAAAATCTATTGTATAATGAAGTATTCAATCGCTCAATTTTTTTATTCGCGTTATTTTAGGACAGCTGACTTTAATAGTAGGAAAGACCGGAAGTGGGAAGACTTCTTTATTGTTGGCGCTCTTAGGAGAGATTCAAAGAATCAACGGGAGCATTGAATGGACCAAGTAATGTCAAAGAAAAAACAAGAAATAATGATGATAATTTGTTTGTTGGTGATTTTTGAGCTAAAAATGTCGTCTTATCAGGGGTCTAAAGATCGCGTACGTGGCGCAACGACCTTGGCTCCAAAACGCGACCTTGAGGGACAATATTCTTTTCGGTTCAGCCTATCGGTCACGAAGATATCGCAATGTTTTGCGCGCGTGCGCACTTCAACCGGACGTAGATATACTTCCCGGTCGGGACTTAACCAGAATTGGTGAACGGGGTATCAATTTGAGCGGTGGGCAAAAACAGAGGGTCACTATAGCTCGAGCATTTTACAGCGACGCTGATGTCATCCTTCTGGTCCGTCTAACGTTAATGTATTCATTTTTTGTGCAAAAATTTATACGCAAAATTTTTCTACTGAAAATTATTTTCAGGATGATCCATTGTCAGCGTTAGATCAACACGTTGGTCGACAGATCTTTGATCATGGCATGAGAAAACTTATGTTGAGAAGCGGTCGAACTGTCATTATGGTCACTCACAGATTAGACTTGTTACTCGCTGCTCATCAGGTTTTATGATTTCATTAACAATGAAAAATAAATTTTATATAATTTTTTTTTAATTTAACATATTATATTATACATAAATAAAAAATATACTTTTATTTTGACTTTTATCTGTATACATAAAAATGTACTTTTATTATGTGTAATTATTTCTATTTAAAAAAATATTTTTCAAAAATAACAGCAAGTTATAAACATTTATTTGAAGATAATTGTCATGGATAGCTGTCGAGTCCGTGCTGTCGGAACAAAATCCAGTATCGAGGATATGGATCCTGAATTGGCGGCAGAGTGGCGAATCGCAGATTCAAGACGGGAAAATGAAAATCGTTTTCAAAAAACTGCCAAGGATAGATGGTCCTTGATTAGATTAGTCTCTAGGATTGGAATTGGTATAATAAAAAGACACACCAGCGACGGATCGTGGATCATCGATCGCGATGCCCATGTGGTAAATAAAAAAAATAGCAGAAATAGATATCTATAATCAGAGATTTACGAAGATAATATTATCGCGACGATAACGTTATTTTGTTATTGAACTTCTCTTTTCCGCTCTTTCAGAATCCACCAGCATTTATACCTTTAAGACTGCGTCGGACAACTTTATCTGGATCAAGATACCTAAGTCATGATCTCACGGATCTCCCGGTACCAACGGAAGAATGGAACACCGCTAGAAAACGATCGAAGACACATCGCGACAGTGTCAGATCGATGAGTTTTCAAACGCATAATCGACGACCACCGGTTCTTCGACAAAGCAGTACACCGATGATTCTCGAGAATCGAGAACACATGACTTCAAGGTTATTTTTTACGATTTTAAACTCTAAGAAGAAATCTGATCAACCATGTCACGAATCCTTTGATGAAATTAATTTTTCTTTGCCAAAAATCTGCAGCAAATTTTCAATTCTTTATGTTAAATTACTTCTTTGGGCAATTATATAAGTAAGAAAAATTGGAGGGTATAAAATAATATATGATTATTCTTTACGTATTAAACAGCTTCATTTTTTGCAGGAAAAGAAACAATACTTATGACAATGGACAACCCAACAGTATGCTAAAACAATTCTTCTCTACAAGGTTTTTATTTCTTTTTTACGTAGAGAATAACAATTTGATATGAAAAAGTGAGAGATGGACAAGTAAAAAAATAATGATTCAAATTTTAGATATCCGGAAGAAATGACGATAAACAGAGATAAAAGTGTCCTGCGTCGACTGATACTAAATTCCAACAAGTAATTACAGCAAGAAAAAAGCAATGAAAAAATTATAAATAAATAATTAAAAATCAAGTATTTTTTCACTTTTTCAGGATAAGCCAACAACAGGAACGCGATCACTTTCCGGTAAAACGATTGCTATCGATAGAATCGCGAGCCAGTGACGATGTGGATGACATGGAAGAAAGTTAGTTATAAAAAATAATTATATATATAATTTTATTCTTTAAATCTCTCTATTTTTATACGCGATCCCTCTTATATAGTTTTTCTTTTTTTTAATATCTATAATATTTAAAAAATTTTTTAGCTCTGGATGGTGAAAATGCAAATGAACAAAATGAATTTGAAATTGATGATAAAAGTGGAATGGTAACTCGAATGACTTGGATGGAATATCCAAAGTCTGGTGGATGGATGCCAGGAATCATTTATATTTTAGCAGCATTAGCCTATCAAATTCTTCGCGTATATACCGATCTCTGGTTGAGTCGATGGACGGATCAAAGTGTTCATTCGTCGGCGAATGAACGTCAGAATGTAAATAGATATTTGCGACATTGACATTGATTAATACACAAGCGATAAAAGTATCGCTTTATTTACGTGCCCCCAAATTGATAAAAAATTTTTTAACCAAATCTGAATCAAAATATACGTATATCAATAATCAATTAATTTATATATTAATAACTATATACTATTATTAAAAATTAATAATAATTGTTATTGAAAAAAAATATTGGCACGTCAATTCTTGAAAATGAAAAATCATGTTTACGATGAAATAAGAAATAACGATGAGATATACATAGATTCGTATTTTCTTTTAATCGAGCAATTTTAAATGTCTGTCTTTTTTTTCAGACGGTGTTCTATTTCAAGGTGTACATCATCATATCCGTGGGCTCTATCCTTTTATCATTTTTGTACAATGTGGCAGGTCAGTGGACAGGTGCCAGAGCTAGATGCAAATTACACCGAGAAGCCATCGCTGGACTTTTCGGTGCACCTATCTCATTTTTCGATTGTAATCCAATCGGAAAGATTCTGAACAGATTTAGTGCTGATATGGGTGTCATAGACAAGGTTAATATAGAAAATAATGTTTAAAGTAATAATTGACAAATGTCAAATTATTGTAATTATGTGCAAATTTTTTAACTTCTCTCTTAATTTTTTTTTAGAAAATGTCATCGATCAAAAGATTGACATTTGATTAATATTCTTAATATACAAAATAATGTTTAAAATAATAACTGACAAATGTCAAATTATTGTAATTATGTGCAAATTTTTTAACTTCTCTCTTAATATTTTTTTTTTTTTTTAGAAAATGTCTACATCAATCAAGAGATTGACATTTTTCGTATTACTTTGTGGCTCGGCGATGATCGTCAATGTGATTATTTCACCATGGTTCTTGATCGCCGCTGTACCAACCAGCTGTGCTTATTACGTGTTACAAAGATTTTACAGGCGGAGCGCGAGACAATTGCAACGACTAGACGGAAGGTATTATTATTAATAATAATTATTGCGATCTCTCGTATAATTTTTTACAAAATTCATAAATTTCACAAAAAATATTAATTTTTTTAAATTCTCATCTTTTCATTTTTTTTATTTAAAAAACTAGAAGTCTACTGCACAAGTATTCTATATGACAAATTCATAACTAACAATTAAATAATAATAACTGTCCAAGTGAAAGTTAGTGAGAATGAAATGGCACGCGTCTCTATAAATATTTCATAGGTCTCCTCTTTCTAATTCAAAGATAGTCATTAAGTTTCTTTCGCATCTTTCGCTTCCTACATGCGGGAATGCATAAATAATTATACGTATGGCTTACAAGCACGAGGGGACCAGTAGCAGCGCATTTCTCAGAAACTTTGTCCGGGCTTCCGACACTGAGGGCATTCAAGCAAGAAAGTCGTTTCATGGAGGAAACAATGAGACGCCTCGACATAAACACCAATGCGTTTCTCATTTTAAACACTAGTAGCAGATGGCTCGGCATTGCATTGGTAAAAATAATAAATATATTAAATATTAAAAAAAAATTAGATTCAAAACCGATTCACCGTTCTCCACAAATTTTATAATCAACAAAATTTGTTCAAAAATATATATTAATATATATATATATATATATTAATATAATCTTTTTAATATAAATAATTATATATATTTTTTTATATGAATCATATCGCCTTTTCATGGTTTGATAAATAATTTCAGGATTATTTAGGTGCTGTTATTGTGGTAACAGCTATTTTTACGGCCTTACTTTCTGCGGAATTATATCCAAGCCGCGTAACACCCGCTCTAGTGGGTCTAGCAATCAATTATACTCTCTTAGTACCGATATACTTGAATTGGGTGGTCAAATTTACTGCAGAGATTGAAATGTATATGGGAAGTGTGGTCCGAATTTCCGCATATAAAAACGCGCAACCGGAGAACTATCGTGAAAATGGTAATTATTTTTAACTTGAAATCTCATCATTAATTTATAAGAACGTAAAAAAGGTTTACGTTACTGTTATTAAATTTTTATTTCCTATCGAATTTAGTTTCAAAGTAAATCAAGTTTGATTAAATAATCCAAACTTGCACCAGGTTATATTTTATCGATATTAATGAATAATCAATGAATATCAATAAACTTATCATTCATCTATTACATTGTTATATAATTTTTAACGAAGTAAATCAGATCGAATAAAGAAATAACTTGGTTCCAACGCGAGTAATAACTGACTCATCGACTTACATCCGCAAATACGACGATAACTTTTTTTGTTATCAGAATGATACAGTGTATTTTAATTTAAGTATTGATCATATCATTTGCAATTTGCAATTAATCAACTTCTAATCAATGAATTATCAAAACATGACATATACCAAGTCTCCTATATATTGATGATATAAAAATATTTTTCAAGGATCTATATCCTTCCTATATATTCTATTTCGTTATTTCTTACTTTCTTTATTATATATATATATATATATTATTAATTATATATATAGTTATATCTTTTGGATTTTTAGATTTACGAGTAGCCGATGATTGGCCCAACAAAGGGGAAATTATTTTCGAGAATGTCTCTCTGCGTTACGATATAGACACAAATCCGGTAATCATAGATTTATTTTTGAAAATTCCAGCCGGACAAAAGGTAATTGAATTTATAATTAGTAAAATAATACATTTTATTAAAAGTGAACAATAATTATATATTAAATAATAATAGTATAAAAATAATAATAAATAAGATAAATTAAATAAAGGTTAAATTAACATTTTATAATTTTAATATGTAAGAAAATAAAGATATAACTATATAGACATACATGCAACTTAATATTTATAGTTGGGCATTTGTGGGAGAACTGGTAGCGGAAAATCATCTACCGTGATGGCTCTCTTCCAGTTAATCGAAATCAGTCAAGGACGCATTTTATTGGACGGGATTGACATTCGACAAGTGCCTCTTCGAATATTGCGATCGCGGTTATCGGCCATACCGCAAGACGCAATCATGTTTAGCGGTACAATTAGGTCTGTATAAACAATGCGATCTCGCAAATCTCTTGTTATTAAGTACATCTAGAGTCTTTAATATATGATTCAACATACACTTTGCAAAAATTATAAGTTTGATGAATTATGTCTCGTAGAGAAAATTTAGATCCACTTTCGGAACATGAAGATCAAGAAATTTGGAATGCCTTGGAACTCTCTCAAGTCAAAGATATCGTAGCTTCACACCCGGAAGGACTGAGTATGTGTAATAAATTTATATAACAAAATAATATAATAAAATATTTATAAAATATTTAAAATATTTTTAAAATAATATGTTAAGTGTGCATGTAATAGAATCTAATTTTGATATAGATCTCGAGGTACGAGAAGGCGGTGAAAATTTTTCAGCCGGTCAATTACAACTACTTTGCATGGCACGTACAATTCTTCAACGATCAAGTATCATTGTTCTCGACGAAGCGACCAGTGCACTCGATGTAACCACTGAGAAATCGCTTCTAAAAGCGGCTGCTGTCGCCTTCGAGAATAAAACTGTGATCACTATTGCGGTTAGTAGATATTTTAATAAATTAAATATGTATTTTATCAAGTAAAAACAATTTTTGTAAATTATTAATTTTGTCAACTTTAATTATTTTTCACTATTAAACTAGTCAATATAATATATTAATTTTAATTTCAATATATTATTTTATGAATCTGAAGATAATGAATAATTGCATGTCAATAAAATTGAAAAAAATGATATTATTTTTATTTGTATAATAAACAGAAAACAAGAACAGCTAAAAATAAAATTATGAAAAAATACAAAATAAGAGAAAACTATAAATTGTAAAAACAAGAGAAGCATTTTCTAATATTTTTTAGAATTCTTACTTTGAATTAAATTTTATTCTAATGAGATTATATAAAATTTTAATGAAATTAATATTTTTACAGCATCGAGCGGCGACTTTGTTAGATTGTGATCGTGTTATTGTTCTTGACGAAGGCAAAATCATTGAAGACGGTTCACCAGCAGATTTAATGCAACGACAAAACGGAATCTTTTCCGCAATGATCAAAACGGTTAACCAAAGTGGCGAACAACGATAATTATAAAAAAAACCACGTGTCAATTTTGACTTCACTGATCATATTGATTAGGATGACAATTTAAAAAGACTGCTTTAGAAAGATAATTTCTTCTACTACAATACATTATAAGAATAATATAGCTTTATTTTTTATACTAATCGAATATGTATGACTATAATTTCCTATTTTTAAACAATATTTTATTTTTGTATTGTGAATTTCTATTTAAGATATTTTACGATTCTTTGTAAATATAAAAAGTAGACCGTGAAATATTATGTGTATAATGTGAATTAAAATAATGTGTGCAAAAAAATTGTGACTATAATATAAAAATTGGATAACATTGAAATTTTGTTTTAGACAATTAGTGAAATGAATTCTCTATCAATCTCCAAATCGTCTTTAACAATATACATTTTTATGTAGATATTTTTATTAATATTTTATAAAAGTTAAATTTATATATAAACTTTTTAATTTATAATATATTTTGTAGAAAAATTAAATTTATATAAATTTAACTTTTTAAAAATATATTAAAAATGCACCCGCGCATACTTTTAAATAATTACAAATTAAAACGTAAAGAAGGAACAAGGATATATACTATATAATCTAGTGCAAGGTGATCGAAAATCACACTCCAACATACTTGAACACCCAGTATCGCACGGACATATATAAGTGCCAAACGATAATAATTACCAATACCCCCACATTACCAATCGTATCTACCATCGTGGACAACGTGAACGTATTTTTCTGTTAGTGGCACCGAGGCCAGCCTGCCGATAGCACCGGAGTTGTTTCGCCTATCAGCACTTTTCAGTTCAGATCGGCGAATCAGCGGCGATGCTGATAAACCTGACACGCGTGGAATTATATATCAAGAAAAGGTATTAAGTAAACGTTCTATTGACACAACTGTCGCATGGATCATCGCGCGAGGAAGTTGATTTCACCGACGCAGAGGCGACTAATAAATTAGTTTAGACAGGCAGTTATTAACACTCGCAGTCCGAACTTTTTCTATTGCGTTGAATCGATTTGTAGTAAAAGAAAAATGATGAAAAATAATTCTTACAACGATACAGCCAAGATAATTGTTGCTGAACATTCAATCTAATGATGAATTTGAACTGTCGATGACCAAAGTCTACGTGACGTGATCGAACTGTCAAATAAGGTTTCAGTGATTTTGTAAAATTTCTCAACTAATTAATGACAAAACTTTTATCGTGTGATTAGGAGCAGAGGTGACAAAAATGTAATTGTGAAAGTGTTTTTGGGGGAAGTTACATGTGAGTGGAATATTTTGACACTTTATCGTACATCGACGTATGATCCGAAAGATAAATTAGTGCCGCAACGAACTATCGTAAAATTCAAGAGGCAAGTATTTCCGATTAAATTAATTCTCTATACACGCCTATATCAGCAAATTCTTGCCACGTGTCAGATTAGCAATTTTTAAAAACGCGAGAATGCAAGTGGCTTTTGTTATTAGTCAATATATCATTATATCTTTCAACGACGTTATATCTTTTTAGTGCTTCATGACATGTAGAGTCATATCAGAATCATAAAATTTTTGCACTTTAAGAGCTTTGTTAATAATATTTATTTTCTCTCTGATAGTGGACATGTCACATGTCAGACTTAAAAGACACAACCTAAGATTAAATATATTAAAATTTACTAAATTGTGATATTTTACAAATTGCTTAGATTATGTATAAAGTAAATGTAAGATTTTAAAATATATATGTAAATATATGCATTTTTAAATATATACGTAAGAATTGCATATAATAATTTTCCTCTTATCGTAATTTATTACTTAACACAAGAATAATCAATTTTAAATTTGCAAAGGCAGCAAAATTTAAATCAATATTAGGTACTGATATTATCAAAAAGAGATAACGCAATATTTATGAAAATTGCTTTAACTATTATAGCTATTGTACTATATATAGTTATTTAGACATAAAATAATTGTATTTTTTGCAACATTTATATATAGCATACATTTAAATTTAAATAATTATTTGCTTCAATTATCGGATAATGTTAATAATGATGTTAATACAAAGTGGATAAAATAAAAAAGCACTCACTTAGTGAATTAAAGCACATAAATAAATAACAGAGTACCGTAGTCATATTTAAATAAATTATAATAACAGTAATCGGAAGATTTTTACAAATAGATCATATTTGTTGTGGCAAGAAAAATATTAAAGCACCAGAATCAGTGGAACTACTCAGAAACGCTTATCATGGTTGTTAAAAAAAACTAAGGTGCAACCAATGAACATGATAAAAGCAACAGATCCATGATAAAAGGCCATTATTTCGCAGATAAGAATGTAGAAAATGTAAAGGCAGACAGAGTCATCGATTGGTTCAGAGCTAACAAATTAATAGAGTCTTCTTTTATCAAATTTTTTAATATTAAATATATTTATCGATAAAAAATAAATTATTAAAGCAATTAATTCTTTAAAACATTTCAGGAAACGAATGACTTTCAAATTTCCACGAATCTTGGCAACAATACGATAAACGATAACAATATCTTCAAATATGTTGTACGTGATGCAATAATTGATAAACATATATATTTGAGCATTTATATTTTAGTAATATTATTGTCGAAATGTCATTTATATATAGTTACCGACACGCTTAGTTAATGATAATTCAAAGCCTTGTTTGAAACAGGCTTCGAATTATCTTTAAGTTATAATGTCACTAAAATATATGGAAAATTTTAAACACGTGTACAACTTTAGTTTACTAATGTGATCCTATTCTAACTGGAAATATTGCTGAATCAGTGCGATGACTCAGTCAACACAGACAAAATAATATTTTGTATCCAAACTTTTTTTAAAATTTGTGTACATAACTAATGGTACTCATTAATCAATATGAGAGGATACTATCTACGAGTATTTATTTCTATTAATGTAAAAGAGAGTATAGGTATACATAAAATTGCCGCTTTAACTTTTGCTTGCATAATAGTAATGTCATTATATTTCAAACTATTATATAGATCAAATTACTTCCAATTTGTGTGTATGTGTGTATACAAGACATTTTATTCAATAAGATTATCATTCATAAGAAAAATATATAGTAAATACAATATTTATTTTCTTCGAGTCTAAATTGACTTTTTGTTCGAGCAATTAAACTCAGTAATTTTCACGATAAATTTTCTTGTAAAATTTTTCTCATAAATGATATTTCTCTGTTTATTTTGGAAAAACAAATTAATTATAAATCGGAATATTTTCAATATTATTTTTAGTTCACCTTGAGCAAGCGACTAGACTAAGCGAGTAGTAATATTGCTGCCTGGTAGGAAAAATAGAATATTTTTTCCTTGAGAATTACAGACGAAGTATGTGCGAACGCTCGAGACAAAGAGTACCAAGGTGGCCTTATTAATGGAAAGAGAATAGACTCATTAGATAAGATGCTCGCACGCCGCATACATATATATACCTGCTTGTTGACACTGCTTGTCGCCATTCTGTGTTATCGGCTAGATAAGATTTCTGCATCTTTGTCGAACTTAAGGCATCAGTCGAATGCGCGAATTCGTACGGTGCAGCTCCGTCGTCGCATAGTTGCGAATCAAAATCTGTATTTCATCATTCCGAGATTGCGCGAACGGAAAGTGTATCATTTCCTTTGATATCTTTTCTTCGGTATCTGTTCTTTGAAGACGTAGTCTTTCAATCATTTTCAATTCATCTCGAAACATCTCGGGCGTCAACCTGAAGGGTGAGTTTCGAAAATGTCTTTTTCGTCAGGTTCGCTTTATCCAGAGAAAGCCAGAATTTGAATTTTCGCACGCATACTTTTATCCGCACGATCAATTATCTAATCAATCCACGGAAACGGCAATTCGTGTTTCTGACAGATTGATTGAGACTGATAAATTTCAAGATCGACTTGCATTCCGGCGCTGATAATTGAAAGAAGGCAGGCAAGTGATAAGATTTCCGTCATTTCATCAATATCATTTCCACGACGAGATCATAAATATCGGATTGTTAAGTAATCTCATTGTGCAATCTTGCAGAATAATCAAGATATCTTTACAATAAAAATAATAAATTATATTTCATATTTTCTCTTATTTTTTTTTGTATTTTTTATATTTATAATCTTTAATTTTTGTTAGAAAATTTATCGGCATTACTAATTAGATTTTTTATTTACAAATCTTAATCTCGCACTCTATTATTTTACTTTTTACATATAATTAATTAGTTTTGTATGTCAAAAATTATTATACGATGAGAAGACAAAAGTCTATTTCTCCCGAAATAAATACTGAAATAGTAATTATAGTTATACTTTTATTTTTCATATATCGTTCTGCTTACTTTTCTGTTTATTCTCAAGTAGAAAATAATTCAGATGTGAGCGATGAGCAATGAATTGGAAATAATTATGAAAAAAAGTCACGAAAAAAGCCATTTTTCGAAGAAAACAAAACTGCGTAATTTGCACGTGTCACCTTAAAAAAATATAATTACAACCGTATATGCATTGGTGAAGTTAATTAACCTCGGCAATGCTTGTCGCGACAATTGATTAAACGCGTCTGTAATAAAAAGCCTATATAATTGATAAAACAATGTTGCCTTAATTGTTCGCAACTTAAAATATATACACAGACTTCTTTCCGCAAATACATATATTGATAAAACATAAGGCTGCATTTAATACGTGCGTTAATTGTTTGCTATCTTCATATTATATATATAATCCGTATTATGTTCGTATTGCGTTATAAAATGTTTGCGAAACGTAAAAATAAACGTATAATGTAAAATGACGAAATCTGAAAGAGGAGACTCCAAAATTACGTACGCATTTCGAGAAAGAGTTTTTACATAATTATCCTAACATATGTAAAACAGTAAAGAATATAAATAAGACATTTACATTTTAAAGATTTTGGTTTCTTAATTTGAATTCAGACTATATTCATATATGCACTTGATTCCTAACATACAAGAGTTTGGAAATTTGCAAACAAAATTTAATCTTTAACACAATAGAATAAAATTAATTAATAATAAATAATTTAGCAATTAATAAGCAATTTAAATGATGATTATATAATCAATATACAAATAATCCATTATAAAAAAAAATCTGAATTAAATTTTTAACTAAAATGAATTACTAGACCAAAGTTTTTCATTAAAAATTGAGTGCAATCGAGAAAAAAAAACACTTTCAAGATATCCTGTAAATCTTCTCAGAATGATGAAAATCCGAATAATCATTGTTCGCAATAAACAACACGTTCGATCGTTTAAAGTTTAAAGAGACATCATTTCCGATGACAAACATTTTAAAGTTCAGTCTGTAAAAATCACTACCGCTTATTCTCGTTACGGCATAGATTTTTCGCAACCGCGACAACCGCGCTTTTAAACATCATCCGTGTATTTTCCATCTGAAAAGTGACACCAAGCACTCATTGTGTAACAGATTACAATTAAATTATATTTATTCTCGACGCTTCCGCAACTTGCACGACCTCGGAATTTTTACAAAAACAAGTAAAAAAGACCGAAGCGACGGAATTGTCGCATTATACTCGAACGCATAGTTACATCGTTTCGTACGTCAAAGCGCGAACTACAATTATCTCTGAAATTTTAATTTCAAACCGTTAACGAAGCACGATCGTCATTTCAGAAAAACAGAAAATATCATTTCTCATTAAGTACAATCGCGTATAATTGATATCGACTATCGTTTTCGTTCTCATTCTTGCATTTTTTATCTAAAGATAATAAAAAGGAATTTTGCACATAAGACAAAAATAGAAAAGATATAAAAGATTTATTATATATTGAAAATTGCGATAAAACGCAAGTAAGAAATGAATAACAAATTATGCAAGCAATGAATAAATGCGAATAACGATAAATAATTAAGTAAAAATAAAGAATATATCTGAATTACAATTGATCATTAAACTACAATTTTCATATAAAGAGAAAAGCGTCAATTATAAAATTATTCTACGTCCAAAAAATTATATCATATATTTAAATTAACGCGCAATTAATTTTATAGAAAAAATTCCTAAACAATCATCATTTAGATTGATTACTCAATTATTTATGTGTAAATATAAATATAATTGTATACATTTGTGCTACAAATATGTCAATAAATTTTACAGTGGCGCGCTTTAATATTTCTTATCGCATGTATATAACTCTCTCTTTTCCGAAGTAGTTTTTAATTATAAGAGCTGAAACGCTTTCTTATTTTTCTTTAGGTTACGCAAAAAAATCATTTAATTATATATAATATACGACAGGAAATGCGAGACTTTCTTATCTCATTTTTGATGCAAGACATGCAATTTGTTCACGCAAATAATAAACAATGATAATAAATCGCTTCGTTAATTATGATTATATAACTTTTACTGCTCGGTGCGCAGCAAAATCTCACCCGGCTTAAATTCAATTATTCGACAGTGATGTAATAGCGAATTGTTTCTGATATAATTTTATTGTTGCACGTTCTCATTAAAGCAGAAAAATACGATAATGATTTTTTTTTAATTTTCTTGTAGAGCAACACTTATTAATTAATTAATAACCCGTGAAGTTTACCGTGTATGTCGCGACGGATGCATACTTGGCGGTCGAGCTATAATTAAGGTTTAGGCAATTGTTTATCCGTTTATGTTTAATCAAATATTGTTATCATGATCCCGATATAGTGTATTGCTCGACCTTGTGTCTCACAACGAGATCATGCATCATTAAAATGTACGACGCGACGCTTCGTTCGAGAATTGTTTAAGAATTGTTCTCTCATAATTATATTTGCAATTTGTTAAAAAATGTTAATAATACTTGAATAATGTTTTTTTATAAATATTCTCTTTTCATATTACAAAAAGAACTGCCTTGAAATCTTATACAAATATACACTAAGCGCAGCAATCTGTAGCACAATTGTACAAAGTATTTGATAGTTAATAAATTCTTTTTGTATATTTCTTACAAATAATAGATTTTTAAATTAATAATTTTTAAACATAAATTTTAAAAACTTTATAAATTGAGAAAACAGAGGTAACGTTTTCTTAATTAATTTTATATCAAATATATTTTTTATTTCTAATTTTTTAATTGTAGAAAGATAGTATTTTATTCAATATATATATTGATAAGAGAGAAGAATGAGTCACTGCGCAATTCTCTAGTGCGAAATAATACTAACAATATAAATAGAACTCTTAAAACCTCGTTAATAAATGAACGCTTCTAAAAAATATCACCTCGAGATTCTTATATTGTTTGCATATTGGTGATAAACAAAGCGATGCTCGCCAAATAAAATATACTCGAGAGAAGATTAGAAGTGAATAGATAGAGTATCACGCGTACCTTGCAAAAGATTGCAATAAAACCGAATAAATCTTCGAATCGCGACAAAATCAACAGCAACATCACGACGTGACGCGTGGCCTGGATTATTCTGAAGATATTTCACAAGATAAGCGCGTACCTTGTCACAGATCTTTTCTGAAACAGCGCTACTGAACAGAATAACAATTCGAGTTGTGAGTTTGTCTCTTATTATTGGTAAAGAATCATTATGTAAAAGCCGATACTTACAATTAGTAAAATCGAAAATATTCTTATAACGTGCATGACTATTCAAAATGATTTTACATATGTTTAGAATACACACATACACACATTAATTTTGTAAAAATTTTTTTAATGAATAAAACATTAAATTTTCTCTCAAAGTCTTAAAAAATCTTATTTATGTAATAAAGAAAATTTATTACTAAAAATTAACTTAATCCTTCCTCTCTTTCCAAGTACAGAGTATCTATTATAAATATTTAAGTTTTCATTTTATGTAATACATTATTATACATAAAATATTATATATTTATAAGTCACTATAAGATATTGAAAAATATCAAACATAATGCAAATTACAAATTTATAATTGCAAATATCATTTATGTATATTACATTATTTGTAGTAAATTTTGAAGTCCTTAGCATCTTTGTATAATGTCCTTTAGAAAAATTACTACAAATTGTTATAAACCGTAAAATGAAAACTTTAACAAGGAAAATAATCAAACTTGGTGAAGTCGAGAATATTCTCATCATGAGCATGTGCTAATGTATTATGACGTCAAGGTACAAAATATCACGTGCACCATATACGCATTAGCATAAGCATGTGACTGTAGTGTGGAATCGATTCTCGCATCGAGAACGAATAGTCGCATAAATAAGCCGTGTGTCACGAAAAATGGAATAGTCTGATGAATGTAACTCCATTCGAACGAGTCGAAGTATTCGACAAAGAAATAGAGTACTGATCATAAATAACTTCATTAATCAAAAATGTCCAGAGACATCAAAGGGTAAATTCTGTTAAGTACTATTATGAAAAAGAAAACGTGACGCGAATAAGTGAGTGGTAAAAATAATCCCCCTAGTATCCTTATGTATACTTTATGCACGCGATTATAATTAGTCCATCGAAACGTTACTTTAAGAGAGATACAAGACAATTGTTCACGAAATATTTTAATAAATAAAACTACGCGTAATATTTTAAATATTATATAAAATTAAATTAATTACTTTATAATTAATTTTTCTAATTAATTTATCTGACCTGTAGAAAAATGATTATTTTACGATAGGACTTTAATTTTAGATATAAATGAATGAAGAGAAATTTTTCTTCACCTCTAAATAATTAATTATTGAAAGAAATTACTTTTTATACTTAATACATATACGCTGACAATATAAAGACAATGTAAATACGCAATTACATTGATAAAGGAAAACATTAAAATATTCTTTAAATTTCCTCTTAGACGCGATGTAATTAATATCTGTACCGTAAATTTTTTTCTACACACTCTATTTCTTATTTCTATTTGTATAATATAAAATATACATTTCTCTTTCGAATAAAATAAATTCAGTTTTAATACTGTTTTATTTGTAAAATAAAATTTAAAAAATATCTCTTAAAATCTCTCCTTTTCAGGCGTCAAAAGAATTTGCTTTGGACATGCACTGGACGAAGATAACATGAGGTTTTCTTGCTTTCCGAGGGTTATCCTTGGACAGAGGGGTAGTATTAATTTTACCCCTCTGTCAAGTCACGAGGAATCTGATAGCTTAATAGGCGTTGTAAGTCTTATCTAATATGCAAGCAAATCACTAATCGTTAAAAAAGCGTAACTTTATAAAAATAAGAAAAAAATATGCAATACAAATTTATAAATTTACATCTTTTCAATATGGAAAAATTCAAATGTATCAATTTCTATATTGGATAAAACACGTTGTTATAAAGTTAAAATTATAGATAAAATCTACAAGTATATAACTAATTTTATGATATAAAATCTTTAACTGTAAAAATATTAATTGATTGATTACACATTTTTAAAATAATATTATTTAAAAACACAAAAATTTGCTTTACAATATTAGATGAAACAGTTCTTAAGGATTGCTTTGTACCATTTGAATTTCCAATAGATACGTCCAATAGATAGATTACCCCCGCCTCCTCTAGTTGTAAATGGCAATGGGCCACCGTCCACATCATCCACATCATCTACAAAGTGTACAGCACCACTACCGCCTCAGGCCAATTATGTTAATCTTTCCACGCATCAAGAATCTGAATTAGAAAATACGGCTGTCGTCAAAAATGACGAACAACACGTGAACAATCCGAGGGGTGGCATCATCGGAAGAACGCCGACGCCACCCTCGGCACCGACGCCTGTGTACGAAAAGGATGCCAGGTGATCACATAGAATGTGTTAATATAATAAAAAATAAAATAAATAACATCTATTAATTACAAAATAAATAGGAATTATTGTTCAGTTAAATTTTAATATAAGAATGCTATAATTAATAAAAAGTAGATTTATAATTAAAATAGTAATTTTTTGATTATTATATTGCGTAGTTACTCTAAAATATATATTTTTCAGTTAATTATCACTTCGATATTTTCAACAAAAGTAGGACGTAATTAATTGTTTCATTTATAGGAGTGCGAGACAAATTAAACAGGCTATTTTGGAGAATGAATTCCTGGGTAATCTTGAAGAGAATCAAGTTGAGGCACTTGTCTCCGCAATGTATCCCAAGCAAATTCCAGCTAATACTCAAGTCATCCGGGAAGGTGACATAGGTGTGTATATAATTGTATATTAACATTTATATATGTATTATCATATAATGATTGAAACAATATAATCATACTAATACCGTCTATAGTAGAAAGTTATATCCTATTTACATATGAATATATGTAATTATTTTATATATATATTGTTTATTCGTATAGGTTCTCATTTATATGTATCCGCGGAAGGAGAGTTTGACATTTACGAAGGAAATAAATTTCAGAGAAGCTTCAAAGAAGGAGTTGCATTTGGAGAGATTGCTCTATTGTACAATACAAAAAGACTTCGATCTATCAGCGGTAAACAATAAAAAATGTGATCAGAGTCTAACAATTATAAAATAAAATTAGTAAAATAGTGAAAATAATTGTAATCCATAATTAAATGTTAAATACAAATATTTCTACATACATAGTAATGCTATTTTTGTGTGAATTACTATTGAATTAATTAAATAATTTATCTAATTTTATGTTATTTCAGTAAAGAAAAGTGGAAAAGTATGGGTACTGGACAGATCAGTATTTCTCACTATAATGATGAGAACGGCTCAAGAACAACTGGACAGCAATATCCGTTTTCTCCAACGCGTTTCCGTTCTCCAAAAGCTTCCCGAACCTAAGGATCACGTGCTCGCGAAGATATCTGACCTCATAAGAATAGTAAATAAGGATATTAAAAAGATATTATTTAAATTTATAATATATAAAAATATTATAAGAATGTTATAATGTAAATGTTATAATAATGTTTCTCTAGGAATTCTACCCAGCTGAAGCGAAAATATTGCGGCAGGGCGAGAAAGGCGAAAAGTTTTACATAATTAGCGGTGGTAACGTACGAATCACTAAAGATACCGAATACGGAGGCGAGGAGGAACTCGTGGTCCTCGGTAAAGGAGATTATTTTGGTGAATTGGCTCTCTATGATGACAGGGGTGAACGACGTGCCAACGCGATCGCGCTCGCACCTGGTGTCGAATGTCTTACATTGGATAGAACGTGAGTTTAATTAAAGTATAGCAATTTTTTAAAACGTATAACAGTATCAAAGTTTGTTTTGCGTTTACTTTATTTCAAAGTGAGTTCAACAATTTAATATTTAATTATTTCATATAAATAAAGTTTATAATGTTATTTCTTATATTCAACAGAAAAATATTCGCGTTTAATTAATAAATAATGACTCAATAAGATTGTGTTTTCTACACGGAAAAAATTAGCTACCATAGCTAAATTTTAGCTGTCCCTATATATTACTACCTGAAATTTAATTATCATGTTTAAATTTTAGCTATGGTAACTAATAATTTTTAGCTATAGTTTAACAGAGAATTCTATAACTAAAAATATTAGTTATAGTAGCTAAAAGGCATGATAACTAAATTGCATATGTAATATAAGGACAGCTAAAATTTAGCTGTAGTAGCTATTTTTTTCCGTGAAGAGATGCATCTGTTGAAAATACAATATTATAATAATTTAAAAAATTCACAGGTCATTTTTAAATTATCTGGGTAGTCTGGACGAAATTCGTAATAAGGATTGGTTAGCAGAGTATGAGAAGCAAAAGCGTTCATTGACTCCAAAAAAGTGGACTAATGAATATGCAAGTTTGACCTTAGCCGATTTCGAGACGAGAGAAACGTTAGGAGTGGGTGGATTTGGTCGTGTCGAACTGGTCACGCTTAAATCCGACCCTAACAAGAGCTTTGCTTTGAAAAAACTGAAAAAGAAGGTCATGGTCGAACAGCAACAACAAGTTCACGTGCTAAACGAGAAACACATTATGCAAGCGTGCGATTCGGCATTCATATGCAAGTAAGTAAAAAACTTTCATAATAAGATTGAAATTAAGATTAGTCTATAATATTATAGTAGTAAACAATCAAATTATATAATTGTTTATATAAAATATTACGCAATTTTTTGTTTATCCACGTATTATCAAGATAAATATAATATTTCGATCAATCTGTTAAATTTTATGTTGTATCAAATTGTATAATTTTTTAAAAATAAATAATTAATATAAAATAAATTAATTTTTAATATGAAATAATTAATATATCGTAAATTTATAATAAAAACATTTAAATAAATGAAAATTCTAATAATCTTATATAAAAATTTCTAAATAATCATCATGCCAATATTAAAATCTGATCGAAATTAATATGCTTTTACATTTGCTCAGACTTTATCAGACATACAAGGACAGCAAATATGTCTATTTCTTGATGGAAATATGTCTCGGGGGAGATGTATGGACGACCTTGCAAAGAAGACGTTATTTTGAAGACGCCACTGCGCAATTCATGGTTGGTTGCGTGGTGGAAGCCCTCGACCATCTTCATTCGTTAAATATTATTTATCGAGATCTCAAACCGGAGAATCTTATGCTCGACTCACGCGGCTACTTGAAATTGGTGAGGCACTTAATTCTTAATTCTCTTAATTTCCAATTAGGAATATTATAGCAAAAATATATAAAAAGTATATAATAAATTATTTAAATGTCATTATTATAGCAGAAATAGTTTTGGAAAATTCTATAAACAAATTTTTCTTTCATATAGGTGGACTTTGGTTTTAGTAAAAAAATTGGTCCAGCCAAAACTTGGACGTTTGCCGGCACACCCGAATACGTTGCACCGGAAATAATCTTAAATAAAGGCCACGATAGGTAAAACACATATTTAAGCTTGTCTTTATTTGTTTAACTATTACTTTGACTCCAATTTCTAATATATTTTTATATTGTTTAACCTTTTCGAATTCTTAAGGGCGGTGGATTATTGGGCACTCGGAATCTTAATACACGAGCTTCTTATCGGTAAGCCACCTTTCCGAGGATCCGATCATATGACAACTTATAATAAGATTTTGAAAGGAATTGAAATGGTCGGTATACCAAGCATTGTCAATAAAAACGCTAATAATCTCATTAAGAAGCTACTTCGTTTAAGTCCCTCGGAACGATTGGGTTACCAACGAAATGGAATACAAGACATTCGTGATCACAAGTAAGTTCTAAAAAAAAAAAAAAATAGAATATTCTCTTATCAAAAGGAGAAAAAACAGCATATATAAATACGCAGTATAAAACAACATATATAAAAATTTAAAATATTTTATGAATTAATAAATATATTTTTAATTAATATTTTATATTTAAATAAAAATATTTATATTATATATAATATAAAGATATTTTCTTCCAAAAAATTTTTGGAAGATAAATATTTCATGTAACAATCAAATATAAAATTATTACGAAATAGCAAATATATAATTTTTATTTTTGTTCTTTCTACAGATGGTTTTCTGGATTCAACTGGCAAGCACTTCAAAGATTAGCTCTACCAGCCCCCATTGTACCAACGGTATTTAATTTTTTTATTTTTTATGAAAAAAAACTTACCTTTTAATATAAAAATGTATTTTTTTAATTTATTTTATTTTTATATTTGTAGGTGCGACATCAACTCGACACGCGAAATTTCGAAAGATATCCATCAGATCGTGACATTCCACCAGATGAATTTTCCGGTTGGGACATCGAATTTTAAGAATAAATTCTAAGAATAAATTATCGATATGAAGAGAACTAAATAATAGATATAAAAATAATATGCTATTTTGTTTGTAAAAGAAACTTTTTTATAACCGTTCATAATAATTAATCATAATAACTGTTATATAAAAACCTTTTTAATTATTTTTATTTTAATTATAACTTCACCAAAAAAGTAAAACGTAATAAAGATACAGAGATAATTATCGATAGAATTTTGAGATGTATTATTAACTCCATAAACGAATTAACGAATTATCATATAATAATGCATATAACATATTTTTTGCTAAGGAAATTTGCGATGTCAGTTAATTATTAATTAATAAGTAATACTATTTTTCACCCAAAAAATTTTTACTTTAATTTTCTTATATTTACTTTATTCTTTCATAAAATTATCGAATTTTTTCTCCCTAAAATTATTTTTTAAATTTATTTAAACTAATTAATAATACAATATTTTACGTTGATTCGATAAGATAGTGTATTTACTTCTACAGTTCTTAGATTTCCAGTTTTTATGTACCACAGACAAATAATTCATAAATAATATAAAAAAGTTAATGATGAAAAAAATTATATAATTTTTTTGCAAGTACTTATTGAGATTCTGGTGTACTTTATATATAATTATATAGATGAATATACGTATTCTTCTAATGATATTCTGTTTGTACAGAAAAATTAATAATACGATACTGCATGTATGTGTGTATATATGTATAAGTGTACTGTATTATATTCTTTATAATATGATAACAATAATTCTAAGTTGTAAACGTTGTTTAAATTTTACTAACGTGAAACGTTTGATCATATACCAAATATTAGCACATAGTCGTGAGTCAATAACGTCATTTGAAATAAATAATTTTATAATTACTATTCATATATGTATGTATTATGCATATTGTATATTTTTGCTCCTGTTAAATTGTCATTTCTAAATATTTTTTATGCCTATTAAATAGACAATTTCTCTGTTTAGTTTCATTCAAGATGATTATATGGTTCAATTATGTACACATTATCATAAACTTACACATATATACAAATTAATTTTTATAAAACAGTAGCCCAATTATAAATATAAAATATTAATAATTTTTCTTCTGTAATTTTTTTTCATCTATTCTTTAAATGAACGATTAAATATTATTGTGTTTTATTTCAAACAGATTTATATATATATATATATATATATATATATATATATATATATATGTATACCGCGATGTATTATTAATTAATTTTAATAAATTTTAAAAATTTATATATGTAAAACACGTCGTATCATTTATTGTAAATGATTATAACGTTCGAAAAAGACAACGACAAATCAGAAAATATTTTTCCAGCTATTTGCAGAATAATATTTGTAGACCAGATAAAAAATGAAGCAGCAACATGTAAACATAGGCCGCAAACATTTGGCGGCACCACAGTGATTGCAAATATAATATATATATGTAAATATATTTACAGCTTACCAGACGATGTCGAAAAAGAAACCGCTGTCAAGATGCTCCGAAAAATAGACTTACCCTGAAAAAATCCAGAAATTCAAAAGAATTAATAAAAATTTATTTCGTAAAGTCGCGAATCGAGTTCAAAAAATCCAGGTTATATACATACTTATAACATCGATGTCTTCTTGCAATCCGTGTGATCGACTTGGCGGAGGCTGCAAGGATGCACTTTGATGCGATGATGGATACAAAGTCCAGGAAGATTCACTTTCACACATACTTTTTTATACACACTTTTTGTACACGCACTTTAGACATCTGAAACAAAATAAAACGTACGTATGTTTTACTTCTGGAAATGACGTCATCACTACGTGAATTTTTGGCGCATGCGAGAGAGAGAGAGAGAGAGAGAGAGAGAGAGAGAGAGAGAGATCTAGAATCTCTAACAAAAATTCAATATATATAGCGCTCGCGGAATAAACGCGGATTGACAAATAAAGCTATTTACCATTAATTTACAATTTTCGCGATGTCTCCTTTAAAATTTTCACCCTAGAAACGAAACAAAATACTTATTCGACGCGTCCAAAAAACCTACATCATTTGTATGAATTCTCGACTCGCGCGATTCTATGCATATGCATATTCAATATATTAGATGCATATCTCGATATTCTCAATATAGTCAACATTTATTCGAGTGATATATAATATTGAAATAATCTTACGATTGTACAATTCTTGCGCTGCCTTCTTCGAACTTCTTGCACTCGAAACTAAACGAAGCGAAGTGAAGTAAGTCTCGCACAACTCGGATTGTTGCTATGACTACGTTATTTTTTGGCGCGCAATCTGTGGCGTTGCCACAGAATATTTTCAATAGATGGCGCTACTCGGTATTTTTAATGCTACCAAAATTTATTCGAAAATGGTACATGCTAATAATTTTGCCATATCTTCTTTAAACTTTTCGCACTATAAATCAAACAAAACGAATATTCAATACACATGTCTCGAGAATTGCATTATTATTACTTAATTTTTGACGCGAGTGATTTGGCATCACATAAAATATTTAATATTATAGACACATTTCCAAATATTCATAATGTAATTAAATTTATTCGAGATGAACGATACAAAATAATAATTTGCTATTAATCTTACAATTTACAATGCTTTTTTAAACTTTTTAACTCAAAAAGAAACAAAATGCATTTTCGTATTTCGCGCGCGAACTGTCATCGAGTACATCATTATAATAATGCTATTTGGCGCGCGAGTTGGCGTCGTCTCAGAATATTCGATGTTATAGATAGACTTTCGAGATTCTTAATGTAATCATAATATTTATGGTATTAAGTGAAAACCTATTTTGCCGTGTTCTATTTACATGTTTTGTCACATTGTCGCGTTTGTAAACGAATCGTATAAATATATATGTGTGTATGTGTATATATGTGTGAGGGCTGTCACTCGTGTTACCTTGTAAAGTCGAAAACAAAGCGGTCGTGTTCGATTCTCTTCTGAGAATCTCCTTCTCTCACGCATATCGCAGAGTGTTATCAACATGATTCTCGCTTGTTGTCAGTATTATCTCGACTGTCGCGAAAGCTAGACGGAATTCTTTCAAATCTTACTTGTGTCACACGATCTATAATATCGGGAGTGATAAATTGATTATCTAATAAATATTGCAACACTTTTATCAATATGATAAAAATTATTATATAATACATTCGCGTTTTATATTCGAGACATATGTTAATCATGTGTTTTTCTATTTGGTACGTAACATCACGCATTTATTATATATTTATAATGTATTTCTATATCGTATGCATATATTTGCCTATATAATGAGGCACGTTTAATGCGCATATTTTATCTCTAGTCCGATCATTACTCTTGTTTTTATTGGTCATACAAGAAACGATAATAATGTTATCAATAATAATGATAAAACAGCAGTTTTTATAATAATTTTATTCTGTAAATATTATATTTTTCAAATAATTAACAATCACAATGCGCGAATATTCAGAGATGAAACGCGCGTGTCAAATCTGTCCGCAAACACGAACAAATTAATGTGTTAAGATTACGTTTGTCTTAGTGCTGCAAATGCTGGAAGCTTTTTATTGACCAATGAGGATAAAGAAATCTTTGCTCCGATTAGTCAATGAGATCGCTCTCAACAGTTGCAGCGTCGAGCGAACACAGCCTTAAATATAACGTCACGACGGCCATATTTAATTCGCCTATAGTATCCCGTGAGTATCTCTTGGAATTAGATTGGTCTTAACGTGAAAATAGGAAATTTAGATATTTAATAGTCTCCGCGTGTGTTACGTGCAATCGTTCGTGATGTGAGAACATCGATTAATCGCTGCGGTCGCAATAATTATACATGTCAGTGCAAGGTGTCAAAATCATCTGTTTGACTCGAGTTACTGAGAATTATTCCAACAATATTAATCGCGTCGATCAAATGCGACGATGTACCACATCGCACAATATTAATTCGCATCTTATTTAGTCTCCGTAACTCCGTTATTATCGTTTCGAAGTTGCGCGCTTTTTTTAAAATAATGCACGACGATATATCGCGACGGTGAGCGCGAGTAAAGGCTTGATCGGGCGGCGCGAAAAGTGGGGGAAGAGACGCGCGCCGCCATTGGTCGGCCGCGTTCGCGTCAGCTGTCCGCGCAGTCGACGTCGCGCGCGCCAGCGCCAGTCGTCTATCGCGGACAATGCGGGCTCGTGCGCAAATGGCGTCGCAGTGCCGTCATGAGCGAGAGTGTGTCGTGCAGTAACGCGTTAGGGCCGCGTCCGGGCGCGGTGCCTCGCGGCCCAGCCTGACGGCAAAACGTGCGGATCGAGCTTTGACAAGAGTGAGGTTACGGAAGGAAGATATTACGGGTCTCGCGGAGGACCACATCGACGAGGATAGAACGACGAAGAGAGTGGTAACAGGAATTGTGAAATAGACCCAGAAGGTGAGTGCGACTCTCGGAGGCTCGTCTTGTGTCGTCTTGACTCTGTTTCCTTGTGTGTGTATATGTGCTATGTATAACATAATGCGCGCGCGCGCGCGTGCTTTCCTTCGTTCATTTGTACGCGAAAATTGTTTGCGCGACGAATATGATCGGGAGCATAAAGTACCAACATCTGGTGCGCGACGTATTTTTTTTTCCTCGATCGTTTCAAGGAAATGAATAACCATGGATGCGAAATGGGAACAATAACGACTCGTGAGCGCATTTATCTTTAGGGGTGGAAGGGAGAGAGAAGAGATAAAACAGAAAAACGCGCTGGTGACGATGGAGAAACGTGCGGGCGATTTCCATGAGACGCGAGACAGAGGCTCGCGATAAAAATCGAGGCGCGGAGCAGCGGAGTGATAAGGAAAACCACGACGCAACGCACCCGAGATTCCTAATGAGCTTTGAACAGTTTGCCCCTTGAACGGAGAAAAAGCGTAAATAAAGACGGAAGGAAAGTGGGGAGAAGGGAAGACGATAACACGAAAAAATGA
The DNA here is from genome assembly GCF_048542155.1 of Nylanderia fulva. Classification (NCBI taxonomy): domain Eukaryota; kingdom Metazoa; phylum Arthropoda; class Insecta; order Hymenoptera; family Formicidae; genus Nylanderia; species Nylanderia fulva. The sequence continues at coordinate 7,145,390 of NW_028190263.1, forward strand.
GAGGAAACTCACGCGTACACCTCACAACACTCGTTTCAATCACATTCTCTGTTCGTTTTTATTTCCCTTTCTTTTCTCTCGCTTCTGTATTTTATCTTGAATACATATACAGTTCGGAAAGGAAGGACCGATATAACGCGTAGATTTCTATCATCAAATCGAAATATAGATCCGTAGTGTTGCGTATTGATAGGTGACATACGTATATTGTTGCCAAATTCCCTCTGCTTTTCGACACTCTACAAGAAAGCACTGTAAACATGCGTGTTCGATTGTTGTCAATCTCGTGTATCGTACGATCTCGATATGATGCTTAGAACTCAATGAAAAATAGAAATTCTTAATCCCTGTTTGCTATTAAAGGAATACTTGGAACTCTTCTCTGTTCGGTATAAATATATTATGTCGGGGACGTAACGGTGTTTAACGTTTCGTGCGAATCAAAACAAAGTAGAAACGAAAGCGATTTTTATGGCCCGAAATCGTACGATATCTTTTCTATATTATTGTTTATATCGTTCAAAAAATATGAAAGAAATATTACATAGAAAAATATTAAGGATTTATATATTTAATGCATTTAATATTTTAAGCGAATTCAAACGAATAGTTCGAAACATATCTATTGCGTTAAAATGCACACACACACACACACACAATTTTATTTTTTTTAATATTCAAAAAATACGAAAAATACAATTACAAACAGAATTAAATTGCGAGACCTGCTTTACAATTAATAATAACAAATATCAAAAGTTTCGTACATAATATGTGAGCTGAGTATTATGTTAATTTTAATATAACTTAATTTTAAGTCATCTATTTTCTTTCTCGTTACAATTTATACAGTATTTTGATTTCATAATTACATAATTGTTAATTATAATTATATTGTGATGTATAATAATATAACAGTACAATTACTAAAATCAATTATTTTTTATTAGAGATTTAATTTAAAATAATTTAAAATAATTTTATGAAATAAATCCAACAGTAAAGGATTATTTTTCTACAAAAAAAATTACACGCTCATATGGTGTGATTCGCAAGTTAATATCAAGTTGAACAACTGAAGATATTATGTGAGTTAAGACTATCTTTGCATATCGAAACTCCTTAAAAAATGTCGATAAAAAAGTGTCAATTGCCCACGAAAAGGAGATTAATGTTAGCACCAATTGCACAGAATTATAATTATCTATTTAATGTATTTATTTTTATTTTATTATCTCGGTAAAAATATATTAATCTACGAGTATGCGAATAAAAATATTACGTTAATCAATCAAATTTTACACTTCATTGAGCATTTATAAATCAGTATTAAAATATAAATATGTAGATAATATATACACATGAATGATTATTTAAATTGAATTACTATAGTGTTTTATAATAAAATTATAAGAATACGCAGTGTTTTTAAATTAAAACCATGTAATGGTGAGATTTTCCATTATTTAAAATCAGAAATAGCAAATTGTAAATTTTTTCTATATAAAATCGAACACTTGTCTTATAAATTTAATATTGAATTGATCAAATTTAAATTTCATTGTCTCGCATTGATATTGTTTGTTTTGTATTTTATTGTAAATAACTTTTATTTAGTATTATTTTGAAAAATTTTTAATTATTTTCTGTTGTTTCTAAACAAAACATTTTTAAGCGTGAGAAGATTGATTATATGCATCACATGCTGCATAAATATTCATTTATATTTAGAAAATTCAAAAACTAAGCGGAACGCGTGCAGCGTTAATAAGTGAACGGATAAGACATTTGACTTCGCCCTGTGATACGATCAGTTCGTGAGGTCAAAGGGTATTAACATTTCATAGATAGCGAGAAGTACCGGCATGTGTGTTACAGAATAGAATTCAAAAACTGGCTATTTTTTTTGGTGAAGGAGATTAAATAATTTTATATCAAAAAAGCAAATAATTGTACATGTATTAAATTTGAAATTTTAATTTTGATTTGGATCTTAATTGTAAAAATACAACATTGGTGCGATAAGTAATCATTTTCTTTGACATTTTTGCTTAGAAAAAAATTGTCGCTGAATTAATTGTAAAAGTTACGATTAAAAAAACGTAAGATATAATTTTCGATTTTAATTGACGATTAAACTTTTACAAAATTTTTTGTAATGTCTAGTTCAAATAATAATTGCGAGATAATTACGATCCCGGTGAAAAATAAAAGGTTTGCAGGTTTTTCATGCCCATGCATGAAAGTGAGGCATCCTCGACGCGTAACGTCATAAATTCATTAGCTCATTAAAAAATAAGGATTGCTGAAAGAAGCATGTGGTCTTAGAATTAGGCACAGTCAAGGACTTATGGGAATTTAAAGGCTTGCAAATTAAACGATCGTAGTCGAGGGGATCTTAGCCGGAGATGAGTTACGTCAGATGCTACTGAAGCACCATCTGAGACCTAACAAAATTATCTGAATGATAACAAAAAACGGGAATGATAACAGGAATAACCGGTTATAATGAGTGTGCCTCGATTCACAAATATATCGGTTGATTCAACGTAAAACCTTCTCCATTCGTGTTAATAGATTTGCATTAGTTGGATCGAATTACTTCCGCATTAGAATTTGTGGTTTCGTCGCCACGTGAAGCGAAGTATTGTCTTAAAGTTACGCGATTGCTTCTTTAATTGCTGTTCCTTCTATTTATAGCTTTACTACGTTTAAATTAAATATGATTGGAACTTAAATCTGGAACTTCCTACAGATTCTTATACGATCGGAAACCGTATCAAGATAGATGCAATTAATAATATACTTCTAAAAAATTTAACTATAAATGGTATCAATATCAAAATAAATTGATAATGAGCCGGTGGCAATATTTTACTAATAATCGATTAAATAAAGCTGATTGTGAAACTAAAATGCAAATTTATAACCATATTAATATTGCATTAATAATGTCACAAACAATAAGAATATTAAGATCGAAATAATGATCACAATAACGTAATAATATTGTTATCACTACATTTTAAAATTTATTGCTCTTTATATTTGACAACCAATCGCGTGATGAATTAATTGTACGGTAATTTAATAATAAAAATGATTTAATTATATTTATTTGCTTCTAAAAAAATATTGAATCATCTAGAAAACTAGAATGTGTATTTTCAGACATAGAAATATTTGTCTTGTTCAATCATCGCGTGAATTTATAACAAATTTTCTAATCTCACATTGGCGTTTATTAAATAATCATAGTTCAGCAAACAGAATTAAAACCGACTTGTTTGAAATATATAAAAATGCAAAATTAACAGAAAAGATATTCTTGTCGTTTTCTTGTCAGACTGTCGCGAATACTTTTTAAGAAAAGTTTAATCTCGGAAGGAACTATTCTAAAATAAAACGATTTTTATTTTCTTTAAATAAGAAATATAGATGTTTTAGCAGATAGAACAAAAGAAACATTTATTATGCAAGATGGACCGAATTATCATTTGATTGCGTTCAGTACATGGATATATCATCAAGTTAAATTGTCTTGGCTGCGTTTAATTTTAGCCGGCACATATGTACAGTAGCATAATTGAGAGAAAAGTCACTGAGAATTCCGTCGAACTAGATGAATAGCGAATGATTACGATGAGAATTTTTGCATCTGCAAAACCGGTTATAAATTTTCGGTGACATATTTTCGGTCATTCAACCGAGAGGCGGGAATCCGATTATTTTCCGCACGTGCTATCGCGAAATTAATTGTGCATCGACAGGAGATTATATCGTTAATCGTTGCTTCAATATACTTCGTGCAGCCAAAGAATGCAGCTAATTGGCAGATGTTTTAATATATTATATCGCCGAAAATTAAAATGCTCGCAATTTTTATCTTATATATATATATATATGTATATATATATATTTATGCGTCACTTATCATGTATTTATAATCTACCGTATAATCTACTTGATGCGTTTAAGAGGATTCAAACTTTGCTGAGTAATGTTATCGTCGAAGTTAGCGTCGAACCGTGCATATATTTACGTATCGTATACAGCTTAGCTTCGAAAAACATATGTATAAGCTCGTATACCACAAGATCGATTTATCCACAATATTGATTTACATAACGTGTTTAAGCGGCACTAAATTTTTATAGCTTACACTTAAGCATACACATACACATATTGTCTCTCTCTTCTCCTTCGCTCTCTCTTTCTTTCCCTTTCGTGGCACTCAAATATGATATACTTTGATAAAAGGGGTGTGTTATGAACTAATGTGAGTTTATCGTAGGCTCGATAACTGGGGCTTGTTGTGTCTGACGAGCTTTTCTTTCATCGTACGGTACGCCGTCGTATGCGCTGATTTCTTGAAACGGGGTCGTCTAATTCTACCATATTTTACTCCGACGATATTATTTTACAAATCACAAAAGAAAACGTAAATCAGATGTAGTCAAATCTTTCGATTAAAATCCACACGGAATTTTCTCTAAAATTTAGTTGGAAAATCATGGTAATCGTGAGACAATGTATGGTATTGGAAGAATTTTCTTAAAGTTTTTCTGATTAATATTTATCACAACAAAAAATATTAATATATACATAGTAAAATTAATCGAACATATTTTACATCTTATTGTGGATATTAATATTTTTTATTGTGGTGTAAATATTAATCAGAGAACTTTAATAAAATTCTTCCAATATCATATTGTTCCATGATTATCATGATTTTCGGAGTAAATTCTAAGAGAAAATGCTCTCTGTGCATGAATCTGCTGTCGTAATTGTTGAAAAGAAAATCGGCAAATTATAAAATGTTTTACTCGAGTAAGATAAAAAATGTTTAACTTTCTAACCATAGAAATGTTTAAATTAATATTTATCTTATTGTTATGCTCGAATATATTATTTGTTCATCCCATCATGAATTAAACATGCACAGTGACTTAAGAAGGAAAGATATTTCTTTAAAGAAATTTGGTTTTATACAATAGCTTATTTGCATATCAATACTATATATTATCTCAAGATAACACGATAAAGAGCTTCCGCTCTTCGAATCCCTTCGAAGCTTCGTTTCATTCTTGAAAGGATCGAGAAAGACGCGCTACAGAGTCTCGAGATTCGAAAGGACCAATCGTTCTTCGCAGAGCATCGAAGATGCAGGCGGAATTGATATATCGGAAGCCGTCGATGACGAGTCAGGGCGGCTTTCATTGCACCGGCAATGATAACAAACGGGAAAAGAACGGCGGACGGGACTCGCGCGAGACGATACACTCGGGTCACTTCATGGTGTCGGACTTCGAGGCCGAGGCGCAGGACGACGAGGACGATCTCGCCGTGCCGGTCCCGGATCAAGAGGAGACGCAGACCGCCAGCTTCTCGATCACCGCGTCTCCCGGATTTTTTCACGACAGATTCGCGAGCAGCATGCTGTTGTACAGCAGAAGCTCGTCCCAGCAGCTGAGCATCGAGACATCCTTGAACAAGCTTTTCCAGTGCATGTCTCTCGCCTACAGGTGAGTTCCTCTTTTTTTTTCGCCGATTTTTTAACAGTCATCGAATGACATAATGTGAGATCAAATCTATATTGAACCGATTTATATTGAATTGATTTTATCATCGAAGAGCTTCTTTTTTAAGCCTTTTTAACTGTTACATACACACAAAAAATTTGTTGACTAAATCTTTCAACTAAATATTATTTTGTTAATTAAACTTATAAAAATATTTAAATTAAATGTAACAGATTAAATCTAACAAAACGTATATTTGATTTAAATACTAATGTATGTTGAATTAACAAAATGTAATTTAGTTGAAAGGTTTAGTCAAGTTAATAAATTTTTTTTTAGTGTACATAGGTAATGTCAGAATAATTAATAAAGCTTTCTTGAAAACACATCTTTGAAACACATTACCTACTCATTTTACAGATGTGAGTAAATTATTTGCATCGCATATATACAACTTTAAATTAAGAATTATCTATGATATTATATAATAAATATTTATATATGATTGTATTGTTTATAAATGCTTTACATTTTTTTCTTTCTTACAATTTACATATTTATTTTATCTTTTATATTAAGTCATTACGAGTCCAATATAAAATTAGAGTATTTCTTAATCAGCAACGTTTACCTTTCAAATAATAAAATAAAAGAGCCGAGGTTGTTGAATCTTTTTTTATTTTTCTTAAAATAAAAAATAAGATATTTTTCCCCTTTTTAAGAATAGGGCATTCAATTCTTATACTATAGTCCAAAAGACCCCCCCAAAAAGATGCTCTTCTCTTCAGAAACACAACCGATAATCGACTTTATCTCGAAAGAGAGATGGATGAAATAAAATATGCATAACAATAGATCTATTCCTTTCTTTGTAAACTTTTTTCTCTTTCTTGAATACAAATTTCTTTGATCTTTTCTTATTCTTTTTTACATAATACAAGAAGATATAATTGAAACGAACAGATCTTGCATCTGTAAGATGACTTTATCATCCCGAAGAAAAATATTGTTTAAAGGAATAAAGAGTTGCTCTCCGTGTTTTGCTCGCACTCGGCAACCGGACAAATGCTCTGCCGGTCTAGGCTGACTAGTAGCATTCCCGCTGATAAAAGACAATTGAATTAATGAAAGAGAGGCCGTAGAACCAAACAACACTGCAATTAAGCGCGGCCTCGCTAAAGTCGCGCGCGGACGGCTTCTGCCGACAATTTCCGTTTTTTCCCGCGATGATGCCACGCCGCAAACGTGTTTCCCGTTACCGTAAACAATTCGATTAAAATTGACTCTGAGGTTTCAAACCCTATATATATTCCATTTTATTAAAATGATAAATTTAAAAGAAAACAAATCGATTAAAAATTCAGTGAAAATTGAATTTATAAATAACAACAAAAATATATCAAATTGACAATGCTCCTATATTCACCAAATAAAAAGCTACAGTTTATGGCCAACTCTTCGAGCATAAATTGGGTGATATACACTAAATAACCAATTTTAAGAGATGCAATATTGGTCCTTTATTTTAGTTCCCTAATGAATATATCATCCAATTTATACTCGAAGAGTTGGCCATAAACTGTAATTTTTTATTTATAAATAACACTTTTATAAAATCATACATGAAATAAATAGACATATATATGTGTGAATAAAACACACATTGAGAAGTGCAGTTTTATATAATAATAGGATTTTATAATAGAAAAAATTCGCACAGCAGAAAAGAATAATATACGTCAGTCAGATACATAATTATCTTATGTGCTGACGTATTATACGTGTAATGACGTTACAGTTGATCGGCTCATTCTGACGTGTTATAAAGGTTGCTATAGATATATATAAGATTAACGGTGTCTATTATATAATCGCATGTAAAGACTTTCAAATTTTTAATAATAATTTAAGAAAATGATCAAGTTAATTATTTTACGATTAAATTAAAATTATAGCAAATCAATTTCTTTAATTTAAAAAAAATTTAATATATATATTATTCTATTAAAATAATATATAAAAAATAAGTAATTTTTTCTGTATAATACATATTATTTCGTTTATCACGTGTAAGATCCAAAATAATTTGATATTATATAAAGTTGCAATCATTATTGATAAGGGAATGGGCACATAATTATTGATAAGGGAATGGGCACATAATTTAAAAATAACATTAATGATTTAGCCTAGGATATATTGATACCCTGACACAATATAATTTTTCAGTAAATCCTCATTGTAAAAAAAAAGATGTAAAATTACTTAAAAAATATGTAAAATTATACAGATAATAAGTGTAAAATTGCATGCTAATAATGAAAATATATACATATATTTTTATTATTTCTCGTGTAATTTTACACTTAAATTATTTATGTAATTTTACATATTTTTATGTAATATATTACATATTTTTTTACAGTGTAACACCGACATCGCACTGCACAACACTTCGTTTTAGAAATACTTTGACAAACACGAAGCTGACAAAATTAATTATATCTTTAACGACTCTAGAAAACACGTCATGTCAATCGATTTCGTTTAGACTTGTCGCGTTATCAGTGATAAGATCCTAAAGAAATTGTCTTCTTCTTGATAATGACGCCATGTCGCAATGTAAACGGTCATAATAATAATATCGTAAATCGGATCAATAAGCGCGTTACGATAAACTATTTTTACTATTCTAAAATAACGAGTGACAACATGATTTTCAACAGCTCGTGCTGTTTATGAGACGAGATTTTTTGTTTGACGCTTACGTAACGAATTAATTTTATTACGAATTTCGTTTTACTTCAAGCAAATTTATCATTAGTAAAAATTTAAATTTACCATAAGGCTACGCACAAGATTTGACGTAGTTCGCAAGATGTTTAATGTTGTAAATTTAAGAAGTGCGAGAAAAAATGTTGATTGATTTGATTCGTTTAATGAATTTTCTACAGTCATAAATAATTTTAAAAATAAAATAATTCGAGCTCTCGAACGAAGAAATTCTCTTAAAAATTAAATATATAGCTTTATTCAAGCGTATAAGTTTTCTAGTATAGATTCTCTCCTATACATTTATAGATTTGAATAACGAGTTTTTTATTTAATCGAGACTAGGTTGGGCGTTATATCGCGCAAAAAGAATAAATGAAGTGATAGAAAATCAGTTTACACTGTAATGTCAATCGGTTGAAACGTATGCTGTTATTAGAATGGAATAGTATAAGATTACTCTGAACACGGAATTTACGATAAAGTTTTATATGAAGTTGTACAAATAATTCCAAAAGTTGTCGAATACGCTGATCATTTTTTTCTTTTTTCATCTTACAATGACATCATCTTATAATACTATCCAGTGGTTTTCGAATGTTTTCTCGCAAACAACCTGCCATACAAAATTGAGTGGGTACGTAAATTAAATTCTTTATTACAATAATTATTACTCGGAATATTTTTTCATTTCATCTATCACACATGTATTAAAAAATCATATGACGAATTAAAATGGATTATAATAAATACTCAATTATGATATACTATAATATACTCAATTAAAACTCAAATTTTTGCAGAATATTTTAGAAATATTTAAGAATAGAGGACTACATTATATCTTCGTATATTATTTGCGTAATTTTCTTAATAATATAAATATCCTTATATCCTAACTGATTAATCATGCAAGAATACTAAGAAAAACACATTCGCGATGTAATAATCGGAAAGTGAAGTTTATACTTCACGTCAGCAATCTAATAGCAGCAGAACACGTATCTTAACAAATACAATCTATTTTGTCACATTTATTTACAAATTCATATTTATTTATTTCTATACGAATTATAAAACAGGCTATTAAATCTCTATCAACGTAAAAATTATTAATTATTATTTAGCAACGTGTCTGCTTTGCAACCAAAATTTTAAATCTCTGATTATATAAAAAATTGATTTATATTAAACTATCCAAATTTAAATATATCAGAATAAAATATAGATGTGTATTAAAATTACATTAAAATAATTATTCAACTCGTACAATATAAAAGATGTAAAAAACTCTGAAGTCACCAGATGAAAATTAAAAAATGGTAGTAATTTAATCAACCAACTCTGGCAAATTAAGTACAATATAAATTATTATTTAAATATGTGATGTTACAGAAAATATTTATATATTCTTGAATCTTTTTACAAGAAAAAATGTATATTTATTAATAATTTATTTATTTTTATTTTTATATAATCTTGAATCTTTATAAAAATAAATTATTTTCAAACCACTATAATAATCAACGCGACATACAGTGGATGACAGAATAAAATGAGGTAATCGATTTCGATCACTATATCGCGGTATTGCATTTGAAAAAAAATTATGCGGCATTTACGTCGTAAATTAATCCGATATTTGCGAAATCGACGACACCCGCGTCTACTGATTGTTTCTACAGCTTATGCTGCATAATACGTGTTAAATGCGCGTTATATCATTGAATTAATCGTGAGATTTATTCCGTGATGATGACGCGGAATAAGAACATAGACGTGTTCAATGAAGACCTTCACTGAATTGCTACACGAAAGGTAAAATCTATCCGATGCACTTCCCTCTGCATCCGGCTGCAGATTTACGATGCAACTTTTGAAGTGCAATAAATGAGATGAAAAAGATATATTTTATAGATGAAGAATTTTTATGCTTGTAATACTTGACAGAATTGAGACGAACTTGCCACTTTTATTAGATCTTGGATTGCTGACGTAAATCATAAACTTCAATTTACGATGTTGTATAGAACGTAAATATTCTTTATTCGAAGCCTTAAGCAAAAGAAGAAATAATTTTTAATAAAACATTGCTCATTGTAAAATTGTATGGTAAATCATTAATTCCATAGTAGGTAACATAGACAACTTTATTACTGAATACATCGACGAACTAATGAAACTACGTTGTAACAGTTATCTAATTTTTTTTAATATAAAAATGTGCTCTATAATCACTTAAGTTTTATATCATATTATAGTGAACGTATTCTCAATTTTTCCTTACGTAAGCGCTATCTGCGTATCATGAGAAAGTTTGCTTTCTTTGCATGCTATCACTTACGTCTTACATCAGCATATTGAGATGCCTCAAGTCCATCTTTGCGATTACAGTTCGTCAAGTTTTTATTAAAAATAATGACAGTACTTTGAAAATTAAAAGTTGATTCGGTCAGAAATGCTTCGTAACTAGGGATTTTCTGAAGGGTAACATCAACGTATACTTGAGATTAAGTCGCTCTATAAGCTCTACAGCTTTTTAGCTCTTTTTCACTTTTTGCTCTTTATTTATTTATTTTTTTTCAAATTTAAATTAATTTTTCTGCAGTGCGCTACATCGTTTATAGATACATTTTTTACAGAATAGACCCATGAATATCGATTCCAAGAGAAAGAAAGTTCTATAAACTCTGCAGCTTTTTAACTCTTTTTTTCGCTCTTCGCTCTTTTTATTTATTTAAAAAATTTTTTTTAATTTAAATTTTTACATCGTTTATAGATACATTTTTTACAGAATAAATCCATGAATATCGATTTCAAGAGAAAGAAAGTTCTATAAACTCTGTAGCTTTTTAACTCTTTTTCGCTCTTCGCTCTTTTTATTTATTTAAAAAAATTTTTTTTAATTTAAATTTTCACATTGTTTATAGATACATTTTTTACAGAATAGACCCATGAATATCGATTCCAAGCTCTTTTTTAACTCTTTTTTTTTCGCTCTTCGCTTTTTTTATTTATTTTTTTTTATTTTTTTTATCTTTTTTAATTTAAATTTTTTCTGCAGTGCACTACATAGTTTATAAAGACAGAATTTTTGTCCAGAATAGACCGATGAATATCGACTCCGAGAGAAAGAAAAAGAAACAGCTGGTGTCGGAGTCGGGCCGAGTGCATCGCTTTCGCGAAAATGCGAAACGCGCTAGATTACCGTGAAGAGACCCTCCTCTCCTCGATATGTCGCGCATAACGTGTCTTTTATCGACACAAGGCCACTGCGTCATCGCGAGGCGTACATTCGTAGTACGTACGTTGCGTCGACAACGTAACACCTCCGTACGACGCGCGACGAGCAACAAGCAAGACGCGTGCGAGGTCGAGAAATCCGCACGCACGAGCCAGAGAGGCTCGCCCACCGATCCAATCGGTTGGCCGGAATCTATTTCCGTTCCCCGGCTATTCGACCCCGTATATTTACAGTGCTCGATAACATTGCACGGAAGCCACTTATCATTCGATAGCTATTTGAGGAAAATGCCCGCAATTTTCACGATGTATATTGTCCGGAATATCCCTCGCGTTTCCATCACCTCTTTTAATGAACATTTTTATTCGACTCGAAAGACATTTTTGATGTATCGAATTCTAATTTACATTTTTTTCATTTGGAATATCGATTTATACACGCAGAAAGAGAATTTTCTTTTAGAATTTAGCCTGAAAATCGATCATGGTAATTAATCGTGGGACAATATGATATTGGAAGAATTTTATATAAGAGTTTCTCTAATTAAATATCTACCACAATAAGATATAAAATATGTTTGATTAATTTTACTATGTATGTACATATTAATATTTTTTATTGTGGTAAGTACACTCTGAAAAAAATTTGTTAACTCGACTAAATCTTTCAACTAAATATTATTTTGTTATACAAAAATAGTTAAATTAAATATAAAATGGAATCTAACAAAATGTGTATATTTGACTTAAATACTAATATATGTTCAATTAACAAAATAATAATTTAATTGAAAGGTTTAGTCGAGTTAACAAATTTTTTTCAGTGTATTAATCAGAGAAACACTTACATTCTTCCATATTGCGATTAAATTCTAAGAGAAAATTCTCTCCGTATAGAGGCTTAATATTACGTATTTTTACGAGACATTCTAAAAAAATTTAATAATTAAAATTTTAAATCTGTCTGTGAAAAATTAATTTACTCTTTAGATTTATCTTAAATTATATCCCAAACTGCATTTATAAAATATCCTGTACAACGAGAGATTCGACACAGAGGCAGAGGACGTTGAGAACATACGACAAATTTAGTTTCCACGGTGTGATCTTTGCTCTCTTCTTATAATTCAGATAATTAAAGTTGCAAAGCGCTTAAAATAAGAACGGTATCGAAGGATTTGTGGCGCTTATCGAAACGAGCGACTGGAATTTCTTTTGTTCGTTTTATACGCTATTTGTATTTCATATTTCTCTCTTTTTTTTAATGATTTGACCATTACGACGTGGTATCAATTTTGTCATGACATTAAGTTGTTCAACAATGCAATATAATATTCGCGATTGCGCTATACGATGGCAATGGTAATTCGAACCGCATATCGTGCAATAAACAAATAAATCGTTATCTGATAATGAGAGCACTATGTTTCATTAAAGCTTCTATTTAAACTGAAAATGAAGAGGGCACACCGATAACTTGGTTTATTTTCAGGCAAACAGAATTTATTAGACATCATTATGAGAAAAGTTTTTTTCGCTAAATATGCTATTTAATTAAATTTAACTCAATAAAAAGTAATAAACTGCGTAACTTAAAACTCGTGAAAAATAAGAAAAATCTGTATTTATTACGATTTCTACAACTTATATGATTTAAATGACATATTAATTAAATGAACAATTTTAGAGTTATTATTAACAAAAATTTTTCCAAATGAAAAGATATTTATTTTACCCTGCTTAATTGAAACAGTAGTTTTCCAGTAATTTTCTCTTTTCTTTATTTTTCCCTTACTTTTTACTTAAATTATTTCTGAAATTTTCAAATTAATACGAAGAGCATGCTCTCACCTTGAACTTTGTATATTTTTAAAACAGCATTACAAATAAGTCAATTCGACAACTTTACTATCATTAATGATGTAACAGCTAACAGTACTATAAGCAATAAGCAAAAAAGTTAAAAGTTCATGCATTATTTATAATATTTATATATATGTATTTTTTTCATACGTATCGAAAGCGTTTAGTGCAGGAATAATTTTATTATCTTCTTCAATAATGAAAAGACTCTTTAATTATTTTTATTTATACGAGTAATATATGTGATTCTTAATATATCACAATCGTAAAATTAAATACAAATAATTTTATACAATCGTAATTTAAATAATAAACATCCATTTTACTTTTTTATTGCTTTAAATATATGAAAAAAAGAATATTGCAATAATAATACATAATTTAAAACTTTGTTTTTGCAGAACATTTTACGTACGCGTGACTAAAATTAATTATATACTATATATAATTATTATAATATATATAATACAACAGATATATGTTATCGTTCGACTTTTTTTATTTTTTAATTCTGCTGACACAAATCAATCAGATATTATGAAAAAATTCTGAACGGAAACGATAACTCGATTTGTCAAAGCGATTTCTTTCCTCAGTCATGCTTCTCGATCCGTTACGACTTATCTAATCACGCACACCCAATTAGAAAAATGAAAATGGCATCGGAAAGAAGAATCCGAGCAGGGTCTAATGCCAAGGAGAAGAACCCTCGCCATGTCTGTCATGAGATACGAGTAAATGTGGAAATCTTCCGACTACAGATATTTTCTTACTGTTGACTCTTCGTCGGCGATATATCGACGAACGAAGCGATAACAAAAAGTCCGTCTCAGAATTACATACATTCAGAAATTAAAAATAAACTCGTTTTTCTGCGGAAATGGTTAATGTATTAATATATTTTGATATTCATCGCATGCAAAAAATTTATTTATTAATAGAAAAGATATTTAAATATCTCTATTTTATTGTGACATTGTTTACTCTCTGTATTATAAATTGATGTCTTATCTATATGTAAAATATTCAAAATTTTATAAATTACAAACGCGAATAAATTTACAATAATTTGATAAAATAAATTGTGTATCGGAGGAATATATATTAGAATACATAATAATATCTTGTGTTTTATAACGAGAAATATATACATTAAAATATTTCATTGTCATAAAATATTTAAAAGTATATTTTTAATTATGTTAATATAAAATGCCAGGAAAAAATATGCAAACGCGTAGTTTGTTGAACTCTCGCGTGGAAATTCACTAGACGCTCTAACTGCGTCTCGCACAAAGCAAATGGTCTTTTCTTGCGATAGAGCATTCGCAGATAAATTTGTCGAAATCACAAACACTCTCGTCTACTAATAAGACAAAATTATTGCGCGTCTGTTTAAAATCATTGCGATGCATCTGCGTCGTCAAAGGAAATCGTTGTAGTACTTAAAAATTGTTACTATAAAATTTATGAAATATGCAATATTTTTTTTCTGAACGCTTTATACAATAACAAACTTTGTAAATGTATTTTTCAATTTCGTTTCGCAATCTATTTCCCCAGAAAAAAAATTTGTCCAAACTATCAGCAAATCTTATTATTTACTTCAAGTGAATTTTATTATAACTACATTTTATTTTAAAGATTTTAGTTGTATTACGATATTTATTATATTGAAAGCTAAAGTAAGTTGTAAAAACGATAAGATATATGATCAGTTTTGTTAAGAAGAAATCCAAAATGTTTAATTGGCTGAAAACACATCTACGATGTTTATTCGAATCTTAAAGTATTTTATACATAGAAATAAAATATGGAAAATTAGCTTAAATTAATTATACAAAATCTATAGTTCTCACAGTGGATATGACGTATGGGCATTTGAATTTGTTCCAGACAGAAGCTGACATCGCCCAAGTGGAATCGCTTTAAAGGAATCAGATTGAGATGGAAGGACAAGATCAGATTAAATAATGTGATTTGGAGATGCTGGCACATGCAATGTAAGAAAAAAGAACATTTAGTACTTTTGTTATAATGAAACGATAAGCGAAATTATAATATCTTCTAATCTAAAATTGTTATTTATCGAAGAAATTTATTTTTTCTTTATTGATAAAACCGTAATAATAATCTTTGGAGGTTTGCTTCATTATCTTCAACACATCCACAAGTTTAATTATAATCTTCATTATGTATGTACATATTCTTAAAATGCTAAATCAAATCGAATCAATTTGAATCCTGAAAGTGCTTTTATATATTTATATTATACCATTCATTGAAGAGCATTTTATACAAGGGCGAAATAAATACATATAATTCGCGAGATTTATTTGAAATACAAATTCATATTTAAAATGGACTGACGGATTATAAATATGTCTCACTGATTTTTCATATTTAAAGGGACTTATAAATTTTGAAATTTATATCACGAAGCCTATCTTTTTTTTGGTCAAAATATACCTGAATTTCATTCTGCTTCGATTCATTGACAGTTCAATTATCGTGATACGCAAAGTGCTGCTTACTCGAATTGATAGAATTGTCTTGCTATTCTTCAAACGAACAGATAAATAATTATCCATCTATTTAAAGAGTTCCATCTCTGCGTGCTACATTCGCACCAATAGTACTCATTCTGCTCACCTGGCTTACGTCCAACTAATCATTGCAAGCCGAGGAGGCTCGTTTTATGTGTATACACGTTTCTTAATCAACTAATCAATTCAACGAACATGAAAGATAACTTGAACGAGGTAGGAAGATAAGAAAATAATCCATAAAATCGGGAAAAAGGAGCAATCAACACGAGTACTTTTGGATTTAGAAAGACTATTTATAAAAATCACACTAAAGCTACTGAAACTATTAAAATTATATTGAAAAAATTTGATTAAAAAATATGGTCGAATTATATACATTTTATTTACGTGTTTGTTCTAATTATTTAATAGCTTTCCTTGAATATAGATATATAGATACACTAGGTATTTATTACATGAATCGACAGTAGTAAATGTATATTCAATCATATTGTGATCTCATTTTTTTTAAGTCTGCTTATCATCGACACGTTAATAATCGTAGTATCGTAGTTATAATCGTAATGTTAAGCATAACAAATTGAAATGAACTTAAAAACGATTTACGAAAATATATGAAGTTGCAATTTTTCTACTCGAGTTAAAACAAAATTATTTTAATATATCGTGTTTGAAAAATCGCGAAATTGGATTTTTTATTCCATTTAAATTAAAATTTGCAATTCTTATAAAGGATATTTTTTTTAGATAGCTTTAACAAAGTAGAGCAGACAAAAAAGGATCTCTTTATATACATATATATTAATATATGTAATAATTTAATATATATGTATTTGCTATATTTGATGGTTTGTGAAGGTACACATAATAAAAATTTTTTTTCTCTTTCAGTTATATTGAAACAAAACACGTTGGTGTGTCAGTTTGCGTCCCCACTTGACGTTGATACTCATAATAAACCCGAGGTATGTTCCTTATATCTAATGTCAAAATTTCGACAATATATTGCATTTTTATAAAACGCGCGATTAATTTATTATACAAAATTTACAATTTACGATAATCACGAAAAAAATTGTAATGTTCTACAATAATTATTCAATCTTAATGTCGGTAGCGGATCAAGCATTGTGCGCATCAATATTAATGATGATCATTAAATAGCAGCGATTTATATTATTCGATCTTACTGAATTACGCAATTGGAAAGTGTCTTTATCGCAATTGGCGGCGGCTTCGTTTGATTAGATAATTGCGTTGAAGCAGTTATAATTCCCTCGAAATGTCGCTAGCAAGACACATTTAGCGCATCATCGCGCACTCGAAGAAGTTAGAAAATTCCGAATAAGCCCGTCAAGTTGTAAACGTGATTTTTTTTATGTCTGATAATACGAACTACGCTTAGTGTGAGCGTGAATCAACGACGTATCTCTTTTATCAGGCGGTAGTCTTAGAGGGGAAATACTGGAAACGAAAGCTTGCAGCCGTTACAGCTGAATACAAGAAATGGCGCATGTTTTATCGAAACAAGATCCTTGGCTGGACGAACAAGGATGGTTCAGAGATGGTACGTAATATTATATTATATTTAATAATTATATATACGGAAGAGGTATTTAAAAAGATTCAATATTTCCATTGCTTTGGAGGGAAGAACATGGAATAATAATTAGTATGCAAATAAATTATACCTAAAATGAGAAATCTAAGATTTGAGAATAATTCGCTTTTAAAATTCTTCGAAATTTTAATCCGAATTTTTTTAAATAAATATTTAGATAGATTTTTTAAATTGTTTTCGATATATTTTATAAATACGCACAAGAGAATAATACGCTTGAAATAAAAATATGCTTGCTACCCCACTCTAAATTTCTTGGAGTGGAATCTCACTCCAAATCAGTAGAATCTCATTCCAAAATAGTGATATTTACTCCACTTTTTTGGAATGAGATCCCACTCCAAAAAAATTTAGAGAGCACGTTTTATTACAAATATATAAATACATAATACGTAACATGGTTTTAGATGGAGTCAATGGACATGCTAGATTGGAGCAATGGAGGCGGAACCACCGGTAATTTTGGAACGGGTATAGGGAATGTATTTGGTGGTACCAGTGGTACTCCAAGTGGCGAGAGTATGATGGTTGATGAGGATTACATGGAATTGATGACTGACACCCTCTTCTCGACCATCAGCTCGAACCAACCAATATATTTCCCCGATCCTAGAGAAATAGGTAATTTTTAATTTTTCTAAATCAAATTTTGCAAATTTTTTGTATGTAAATCTTCGGAGAATCCTGTGTTATTAAAAAATAACATTTTTATATAATATTCAATTAATATTGATTAGTAATATCGATAAAAGATTTAGTAATTGATTAATAATTATTTTTAATTAAAAAAAAAACATTTATTTCTGTAGAAGATTTTTTTGATTCTGCACGACATTCTATACGAGTATTATATAACATGAATTTATAATATGATTCGATAGCACGTGGTGCCAGTATAGCAGACTTCATGCAACCTAGTCTATGTCCTTTACAACCAACTCTGGACGATTTTATGGACACTTTGGAACCGTTGCAAGGTATATAATTATGATGTACATTGAGTTTAAGATTTCTCAAACAATTCGAAGAACGTTTCTTACATGTCGTATACTTTTTTTTATCTTGATTCAAGAATTTCTAAACTCAAAATTGCCTCCCGTACCTGAGGAGGACGATATGTTTCGACAAAGCAGTTTAAACACTAATTATTCTGATCTGGACCTGATGACACCAATTAATCAGATGAACGAAATAGGCGAGGATCCAACGACGATAAAGAACGAACAGACTTCGCAACAGCTACCACAGGAAGAGCAAGAGGCTAGTATGCAGAATCTCCAGTATACCGCCAAAATATATACTCAGCCCCAACCTGAATCAGCAAATGTATATAGAAATAACATGTAAGTACAAAATGATTACAATAAATAATAATTCATCTATACAATAAATAATAAAGTCTAACGATCATTCATTGATATATCATGCTTTTTTCATTTAGAGCTATGAATGAAGATTACAGTGCTATTCAGCCGAACTTCGAGTCTGCCACGACGAGCCAATCTGGACGAGAAAAGACTAGAAGTAGTAGGACGACGTCGAGAGGTAGCCGTATGATGCAGCAATCCCAACAACAACAGCAGAATACGTATCAAGCGACGAGCGCGTCGCAGCAGCAACAAAATCCGGGATTCCAGCAGCAGCCGCAATCTTACGCGATGGAGATTCAGACGGTACAATTAGCACCGATGCCGAACCAGCCGCAAACGGTGCAGATCACTGCGGCGCTAAATGATCAATCGGCGACAGTTAATGCCAATCAGATATCCTCGATCGCTGCCGCGGCCGTGCAAAATCTAGTGACGGTGCAGCAAAACTTCGCCGCGCAAGCTGGCAACACGCCGTTGCAGACTCAGCATCCAGCAATAAGGCCGTTACCAACCACCTCTCCGATGTCCTCCAGCAAGCCTTACAAAATCGTTCAGCCGCAGCAGCAGTGTTACAAATTTCCGAACCTTGTACAAAATCTCAATGCTCAACAGTGTAAATTTAACACTAATAATAGCTTCAAGGTAAAGCGACAATTATGCTTGCCGAATTATCTCGGTCGAATTTACGGTCGAGACGTAAAGAGCTAAAAAGACATATTGTGTTTATTTTTCAGACACATCCCACGCAACAAGTGGTATCGGTTTCTTCGACAGAGCAACCGTCACAATCGCAGATATTGCTGCAATGTAGATCTGCCGGTTTGGATCTTACAGCGCCCGCTTTGCACCCAACTAAACTGCTACCTCAACCGACAACGTCCAACGCGGAAAAAGAAGATATATTTTTACGACCTAAGGTCCATATCATGCGTATATATAGTAATCTACGTTTTGACAAGTAAAATATTTTTGAAACGGTACAACTAGACAAAAAAATCATGTTAAAGAGTGTATATCTTTAGCTCTTTACAAATAGCACTTATATTTTCTAAATACTTGGAATTCTAATTAGCTCTTGCGATTAATTTAAAAATTAATCTACAACTTTTGAACTTGTTTAATTGTATTATTTATACAAAATTAATTGAAAAATATTCAATTATTAAAAAGCTTGTTGTATTTCTTTAGATACAAATGAAAGGAAGGAATAGATCACGAAGCAGTTCCTCTTTAACAGCCCCCAGGATACATCCACCATTGGTATCCGCAGTGAGCGATCCAGCTCTGAATCTGAATAATAATGTCTTGCTTGCACATTTGCTCACAAATAGTACGTATTTTTATCATACTGTTACTATTCATACAAGAAAAATATGCACACCTTTATCAGATTCATAACTACAATTGACATTATGTATCAGTATAATAACTAAATTTAATTAATTTAATATATTAGTAAAATAAATACTTGATAAGAGTACATCGACTAGTTCTCAACCACTGTTATTTTTATGATAGAAATAACACAAGTGACGACTGCGCAACATATCACAACCCCAGTGACTGTTCAAACGATACAAACTTCTAGCATACCGCAGCAGACGCAAACGCAACAACAGGTATCAAAGAGAAATGTCACTCAATTTATATATATTACAACCCATTCAAATTCGTTAAAGATCAATTATTTATATCTTCTTGCAGGCAATGCAACCATCTACAACCCAACAAATCCTTCTAAACGCAAACAACCAAACGCACCAGTCTCAAAATAGTCCTAGTTCGCCCAAAGATAGCAGTTCTAATGCGCACAGCCCCCAAGCTTTAAGCCTCAGTCCTTTGCATAGTCCCATGAGTATAGGTAGTCCTTTATCGCCTACTCGTGGATATATAAAGGGTGAATCAGAAAGAGGACAATATAAGGAGCAGAGACGTGTCGGACACATTCATGCGG
This sequence comes from Nylanderia fulva, assembly GCF_048542155.1. Taxonomy (NCBI): domain Eukaryota; kingdom Metazoa; phylum Arthropoda; class Insecta; order Hymenoptera; family Formicidae; genus Nylanderia; species Nylanderia fulva. Next base: position 7,166,287 of record NW_028190263.1, read on the forward strand.
AACAGAAACGTAGATATAACATCAAGAATGGTTTCGACATGTTACACAGTTTGATACCGCAACTCAGTCAAAATTCCAACGCAAAATTAAGCAAAGCCGCAATGCTGCAGAAAGGAGCGGATTACATTCGGCAACTCAGGGCAGAAAGAAATCAATTGAAAGAGGAAATGGATAATCTGAGACATCAGATCGAGTGCCTTAATGCGTCTATTAGGTATGTTCAAATAATACTAATCTCAATAAATAAAAAAAACAAATACTTTTTATTCTGAAAATAATACAACAAGTATTATATTTATATAAATTAACTAGTCTTGAATCTTTCATAACGAAATAATATTCTTGTAGTAATTGTCAATCTATGCTTCCTGCAACGGGTGCTCCAGTTTCTAGACATAGAACCAGCAAAATGAAAGAGATGTTTGATGAATATGTACGTACGCGCACACGAGAAAACTGGAAATTCTGGATTGTATCCTTTTTTTCTTTGACATCAAAATGTCAAATGTCAAACTCGAAGTAAGCTGTGCAGCAAAATATGTATAAAACTCTAGAAGATCAGCTTCCTTAACAAAATAATCAGTTCAGTGCATTGCTGGAACCGTTAATGTTGTCCTTCAATACTTCAGTCTCAACTGCGAGTATCGAGGATTTATATAGAAGTACAATATTGTGGGTAGAGCAACATTGCTCGCTTGTCGATCTCAGACCAGGTTTGTATATAGAGTGAGGACGCCTAAAAAGTGCACATATATACTCTATTCTATAGTGTATCTTTTAAATATTTTATTCTACAGATAAAAAGATAGAATAAAAATAAGAATAAAATATCACAAAATAAATAAACATACGCACATGCATAACAAATATTTTTATCTATTTTAACTAAATTATCATTTTCAGCTGTTCTGAATTCTCTAAGGAATTTGTGTACTGCCACTGATATTTTATCAGATCCGGCCCGTCTACCTGAAGAAGCACTCGCGGCAGTTAATCGGTCGGAACGTCGATGATCCACACAGTGATCAAGTGCGCAAATTCTTGTTGCAATCTGTTTGTATAAAAATGTTCGAGGTTTAGATATATACGAATGTAAGGGAGATGATAGTTACCGTATAGCTTAAATTATAGTCTATGCAAAACAAAATAAATAATGAAGAAGTTTGTTATTTGACGATAACAGAAATGCAAACAAAGAAATAAAAATAAGTGCAATTCCTCTTTTTATTGCGATATACGAAAATTGTAAAATTTATCACAGAATATTATATAAAAAAAAGTTTTATATTACAAATATAATTGAATAAAATATATACATATATATAAATACATGTATTATATGTATGTATATATTATATGGTACAGTATATTGGATATGTGTACTGACAACATAATACATCAATATATAGCACATTCTCATTCACAGATAATGATTTTTTGGTAAAAGAAACATTTCATATTTACTTTGTGTAATAGTATTTAAATTTGCATTAAAAACGCAATACTAATAATAAACATATATATCTTAACAATATCATTTTATAAAATATCTACTTACAGTAAAGAGAAAAAAATTACTTACATGTTTATATGCAATTATTCAATAATAGTAAATTAATGATAAACATTTATACTATGAATTTTTACATTATGAAGAAACTCATTCTGCTTTTTGAAATGTCCAGATTATAAAGATGGTGATTGATAAATAAGATTATTAATATGTAAAAATTTCGAATTTTCACTGTGATAAAAGGAATTAATTGAAAAAAAATTTCAAATTATTTTTTTTAATTATATAAATATATATTATATAATATATATCATTATATTGATATAATATATATTGTTATTACACGATGGAAAAATGTTACATTGTAATTATTAAATTACTGCAAATTTATATATACCATGAACAAATAGTTCAAAAATAAATTTGGAGAAATTAATATGCGATAAGAATTGAATAACAAAAAATAATGGAATCGGTGCTATATAAATTAATGTCAATGTCTGATTATAGTCAAAGACGATTCAGGAGTTTAAAAAAATTTGAGAAGAATAAAAAAAAAGATAAAGTGCAAATAATTTTCTTAATATAAATTATCAGTTTGTTAAATACGCTGTTAAATTATACTTCAAAATTGTGCTAGGAGGATTATGTAAACTTTACATAGAATTAATGATTATGTAAACAATATAAAAAGGGGGTTGTTCACAAATTACACGTTTGCACTGTTACGTAATATGAGATCTTTATTAAATTAAATGAAAATTCATGAATGTACAAATCACTTACAAAAAGTTTGAATGCCGAATATAGTTTAAGCTACAAAAGAGACTTCTGTATATTGTAATATTTTTTGTTAATGTATATAGTCAAATTTATAATTCGAGGTAAGAAAACAAAATTCTTTAAACTGACATTTTATTGTATTGTATACTTTGCGATTTTATTTTAGATTTATACAGAATATTTTTTTCTTTTTTTTTTTTCAAAATACAATATATGGAAACTCTCTCACATAGACAACACACTCACATTGTGTATGTACATGTATAAGTGATAAATAATATTAAGTGAACTCGTCGAAAAGGGATGTTTTTTTGTACAATATGTATCATAAAGATTCACATGTTATTATTCCAATGTTATAACAACATGAAGAAATCTGAATTATTGTATTTTTTTCTATACCTGTACACACATACGTCATATTTAATTATTATAAATAACAATCTTATATACATATATGACCACTTTGAAACATACTCCTGAATAAGTCTATATTAAACAATAAAAGATTTTTGAAGTTTTCTTCATATTACCTGATATAATTTGACAATTTTTATCTCTAATTTAATTTAAACAAATATACAATGCGATAATGTAAATTTGAATAACATTTAAAACTACCTTGAAGAAAACCAAAGAAAAATTATGAGTAGCATTAAAAGTAATGCAAATCTAATTATAATTTACAATTTTATTTAAACAATGATTCAATATTAAATGTTTTTGTATAAAAATATTAATTGTCCAGTAATTCTATCCTTAATTTGAAAAATTGGAAAACTCGTAATTAATTTTAAATAATTAACAAATGAATGCTAAAGTAGAACAACCATAACATACCAAGTATAACTCAAGATTACAATTATCAGGTATTATCATGAATGTTGGCACTTTGGTGCAATTGAATGTATGAATTTTTACACTCTCATCAATTAATTCTTTCACTTCTTGCATGGTGTGACCAGTTAATTTTAGTCCACAAGTTGCACAACTTACATCTTTATTTTTTTCTTGTAACATGTCTTTCTGACATATAGGACAGAACACTTCTTTGCTCTCGTTATCAGCATAGATTGCCAAAGATTCAATCTCATCGTGTGAAAATTTTTCATATTCTTGAAGTATCCATTGTTCTGGAAATTTATTTACAATAATATTAAGTACTTTCTTCCAACTTTATTATTACAAGTAACAAATTACTGAAATGTAATATTAATCACACCTTGTTCGTGAACAATTTCATTTTCCAATCTAAGAGCCTCTTCCTGACTTAAAGGTTCATCAATTTCTTTGAACGTAAGACTTGTGCCACCATCATTTGATGTTGCCAGATTCTTAAATTCTTGACGTATTATTTCTGTCAATTTACTCTGCATATGTATAGAATCGAATTGTAAACCAACTCTACTTCTGTTGAACAATTGATGTCGCCTCTCTTTCATTCTCTGACGGCATTTCTGAAAACAGATTGAAAAGAGTAGTAATTATAGCAAAAAAAGCTTTACATGTACGCAAAACAGTAATTAAAATTAAAAATTCTCTTATAAATTAATTCTAATAAATATTTTTGCAGATTTAGTATGAAAGGTCTAGAACACATAATAAACAAAAACTTAACCAAACTTATATTATTGAACATAATTTCAAATATTATAGTAAGAACATGGATATAAAATAATATTTTATGCATATTTTTTTAAAAAATGCATATCTTTGCACTATGTTTCAGCTCACTATTTTACGAAAATCTTAAAAATAGCAAAAAAAAGAGTAACACATTAATTTTCCAACCTCTCGCAACACTTCCTGCAACTTTGGTGAACCGTGTCTAATTTTATTTATATAATCCTTGTTCTTTATTTTTGTTGTGGGACTGAATGCCATAATTTTGTCTCTGAAATAAAATTAAATTGTGCAACGGATTTACTTCTCTTCGAGAGAAGAACGTCAAATCTTTCGTTTTGGTGTACTACAATGTTTCTCACGCATGCGCGATGTCTACAACCTTAAATTTGAAATCTGTTTTTTTACTGAAGGATAGTCTGCAGAAAAGTTTATATAAATTAGAATTGATTTGAATAATTAAGTAATTGAATCAAAATAAATCATATTAAAAAAAAGCTAAAAGAAATAAGAAAAAATCTCTCTCTATATTTTTTAAATAAATTTAATTATCAGATCACAGATGTATAATTAACTGCAAAGTTCTATACATATGTCCCATATGTATAGAATTTTGCATTTTTAACATTGCAATTAATTATACATAAATAATATTATTACAAAGCAAAAAACGCAAACTATACCATCAAACTACTATATAATCACAAATAAACTTATATTAAAATTCTTTGGGGTATTAATGTAATAGAAATTCGATCTAACAATACGCTTAAGTTTTATTCACATTATGATGGTTTGTCTATATACAGAAAAAAATAATGACAGCAACAAAGACGTTGATCTGTTATTTCCAGTCGAAAGAACAGCAGATGTTGACTAAACGCATTTATACGAATGTAAGGCGTGTTATTCGTACACGTCTTCTTTGTCCGCGATATAACGCACTACATCTCTAGGTCTTAATAGTCTCTGCGCATCCATGTCTGGAATCTCGAAACCAAATTCGTCTTCCATCGCCATTATAATTTCCACATGATCCAGAGAATCTAGACCTAGATCGTCGATGAAATGTGACTCCAAGCTCAGCTGAGGGGAGAGAATACAACATATTATTAGAATTTTATCGCATATATCTGGGCTTCCTGCACAACTGACATGTCCTAAGAATCAGTAAAATTGATAGAGCCAGATATATAAAGAAAATAAATATTTAAATATGTGTAAAATGTTTTAAAAAGAAAGAAAGATAAATATCTTTTTTATCACATATTTTGTTTTAGTGATGTGTGATAATCATTATATTCAATTAGCAATAATTAATAATAAAAGGTTTGTATCCACATGTCAGTACATATGCAGACGCCACGATCAAGCGAGGTGTTAACCAACTATTCTTTATTTTAAAAGCTATTTTTTAAGATTTCCAGCAAATTTATAGAAAGAAAAAACATACTATTATATTATATATGTAAAAAATTATATCAATTATTCTTAATATTGAAAAGCTATATGTATTCCAAAAGCCAATACATTTGCATATATTATATTGAATCTATTACTCTAGAGACTGAATATACTGAGAATATACTAATCTCTTGTAGGTACCTTCGCGAGTTCAACTTTGTCATAAAGTTTCAGAACTAAGAGCACCCGCTGACTGATAATGTCAAGGGTTAGCGGATCCTTATGGCTGTAGTGGCGCACCTGCTTGATGCGTGTGTCCTTTAAGCCCTGTAAAATTTTTCCCATAAAAAAATATATTTATGTAACCTTTTCTGTGAGGCCTTCATTATAAACAGCCACAGCTTTCAATACACGTTCTTCAATATCCTTAATAGATTTTGGTTTTGTTTTAACATCCTGACAATATCCACGATTGCACTTCACCTGCATTTAGTATAAAAAATTTTGCTATTTTAATGTTTACAAAAGGTTATTCTACAAAAGAGTTTAGTTATATTCCACTAAACATATAAAGCACATCTTTTTATATCTCTTTAAATTATTGTCATTTAAACTGATTAAAAATTGACATCTTATATAAATCTAAATACAATAGAAATATAATAACATAGATGAGAATTTGTTAGATTGTAATATAAATTTAAAAGTAATAATTAAATGTTTTAAATATTAAAAAAATTAAATTAAAAATTAAAAAATTGAAGCAAATATTCAAATTTTAAATGATTTACTTTAGAACAAGATATAGTGATTTAGAAATGCTTATTAATAAATAAAAGATTAATTTTTAAATTAATTTCTAAATTCTCATCCTTCTAGTTTTCAATTTACATTTCCTAAAATATGTATTTTTCCACAATAAACACATATTCGCATACACATTTATTCTACTGAAAAGACAATAAGAAATAACACATTGTGTTATGCTTTTCCTTGTAAAATCGAATAAAAGAATTTTTTTAGACTGCAGAAATTTAAGGAAAATATAAAATTGCAGGTCAATCGCTGCATCTTGATAAATACGTCAGATCTTCGGTTATATAATGTGCATTTTACAAAACAACACGTCGCGCGAGGATTCGCGCAGCGGAGTCTCGGGCGTCCCAGAGCCGAGGAGACGACGTCCTCGGACGTTTACCTGTGCGACGACGAACGCGGTTTGTCCGGTGCTGTGCGACAGCCTCTGCTCGCGTTGTATCTGAATAAACGTGGTGCTCGCACAACGCAGCCGGCCGCTGATCGAGTTCCTGAGGCAGCCGGCACTCCTCGCCAACATACGAGCGCACGTGAGCGATGCCATTTTTCACTCCACGACGAAGAATGAGAAACAGCAAAAACGACGACGACGATGACGACCACGAGGACAACGAAGACGTTTCTATGGTTGGATTTACTCTCTCTCTATCGTCTATCAGAGAGAAACATCCACAAAGATTCGCAGCACGTGGTGACATCTACTTTCTTCAGGGTGCGTTCGAAAAATTCCTGCTCGTAGGAGCAGATTTCTTTGCTCTGATTGGTCGATTCGAAGCTACTCTATCTTATGAATAAGATTTTTGAAATCACTCTTTTTATTATTCTTATCAGAGAAGCGCAATAATTGACGCGATAAGTTTTATATATTTTTATTTTTAGACGTCAAATGTCAGTCTATATATGTAATAATTTTTTATGCAACATTGCGCGGAATTAGTATGTGAAATGTATCAAATAAATTACGTATAAATAGGAGGCAAAAATAGAATTTATTATAAAAAATTATTTATAATTATAAGCGATAGTATAACTTATTTTTAAATGTGATGAAGAATAAGAAATTATTAAAAATAGACAAGTATTTATATTTATATTACTATTATTATTCAAACATGTAGTTTAAATATCAATATATATTTGTTACCTATATTAAAAAGAAGCTGCACAATTCTTGTTTGTAGCATCTTAAATATATCTTTAATATGGCCATTGCAGTAAATGTGCAATTATTGATACAAACATAAATTATATTATTTTTTGCGTTAATCTATATAATGAAGCCATACATATACATATATATATATATATATATAATTAATATAATTAATGTTGCATATGTATGTATAACAAGTGTTTCAAAAATATATTCGCAAATATATATATTTCCATACTGCCTCACGCATTCAAAAATTATCAAGTGTTGTTTAATACAAAAAAAAGTATAACAAAATATCTTTTTACAATTTTAAAACGAATATACTACAAAAAAGAAAAATAAAATTCTTAATTATTGAACTGTTATTTCTCTTTATCTAACATTAACTGTTGCCTCAATCTATCTAACGTGAGCGGCAGTAGAGTGACAAATTCCTTGGATAATTTGATAAATTCGTATTTTTTAAATTGATCTTGAATATCCGAATGCTTGTCATAATAATTAACAATAAACGAATAAGCCTCGAGGCTCTTCTCTATGTTTTCTATCTTCTGTTCTAGGACGGAAGTTATGATCTTATTGAACAATCTTCCAATGTGGAAGTAAGAGTACAACGCTTGATATAATTCACCATTCGAGAAAGACGCGATGCCATCGTTGGATTCTTTCATCTCCAAAGAATTCACGTACGACTGGTAATTCTTTATGCTGCTTCTCGCCAAGCGTTCAATCTTCGCTGTCATCTGATCCGTTGGTTTTTGATTGAGCGCTTGCAAACGATCTATCTTTATGTCCAGGATCTCCGAATACGTTTCCGCTAATTCAAGCCAGATTTCCCGACAAATAACTCGATAAAATCGTGGACTTAATCCTTGACTAACTTCCTCCAAAATGTCTATTCGCCGTTTATGCATCTTCGCCTGCCTGTCTTCCTTCTCTTCGTAGAATGCCAGATACTTGTATGCCTGAGACATGTCTTGCGCAATACGCGCGTAATCTGATGCATGATTTTCAAAACCATAATACAGTTTTGCCTTATTTAGCCATTTTTGAACATTCAGGAATACTGGTCTAGCATCATCAAAATCCAATAGGTACTTATCTGTGATTTCACTGGTAATTACTTCTAATTCTGGTTCTAGATCTATGAATTTTGGATTCTCTGTAGCTTCGTTCGCGTAAGAGTATTTGTCGACTTCATTGGAAACTTCTGCATGCTTTGAATCATCCAATTCATCTTCCTGATCAGCTCTTTTCATTAATCTTTCCTTAGATGTACTTAAAAGGGCAATACCATACTTTGCCCAGCATCTAGCAATGTCTGCTGATCTGTGACAGAAATTTTCGTTTTCTGGAGCTGTGCTCTCGCATTTTTCGGTGTTCTTTGCTTTCAAGATCTCTGAGTATTTCTCTAATACACAGGACGCTGCAGCTAGATGATGCCTTGCTTGTGGAAATTTATCATTTTCTATAAAATATTGAGATATTGTCGCGGCATTTAAGGCCCACTCGATATAATCCAAATCTTGTGTTATTTTACTTTGGCTTAATTGCTTGCTCAGTGTTCTGTGACAATATAATGCAAAATTACATTTATCATCTAGCTCACGGCACACCTGTGCTAAATAATACAACGTTAATGTGTGAAGCTTCTCAAGAATATTTTTAGCGCACAAGTCACCCTCTATCTCTTCGATACCCATGATGGTCATCATATGAACAGGATCAAGTCGAACTTCTTCTGTAAACTTAATGTATATGCTTTCTGCTTGTTCTAAGAAATCTTTAGCCTCCTGATACAAGCCCTGTTGTGCGTAAACTATACCCATTTGATTGTTAGCACTTATAGCTGGTAAAATGCCTTCGGATGTCAGTTTATATTCTTCTAATAGATTGATACACCTCGTGAAATATTCTTTGGCAATTTCAGTATCTTGCATGTCAGCTTGTAAGATGCCTATGTTTAAATGAGTTATCGCAATCATTACAGTGCAGACAGTTTCTTTGGTAAGCACATCCAGTATTTCTGTTAATATCTCCATAGCTTTACATTTTCTTTCATAGAGTTGATTTGGATCGCACTTTGCTTCATGTTCCTTCGTCAGTACCTGAACCTCTTGATATTTTTCTTTTACCCATGATCGTGTGTAATCAGTTATTTCAAAATTATTATCGCTTTTGTTATCCATTTTATTAGAAATACTTTGACAACAAATGGCTTTATATATCTTTCGGTTTTTTCTTTTTTTTCTTTCTCTCTCTTGAAGTATCCAATTAAATTAGAAATTTTACCATCCACATATAGATTTTATTATATTTATCTTAGAGAGATATTCAAGATGACACAGATCAATTACAATCCTATGATGATCCTATGTAAGTTTTGTCTATTAACAAAAATAATTATATATGTTTATAAATATTTGAACATTTGAATTATTGTTTTGAAAACTATTGAGAATCAATGAATAATTATTATGCATAATCGTACCGTCAGAACTCGTAATCTTGTCCTATTAATGATAGGTAGCTCGAAACATAAAATTCTCACGATGTCATTGCTGTAATAAAACACTTGTCTCGTATTGTTTAAATACTCGTTTGCACCTTTAAAACCATATATGCTTAAAACTCTTTTAGTGTTTTGTTGCTATAAGAACCAGGGGCGTGCTGTTGCATTTCTCGAGGCGTGTTTCAAAATCTTCCGTTGATTGGAAAAACGTTTAATCGACCAATCGCGACTAGAGGCGCAAATATTCTTTCGTTCCGATTGGTCAATTAAACATTACTCTTCCTCCGAGGAGAGAATTTTTGAACGCACCTTTAAAATGACAAATTCATATATAAATATATATATATATATACATATATACACGTACATATAAAATATATATAATATATATACTAATAATATAATAAATAATTATAATAAATAATATAGATAATAATAATAATATTAATATATATATATATATATATATATATATATATATAATATTATTATATATATTAAATATAATTATTTTATTTGCCAAAATTTCGATCAGAATTAGAGCGATATCGATAACGATATCTCCGCAGCACAGTGACATTTAGCTGTCACCGCGTGGCAAGCGTGTATTCTTCGCGAGTGGCAGCTCGGAAAGCAGCTGATGACGGTCGCTCGCGCAGGTAGAGAAAGAGTCTGTCGTCGCACAGTTGGTGTTTATCTTCATCGCGAGGATTCTTTTTTCGTTTCGCCGCGAGACGAAAAAGGCATCATCGGCATAATTACGGACGAGGTCTCGGATAAAGTGCGCGTGCCGCGTCGTCTCGTCAGTGCCATATGTATCTTTGTCGACGACGTTGCTCGATATGTGGGTGAAGCCGCAAGAGGTGCTGCTCGCCAACGCATTCTGGTAAAGTCGCACGGGCTTTACGCGCGTTTCGTTAATTCATTACATTTTATCGCGATCGGCAAAATTAATTCACTCGTCGATTATCGTCTCTCAAGTTGTTGATTATATGTCAAAACGTGTTGTACGGATTTTTGTTGAAATAGCGATCGGCGGCACAACCGTTCTGAATGTTTACATCGTGTCAAAAACACAGCTGATGGGAAGTTCCCTCTCAGGGGAGCTCGATTTTTATCGCAATGTTAATTACTCATTGTTTATTAGCGTATAAATTTGCGTCTCTTTGAGATAAGAGAGAAATATTAGCGGGCATTAACGTAAAGTCATAATAAAATTGTATTTTTATACGCGAACTACGTAGATAACGAAAAAACGCTAGAAACTGTAAAAATGTGTATATAAATTTGATGCCGTATTTTGTCACGCAAATATCTGGTATCGCGTTTGATAAGCGGCGATATTGGCATTAACGCGTATCTTCAAATGTGTATATGCTTTGTCTCAATAACAGTTAATATATAATATATAGATATTAATAAAATAATTGTGGAATTAATAATAATTGTTATTAATAAAGTAAGTTTAATAAAGTAATTATGAATAATAATAATCCAAACATGTGTATGCTAAAATAAATAAATATTTTATGATTTTTTAAAATTTCTATTTAAATAATATACTTTGACAATCAACTTTTAATTATCTAGTTGATATCAATGGATATTATATTTACTATTATTTTTTTAGATATTTATTAGAGACATTTAGTGTGTGAAAATAAATTTCTTTATTTTAATTATGCCCTGAAATATGAATTTATATTAAATGATAATTATTTTAAAGACTGTTTTCTTTTTCAAAAAACATAGATAAAATATATTTAATTAATGCATATACATAATTAAAATATTAGTGAAATAAAATTACTTGTTATTTTGCAATAGGATTAGTGAGCAGGAAACCGTATATTTTGTTTTACAACGTCGCAAAGGACATGGAAAAGCAAAAGGTCTCACCTCTATACTGGTGGGCACATTGGATAGTGTCTTTGACACTAAACCACCACCTTTTAGAATTCTTCATCAAACACCATCATCTGAAGTTTATTGGGGTAATGTATTATAATCAAATTTGAATAAAGTTTTCAAAAGTATAGTCTTGATAGATAAGATAGATAATATATTTTAAAAAAGAAAAAATAGAGAAAAGGAAATAATTTTTACCTGAACATAACTTTAATCAAATTATGTATTTATGCATATGATTGTTATTGTATTGTTTCTATACGTGTATTGTATGCAGATTTTAAAAAATGTAAGGGCAATATGTATACAACATATATGTACGCAAGCATTATTTTAGTAGCAATGATAGTAGGACAATAACCGATAACAGCCTGAATTAGCATAAACAAATGCCAGCTGTGTAAAAAGCAGATGTTGGAGGATTATAAGAAGTTCAATATTCTCTTTCATCTATATATAGTTTAGTTTTATATCTGTGCACTTATGACTTTGAGAAATTACTGAAAATAGATTGTCTTTGTTTTAAGCAATCTGAATCTTTAATATTTTTTTTATATTGGATATTTATAGAGGTGGCATGTTCCTTGACTCGTGAAGAGATTTTGCAAGATTGGGAATGGCTTCATACAAATTTAATGACTACACTCACATCGTTCGATACCGAGGAAGAGATAACGGAATTCGTTTGCTGTAAAATCCAATCCATAATAGCAAATAGCATTCCGGATTCTCAATTTGCAGATGGTAGAATTATTCATTATTATATAAATCTGTTTAACAATATTATTGTAAATGTACATAAATTAAATATTGATATTGTTTGCAGAAGAAGACCCAGAATCTTTTAAAACTATGTCTTTTAAATTTCACCAATTGTTCAATATACCAAAAGAGGACAAATTGGTCAATTATTATTCATGCAGGTCTTTAAATTTAAAATATATAGTATTGAATATATAATTTAGGCTAAATCGTTAAACGTTATCTTTTTCTCTTAGTTACTGGAAATCTCGATTACCTAGACAAGGATGGCTCTATTTATCTGTAAATCACATGTGCTTTTATGCTTACATATTGGCAAGAGAAACAAAGTTGATTGTAAGATGGACAGATATTACTGAATTAAGCAAAACTAATGCCCTTCTAGTTCCAGATAGTATACGTGTCGTAACGCGTGACAATAAAGAGGTAAACATTAATATGCATCTCTTTACATTTCTATGTATTATTATTTTATATATATGACAGTTAATCAACTTCAACATTCATCTTCTGTGTATTACAGCATTATTTTTCTATGTTTTTACATAAATCTGAAACCTATTCATTAATGGAACAACTGACCAATATTGCTATGAAGAGGTATTTGATTATTTCTAACATCTATTGTGTATAAAAAACATATCTTCACGAATTTTATTAATATCGATTTTTACTCCTGCTTTCCCCAGGCTCATTGATGAAAAAAGTGGATTCAATGAGGATAGAGATTTATTGAATAAATTAAGGTATATTTTGATATACATTTATTTTGATATACATTTGTTTTTCAACAAATTGGATTAAAGAATAAACATTGAATTAATTTTTAATTTAGCAAAAACGTGCCTAAGAAACCATCTTTCTTGAAGAGAGATCTTGATGCACGAGCACATTCAGAAGCATACAGGCTTCAGTTTAGATTGCCAGGAACTGAAAAGTTGGATGGTAGTATTGATGCAACCTTATGGACTCCATATAACAAAAAATACGTCTGGGGAAAGATATACTTATCACAAAATTATCTTTGCTTTGAAAGCAGAGTAAATATCTTTATAAAATATGATATATACAAGCATTAAATATAAATATAAAACTAATAATATTTGCATTTATCTAGGTAAGAAGACAAGTTAGCTTAGTTGTACCTTTGAGGGAAGTGACACTCGTTGAATCAGCGGAAAATCAGTCTAGTGCAGGAGCGGATAAGTCGATACTGGTTACGACGTCGCGTTCATCCTTTCTATTCGCTCAAATCCACGACAGAGATTTCGTTGTGCAAAAAATCTCGGAGCTCCTAGCAAAGTCCAAGCTTAATTATATGTATGTGTTGCATTATAGCACGATATTTTCTAGCTGATATAAAATATATAATATACGATACACAAGAATACACGAATTGTAATCTTGTTACATGCTTTATGATGTAGAACTAAAGATAACGTATGTACGTCAAATTCCTCGAGCAGTAACATTAGCAACTGCGAAGAAGTGAAACCTACAGAACAATGGAAACCTCAACCGCCGTTAATGATGCTTTTCAAAGCTCCATTGACCCCCGAAGCCGCGTTGAAGCAAGAAGCTAAAGGGAAACAATGGGAGCTTCATTTTGCAGAATATGGAAGGGGAATAACAATGTATAGGACTACGGAAACGTCAAAACTCGTTATTCAAGGAATACCACAATCCCTTCGAGGAGAAGTTTGGCTTACCTTTTCTGGTAAAGATATATTTATATATATATATATATAAACGATTCAGTATATCAAATAATAAATGTGACTAACAAATTTTATTACAGGTGCTTTAAATGAAAAAGCAATGAATCCAGAATTATATAAATCGCTTGTTGAACAGGCTCTTGGTAAATCGTGTCAAGCAAATGAAGAAATCGAAAGAGATTTACATAGATCGTTACCAGAACACCCTGCTTTCCAGTCCGATACTGGAATCAGCGCTCTACGAAGGGTACTTTCTGCCTATGCATGGCGAAATCCTCAGATTGGCAAGTTCAATATTTTCTCTCTTTATGACAGTAATTTTAAATTTTTATGTATCTAAATTGTTCAGATTTTGTTAATAATTTTAAATTGTTTTAAATTATTAAAATAATTATATTTGTTTTTTATATACCTCTAGTTTTTATATTTAAATTATTAATTAATTTTATATTAATATTAATAATATTAATATAATATATATTATTAATAACTATTAAATATTAAGACTATTGAAAGTCAATATCTTTAAAATAAAATATAAAAATTTCTTAACATTTGTTTATTAGAAATAATTATATAATTTAATGATATTGTCATTTGTTAATATTAAATTGATACGAGAATACATTAAGAATTTTTCATAAATGTTTTTACAGGCTATTGTCAAGCAATGAACATAGTGGCATCGGTCTTGCTAATCTATTGCTCTGAGGAATCAGCATTCTGGCAGTTATGTAATGTTTGTGAGTCATTACTACCTGATTACTATGATCGGAGAGTAGTCGGTGCTCTCGTTGACCAAGGTCTTTTAGAGGAATTGGCTGCCGAGCATTTGTCAACTTTACACGCCAAGTTACAAGAACTCGGCCTAATAAAAGTTATCTCGCTATCTTGGTTTTTAACTATATTTTTGAGCGTCATGCCAACAAGTAGTGCCGTGAATATTATGGATTGTTTCTTCTATGATGGAGCAAAAGTTATATTTCAGGTAAGAAATTCGACGAAAAATTCAAAATTTGCCATATAATGTGTATCTCAAAAATTTTTAATTAGAATATATATTTCAAAATGAGATCTCTTTCTCATTTATTAAATTATAATAATGACATTTAAAATAAATAGAGCATTCTTATTGAATTAGATAGCATTGACAGTGTTGGCATGGAATCAAGAGAAATTACTCAACTGTCGTGATGATGGAGAAGCTATGCAACTGTTGACAGATTATCTTGGCGGTGTTTATAACGATGAAGGTCCAATATTTCCTCGACCAATTGATAGCACGTCACCCAATAAGGCAAGAAAATATATAATACATAATATATTTTATTTTTTATACATTTAACATGATGATTGATAAATTATAATATAGCTGAAATATATTGATTATTGTAGAGTATATCTGTCCAAACATTAATTTACGAAGCATACTCGAGATATGGATCCCTAACAATCGGTGGGATAGAAAGATTACGCCTAAAGCATAGACTTAGGGTAGTTCAAAGTCTTGAAGATGGAATAGAAAAGAATGTAATCAGAAGCGTTATTGTTGACAAATATATGAAAATGGAAGAATTGCAGGTAACGCAAATTATTATATTTTATGCTTAATTTATGATTAGATTATATTTTATATAATCTAAGTTCAGAATGTGATTGCGCAAATACTTTAATTATTATGTGTGAATATATGTTTACAGGAGTTATTAAGCTTAGTAAGAGAAGAACTAATGAGTCAACGAAAATCTGAACCTGATCGCTACGATCCAACCCAGCCGCCGTACGAAGCGTATAAAGTAGATTTTGATTTATTCAGACTATTATTTGGTGGCCTGTCTCCATGGGGAAAATGCACTCAGGCTGAATCTCTCTCCGCTCGATTATTCCGTGTAAGTTCGATCTTTTTAAACAAATCAGTTTCTCACTTAATTAACAACAATAAGCTTGTACATATATAAAAGTTATGTTTGTTCAAAAACTTTGTATTTTATTAACTCTTTAAGTGCAGCGCATTTTATTTGAAAATCATTGTCCATAATCGCATATTTACAACTTTTGCAATCGATTTTTGAGAACGCATGTACATGTTCGTAAATGAGAGATTGCTTTTACAATTTTGGTTACAATCAATTACACGCAATATAAAATTAACATTAATTCAGTATTCATAGTCATCTAAAAATATCGTTTTAGTTGATGGATCGTAATCGCGACGGTTTGCTAAACTTCCGAGAACTAGTGCAGGCTATAGGAATGACAGCGACAGCTGATCTGACACAAAGATTAAAACTGCTGTATACATTGCATTTGCCGCCGCTTCTTACGCCTGTTGATTTCGACTCACCGACACATTCGGCAGGTAAATATTCAGCAATTTATGTAACTAATATATTTTAACGTGGTGTGTGTGTGGCACTTTTTATTTATATATGTGTTGTACATGTGTTACTACCAATTGATTAGATGGAGCCGAAGTAGCAGCAGAAGCTACAGATTTCTTCGACAGCATGGAGCAGAGTGTAGCTTCCTTAGAAATGCCAGTTAGTGTGGCAGAAGAGCCAACTGTGGGCACTTTATCGCGATCCACAAGCTTGAATAGTCAGCAGGGTGATCAGTCATGGGAAGTTCAGAGTATGGGTAGCTTACGCTCTATGATAGCGTCGAAGGACAGTCCGTTGGATTTCAAAACTGTGCCAAAAATGTCTCAAGGACATTTTATAGCCTTATGGAAAACTCTTTATGATATGTTTCCTGCACAACCTGAAGAACAAGAGACGTATCACTGTATTGCTTCCATAGGTAAGAAATATGTATATAATTATGTATATCTAAAGGGACTACTTTGTAAAATTTGTTTAATTACAATAAAATAACTCAAAAACCACAGGTACCCTTCTGCTCCAGCTAGGAGATGTTGGTAAGAAATTTTATGTAGAAAGAGAAGAATCTGAAGATAGCTTGCTTCTAGCTGCTTCCGCTGCCCAAACTTCTTCAGTTATCGAAAGGGTAAATATATATCTAATTGTACTGACAATTAATTAATATTCTTTATTGCAGTAGTAAGTTTATTTATTCGATGTTTGTTACAGTCACCTGATCGTAATGGAAATCCGTCGAGTATAGCGTCATCCGCTGATCCCGATTGGTCGATAACTGTTGAACAATTTTTGGCATCCGCTTTAACTGGCCAAGCGATAGTGGATTTCTTTAGTAAACCAACCGATCTCATGGAAGCTATGGCAACATTGAAGAATCGTAGATTCAATCGAGTTCATTCTTTATCAGATACTCCAACTCTGAATGGATGACATATGGTAATCAATGTGTAAGAGAATACAATATCTACATACTTCTCAAATAATTGCCTCTCAGACAAATTGACAAAAGAGAAGACAGAAAATTCTTTAAGAGAAATACATACACACATTATTAGAGAATGGATTTTAATTTGAAATGAAACTCATTTATAGTGCAATATATACAATATGATAAGCATCCTAATTTATCACGAAAAGCGATACTGATAATTGAAAAATCGCATCAAGATCTGTTTAAGTTTTTCCTAAATTATGCATACAGGAAAATATAAACTTTAAATATAGATTATCTTATAACATTATAGTATCGATAAACGATATAGTTTTTATTAATTTTGAAGAATTTCAGATGACAGGATATACATTTAATATACATTGGCCTATTTTATTATATCTGGTAAATATATAACGAGATGCGTCAATAGTAAATACTCAGGGTAAAAATTTGAAGCCAGTTCCATTATTTTAAGATCATGTATAAGAATTCCAACCGCCTAGTGTCTAGTATTAACACATGACATATATATATATATATATATGTATATAAGATGCGCTTTTTCAAACATATTGTTTAACAAAAATATATTAAATGATTAGAAGAATGTAATATGTATGATAAAAAAATATTGGATATATGTCAATAGTTATTTACTTATAAGCTTATTATTCTAATTTTACTTTACAATGTTAAATTACATTAAACTTTATGTACAAATATTATAGAATATTGACATATTATTCAAGTATTATTTAGCTATTATAGAGAAATAAATGGAGAAATATCGAATATAGAACTAAAAATTTAAAAAATTACGTAGAGTGCATCTACATCAGAATTGCAAACATTGCAAAATTTATCTTGCAACAAATTATAAATTTCTTATATTATGACATATTCTAGCAAAAAAAATAATATGCAAATACATTAAACATACTCTAATAAGAATATGCCATATCTGAAATGAATAACAAAGTAAACTATCTTTTCTAATTTGTTTGATTACAATATTAAGTCAAAATTTTTTAATTATATGCAATTAAAAATATATATCTCAAAAATTATTCTATAAACAATATACGTAAATAATAATAAAAATTAATCTGCATACTTGAGGATAATGCAATTTTGATATGCAGTATTATTTGAGAATTCTAATTGTTGCCTTCCAATACAAATTTGATTTATTTATAAAAAATTTCACAGTTAGGATTTATGATTTTCCAATTATATTCAGTGTATAAATTTAGGAACTTATATGAGAAAAAGAAAAATTACTTAATTGGAAAAAGTTTTTCTAAATTTGAACTTTGTGATATAATTAGAAGTTTTTTTTAGGCTATTCAACTTTAAAGCTAATATGCGTATCTAAAATAATAATATGAAATAAATTAATATGAAAAATTTTAGATGATAATTATAACAAATTGCATTGTACACTACATTGCCTAAAAATATTGAACTGTTTGTTTCTTGAAAAGATTTTTTTAATATTTGCAATCAGGGCAACAAAGCTTTAGATTTGCTCTATCAGATAAGAATGGATTTTTATGTAAGATAGAGTTTGATCGATTACAAATTCATTAAGAATAGCCAATTCCAATTGTACATGGCACAACATGATTATACATATACTTTAGTGATAATTTTTATTTTTATATAACCGGAGAATATATTCACACAAACATAATTTTACAAACGTGATTCGCGAACGATAATATAGCATTTGACATATACGGAAATGTCTTATTATATCAATGTATTATATGTGTATATAGATATTTCATACCTGTACTGTATGTATAAAAATATTAAATAAATATCATATATATTATATACAATGTACATCCATGGAGACAATGATTTGTCTCATTTAAATGAGAAAAATCAAGTCTAAAAGTTTGCATATAGTTTAAAAATTCACATCATAATTTCTGGAGAAACCTCTTTATATATTTGAAGTTTTGATAGCTAATAAATTTTTTTCAATTATATAAATTTATTATTTCCAGTGGGATGTATAATGGATATATTTTTTTTTTAAATGTTATTATTTTTGATAAATATTAACAATTATTCAAGTAATATTTACAAATTCAATTTCTATAAAACCACTATTTTTGAAATAACTTTTATATTAACTTTGTAAAAAAAATAAGTAAATTTTATAACAATGCATGTAAACGGAGTTACAAGGGAAAAACATAATAAGTTCAAGAAAAACATAATAAGAATCTTTTTTTTATGTTTATTGAAAATTGGTCACATAATTTATATTAAAAATTCTTCGGTAAAAGCCCATCTTTCTTTGTCAATCGCACTAAACAATCATCTGATTCACCCTGTAAATATAAGTTCAACATAAGATTTTGTTATGTTAAGAGACTGTTATATCAATATTGTAACAATAGCAATATCATGATTTTATGTAATCTGTATATTAGTTAAGAATGAAAAATATTTGCGGAAGGAATACTATTAATTCATTATGTATGTGTACATGTACAAAAATCATTTGTACATACCATACGACGGATTGCTCCACAGATTGCATACATTTTATGAGTATCAGTCATGCGTCCAGTTTCTGGATCAACATCAGCCAATGTCAACTGTATCGATGCATGATCCTTGGCATGGATGATGCGATTGCTCGCAGAGCTGCAACACAGAAATACCTTCAAATGTATTTTTCAAGGTAAACTTTATGCACTTTTACAATCTTTTTAATTTTTGTTTTCTTACAGACATATCTACTTTATTTTATGTATAGATGGTATAAAAAGACTAAATTTCTGGGAAATTTGATACTGTAATTTAATGTATTTAACCTTACTTTATAGATTGCAAATTGCAATTTACTACGTTTTAAAATCGATCTTAAATATTAAAGAAAAGTGCGATTATGATCAATTGCGATTAAGTATATATATATATTTCAATACAAAATTTCACACATTAATATTTCCTTATAAAAAATTTATTCATAATCCAAAATATACACGTGTCTTACCATTTTCGTGGGATGTACAAGTCGACAAGAGTTCCCAAGTCGTTCTCCATTTTTTATAATATTCTGAAATAATATCGTAATACAGGCAATTAATATATCCTTTCTTTACGCAGAAAAAATACTACTGTGTCGTATTATTTAATAAATATTTTTCGCTTACAGTCGGCGTAACTCTCTCAAAATGGCAACCGAACGAAAAGACCGGATACATTCGATGACTGACGAGACCTCATACCTCATCGTGGCGGTAAGATTCAAAAACAATTTTTAAATAAAATTAGAGATATATTTTGAGTTTAATTAAATTAAATGATGAATGAAAATTTATTAATCCATCTCTTATTTTTCACTCATTATTTATTTATTTTTTATTAAAGATTTATATATATTATATTAATATTATTTTGTTATATTAATATTATTTTTTATATTATATTAATTTAATTTAATTGTATATTTAATTTTTTTAATTATATTATTATATAAATTTATTTTATTTTATATTATATTGGTTTATTATATATTTATTATTATATATTATTATATTAAAAATTAAAGAAAGAAATAATAGTAAGTTTCCTCTCTATAATATTTTCATGCTCTATGGCAAAACACCGGACGGTGCTGCCATCACGTGGGTATTCGTGGTAACTCGTGGTAGGTTTCTACGCGCAGTTCAATCGGAGCAGTTCGCGGGGACGGGACGGCTGGATGACGTCGTCCGGGGAACGACGACGCTCGGCGTCGCGTGCGACTCGAGATCAGCGATACCTCGGCGAGGCGAGCAGCGGAGTGCGGGTGCTACAAAACGGACCGCGGTAGAGGATCGCGTTCAGTAGCGGAGCGCGCCGCGCGCCGTATAGATCGTGTTTGTGTTTCGCTTGTACGCGCGAGCGAACCGTCATCGTACGCCTGTTGTTATGCATTGTACTACGTACGATCGGGCACGAGCGATGCGTCCTGTGCGTTTTTCGCGCGAAAGAGCGACGAGCTGATTGATCATCGGTAACGCAACGCGGATCCAACATGTCCATGAAGGTGAGTGTCGAAGAGCGTCGAGGCTCGCGATTTATACAGGGTCGCGAGATTTCCACTTCTCCCTTTTAGCATCTCGATCTCCGCATATTTATCTCGATAAAAAGTTGTATAGTGCATATTTATGCCTCGTTTTGCTGATCAGATACGGCAGGCAAGAAGGATAAAAATGCATTCCCAGATAGCAATAGTAATTAATTAAATTGAACATTAAAAAATAACTATACTTTTATTGCTACCTGAACATTTTTTATTTTCCTCCGTGTATTCTAAATTAAATTTAGCAGCTAGCATATGCATGTTACGTTAATATATTATTTGGCAGTCCCAAGTGATTCACAGTAAAATATTTATATATATATATATATTATATACATATATATATATATATATATATATATATATACATATATATATATATATTATTTATTACTAATTTCGAATCTATATAAATTTAATCAAACTTCTTAATGATAAAACAAGAATTAGACGTCATTATTGAAATATACGTCACTTGTTCGTAATTGTCGTCACTTTATCGTTTATCATTGTTCATTTTTTTTTCGACTAGTCAACTATTTTTCCTTGAGGAGAGAACGTCGCTGTCGATTCGAATGTGTACTTTGATCGTTATCTCTCGTTCTCGTGCGACATCATCGTATTAATCGAGTAAAACGCGAATGACACATTGTATGTTAAATGTATACCGCAGGAATATATCGTCTTATCTTTTATTAGCGCGTTATTCCTGGTTCGGACGATGAATGGACGCACCTGCGATTAAAAACGAAAGGCAAAGCTGTCGCTCCACGAGGCGCCGCTTAATCATTTCCTCGTCCAAATATTTTCACAGAATATAGCGGTTTTTTATTTTTTTTCTTATTTTTTAAATTATATTTTTTATTATTGATTTATTGTGATAATTTTCAAAAAATGAGATTAAAATAAAACGCACTGCGTGAACATGTGACATTACGATGATTTTTAATCAGAATATCGCACAAGTAAAAACAATTGAATAATTTAATCTACTTATGTCATTAATGAACTAGATTTTATGGAACGAATATTATACTGAATAGAGTTTAAAGCTGCAATGTCAATAATGTGTGCAATCGCTCAGCTTAGTTCGTTAAATTTACATTCTTCATCTACATGATATTACATAATAAAATTTATATCAGACTTGTCGATAAATTCGCAGTTGACAATCGTGAAAATTTGAAAACAAAAATATATCTATACATTTTTCTAAATATCTTGGTATTTATGAATATAGTTGAATAAAACTGTATTAATTTTTCTAGATACATTTAATATATTTATCTCTCTAGATAAAAATAATTTTATACAAAGATTAATCACTGCATCTCATTATGGAAATTTTTGAAATGAAAGCATCTCGATATCAGGATTACTCGCCTCTCGCGTTCTACATTTTAGAAGGAGATACTATTTGTTATCGTGCACGATATATCGGTGCAAAATCCTGGTAATAAGACTTTCCGCGTCATTAAGCATAGCTCAACGGTAACGCATTCTGCAATTTTACATTTGTAATCCGCGAAATCGGTGAACTGTGTGGAGTAAAGTTCTAGATATACGTTTGAAATTTTGCAAATTTATTTTCTTCCCGTTCGTGGAATTCCTCGAAATATTTCAGAGCGAAAGTTTCCAATCCGCGGTTTCAACAACTCGACACAAACAATTCTCGAGAGCAACGCAAATACATTCTCAATGCTTCCTAAAAGTTGTTTATGAGATAACTCGCGCTCGAAAATCGTCTCGTAAATAGTCGAAAGCAAGAGTCGAATTTCGATCGTCGTCAAAAAATTGCGAAGATATTTGCGCGGAAAATTTCAATGGATGGAATAAAGAGCACGTGCCGAGAAATATTAATCTCATGATCGTGGACATTTTTTTGAGATTATGAAGATGCTAAAAATATTTTTGTGAATATTTGAACTTTAGACGAGCCATCATCCATATTTACGTGCGGCTACATTATTATTCCACTATACATGTTTATTAGTTTCTGGTGCTTATAGGAATGTTTATTCTCTTCTTATTTTCGATGCGAAATTGATTCAAATGTTTTATGTAAATATTTTTGATAAAAATATGTATTGAATAATATAATTTCAAAATTAATGCAATATAGTTTATTAATTTGAAAATATTAATTTCTAAATTGATTAATTCAAATTAATGTGTTAAAATGATCTCTTGAAAAGTTTATAAGAATTTAAAGTTGTTTAAAAATTGTGTTAAATTCTCTTATAATTTTCAAGATTGAATGATACAATAAATATAAAGTACATTTATATATAATTTTATTATACTTTTATTATATATTTTATTTTTTTATTAATTTTATTTATTATATTACTTTATTATTGATTACATTATTATTTTATTATTTATTATATAATTTTGTTGTTTCATTAATTTTATTATATATTATATATTTTAAATTTATTTTTTATTGAGTAATAAATTTGAATTTTTCTGATTTTTATAAAAAAGAAAGGTTATATAACGTTATCGTATTGGGGTGTTCAATTTTATATTCATCATTACTTTAACGATTACAAAATATTCAGGGAACGTATTGACGAACTTAGACACTTCCTGAACGTTTGTACAGCTCGTAATTATCCCCAGTTGTAACCCATCTTACGTAAGCTCAAGGAAATAGGAATTTCATTAGCATGTTGATTAACCTGGTTTTCTTTCTTTTCAGAAGGAATCGCCTTGGGACGTGGAGTTGCATTTGGCGGCAGCACGTGGGGATGCTAAACGTCTCCGTGTTTTATTGGACTCTGGACGCGTCCACGTTGATTGCAAGGACAAGGTCAGTAACATGTATATTTTTATTCTTTTCAAAGAGTTTGCTAAACAATCGGACAAGTTTTGCAACAGTCGAAATAAAACACTCGTGATGCGCCCCACAATTTTTTTCTTTGAAATAAATTCTCTCTTCAAAAGCAACTAGTTTGGCCTCTTCTGAGAGCCCGTCTGATTGGATCTCCCAACTTTTTAAATTAATTTGTATATCAGTTTAATTAGTCAAAGTCATATGAGATCGCTTTAGAAATGTATATATATATTAGAACATGCACGCATAATTTTTTTTCATAAATTCTCTTTAAAAGCAACTAGATTGGCCCCTTTTTGAAGGTCCGTGGTATCTGATTGGATCTCCCAATTTTTTAAATTAACTTGAATATCGGTTTGATCAGTCAAAGTCGTATAAGATCGCTTTAAAAATGCGTATGCGATGTTGTAGGAAATAAAGTAGATGGAATCTCGCGGCTTCTGATTGCGAGATGGTGAACTTAGTATTACCATAAACCGACTATTTCGTGAGCGTAAAGCAGCGATTTTCTCTCCTAGTTGCCAGTCGGCTCATTATGCAAACGATGAGGAGCGAGCAATGCGCGAGTATATCGTTACACTCTTTTCGAAAGTGGTTTATTAGATCACGCGCGGACACTAATCGTGCCACTTTTCGACCTGGAAGCCAGAGGCGTTTTTACCGGCGAGCTCATCATCCGAAAGAAATCGTGTCACTGTCAGGATCGAATCGAGTCGCGATTTTGTTTAAAGTCGGCAAGCATGTAAAAACACTTTCTGCTGCGACTTTCTGTCCGTTCTCCAATCGAATATACCATTCCGCGAAGCACATACTTATATATAATTTTATTATTTTATTATTCTTTTTTATTATATAATTTTATTATTTTTTGTTACTTTTTTATTATTTTATTTATTATTTATATTATTATTTTACATTATTATTTTATATATGTATTTTATATATAATTTTCTACGTTATTATTTTATTATATATTATATAATTTTATTAATTTTGTTATATATTTATATTATAAATAATTTTAAGATTTATTTTATGAGATCTTAATTTACAAAAATAATGAAATCTTTAATTGTATATTTTAGATCAAACGTCAGTAAAGCGGGAATAAAATGTCTCGTCGTCGCTACGATATTCTTTTCTGTAGAAATAATTGTTCTTCAGACGAGATGCGACGTATTATCGTTATATTCATACTGCGTGCTATAATTGACGTGTTAATAGACTCAGAACACTTAGCGTATATCTTGATATATACGCTCACGAGGATCGATTAGAAAATACATACAGCGGCATACATTCACCGGCGCGAGGAAAGTTTCCGTAGCCAATTGAATCTTCGTATAAGTAAGCGTTAAGTTTTGCAAATGAGGTCATTTTCTTTCAGGATGGCACGACACCTTTGATTTTAGCTGCCGCCGGCGGTCACATCGACGCCGTGACCGAGCTGTTGCACCAAGGAGCGGATCCTAATGCCAAAAGACTGGTAAGTCCTGACCTTACAACAAAGTTGTTATCAAGCAATCTGAGAAGTGAATGAAATTCCCCTCGAGTGTAGCTAGTGGCACACAAGCGTGTCTATCACCTCATTCTGTATAATCATATATATATATATTAGCAAGAAAGAAAAAGAGAATACATATATTCACAGAGAGAATTTTCTCTTAAAATTTTTACCCTGAAAATCATGATAATCGTGAGACAATAATGTGGTATTAGAAGAATTTTAGAAGAGTTTTTCTGATTTATTATAACAAAAAATATTAATATGTACATAGTAAAATTAATCGAACATATTTTATTATGATAGATATTTATATTTTTATTATGGTAAATATTAATCAGAAAAACTCTTATAAAATTCATTCAGTAGGATCATATATATATACATATATTAACAAGAAAGACAGAGAATATGCACAGAGAGAATTTTCTCTTAAAATTTTTACCCTGAAAATCATGATAATCGTGAGACAATATGATATTGACAGAATTTTATAAGAGTTTTTCTGATTTACCACAATAAAAAATATTAATATATGTATAATAAAATTAATCGAACATATTTTATTGTGATAAATATTAATATTTTTATTATAGTAAATATTAATCAACAAACTCTCATAAAATTCTTGCAGTATCATCATATTGTCTTACGATTACCATGATTTTTAAGGTAAATTTTAATTGTAAGAGAAAATTCTCTCCGTGTGTATAACTTCTTCCTTTTATACTACATATGTGTAATATAAATAAGAGAACTCTTATATCTTTATTACATGAAATATTGCTTATGAAAAGGCATCGTACCTAGTCATTTTTATTATTATTTATTTTGATTAATTTAATAATTATTTACTAATTATTATTATTAAGTATATTTTATATATTTTAATTATTTTTTTATTCTTTTAAATTTTATTTATTGTTGTTGATTGTAACACGAGTGTTATCAAATGATTTATCTATATTAAACATTGGTTATCTCTTACAAAGATCATACGAGATAGTCATTGATGAGATAAGTGATATTCTGAAGACTCTTTATGCATAAAAAATCCATCTACGAAAGTGTCGTGTCATCGAGCTACGTCGCTTGCAATTCGGAATACTTATTTTAATTGTCGCAAAATATCTATAATTATAAAATATGATACATACAGTTATAACTATAAAATAGTTGTAATAACGTGATGACATGATGATGCATTTACCACACTTATCATCTTTGATCTATAATGCTGAAAAAGGGAGGAAGACGTTTTATTAACAAATGTTATATGTCTTCGGGATTATACGTTATTCCATTTCTTTCATATAATCATCATCGATATTTTTATCAGAACCGGTATTGAGCAGTCTTGAATCCACATGCCAATTGCACTTAAAGAACGGAATAAATAAGATCAGTACCACATATAACATGTAATAAGCACTGTGAAATAAACTCCGATCAATTTGATGTTGATTTGTTTTGCCATAACGAAGATTTAATCGCACGTTATAATTTTTTCACTTCTCTAATTTATCAAGTACTTATCTTGATAATCAAATTAAATTGAAATATATTAATGTTTCAATGTTAAATAGCATGCACAGAAGATTTATATTCTCAATTTATATAAATTTTATTCAAGTTGATAACTCTATCCTTTCTAAAGAGAAACTTTAAATTTGACAACCTTCTTGTTAAAAATATTTTTTTATCTATTTTTTTTCATTGCCTCTAGAAATAAAATTGATAAAACTTCCTGGAGGCACTATTCCACATGCAAGCTTTTTTTAAACGCGTGCAAAGAGTCCCAGGGTGAGACATAAAAAGCTCGTCGTATAGCACGTCACGTGAAGTAGGAAGCTGTCGGGCATTCCATTTTAAGTGCCTCGTGAAGATTTATCGTCAAACCCACGCCTCTCTCTTTCTGTCTCGATGTCTCGTGCCATCTAGAATTACTGCATTGTATGTAAATCGATGACAAAACTGCCAAGCGTTCGACCGAATGACACTTGCACTGTGCACAACTTACAAGAAGTGAACGAGTGACAGTTTAGGAAGTATTTCATAATTCACGATTTTTTCTTTAATATTAATTTTGCTAAATCAGTCTAATTATTTTTGCGTGGCGCAGAAAATCTCAATACACACAGAATATTTTGAAATTTGACAGATTTTAATTATTATTTTTTTTATTATGAAAAAAGGGGAAAATCTTTGCAATTTATGTATAAATAAATATAGAAAAATAAATTCTAGATGATCGGCTACGTTCGCGTTTGATATGATTATACTGTTAGAAACGAGGATTAGAATTGTTAGAAAGAGCGAATGTTACACGAATAAATGCGTATATCATTCAATGACGGAGTTAATCATATGATTTGTACTGCTATCCTGAGATTGAGAATAAACGATGACGACGAGCAGAATTGCGCAAACGCTGCGATTAAAAACCCGTTAAACGTATTCGTCGTCTTATGCAATCAGCGGATCCAGGATCATTTTCCGACTCGGTTGGAAAACGCGGTCCTCTCTAAATTAATATTCTGGAATCTCAAGACCGTTACTTACAGGCATAATTGTATCTCATTTCGATTTTCCATATTAATTTCTCGGTAGAGAAATGCGTAGAGTAATCTGTTAATAAATTGTTTAGAAGCAACAGTAATTAAACCGTAAAATTATAATCTGCGAAGAACGTGGAAATTTTTTTTCTTTTCAAATTTAAAAAATCCGTAAAAAATTTGGAACTTTAATAGCTTAATTTTAATAATTCTTTCAGTATTGATTTTAAAGCGTTACTTTGACATGAGATAAATATTTAATGATTTGTATATAATATATAAATATTCGCAAGGCGAGAAACGAGCTATTAGAGTTAAATGGAAAATAGAGGCAGAAAGAAATGCCAAGGTTGCTTAAATGAAACACACGTGAGCTTGTACTATAACATTATATTATAACGTGCGTGCAAGTTCGCGTGTTTCTAATAGCGTATAAAACATGCAACAAACGGTAACGTGGCAATTCAGGAATTATCGCTGATACTGTATGTCTATAATCTATTAAACGTATTAATCCTCTCTTTCTCTCTATCAGATGTACTATCACAGATATATAAATAAAATTAGAAAATCATACGTGTGTGTATATAGGTACATAAAGTGTCATATGTTATTCATAAAACATCAAAAACATCATAGTAACAAGGAAATAAATATTTCATGCTTCTTCTCAAGTTGAAGCAAAATGCAATTTTAATATTAATTAAATATACCATTAAATCTAACAAAACGTATATTTTACTTAAATACTTTTATATGTTTAATATGTATATTAATATTAATATTTTTATATTAATAATAATTTTTTATTTATTATATATATATTTTATATATTTCTATAAATTCTTACATATTAATATTTTATAAAATTTGGATAAGTATAAAATATTTAATTATTCTATTAGGTCTTTTATTCACATTAACTTGACATTTATTATATGACTTTAATTTTCAATGTGCAATTGTCGCAGAAAAATTAAAAAAGAAACTTCAATAGATAGTATCATCTAAAAATTCTCTATCCGCGATTATTGATCGTCTAAAAATGGACAACGCTGACAAGGGTGAATGACATCGCTAGGTCGTCTGACAGTCTCTGATAAATTACAGATCTTACAAGGTGTAGTCGCGCGCTGCAACAACAATTATGTCATAAACGAAGGGTTGATTGAAGCGATTCTGTAATGTAAAGCATCGATCAAATTTGTGTAATAATCGATCGAATTTGCCGTTTAATATCATCCGGCGAGAGTGTCACGCCTCATTTATTACTCATTATCTTTCGATCATTTTTCCGGTGAATTAATTGAACTTGATGTTCCGCGCTCTTGCAAAACGAAAATAACTTTAACCTTTTGTTGTCCCACTTGCGACAACCGATGGAACAATCGGCGGAATTTGCATTCGTAAGCTATAAAAACGTGGTACCGCTATAATGCACGCATGTCATGACTGATTCAGCAGATATCTCTCGGATGCAACCGAATCTTCAATTTATATCTCACGTCGGACTTTTCTTCGACAATCAGTTCTAATTTTTGATTGATATTAATTTTTTGCACGGATAGAATTTTCTCTGAAAAAATATTAATAAAAATAGAACATATTTTATATTGTAATAGATATTATTGTTTATCAGTAAATATTAATCAGAGAAACTCTTATAATATTCTTCCAATATCATATATACTGTCCC
Organism: Nylanderia fulva; assembly: GCF_048542155.1. Lineage (NCBI taxonomy): Eukaryota > Metazoa > Arthropoda > Insecta > Hymenoptera > Formicidae > Nylanderia > Nylanderia fulva. Next base: position 7,196,478 of record NW_028190263.1, read on the forward strand.
ATGATTATCATAATTTTCAGGGTAAATTCTAAGAAAAAATTCTCTGTGCAAATATTTATATTATTCTTATAAAAAACGCTCATATATGTATAACAAAAATTTACAGAAGATATGTATAAATCTCATTCTTATTCGAGAAATCAAATCCACGATGCACATATTTGATTTATTATAGCAATTGTTGATTTATTTTCATATTTAAGACATTTGAAAAACATTTTTAAATTAGATCGATCGAGGTATTTTCGAAAGTCCAAAAATTCTTTTGATTTGTGTTATTATTTATAAAAAATTATAAGCGATATAAATATGTTAAAAAAATAATGCATATTTTAGATTATATGCATTATTTTTTTCACATATTTATATTGCTTATAATTTTTTATAAATAATAACACAAATCAAAAGAATTTTTGGACTTTCGAAAATACCTCGATTGATCTAATTTAAAAAATTTTTTTCAAATATTTTAAATATAAAAATAAATCAACAATTGCTATAATAAATCAAATATATACGTCGTGGATTCGATTTCTCGAATTGACAGGACATTTTCGCGGGCGTCTCCTGCTCGCGCATGATTGCACCGATAGTCGGAGCGAAAGAAACGTGTCACGACTTTTATCGCCAAACATGACAGGTTGCGTTATAGAATTTCTGCGGTTTAGTAACGGATAGGTACATATATGTGTCCCCCGTTTTGTTCGCCACGCATCGCGGCACATGTAACTCCATGCACGCTCGTTGCATGCATGCACCCGCGCGGCCCATATCCAGACAGGGGAATCCGCTCTGCAAGTTTGCAAAAAAAAAAAGGAAAATAAAGTTCACCGCGCCTTGCAAACGGAGTGCGCAGGAGAGCAGAACTCCGAAAGATAAGTGCGATCAAGAATGTGGAAGGAAGCGCAGAGAGATTTTGCAATCTCTTCCTTTCTACTTAAAAGTAATGCTAATACTAAAGAAAAAAGAATGTGCCACACCTCGCAAATTAAAGTTTTCGAAAAATGTTTAAGAGAGAAAAGAGAAGAAGGAGAAAAACAGGACAAAGCTGTATGAGAGTTCGTCGCTCCTTCGAGAGAAGCTTTACGACAGTGAAAGTACATTTTACTCGTGACGGGCTATATTTACTTAGGCATAGGCCTATATAATGTCTGTGCGAAAGGGACATGGAAATAAATCATGCGGTTAAGAAATTAATACCCGTAGAGAGAAATTAAATCCGTATAAAATAAAAATGTAGAGAGGAAAATGAACTCCATTGCAGTTTGTATCAGTTTCTTCGAGTCAGATTTAAGTAATGTAGATAATATTATGCGGGGTATATCTAAATAAGAGCGAAAAAATTTAGGAGATGAGATTCTTTGTCGAAAATTAAGGGGAGTTTTTTTTAAAGAAACAAAAATTAAGTTAATTTTTTTTCCTCAAATTTCAGGCAAATTAAAGAAATGAAACTTGATGGATATTTTCCACTAATAAAAAGGATATTTATTAATATTTAAAAACTTTTACCTCCCTCTTTAAAAAAATGTAACTACTCAGGGAAGGAGATATAAGAATTTGATAAAGAATCATCTAAAATTTTTCGCACTTATCTAGATATACCCTGTATATATAATCTTATATATAAATATAAATCTCGATGCAATTTTTAAGATGTGTTATTAAAAAAAGATTTGTGAATTCTATCGCAAAGATCTTTTTGCGAAAGAGATATCACGACGAGAAATTTGAAAACATCATTTAGTCCTTAATTAATTTGGGTGCGATAACTTGGAGAAATAGAACCTTAAGAACTCTTTACGTGTGTAAATAAGAAAGAGAGTGATTTAATTTTCTTTCTTCAGATTGCTTTCAAAAAGCGTGTCGAGTCTCGTTGCGCTTATTTGATGAAATAGCGCCGTGTAAATTTGGCAATTTACTAACATCTCGTGCCGCATTTCTAATTTATTTTTTCCGCGCTTATATAGGATATACGATCGAAATCGTATTCCTTCCTTTTCCCCTCTCTTCAGAGAATTTATCTTCCCTCGTGAAAGCGTAACGCGCCGGATTCTAATTGCTTCGTCACGTAATTTCGAAGCTTGTATCTCGAAATAAACTCCGATTGTATATTTCGATATCGATGAAAGTTTCGAAAATTTATCGCTTCGCGCCCGATCACGACATGTGCTTTATACATGGCGGATAGTCACGCTTTATAACGCTAGCTATTATCTTAAATTAGGTGAAGGACACAGATCCGCATACGTTTGTATTGTAAAACAGCGTTACGATGCTTTGTAGAAATCAATAGTTAAGAACTGCAAAGTCTCACTATTGTGTACGAGATCGACGAGAATTAATTAATAATTTACAAATAATGTTCTATTATAAGAAACTCGTAGATAAGACTTACATTATCGATCTTTTTCCTCTTCTCTCGACTCATTTGTCATCGTGTTTATCTGCATGATAATATATATAGAAACTTACGAAATCGCGACCTCGTAAATTTTACCTTGAACTTGGATGAAATGGTCCACTTAACTCGAGTATCTTTTTAAAAGGAAAAGAGAAAAATATTCATTATGATTTATTTCAAATAGAAATATTTTCATAATTTTTTATAATTCAAAATAGAATAAATAAATTATTCTTAATTAGAAAAATCGGAGAAATTATCATAAAAACAATCTATTAAAATTATAAAATATATATATATATATATCTGTTTAAAATTCATATAATTTTTTTAATAATTAATTGACCTGGAAAAAAATATTTGAGATACTCAAGTGCACATTATCTATGACAGTATAATCATATATATAATGAAATAATCGCATTGTTTTTGCAGACCGGAACAACGTCTTTGTTTTTCGCCGCCCAGGGTGGTTACATGGACATCGCGAATCTACTTTTGGAACATGGCGCGATCGTGGATTCATGTAGTATAGTAAGTAAAAAAGCGTCAGTGTGTAAGCGAGATCTCGCTGCTCTTTAAACACGCTAATGTATTCCACGTGGATTTCAGGACGGGGGCACGCCGCTCTTCGTTGCATGCCAATACGGTCATCTGGACGTTGTGGAGGGTTTAATAGAGAGAGGTGCCAGTCCGAACGCTCACATGAAAGTAAGAGAGCGGAATTTTATCTCCCTATATCCCGACAGAACTTTATACTCATTAAGCGTACGAGAGAAAATGACATTTAGCGGAGCAATAATTTATTTTCGTCAAGCTCCATTAAACTCATCAATTATGTCTCTAATAATTTCAAGATCTATATATCTTTACGAGCGAAGATTTCTAGAGGTAAATAATTATTTTATCGAATATAAATTTCTCTCGAGTCGAGTTGCGAATCTCTCCGACAAGTTAAATCGCTCTTTATGCATATATGTGTTCCATAAGAGTTTATAAAATTGAAGTCTATCGCCAAAAAAGAACGTTCCAATTCGATCGAAAACGTACTATGTATATATTCTCAGTGTGACATTAATATGCAAACGTTTTAAGAATTAATTACGGTTTATTAGGACGGCGCCACGGCACTGTTTATCGCTGCCCAGAACGGTCATCTTCGTATTCTGGAGGTCCTCCTGGAGCGCGGGGCGAAGACGGACGCAGCGAGGACGGATGGCGCCACGCCTCTCTGGATCGCGTCGCAGATGGGACACGACCACGTCGTCAGGAGGCTGTTAAAGGCCGGCGCCAAGGTCGACGCCACTAGACACGTAAGTCCTGCGTTTTCCATAATTTGGCAAACAACCGTGTTGTGTCACCGCGAACCATCTATTCTTGCAGGACGGCGCAACTCCGCTTTTCAAAGCTGCCCATAAAGGTCACACGGCCGTCATTGGCGAGCTGCTCAAATATCGTCCCTCGCTCGGTGTACTTCCTGTAAGTCTCAGCACGAGTATCAAAGGAAAAAAAAATTAACGAAGCAATTTTGCAAAGCAGTCTTACCTTACCGACGACAGCCTATTTTAAACGATTTAAAATTCTGCAATTAAAAACAATTTTACATGTGCGTGAGATAAAAAATGAGAGATCTCTACTATACATAGTATAAAAATTTGATATACCATATAATATATATTATATAATAATTATGCTATATATAATTTTATATAATATATATATATATATATATATATATATCTAACTCTACGTAGAAATCATATTATATGCAAGAAATGACTGAAATTTTTTATCGTTTTAAGAATGGCGAAAGTGCACTGCACGCTGCAGCCTTGACGGGACACATGACAGTCGCGAGGCAACTTGTAGGAGCTGGGGCTGATCCGTTGCTCGTAAATCAGGAGGGCATCACGCCACTTCAGCTAGCTGTCAGGCACTCGCAGACGCAGGTCGCCAATTACCTAAGGGATAAAGTGAGAGTGCGAACCGCATCCTGTTAATGATATTATTTCTATCGAGAATCTCGAGATATCATTCGGCTCAAATCAATTTCTAAACAGGATGTAGGGGCACCAGATAGAGCGATGCGAGAAAAAAAATAGTCGATCTCCATAAGAGTTTTATTACTGATAAGAGAATCCTTATATAATGTTATATTTGGAAAATTATTTTATTATTTCGTTATATATATTTTATTAAAGAATATCTCTGTTATCATATGTGGAGAAAAGGATACGCGCACGAGCGTATATTTGTTCTTTTATTGTTAATGAAACTCTTATTGACACTAAAAATAAAACTGAGCTACTTTTTCGTACACTGCTCTGTATTACATAAGTGATATTAATGACGATCATTAAATACGCGAAGGATGCGATGACAGGAAATTTAACAATTTCACGTAGTGAATACGCTGACAAGCACAAGTAGGTCGGTTATATCAATAGAGACTGTAATCAGAAATCCGTCTTTATTAGAGAGTGGGTCTGTTTATTTTAATTGCTCTTTTTCCTGAATATATGCCAATTTGATTTTAAGTACAGAAAGAATAATTTAAAAAGTGCAATTAAAACGAACAGATCTATTATAGAGAGTGTATATAATCATAATACCGTTCCATTCTGTGGTAAATATCCCGGTAAAAATATTTTAATACATTTTTCTACTGTAAATATAGTATAGCCAAAATGTTATAAACGCCTGAAAGATAATAGATCTGTTTCTTTTTGTATTTCGCAATATAAACGCATGTGTTAAAATATATATCATAGATTTTCCGAACTTATTAGTTATAATCTTATGTTATAAAAATTCAACGTTTGTCTAGAGCATAATTACAGAGAAGTGATGTCGAGATTTCTCGAAACTGATAAGTTTCTAAGACTGAATGATTTGCCTTGAAATACATATTTTTTCTATTGTTCTATTCTGCAGATCTTTTAAAATCTATCTTATATTAGATAACAAGGGATGTGCAAAACGATAAGATTGTAATCGTTATTTGTTTATAATTTTATTAAAATACTGACACTGAACAATGCACACTGAACAATGTTCTGCGAAAAACTGAAACAGTTCAGCGCATTTATATTTTCAATTAAAAATAAATCAATAAATTTCTTATGAATAAAAATAATATATATAAATAAATAATAAATGAAATAAGTCACAATAAAGTGTGATACTTAAACACTTCAATATTCAAATATTTTGTAATAATTTTAGCTTTATGGGGAAGTAATAAGTACTCTTCCCGTCTTCCTAACACTCGGTTCATTAGTTATAATTATTGTTATTGTTAACGAAAAAAATTAATAAATAACTTTATAAAGAAAGTAATCGTTACTAATAATATATAAAGTTATGTACATTACAAATATATTACGTTATAAAGTAGTATTTATATTATTGTTCCTTCACGAGAAATATATTATGCGCATTTATTACATAAATTTATATAATTATTGTTATGTTAATATTATCTTATTTTATTGTATTTATCACAGAATAATTCACATAGCACATGGACATAAATTGAATATAAACTGATTACATTTACAGGCGAAACATACTTGAATAAAATTAATAATTTTTATTAATTCTATGATTATGATACTATAACAAAAATCTGGATTTTATGCGAATTATGTTCATATTTTTAATTAATAATACAATCTATTTGACTTTTTAATTAATAATTCAGAAAGTTGATTTTTTGCTTTACGATTAACTTAATTTTATTTCTATTAATTTCCATTTTTCACTTATGTCTATTAAATAAAACAAAAAATAGAACGCAAAAAATATATAATCTAATGTGGATTGACATGAATGATAATTAAATATTATCTTAACTTTATTTTAATTTCACAGCATTCTCATTAAATGATATATGCACATTATAAGTATAAATAATTTGATAAGTTATTTTTATAACAGAAATAAATAATTGGCAGTTTTTCATTGCAATCAATGTCAAAAATATGTCGTTTTATATATAAATATATATATTATCAAGTTTTATTTTAAATATAATTATTATGCTATCTTTATGAAAAGAAGAAGTAAATTTCTGTTTAAGAGAAGTCAATATAATGATTATCTTATCTTGAACAAAAATTATTTCGAAACTAGTAACATTCATTTTTTTTCCTCTTAATTTTTACTTAAACGAAATTTTTACGATCAGTATATATTATTATATATTACTTTGTCTGATGAATTAAGAAATTAATAAGTTATAGAAACATGCGCAATTGTGATTGCTTTAATCATCGGCCTTGCAGTGCACAGCTGTCAAGTGCCCATTTCCTATTTTCATTTCAGATGCAAAGTATCTTCCACCTATGACACTGTACTTTACTCCAGAAGCGTGCCACGCAATTCAAAGAAGTCACACTTGTGACGGAATACTTCGTCGCCGATACATTTGATTACGAGTTACAAAAGTGAACTGACATGAGTAGGATGGATTTTATGCGATATCCACAGTGTCGCTGATAAGAAAGATAACGAAAATACATACATCATACATCACATGTATTTCGCTCACAAAATTATCAGTTTTGTACCGATAGTCTTAAGGAATCCTCATCATGGTTCGTGATCGTATGCCCGATTTACGTGCCGTTAGTACTATTTCTATAAACTATTAGAAACTATTCTAGAAAAGAAGAATTTGAGCTGATCAAGTGTGTACATTGTTTCAAACAATGCGGTCATGCATAAATAATTATGTGTACAAATAAAATCATGACTAAGAAAGTTTCGCTTTAAAATCAGAATCCATTACGATTCTTTCTCATGTTATTTACATAACATTTCTATATAAACTCTGATTAACATGCAATCGGCGATTAATTTATGAAACAATATTTATAGTATTTTGTTAATATATAAAATTATTATTAATTTTCTATTGCTTGCAACAAGAAAACAGATTTGGAACCACGAATTTCATAGCTAGATTTTTAAGCAATTCTGCCAGTCTGAATTTATAGATTAAATTAATTGAAGTTTGTTAAAAGTAGCCCTTAAATGGGCAGTTTACGAAATTATTAAAAAAATAATATACTAATTTCTCCAGAGCCGAAGTAACAGTAGCACCTTTGCCAGAGGGTTCTTACAGGAAGTACATCTTCAAATAGCCCAAAATAAAAAGCTGAAAGAATTGCTCGATGAAGTACGTATAAATACTATCGAGATCGCATGCTTATTAAATAAAGATATGCACCGTTTTTGACACAGGCCGAGGAAATACGTACGCTGATCCATCTTTTAGACGAAAATACTACTATCGTAAAGAATTTGCACAATAATATTCTGTCGCACACGAACAAAGGTAAGTGGCTAAAAATAATAGTATGAATCTATAAATTATGTACACAATATACACATGCATACACATTTGCAGACATACAAAAAGAACTGGAAACACGAACGTGTACGATTTCACAGACAGCTTTTCGCGTGCAGCGAAAATTACGAGGTAGGTTGATTTGTACGTGAAATAATTCCTAGACAATTTTGGACGTTCGTATCAACAACGAAATTACTCATTCTATTTCTCACAATACTTACGCCGTTTAAATTCCGGTAGTTCTCGCTCGTTCGAGGATCTATGTAATCTTGGCGTGGAAGAATCTCTAGAATACGATTTTTTAATCGACACAGGAGTACTGGAAACAAGATTCGGCTCTGGAGGTGGCGTTTGTATTGACAATCTATCTAAATATATCATTGAATTTATGTCAGAATCGACCGATCTTCTTTCTTGTCGATCTCTGTCCTTGTAATGCATTATCGTTGAAGGTGAAAGACGGTGAAGTATAATTTTGGGTGTCGATTGCTTGCATAGATCCACTAATTTCGAATTATCGCTGTGACTTATATTAAATGATGAATTGGCGTTCCTATCATTATCGCTTTCTGAAACGGTTTTGTCCCTCAATTTCCTGAAACATTACATTACATCATGTACATTTTTGAAGAATTAAATATATATGTATAGAATATGAAAAGAAGAGCTATAAATTCATTTATAGGATATACATACCGTTGATAAAGATTCATTTCTTTCTCCAATTCAGGATACTCATTTAACACCCCAAGCAAATGCTCTTCGTCGTATTCCGAGTAGATCCTGAATAGCAGACTCTCCACATCATCTTCCAGGCGGGACTTCATTGCGGTGAGTTTCTTCTTCAGCACAATTAACATAGGTAATAAATTGTCTAAATTGTGTTTCTTCATCGCCACCACGTTGGCATTCGCCGCGTTATTATTTGGCGTAGAAGAATTAGGAGAAGCTTCATCGAGCTCCGCCGCCGCATCATCCTTTTGCTTCTCGCCGAGGGATAGTTGCAGACGGTTATTACCAATTATGAACACTGTATCCTTCAAGACACACTCTCCCTCCTCCGTCATAATGTCGATGGTATCATGATCACATATTTCGCCAAGTATATTTTTAGTTAACTTCTTAATTAATGTAAGTTTCGCTGACGCATCCAAATGTTCCAGCATGAATTCATAAATAGCATTACGCTTATCTTGATTCACTCTTCCAGGTAGAGTCAACAGTTTCTTCTCTCGCTCGCTCATTCTGTGACCGCAGAACACATTACGGGACCGATAATGGTTGTAATGATATATACTCTCGAGGAACTGCTTGGAAATTAAAGTCTTATTCTTCACTAGGAGTTTCTCTTCCACCAGGAAGATCGTCAGCTCACGTATCGTGTCATCAGTATCAGACAGCATCGTTAATATATGAAAGAAAAATGGTCCCTTCAGCTTGATGAAGTCCTCCAGCAGCAGTTGAATGAATATCACGACTATGGCTTCCCTCACTTTGGAATTCGAATCCTTCATGCTGATGCACATGTCAGGCAAATATGGCTCCACCAGATCGGTGAATCTCACACAAATGTCAGCTAATGCTTTCGCGGCGTTTATCTTCACCGCGAACTTGACTGGTGAATCCGAATTTGTTTCCTGACGCATCAAATTGCCCAGTATCGGTGTAATTTTCTTCGCGATCTCGCGATCTCTCAGCGCCTGCTGACAAAGGATGACCACCGCGGATGCCTGCAGATTCTTGGTCTCTTTCGCAGCCTCCGGTAACGATTCCCATCGTAGCAGCAATCGTTCCAGAGCTCGTAGAGTTGACGACGAAATCCTGTTGGTGCACAAAAGCGACGCGTGACCCAACGTACATATAGCCCTTACTTGAAGTGTCTCTTGCGTAAGATTATTACTTCCATCCAGTCTTCCTTCCATCGAATCTTGAATCTCCATCTCTGACAGTTTCATTAATTCCAGCATATTCGTTTCCATCAACTGGCTGCTCTTCTCGGCATACAAATATTGTAGTACGGCGCTCAGGATGTCCAGGCAAATGCTGATCAAGTTGAACGTGATCTCGAAGCGGCTGACACATTTGTAGAGATGCTGATGGAGATCTTCGAGGCAATCGCGGTCTAAAACAGACCAGGCGTGTCTCAAAACGTGCAAAACCAAGCTGGCATGATAGTCGTTCTTCTGGATAATCTCCTTATAATCTGCGATATATTTATCTATGGTCGGAATAGTCATATTTTCAGCTAGAGCTGCTAACAGGATCCACGCGCCTATGTTATTATCCGTATCGATATGCGACTGTAATTTAATTATCATAGAGTTGTTGACAACTCCGTTTTTGATCCACAGGCCGCAAGCCTTCGACAAGTGCTTCCTCATTCTCAAGTTACTCAATTTCTCCAGCACTCTCCATGGCAGATTATTCGCAGCATCTGGAGTATACGTAGAGGCTTTCTTTATCCTGTTCAGCAACACGTTTCCCAAACATTCCAACACCTTTTCTTGTACCTTAGCTTCTATATCGTATATCTGCGGCACTACAGCTTGTGTCCATTTGTCGAGGAGACTCAAATTGTGAGGGAATTGTTCTAAAAGCTCTGAAAGAACGTGTACCGCGAATTGACGGACAGTCAAGGTGGGATCCTTGCAACGATCGCTTATCACATGCATCATTCTGTCTGTAAGCGGTGGGAACATAATGGACAAATTCCTCAGAATCTTCAGAGCGCTTCGTTGAACCAGCGCGCGCTCGTCGCTAACTCTTTCCAATAGCATCGTAACAACAGTATGTGATCCTGGTAATGGATCGGTGTCCTGGGAAAGCGCTCTCTCCAACTCTTCAAGCGTAGGAAACGGTTTATCCGAGACTGAGTCCTTAAATATCCTTTCAAGAATCGTCTGATCAGCATCACTGCTACAATCTGAAAACGAAGCAAGTGTAGCCAGAGCTTTTCCTCTTACCAAGATTGATTGATCCATACAACGGGATGACACAACAGCTACTAGGATTCTTCTCATCTTCATTGTCATGTCTTTGTTTAGACTATTGTTGGATAAAGAAGATTCTGTCAAGAGTTTTCCTATGATTTCTTGTGCAAATAATCTATAAGATATTTTATTATTGTGTGAAAATAATATTATATCTTTAAAAACGCTTGTAGTAAGGTCTTCGTTACATATATTTAACAGTCTTATTACAACAGTTGCTTGTTTTTGGCGTCCCTCCGCTCTTTCTGGACATTTCACCATCAACTGATGTATTAAAGTGACAACTGCCTGTACTGTTTCTGTCTCATGTATTTTCAATAAACTCTTTAAAAAGTTCATAACTGCCTCATGCACGATAATAATACATTTTGGTTGCACATTTGTGTGATGAAATAACAGATCAGGTAACATGTACTGCACTATTGACATTATAATTATGGCGACAGTGCCATGATTGTTACTGCATAATTCTTGCAAGCCTACAAACGCACTTTTGGACAAAGTTGTCAATCCATAATTATTACAAGACTTAATATACATCTCCAGTCTTGTAATATCCAACAGCATGTGTATGGTAACGTCCAAGGACTCTGCGTGCTCCTTGAACCGAAATGACTTTAACATTGTAACAAGATCGCAAACAATCTTATTTAATTCTTTCACGAGCTTCAGCTTCTCCGAGTCCAACATAACATAACAGTTCGTCGATTTATCCTCAACACTGGAATTTATCACATTGTTCTTGCTGCCCTTTTTGACAGAAGGGAATACCAAGTCATCCGACATCTTCAAGGTTCTTATCGCTCTCTGGTACAAATTGGGGTGATAAATTCCGAATGCATTGCTACCAGGTACTGTGAGAAGCATAATATACAATCTTGTGGCTTCCAGACAACCCTGTCTGGAATCTCTGTCAGTCTTACATTGACCAGTCTTCATTATGTAACCCAGCGTGGCGAGCAGACCGCGTACGTTGATACTTAAGCTCATCAGGGCTTGCCAGGAGTATTCGGAGCTTTCGCGCTCGTGTTCGTTGTCGACGATCCAGCCCTCCAGGGCACGACGACTCTCGTGCAACGCTCGCTTCGCGTCGCCGCTCTCCAGGTGCTCGAGATACTCCTCGGGTGGTTCATGATAAGTCAAGAACTCCGCCTCCCAGACTGACCTGATCCAGTCCGCGTCGAGGTCGTCGAGCCTGAAATTATGAAGTACGCGCAACGATTCCATCGCGAGAGAGAAATGTGTGATTTTAAATTGCGCTCAAAATGTCAAATCGTTATCATTTTCTCCCGCGTGCGGCTCTCGCAGACGTAAATATAACCTTAGCTTATCGTCGTGATAACTTATAGATATTCGGAGGGCTTGTGGGTTATCGTTTTCGCATTCGTATATCGACGATCATTTTACGGTCCTGCCTTTTCGGTACACTTGGACCAGCCGATGTCGCGGAGAATTCATCGTAAAACATTGCGTTTGTCACGACAGGATCCACGAGACGAACGATAGCGTCCATGTAGAAGCGGGAAACTGCGTAATCAATGATTGGTTACCAATCATGTGCATAGCTGCTCATATTATACATATCATATATATGTATATACATATATGTATATATATGTAAATATATGTATATATATTATATAAAATTTATTTAAACTTTATACAATGTTTTGTATTTTACTAAACAATTATATGTTAAAATAAATTAAATATTTATATAAATTATATACATATATATATATATATATATAATTATATTTTATTATAAATATTTAATATGTATATAAAATTTGAATATGATATGCTTTTATTTAGATTTGTTTTTACTTATACAATAGTTTCATTTAACTATGTGTACTTGTATTTGTATATTTCTTTTATAATTAATTATTATTTCCAGATTTGGGAAAAGATATTACCGCGTCCGACAGTTTGACTATAACTACAGCGCAAAATGGATCTATATATACAAGAATTAAAATATTGCAATATACAACTATGCTGCAATTATTTTCTGAAATTATGGAAGATTATAATGTGTCTTTGTTAAAATATCATGATAAATGTCTCTTGCTCTTGCAGCAGCAACGTTCGTTAAGTGTGTACTTATTAAAAATGTTTTTTCTTAAAAAAAATATGTATATATAAATATATATTTATAAATACATTTATATAATTATTATCAATTCAAATTTAGTGAGACGCCAAGTTACAAGCGAGGAATTGGATCATATGCTGGATGCACAAGAAACCAGTTTATTTGTTGACAATGTAAATATTTAACTTATCATGTAATAGTATTTTTAAATTTTGTATCTTTATACATTAATATGATATAATGTAGATTTTAGAAGACAGCGAAATTGCAAAACAACAATTATCAGATATAAAGAGCAGACATAACGATGTTTTAAAATTGGAAAAATCTCTGCTAGAAGTCAGAGACATGTTTGCAGAAATTGCATTTTTAGTGGAGAAACAAGTGAGTACTTCTTTCTGTTTAGTAATAAAATCATATGTATAAAGTACTAACAATGTAACATAAAAATGTGAAATGTATACAATGTAGAAATATAAAAAAATAAAAATTTTTTTATAGGGGGAACAAATCAGTAATATAGAATATTTTGCCAATAAAACGACGGATAACATCGATGGCGGACGTAGCCAATTGAAAAAAACAGAAATAAAAAGCCAGAGATACAGAAAGGTATACTATTAGATATTTATCTTAGGATTTTACTTTATTTTATGAAGACATAATAATTGCAATTGTTTTTTTACAGCGAAAGTTGAAGATTGCAATTATTGTAAGTCTAATAATAATAATTTTTCTTTTATTTATCATTATATCATTGTAAAATAAAAAAATATCTCATAGAATTTTTTGCTAACATTTATAATGTGTAAATTATGTGAATAAAAAAAACATTTTGTGCACATTGTGCATCTGTTATATAATGAATATAATTCGAATATAAATAATATCAATTATTTTTTCTTATTACTGGCGCATTTTTCGAAGTAATTTACGAGTGCTTTCGCGCTCGGTCTTAATTTATAATTAGCTGTAGTACATATGAAAAATACTTCAAGTATTTTCTCATATTCTTTGCCTAAGTCAATGGCAGGTAAAGCTGGACGTGTGCCTAAAGATTAATTTTTAATTTAATCTATCATTCAATCTAATTATAAATTATAGTAATTATATGATAAAAAAAAGATATTTAAAATCGTATACACTACTTACCATATTTACTGGATGCACGTGACATTACTTCTTTAGGGAAAATATTTTCCATAGCCAAATTAGAATCATCAAGCTGATTATCTGTCAAATCTGTCTCTGTGAGTGACGCGTTAAAAGATTCATCAAGTTCATCAGTGTGAGGTATTGACAAAGATATCATTTCCCAAAGAGTAAGGCCATATGTCCAAATATCAGCAGCATTCGTCACTGATCCATCTTCTGCAAGATATTTTTTTTTATTAGGAGATTATATAATTGCAAATTAAAAAGTAAATTCTGATACTCAAATTTTGAATTAATTATGATTTGGAACAAAAACTATGAATTAAAAATTTTATACATAATTTTGAAATATTAAGAATTGAAACATGTAATTAAATAACAAACATATACCAAAAATAATTTCAGGAGGATTCCAACATTGTGTCCCAACATAAGAAAAATTTCCTTTGGATGAGTCTAATTCTAAAGATTCTGTCAGTGGTAAAGCAGTCCCAAAATCACACAATTTAACTACATTGAAATCATCAGACACCAAGATATTCCAACTTTTTATATCTCCATGTAATATGTATGCCGTGTGATGTAAATACTTCAATCCTTTCGCAATTTCAAAACCAACTCTCATAATGTTCTTAGCTGGGAATGGTTCATCCCCCAAACGGTCTATTCTTTCCTCTATCATGTCACCTAATTTATAAAGCAATCAATATTAATGCAAACATATAAATAATAAAATATACAAATTGGTCAAATTTATCAATACCAAGCGACATTTCCAATGCTTCCATAGCCAAGCACGGCTTTCCATCTAATCCTTTAGTAAAGGCTCTGAAACCGACAATGTTGGGATGATTCAATTGTCGCAGAACATCTGCCTCTAATTGAAGGCGCTTATTGTTTATTTCGTTGTTTCTTCCCTTTATCCATTTCTTTACTGCCCAAGGTGAACGTATAGAGCCTACTTTGGGTGATCTTTGCATCATGTATACAGCAACACCTGAATAAAAGAAAATGTGTTTATATTATCTATAATAGTGATTAATTATTATTTATAATCTAAATAATTATAATATAAATATCTCAATAGTTTGACTTATATAATGGTAAAAGTATGTTTTGAAAATAAGCACCTGTGCCATAGCCTATCTGCTGCAAGAAAGGCGATGCTGGTATTTTTATAGGAGTATTTAACTCGGAATTATCCGTTTTGCCTTTGGATTTTACTCTCGGTGGTGTACTGAATTCAGCCATTTGAACGGAACGAAAAAAAGCTGAAAGAAAGACTGAAAGGGAAAAGCGAGCGAAACGTGCGTATAATAAAATAAACGTTTCATATAACCGACTTTCAAATAATTTAAATTTTATCGAACTGCGCAAGCGTGCCTTGCGACGAATACGATTGGACGCAACAGTACATCTAGCTATTTTTAATTGCACTTTCTGCACTTTGTGCTCTTTCTCCTTTTTAAAAGAAAAAATAAAAATAGAATAGTGATTGAATTTGGAATTTCTGAATCGATAAAATCAATATTATATAATATATAATAATAATATTATTTATTTATTTTATTATTTTAAATATTATATTACATAATATTTATATATTTTTTAATTCAAAGTTGAAGAGCAGAACGATCGATTCTTCTCCTCGGCAGCTGATTGGATGCGCATGCGCGGGAAACTCTAGTGACAGGTGACAACTCTGACGTTCGACAGGTTGGCGGCAGTGCGGCCTGAAAGCAGTCGCTCGCTTCAAAAGAATCGAAGCAAAGATGGACTCCTAAGAAATTTTTATATACAGCGGTCTCGTACGACTTTGGAGTAACTCCGTTGTGCTCGGTGGTTAAATCTCTGCCCGGTGGACGCCCGTGGGGCCGACGTTCTTTTATGATCACGCTCGCGGTGTGAACGCGATGATCGTGCAGGAACCAGTGCAGGTAAAAAAAAAAGAAAGAAAAAATAGAGGAAAGAAAACAGAATCTGGTCCGATATTCAGAGGCTCTTTACATCACGTTACTCGCGTTACTGTAACGTCGCGCGAATTTCTATATTCGGAGGGGCGCATCCATGCTCTCGCCGATATTGACGTCTCATCGATGCCGAGGACACGCGCGCACGCATCCCGAGCGTGCCTCTAATTACGTCGTACGATGATTTCGACGATCGCTTCTTCGGGGATCGTCCCTTGGAAATCGTTTCTTGGAACGACGATGCGATACATTTTACCTTCTTATTTTTATCCGGCGCGAATATTCGGGATTTCTCGCTTCACCGCGAAAGAGCGAAACGAAATTAAGAATTCTACCTATAAATAAGCATGAAACTTTACTGTATTTATGGATTTTTATATAATGAACATATAATCATGCATTTTTTATAGTCAATTAAGATGTACGCATATAGATGCACAGAGGATAGAGATGTTGCTTTTTTTTTATCCATCTGCCAAATAGTTTAAAATTAATTAATATATATTATGATACATATTATCATTGGTAAATGTAAATATTATGCATGTGTAAGTCGAGCAACAACACATTTGGATCAGTATTTTTAACTGTATGTAATAAAATGTACGTATTGATTATATTCCATCTTATCTCAACTGAAAAAGCAAAGCAATATAAATTATATCAAACTTATATAGCATTTTTATGGCACTGTGATACATTGAAACAGTGGATACTTTTTCAAGCATACATTTTAAGAAAGACTAATAAACAATACTGAATTATTAAAATATATCATTAGTTTAATATGTAATAATGTATTTAATATATAATTAGAAGTATGTCTATATTTCTCTCAAATATTGCACTAAAATCTTTAAGAATATTAACAGTATTATTTATATTGATAAATATTTTATATTGCTGATGATAATTTTTTTTTATCTAAATTTTCATGCTACCTATTCTTTTCCTCATTAACTTAATGACTCGCGTGTTGCATTGGATAATTAATGATGTAGCATGAATTTTCTAATTTTAGGCGGCCATATGGCATTGTTTGAATCATTATGCCTATCCAGATGCTATATTCCTGGCAGAAAGGTTTTGTGCAGAAGGTAGAATTTTTTACTTTAATTTATAATACTCTACATTTTTTATTTATTCTTAAAATAAAACGAAATTTAACAAGTGTATACTTATATATTAATACATATTATATTGTTATATAGTGGACACGGAAGAAAGTTTATTTCTTTTGGCAACATGTTACTATCGTTCGGGCCGGATTAGGCAAGCTTATGCCTTATTATCCCAGAAAGCACCTAGTTCGGCACAATGTAGATTTTTACTAGCAAAATGTTGTTACGATCTGGAAAAGTAAGTAATGTGGCCAATTTGCGCATTGTTCTATATGTAATATGCGTATAAATGTCTTAAATTTATATTTTATTAAAAATTTCTAGATATGCGGAAGCGGAAGCTGCGATAATTGGCGGATATTACAAGCAGTTAAAGAGTTTGGAAGAGATAATAAGTCAATTTGGGGAACAGGCATGTTTTTCTCTGCAGATAATAGCAAAGATTTATTATAAGATGATGCGCACTGCGAGAGGCAACGAGGCGCATAAGTTAGCTTTAAAAGTGAATCCCTTTCTCTGGCATTCGTTTGAAGAGCTATGTAATGTCGGCGAAAAAGTGGATCCAGCCAAGATTTTTCAAGTAGACAAACTAGATTCCTTTGCTATGTGCCATGGTACTGTGTCTACGCTCAATTATGTCACCGAACCGGATTTTATTGTACCTGGAAATAATGCCAACAGTACACCTATATCAAACGGCACTAACTTGTATGTATATATTATATATAGCATAAAATATGTATTATATATATTTAAAAAAATATAATATATATTATAAAGTTATAATGTTAAGTTATAATATCATAAAATAACTATTAATATTCTATTCGCGCATTGCAGAACACCGGTGATGGCACCAACGCTGATAAATGGCGGCCAGGTACGCTTGTGTTCCTCCATAGAGGATACTCCACAAAACAATGCACCAATGCAAATGCATTACAATTGCACTTCGATACCGCCGAGAGTCAAGTTGTCACGCTATCGAAGTATGTTTAGCAATCCCATGAGTCCGCTCACGCCTAGCTTTGGTATTTTGCCGCTGGAAAATAATACACCCGAGCCGACTCCACCCTCGCACACAACTCTCATGGAGGCCAATGATCAGAAGAGCTTAGCAAAACGCGTCAGCAGTCTGAGAGCTCATGTAGGAGTGAGTATAGTTTGTCAGCTTTATAAAACATTGAGTTTATAATAGCATTTTTTTATATTTAATTTTTTTGTTTAGCAATTAATGTCGAGAAAAGAGACTCCATTACAGCAAGGCAAGTCGGTATTTTCCCAATCGGGTAATGCAAGTAATACTGCCAACATCGTGACAGTGACAGCCGCTAATCCGACTTCACCTCCGTCACCGACGTTTCAGAGTACCAATGTTAGACGTTCGTCGCGACTCTTCAGTCATAATTCAGTAAAAGTATGGATTTTTATGAGTTTGATTCTTTTAATTAGATTTGTTCGTTTGTCTGTAATTTTGATTTAACTTGCATATATTTCAGGAGAACAATAAGTCACCTAATAGGAATAAATTTGCAACTCCAAAGTCTCCATCTCGAAAGACGAAAGCAAGACTTGCTAAAACAAATTTGAATAAGACCAATTTTAACGAATTAAACGAAAGAAATAGAAATGAGAAGGAAAAGAGCGAAACCATCACGTCGGAAAAAGCTGTAGCTAATGCGAATGCGCTTAACGCCCAAAATAATAATATTCATTCCGGAATAACATTGCAAAAGCAATCAGCGGGTATGTTGATTATTGAATATTAATATTTTAATTTCTTCAATATATTTTTTTTTATTTATATAGAATAATATATATAATATTTATATATATAGAATTTGAGATAGTTTTATATCTGTAACACTTTTCAGAGGGATTGATGTCTTTGTTGCGAGAATTAGGAACAGCGTATCAGCATTTGAGTCAGTTTAAATGTACACAGGCTGTTGAGATTCTAAGTATACTGCCAAGACAACACTATAATACTGGTTGGGTACTTTCTATGTTGGCTCGTGCACACTTTGAAATGATGGACTATAAAAAGGCTGCTAGGTAATAATTTATTAATAATTATTATCAAGAAAAACATCAGATTATCTGTTTTAACATTTTTTGTAATATATAATAGTGTATATTTAGACTTTAAAATTAGAAAAGAAAAAAATACATTGTAGAAAGTGCAACTAAAACTGACTTGTCTCTAATACATTTAGATTTCTTTGTAATTTTCATTTATTTAATTTGTTTTTTTTTTCTGCAGTTATTTTGCAGAAGTGCGACAGTTAGAGCCACAGAGAACAGAGCTGATGGAAATTTATAGTACTGTTCTTTGGCATCTGCATGCAGAAGTGCAGTTGTCTACGCTTGCTCAAGATTTGGTTTTACAAGACCGTAATTCAGCGGCAGCATGGTGCGCCACAGGCAACCTATTCTCGGCGCAAACGGAACACGAGACAGCGATTAAATTTTTCCAAAGAGCTATTCAGGTATTTATGAGTTTAAAGGAGCTACATATCTTTGTCACACGCAAAAATGGCTTATTTACGAAAATTGTTTTCTAGTAAGTAATAGTAATCCAATTACACGTTTTTTTTATTTTAATTATTATATTATTTATTCATTTTGTATATATATTAAAGATTATTAAGTTTCATAAAAAATTGCAACTTTTGTGAAAAGTGAGCATTAGTAATGAATATGCAGTGTCTGCATAATTTTGCATTTTAGATTAGTTCGATCTAAAAATAAAAATAAAAATATTTGCTTGGTGAGAAATGTTATAGTTAAATAGACAAACTATCGGATAATTTTTTAATTTATAAAAATTCACGAAATAATTAGACAACTTGAAAGAAAATAGGTCATTTTTATCCTTTCAATTACAACATGCATGTACGATTGTTATTTTGTATTCGGATAAAAATAATATACGATTTTTCGACACTTTTTTCTAGGTGGACCCTAATTTTCCATATGCCTATACATTGCTGGGACACGAGTATGTCTTGACCGAGGAGCTAGATAAGGCAATTACTGCTTTCCGTAACGCTATCAGACTTGATCCCAGGCATTATAATGCATGGTAAGTTTCTGTTAAAGAGATGTTATATTTTTATTCAATATCCTTTTAATTATTTTCTGAGTTTAAATCATAATCTCCGTATATTAAAGGTTCGGACTGGGAACGATATTCTCGAAACAGGAACAATATAGTTTGGCGGAGTTACACTTTAAACGGGCCTTACAAATAAATCCGCAGAATTCTGCGCTAATGTGCCACATAGGTGTCGTGCAACATGCTCTGAAAAAAACCGATCAGGCATTAAAGACTCTGAATACTGCGCTATTGAATGATTCGGATAATACTTTATGCAAGTTCCATCGCGCGAGCATCAACTTCTCTATCGGTCGACACATGGAAGCTCTCAGAGAGTTCGAGGAGCTAAAGAATATTATACCCAAAGAATCTCTAGTCTATTATTCGATAGGAAAGGTAAGAGGTTCTCAAACGATAATTTTTAATTAAGTTTTCGTAATTTTCAATTTTTTCTTTTTTAACAGGTGCATAAAAAATTAGGCAATACCCATCTCGCATTAATGTACTTTAGTTGGGCGACAGATTTAGATCCAAAAGGTGTTAATAGTCAAATTAAGGAAGCTATTTTGAGTCCTGGTCAGGGAGATGACGATTCTCCACCAACGCAATCAGGTATTATCAGAATATCATGTGATATAATTTATATATAAATTATATAATTTATATAATGCTACATATATAAAAATCAGAATTTTAATTCTTCAAAACTTTGAGAGAAGTCATGTAAAATGTTTTAAAATATGACTGATATATGACAATGTATAATTGTATATTTGTTACAAGTATGAGTTATATAATGATTCACATAACTAAAATTTAGATAGATACTTACCCCAATTTACTATATCAGATGAGCAACAAGCACAAAATAATTCAATGGAACAGGATATTGAGACGAATAGAGAAGGAAGTGCTGCACCTCTTGCCGGAAATGTTTCCGTTGAGCCTCATGGTGAGGATAGCGACGACAGTTTATGAAAACGATATGCGAGACTTCCGTGAAAAGAACGAAATATTATTATTCTCGTTATGGATCATTCGAATTATTTATTCGCCGGCCTGGCTTCACTTGCGGAATCGATAAAATTATTGATACGATATTATTGATTTTTTTAATCGAACAGTTGTCGACATTTTTCTCGCAAACTGCCCCGTCTATGCGACATGCTTAAGTTAAAAGAAATCATTATAATATTATCTCCTCGCGTCATCAATTTTTATTTACCTTGCACGAAAATCATGCAAGTTCTTTTATATATATATATATATATATATATATATATATATATATATATATATGTATATGTATATGTATATGTATATATATATATATATATATATATATATATATATATATATATGTATATTATATATGTATATGTATATGGATGCAGTGTTCTTGCGACAATAGAAAACTTGTGTATCGTATCCTTCATCAACTTGTACATTACGCGTTTATCTCTGTATATTTTTTTACGGTTGCTCGATCGCCTTTTATATTTCTTCATATTTCTTCTTCGATCGTGGTTTTCTCTTGTGCCTCGTTTCGTCGCGCATAAAATTCATTAAGTCGTCAGGTAAGATACAAGTTTTGTTGATTCACGCGAGATTTGGATTGAAATAAAAAATGAAGTAAATATAATATTGCGAGTTTTTTTTATCTTAGCTCGCGAAGACGAGGTATCTAGAGATTCACACGGTTGAGTAGAGACTGTCGTGTCGTGAAAAGAAATGAATTGAACGAATGTAACCGTAAGCATGTCTTGTACGTAGTTAGATAATGTAATTAATTAATCGTTCTCGAGTAAGAGAGAGAGAGAGAGAGAGGAAAGAGAGTCTTGTGTAAATGTAAATTATTACTGTGTATTTACCGCTATTACTACTACAATTAGTGCTATTATTACAATTATTATTATTATTCGTATGATTATCATTGTTGATTTATATAGTGTTGTGGAGATATCGTCATTGGACGATTGTGCAATTCTCATCGTGAAGAAATAAGATTCCCCGATCAATCGAACATACGAATTCGCGACTGCAATTTCAGTGATGTCGCGCGATTATATATATTCGGCTTCGATATCGATATCCGAAATTAGTATAACCCGCGCAAATGTCTATATATATATATAGAGAAAAAACGCTCGTCGGATTATATTCTTAATAGTGCTGGACAGAATTTATGACATTTACGGCGTCGTTCTTCGTTACTAATATTAGGTGTACAATGCAAACTGTGTCAATTCCACATTTCCCGGAATAAAGATCGTTATGTGTTATTCCTGGAAGAGCATCAGCGTATATAAGTATATACGTTCGTATCTAATTTGAAGCGGATTTAGTTACGATAACATCTTATAACATTTTATATTGTACACGTAATTAAACGAAAGACACGTCACAAAAATGAAAAAGAAAAAAAAACAAAGAAAAGCGAATTGTACTGACTGAGAAATACGTTTGTGTGATACAAGACGCGCGTATCTTCTTCTTATATCTCTCCCTATAGTGCTCCTTTTTTGTCTCTTTTTTTAAATTAATTTATTTACTTCTTCGCATTCTCTTTCCTTCTCGCGCGTTCTTCCGTAATCATCTCGTATCTCTGGGAGAGAAAATAAAAGTGGTCTTTTTTGCATCTTTTGCTATAGCAAAGCGGCGACAAATCGTATTATTTATTCTTTTATCCTCATATATGCGTTTATATACGTTTCTTTTATCGAACGGAAAATTAAGTCGGATCTATCTTCCAAAGAGATTTAAAAAAAAAACAACTACGCATATATATATGCGATGTCTGCTCGTCTTTATCCAGCTTCCGCGATGGTTCAATCGAATTCAACAACCGCTGCCGCGTTATTCGTTTACAAAAAAAGAGGTGTATGCGCGAAATAAAGGCCTGCACTTTTTATGAAACTCTATTTGCTGTTTTGGCGAACACACCTGTGTCCTACGTCGACAATAATAATATACATACATGTCGAAAGAAATTTATCTGACAGACTTCTCTTTGTTTCCCAATTTATTTATCGACTTAATGATGAGTCATCGCTGCAGCTTTGCGACGAAAATTGTCTAGGTCAGCCACAGTGATTTTTTTTCGCAGCGAAACGATTTATAAAATATGAAACCAAGAATTTATATTAGAAACATAATATCGATTCTTCATGAGAAATGATAATGTGTTTACAACAACGTGAGATAACATTGAAAATAATCACTGATACGAAAATCGAGACGCCAAGAGGGGAGCGAAGATGATGGCGACCCACGGGGTCGACTGTTTCGTCTCCTCTTCGGTTTGTTATTTATTCTTATTGTTGAGCTGACAGTCAATAAGTTAGTTTGCGCGTATATGATGAGGCGAATGGATCGAACAGTTAGCATGACCGTGCGAAGATCCAGGAGAGATTCAGACCTCGTGCTATCGCATTTCGGTCATCTGAAGGAACATCTCTTCAAGTTCCTCGTCATAGGCGATTATGGTGTCGGTGAGTTATTATTGCAAGCGATAAAATAACTTTTATTCGAATTTACACGTAATATCATTAAATACTTGAGAAATATAATTTTTTTCCAAGCGATAAGAGAAAGAAAAATGTCACAAGTAAATATTCGATAATCTTTCTTATCCATCCTGATTAATTTTATCGATTATTCGAGTTCATTTTGCAACCGCATTTGTATCTAATGAATTGTAAATTTTAAGGAATTTCTTTATGCACAATCTGGAATTTTTTTACAATATTTCGAAACTTTACCAACAATAAGAAGTTTTTGTATATAAAATTTCTCGTATGTTATATAAATAGTTTAGAAATATTTAAAGGCTTTTGTAAAATCGCTTTTATATAGAATTATCGACTCTTGCAAAATTTATTTAAATTTTTACAAGCTTTTTTTTATTTCAGGGAAAACTGCGCTGGTCAGAAGATATACGGAAGGTAAAAGTTTGCAACTTCTTATTTTTTCGACGATTTTTTGTCGATCAAACTCGTTCTTTTTATTAAAAAACGTAGATGTAGATTGTAGATTGCGATTGCAAATAAGAGGATTTAATATTATGAAAATTATGCGTTCAAAGAGAGAGAGGAGGAAATGATAAATATGCGCGCAAGCCGGTTTATGCGCTCTAAAAACACGTGCGTCGAATTGTCAACCTGCAGCTGCAACTACGATATTACATCTGCGTCATTAACATAAAATTCACACACATTGACGTCATTTTACACACTAGTAAAACTTTTCCAGGGAAGTTTTCCTCGAATTACAAGATCACCATAGGCGCTGATTTTGCAATAAAAACGCTCGATTGGGATCCACATACTAAAATAAACTTGCAGCTATGGTACGATTCTTCCGACATATAATTTATCTATTTTATTGCCTTTTTGACATTTATATTTGGCAAAAAAAGAAACGAGAATTTTATTTCGAATATTTCAGGGACATCGCAGGTCATGAGAGATTTGGATATATGACAAGGGTCTATTATAAATACGCGTAAATATGATTTTAATACGCCTCTTATCACATCGGATTTAGTCGGCGCTTTTGTGCGTATATAATCTCTATATTAAAAATATATATTTATTATTATAAAAATTAATAATTTGTGCACTTTGATATATTCTTTAATATATAGTACGCTTTATCGAGAGTAAAACTAGTACGACTATATCCCTTGAACGATTGATTGAAAAATTCCGAATCAATGACCGACTTTTTCTTTGTCCATCGATTTAACTTGCATTAAACGCAGGGTGGCCGCGGCTCTCGTATTTGACATTTCGCGCGCGGCGACCTTTCAATCGATGAAGAAGTGGCTGTGCGATCTTAGGGAAAAGATCACGCTGCCGGATGGCTCGAATATACCGGTCATTCTTTTGGCGAACAAGTGCGACATATCGGTCGCCGTGACCGATGAGCAGATCTCCAGGTTCTGCAAGGAGAACAGGATAAACGGCTGGTACGCGACTTCCGCGAAGAATAATACCAATGTTGGTGGGTATCAAATTCCGACCTGTCGGAAATTTATTATTGTGCTTGTAAATCATCTCTTCTTTTAATATTTATATATTTTTTAAACATTTATTTTAATATATAAATCATTTTAATATATAAATCACGAATTTAATAAATTTTAATATAATATTACAATATATTTCTACTTTGGAAAGGAAGAGATGGATTTAATCTGGAAAAAATCTATACATTTATTAATACATATATTTAAAAACTCTTAATATAATTAAAAACGAAATTTTCTGTAATTATAATAGTCGAAATAATAAATCGAGAACTAATTGTGCTATTATTATACAATTTTCAGATATAGCGATGCGTCATTTGGTGGAGAAGGTGTTGTGCGCAAAAATCGACAATGGTGTACGCGATTCGATTCGATTACAACGCGAGAGCTTATTGAAACATGAAAAAATGCATTGTTGCAAATAGAGTGCAAAATGGATAGATATTTTAAGATTTTAAGATTATTCAAAGATGCGCATGTTAAAAGAATCTTCAAGCATAATATAATCATGTGAAAGGTTTCATACGATGGGAAAATGGAACTGCGATTATCTCGTTAAAATATTTATATATTAAAGATTTATATACAACATTGTAATGTATATACATTTGTATTTTTATACATCATTCTTTGTTATTTTTATTGACTATCAATGTCCTTTTCCTTAAATTTCACATCTCGTGATGAATTATATATAAATAGCTGTAATAAAATATATATCTAATTAAATTAATCACATCTGAAAAGTAACAACTTCTAATAAAGATAATTTTCTGAAATACTTCGTGTATTCGTAACGTCTCGTAAATATCTTTATTGTTATCAATGTCAGTTACGTATATATGTTAACAAATCTTTTTTATCCATTACATTTATAACAGATAACATATTATCAGGAATTTAAGTCGGTATTTAAGTGCCAGGCGAGACAAGTGATAATGAGATGAGTCTCTGAGGTAGAGTTAGGTTGACAGTGACTTGAATAAGGTGTGTCACGTCATAGTAGTAGCGAGTAATAGCTCGCAGAATGTTGTTTACATTTCTGTGCTGCTGGCGATAAAAATAAAAATATATATGTTATTTTAAGACGTGTATTCGTTATACATCATTATATAATTTGACATAGAGTCCAAGATACAAATTAAATAGTTCGGATAATTCCTCTTATATTTGGAGCCAAATAGAACATGGCTAATTATAACGTCGTAGAAACTGGTGAGTATAAAGGAAAGTTAAAAATATACATCACTAATACACTTAAGTTGTATTTATAAATTCATATATAGAATGTACATCATTTCGTATTATTTTGTGCATAAAAAATCACAGATTATATAAAAAAGAAAATAAAATCTCAAATCCTAAATTATTTAAATCCTATGTTTTTTAAATTTTGAGATATAAGAAACAATATATTTATAATTAGTAATATAAAAATATCAAACTTTACTCAAAATACTTCATACATATAAAATAAGTGATATATTATTTAAATGATAAAATAAATCTCTATTAAATATTACAATTTTAATAATTTTTTTTAATGCAAAAACAAGTCTTACAATAATAAAAGTTATTTTATTAAAATATTTATTTATATTACATTTTATGATGCAGTGCTAGGACCTGTATCATTGTCGAAACTTGGTAAAACGTTAACGCACGAACATCTGGCTGTCGATTTTCGTAATTTTTACGTATCACCACCGAAGCATATTGAGAAACATTTTCCCAAAAATAGTCTGGATCTCGCTGATATCGGATATATCAAACAATATCCGTAAGTAATTATATAAAATATATCTTTTTACAATAGATATTTAAAATTATAATATTTGAATGCATTTTTAATTTAAAACGTTTTTACTTTAAACAGTATAAATATAATTTCTATAGACTTTCATAATTAAATCAATAATCAAACTACCTGAATAAATTTCATTAATAAATGATAAATGATTAATACACTAAATATATTAATTCAGATATAGCAGTTGGAGTAATGTGAAGTTTTATAACGTGGAGGAAGCTGTCAGTACAGATGTAAAATTATTGAAGGAAGCTGGCGGTGGAACCATCGTGGAAAACAGCAGCCATGGTTTGAAACGCGACATCCCTTTAATGAGAAATGTTAGTAAGTCGACGGAAGTTAATGTGATTGCTGGAACTGGTATGTGCTTTTGCATTTTATTATTATTATTTGAAAATTATTGCTAATTATTTTTAAATATTATATATACATAATGTTTTCGCACCTCCGTAGGATATTATGTTGCCAGTGCGCAAACTGGATCAACCCTCGACACGACGAAGGAAGAAATGTACAATCTCATGTATAGAGAATTGAAAGAGAGTTGCATAGAGTGCCCCAAAGAGATGCAGGTAAAGGCTGGATTTATCGGAGAAGTCGGCAGCACTTGGCCGATCGAAGGTAAACCCTAGCTTGCTAAATATTTTTTCCTTTATTATTTATTATTTTTATTATTTTCATTATTTTTATTATTATTATTATAGTGAAATATGTATATATCTAAACGTTGAGAAAACTAAATGCAATTAAAACGAGCAGACTTTATATATGTAATTTAGACTGCGATATTTTTGCGTTGCGAAAATAATCTTGTTTATTAAATAAAATATATATAAGTATATAGTTGATTATTTAATGACACAAATCTGATAAGATATTAGATCTTAAAATATTTCTGCATCTGTAATTAGACTTTGAAAAACGTGCCATTTGTGCGACTGGCGAACTTCAAGCTCAATTGCATTGTTCCGTGAGCTTTCATCCCGGAAGAGACGCGTCTGCACCTGCGGAAATCATGCGAATCTATCAAGAGGCTGGTGGAGATCCTACCAGAGCCATCATGTCCCACATTGATCGTAAGATTTATGACAGAATTTCTCTCATTATTATTTTTTTAATTAGGTTTTTTTAATTTAATTATTTTTTTATTATTTAAAAAAAACTTTTTTTAAATACATCTAAAATATTTCTTCACAAATACGTTAATTAAATAAATTTTAATAGGTACATTACTCAAGAAGGAACAACTCCTGGAATTCGCCGACGATAATAAGTGTTGCATCCAGTTTGATCTGTTTGGTATCGAATGTTCTTTTTATCAGCTGAATCCATCGACTGATATGCCATCGGATGCACAGCGTATCAAACGTATTGCACGTCTGAAAAAGGAAGGAAAATTGCATCGTGTTCTGATGAGTCACGACATTCACACGAAGCATAGATTAGTAAGTATTTGTTAATATCTTTAGTCAATTATTTATAATTTTGCTAATTAATTTTAATTTTATTAAACATATTTCTCGTTTATATTTTAATTTTTAAACACTTGAAATTATTTTTTAAGATACATTTTGGTGGCCATGGATATTCCCATATCGTGAATAACATTCTGCCAAAGATGATAAATAATAAAGGTTTTACTACGGAAGACATTGAATTAATAACAGTTGAAAATCCGAAAAGATGGTTTACTCAGCAATAATTTATCTACGAAACAAAAATTCAATTTTCTTATAACACTACTGTATTTTCACGATTATTTTTTGTAGGTTTCTACGAAACTTTATTTCCATTATTATTATGAATTGTATTATATTTTTATGAAATATAAAAATTGATATCTATGAAATAAAAGGTAATTTTCTACATTCTTTAAGTCTTTCAAAAATCGCAAACGCGTACATATTTAATCTTCGAAACATTTCATCGTTTATTAGCCAATAAATAATTTATATTGTTTTTATATATAAAAATTATTAAAAAATAATTTTTTATATATAAAAATTTAAATTTAGATAATTCATACTTATTTGACATTAAAATATACGTTATCAAAATCATAGATCAACAAACGTATATTTTAGGAATACTAATTGTAAAACAAATTTTAGAAAGATTTCGAAAGATTTATTCGAACTTGAATATCTTTTATATATACCAGTTTATAATTGTTATGAAAATAAATACATATTTTAGTGACCAATGTCAATTGTGTGTAAACATAACAAGCTTAACGATAAGAAGTATCGTTAACTATAAAATATTTGGATTGAATACGCGATGTCACAAGAGTTATGATCGTCCTAAATGTTAGATGTTACATTTGTATTGACGCTATTTACAAGACAATAAACTTATGTTCTTTTGATCAGTTGAATTTGCATACAGAAATACTGTCGGATGCGCAGAGTATTAAATTTATGGCACATTTAATTCACATTCAATTTTACGTAATGAATTTCATCACCTTTAATTTTATAATTTCATATTTACTATACTTCTTGCCGCATTTTACAATTAAATAATAAGTATTTAAATAAAAATTGAAATTAAATCTCATATTTAAACAAAATTGATTATAAATGATAAAATTATTGAAATTGTTCTATTGATTTTTCAGACAGCCTTTGGCGGGCTTGGATATATTCATATTACGAAAAATATTGTGCCAATAATGTTAAAAAGATATTTCACGGCACAAGATATCTATGCGATAAGAGTTGTAAATCCTTCTAAATGGCTTACCCGGCATAATACCTATCATTAATTTTCAGGATAAATTGCATCAGGATATATTTGTATGATTTTTAGTTTTTCATACAAATCATAAAATGACGGAATTTCTGGAATGTATATTTTTTTTCTTTTTAACAAATAATACTCTTTTTGCAATAATTTTCCTTATACACTAGAAAAAAAGTCTTGTCGCATTAATAAAAATTCTGTTCGAAAATAGGCAAAACAGAGTTACTAGTTGAATTTACCAGAATTCTAATACAAACAATATGCTTGTTAAGATACAAATATATAGTATATTGTTACATTATATTCTGTACCATCCATTTTTGAACAAAATTGTTCATGCGACGACTTTTTATTCAGTGTAATTTTACATTATAATAAACATATTTGTAAGTGTATTTTAAATATATGAATGAAGCAATATAAAATTTATATTTTATTTACAAGATACAACAGTATATGACAACCTTTGGTACGAATTAATACCCAGCTAAGGGTAACTATGTGGTTGTTTCACAAATGCCACGGAAAATAAATATGCATGCGCAACATTTATTTGATATTTATTGCATTATTTCGCTGTTTTGCGAAAGAATAAATAATTTATAGAACGTATATTATTATATCATACTGTGAACGTGATACGAAAATACGAATGGTTCGATAACACAGTCACAAAGCTCTTCTTTCTCTCTCTTTTATCTTCTTTCAACAGAAGAACGTTGATATCTTGTTTGTCGAAAAACGTTTGATATCTTCTCGTTCTTTTCGTCTCAGTCTATTACAGCTCGTCCTGGAGTTGCGAATTTCTCACAGGATTCATAGCGATAGAGACCGTCGACACCATCGTTTTACTGAAGTCCTTCGAATAATCTGCAGTTGAAAAAAAATGCGAATACATTTTTTTAATAGAACTCGCATTTTCGCCAAATGTACAAAAAGAAAACAAAAAATAGCAAACTATTTTTATCTGCAATAAAATGTCTTTGTAAGACATTATACAAAAGAAAAATACAAAAGTTATATAGAAAAGATATAGTATTATGAAATTATTAAGAAAGAAACTATATTATATATGTATATAATATATTGTAGCGTAATTCATAATTTATGAAAATAGAAAACAAAATAACTCAAACGTAAGATTAAATTCTTTATTATGTCAGTCAATTAATTAAACGAGTTAATTAAAAACAAGCGATGAAAAACAGTGTATTTAAGTACATTAAATCAACAATATAAATTCTACAGCGTTCTACAGCGAAAAAATCTGTTGAATATATGTTAATTCACAATTGTTAATTCATAGTTAAAGAGAATGCAAAATTATTTGACGTCGTTTGCTCGTCAGCTCCAAAAGCTCCTAAGCTCCAAAAAGAGAACACAGAAAAAACAGTATCCTTGAGAGAATGCAAATATGCCTTAATTCAAGTATATTTTATTCTTATAATAGCGCCAAATATAAATAATTTTGGATAAAGGATAATTTATCCTTAAAACAAAGTGCAAAATATTCTTGGTTGAAGCTGAAATTTACTTATAAATATTGCAAGGACAAGTGACAAGTGTGCATCGGATATAAGCGGTACTTTCAAATATATATAATAATTCTTAGTTCAAATGTAACTAAGTTTGTTTTTACCATATGCGATTTTTAAAACAAGAATATATCTTAAGGATAAAATATACTTCACACAAACTTATTATTATTAAGGCAAACAAAAATTTGTGATTACAAAGAGCATTCTATGCTTAAATCAATCAAATAGCGTTCAAGAATAAAAATATACTTGAATCAAGGATTCCTTTTTTTCTGTAAGGTTTTAAGAAGCTATTAAACACAAGAAGAGATCAATGAAAAAGGGTTGCGATTAAGGATTAATTGATTAGCACGCGCACACACACAGACTCTGGCCATGGATATTAGCGGTACCAAAAGTGGCAATCGAACAAAAGTAAGAAGCAAACTTGTGGTGCCCTTGACTTACGAAGTGGTCGCGCGCTCGGTCAGAGCTTGGTGAGCTTTATCGCGTGACGTTGCTCGAAGTTACCTTGGACGTAGTCCTGATGATGAGCCTGAAGACCAGCACCCGGCGCGCTGCTGCCATATGGCGTCAAGCTCGCCCTTATCCACGAGCAACCAATCGCCCCGGCATACGCCTGTCTGTACTGCTTGTTCATGATCACGTAGATGATCGGATTCACGCATGACGCGAAGTACAAAAGCAGGTATCCCAAAACGTGACATTCTGAAACAGTTTGATGATATAGTTTAGCAACAGTGGAAGTAAACTACAGCAAATATACAGAGTATCCTTACTGTACCACTCGTTAATGGGAGATTCTTCAGGTGATCTGAAGACGATTTTTCCTTAGAAAATGTCCAGGCACCATATCATAATTTTCGAGTTTTAAACGATTGCAAATAAAAGTTGTTTTGTAAACCAAGCCTTGTGAAAATTAATTGTTTAACAAAACTAAATTTTTTAGTTAATTTCACGTAAAGTTTACTTTAATAAAATTTTAATTTAAGACTTAGTTACAAAGATATATGATTTTAAAAATTGGGAACATTAAAAAAAATGATGACTTTTCTCGACATTTTCGCTAAGAAAAAATCGTTTCCAAATAATCTTAAGAGTCTCCCATAAACGGATGGTACGGCAAGATGGAACACCCTGTATACGGTTAAAAGAATTAGAAGAAGATAAATATATATGTATTCGTACCGGGACATCTGACCTCCGCGTCGGCCACCTTGACGATGGTGATCGGCAGGTAGCACGCGAGGAAGCTGATGAAGATCACCAGAACCATCTTCGTGATTCTCCACTCGCTACGCTTCTGCTTCAGCTCCCTGATGTCTTTCCCAGGCGTATGAGGGGATTTTATCGTTGGCGTAGTGTGCTTTCGCATTCGCGATTCTGATCTGCAACGTCAATTGCAGATTCCGATCAGTTACTATCATGTGAAGACGATTGTAAAAAAAAAAATAAAAAATAATAAAAATAGAAAAAATATGAAAAGTCTCGAAAATGTCAATTACTTGTGCACCACCCAGAATATCTTGGCGTAACAGCCGACGATCACCACACAGGGTATTAGGAATCCCATGATGAAGAGAAATGTCTTGGGGGTATGACCATTACGATCCTTGACGATGGAGCAAGTTTCGAGATTGTTATCATAATCGAATTTACCTGATAAAAAGAATTAAGAATAAACGATAAATAATACGTGATAATAATGTAGGATTGATTGATTATAAAATATATAATAATAAAAATAGCGACTCACCCCACACTTCTAACAACGTAGGTATCTGCATCCCGTAAGAGAACACCCAGCAAAAAATTATCATCGCGGCGATCCAAAATTTCTTATAAACTCTGCCATATATGGCGTGATGTGCTATCATAATGTATCTACAGACAAAAAAAATTAGGAATTTTTAAAATTTTATTGCATACTGTAATTATTCTCTTAAAAGTCAGAGAAAATTAAAAAAATGAATTAAAGTAAATATATCAAGTAGATTAAATACTTAAGCTTGTGAAGAATCGAATAATATATAAAAATACGCACCTGTTGATAGTGATAGCTGCTACAGACAGAAGACTCACACCGACGTTTCCGTACCTGAAGAAAGGCACGAAGACACAGAAGAATCGGATGTCCGTCCAGCTGGCGTTGACAAATCTGATGGAATCGAACGGCAACACCAGCAGACAAAACACAAAGTCCGCGATGCATAAACTAAATTCCATTGACATAAGTTGAGTCATTTTTAATTGGCATAAACATGAATGAAAAAATAACAATCTTAACCCCAGTCAGAAAATAGTTTTTTTATGAATGACACGATATGCTTCTATGAGGTAATCACTGACGTGAGAATGATTCATACTGTTGTATTAGCTCTTTAAATCAGCTGTGCAAATCAGCTTTATATCGAATATTTTAAAGAAACCTTTATCGATGAAATTAATGAAATAAAACTTGAATATAAATTACCTTATAATAAAAGCCGCTGCAACGTTGCGAACTTTGGGATATTTACATAAAGCAACAATCGTCAGTAAATTACCAGCTAGACCAATAAGCATGATGATGATCGCCACTACTGCCGCAAAAGTTCTCAAAGGTTTCGGGAATCTGCAACAGTTAAATCAATGATAAAAAAATTCTACTTTATTTATTGCAAATTATAATTCTCTTCATTGATAAAAATCAAATAATTTTAGTTTAGACATACATGTATTATTATATTTTTTTAATTTAAAAGTATATATTTTTTTAATTTACTAGAATATTACAAAAGTGCGCGCTATTTTTATTTCCTAATATTATTTTTTCCTTATTATTTATTTCCATCATATATTATTTAATTTGTATAATAAATTATAATAAATTACAACTAAAAATTCTTAAATTAAAAAAAATAAATGTTTTGAAATATCAAAATTTGACGTTAAAATAATAACATTAAATTAATTCACAAGTATATAGTTTCTTGATCAAAGTAAGATAAATAATTTAAGAGTTTAACAAGGCTCTGTAATATAAATATAAATATAAATTTAAAGTGTCAAACAGGCAATAAGAGCCAAAGATAAATAATATTTTTTTATATATAAATTACAAATTATATGTATATTATATTACAAAATTATTTAACGACATATGCTTTTACATTAAAAAGATTAACGTACCTTGAAAATTCCGCATCGATCATGGCGTTTTGCGTGGCGTTGTCCATGACATGAGGGAACCAGGTATCTGTAGCAGCCATACCGAAGGCGTCGCGATTCTGATTCAATGATTCCATTTGGCCTCGATCGACCTTGGAAGCCTGCGACATTCACGAGCGAAAGATTGGAATTAAATATTCGATGTGTGTTCCACCTGTTCAGGTGATGACTAAAGCAGATGACTAATAAGTCGTGCGTATAGTATAATTTTCAAATATTTTTAATAGATGCAAAAAATAACTGAGACAAGGGTTTCTTAAATTAATTAATATATCTTCATCTTAATCTATCGCTCAAGGCGATTTGCCTTGGAAATAAAAAAACATCGTTCAGAAAGAACGGAGTTCAGACAAGTATATCTCGTTTTTTATTCGTTTCTCGTATTTTATTATTAGTAGACGTGTCCTGAATTAATCAGTATCGCTTTGATAAAAATAGATAGATGTGGAATTACCACAAATTACGCAGCACGCAAGGTATAGCTGATCTGATGTAAAACGGATGCGACGACATACATATATGTTTTATAATCATTTCCTAAATTGCGACAGAGAAATAT
Source organism: Nylanderia fulva (assembly GCF_048542155.1). Taxonomy (NCBI): domain Eukaryota; kingdom Metazoa; phylum Arthropoda; class Insecta; order Hymenoptera; family Formicidae; genus Nylanderia; species Nylanderia fulva. Next base: position 7,231,566 of record NW_028190263.1, read on the forward strand.
GCGTTGGAGGGAACTAATAATATATACCGTTCGTCATATTATAATTCGTCTATTGACATTTTCATAGAAAGTTTCAATAATAGTCAAATTCTTTTTCTACAATTGCAATCGACATGGGAAAAAACTTTATATAGTCAAGTAAATAATAAGTTATTAATTTATAAAATTAAAATGTAATTATATATGTATATCGCAATGCTAAATATCGAAACGCATTTTTCATGTATATTCATTAATTTGATTATATGAATATTAATCCATACTTAGAAATTTTAAGTTAATTTTTAATATATTATAATCAATAATTCTTTGTCTCGCCATGATATTATACTTGCGTTTGTTACGTGTATTTCCAAATAGTTAAATTTTATTTTCATATCAGACTTGATAAGGACCCAAAACAAGGGTTAAAACGTTGTCTTGTTTTAATAACATGTCTTGGTAATAACAATAAAGATATTTTTATGCCAGTTGAGTCGTGAAGATTTGTTTATTTATTAATTTAATATACCTACTATCTACATTATATATATTAATATGTTATTGTATTATCAATAAAAGCTTATTATTACTATCAGTCGAGCTTCGACACTCGAGCAATAAAGACGTATAAGTTAAACGCTTTGCATACTGTCAAATTCTTTTTCTAAGACTGCGTTTGATTTGGGAAAACTATATTATATAGTAAAATGATTAACAAGTTATTAACTTCTACAATTAAAATATAATTATATATATATGTATACCGCAATGCTGAATAATATCAAAACATATTTTCGTGTACATATATTCATTAATTTGATAATATTAATATTAATCCCAACCTTAGAAATTATAAATTAATTTAATATTCCATGTACATTCATATATGTTATAAAACTTAAAATATTTCGGCAACGAATAGTGAATAGCATATGGTAACCATCTGCGCTTCCAATAGATTTGCGCATCTACACCCCCCACGTCTAATCCGGTGCGCGTCTCGCGCGACACTGATTCTCGTTCGAGATATTGCGATTGCGAGACTGACGATCACGTGATCAGTTTCGCGCGAGCCGCGCAGGCGCAGCGTAGCGGACGTATAAAGACGCGCGAATCTAATGAAAGCATAGGTATTTCGGTCGAAAAATTTTTGTAGAAAATTTTATTTTTTTGTTCGCATCTTCTGTTAAAGATTTAAATATTGAATTTTCACTGCAATAATAATTTTTATGCATATTTGCAATTTTTAAGATTTTATTATCAAAGAGTAAATAATGCTACAGTATTAAACCATTATATGTTAATTTTCTATTTTATTATATATATTATATTTTAATTCTAATTTCCGAATGTTTATTATGCACATAATTTTAATTTGTCGAATTTTTATTATGTATATGCAATTTTAATTTCTGAATTTTTGTTATGTACTATAGACAACACAAACGCACGCTTCGCGATAATCAACTTTGCATGTTTTTTTTAGAAAGGAATTATATTATAATATATATTTTTGTGCATTTTATTATGTGCCTGAAAAGTTGCTGAAGACTTTGAAGAACTTTAGAACTCACAATTGTCTGATGTCGCGTAGGACGTTTGACATTTGCGTTATGCAAATAACGTGCGCGCAGGGCGCATTAAAATAATTTCCCGACGTGGACAATGACTGGAGAACGAACGTTACGTTAAGGAAAGGAGAGACTGTAAGAATTCATTATTATTTATGGGCGCCACCAACGGAAACAGATCATCTAGAGGATTTATAGAAGACAATATTCTCGGTGAATGCGATAATCTCTCTAACTCTCTGACATCCATCAACGTGCTCGATTATATTTAAATACATTATATTTGTTTGGAAAAATTTCAAAATTGGAAAATATTACGATTCACTATTTTTCAGATATTTCAATATTAATATTTAGGAATTTATAATTCATAATACTTATTGTTAGTGTGTTATTTTTTGCTCTTTCTCTATCTCGTTCTCTGATCATAGCCACGCGACACTAAATAGCTGCGAGTATTAAACTACATATGATTGTAGATCACTATACATGAGTCACTTGTTATCGAAACATGCAAACACGTGATACTACAATTTCAAAAGGAAAAAAATATCAATTAATTACCTGTACAGCGAATAATTTTTAGATACTAAATATTACTATAATATAATTTCTTTATTTACATTAATTTATTTAATTGCATATGTATGTGTATATATAAAAAATTTTAATTTATATATACTTTTTATATTTTTCTGTGATAATTTAAAAACAATTTCTACAAATTCCAAATTATGCAAATTTATTTATTGATCAGTGATTTATATGTAAACGCATGTTACAAAAAGTTGCGTTCGATTTGGTAAACTGAGGTCAAACTGCAGTGCATTAACCCCGATTGAGTTTAATTAGGGGAAATTAACGGACACCCGGTACTAGGCGTCCCCTCGGGACAAAAAAGCGATGAAAGCCACGGAAGACATGGGAACGTACCAACGCGTCGTTCTGTCGTTGTTTCGTTTTATTATTGTCATCAAAGAATTTAATATTATCGCACAATAATTATATTATTATGTAAATTCTTACAAAAAATATATACGAGTATAATACATATATTTCTGTATTTATATTATATATATGTTTCGAGAGAAATCGAACAAAAGGAAAAAAAATCATTCGCTTTAAATCTAAAAGTGAATTAAATTCTACTAATTTACAATTTATTTTTATTTGAAATATATATATATATATATATATATATATATATATATTACTTTATATTATATATTTGTAAAATATTATATACTTAATACCATCATATTATTATTAAAAAATATGTTGCAAAAGATTTATATATGTTATAGTTTAAGTTTTTTTTAAACATTATTAGCATTTTAAATTATTAATTTTTTTTATTATTATTATTTTTATTATCATAACATAACAAGTTGACTATTAACAAGTAAGTATAATCGATTAATTCGAATCTGATAAGTGGCATGTTTGGCTGGTTCAAGAAGGGCGTGTATATATTTGACTTTTATATCAGCCTGATAAGCGAAGTTAATCAGTCGCACGTCAACGGAAGAAGATGCGAAACCGCGAACATTATTTTTTATTCCGTGGAAGTCCTCGGTGATGGACTGACGTCATCGAATGATTTCCGTGTTAATCACGCGGCGAACGGCAATGAATGAGTCAAGTTGAGTCACGGTGAAAGTACCTAGATCGGAGTCGATGCGTCGTCGACTGGGTTTTGTTGTACATGCGACCAAGTACCTTCCCGATTAACGCTCTTTAATTCTTTGTTTCAATGAAATTACATTTATCAGAGACTGATCGAACGAGGTTTTGTACAGTCAACTTTGATATAAATCGATAACATTAATAACACCGTATCGTAATGTTTACCTTTATTCCCTTCCGATAGTCCTCTTTCTCTCATTGAAAGACAGAATAAATATTTAATTAAACTTAAATTATTAATTAAAATGTTTCAAATAAATTAAAAATCAAATTAAATTAAAAATATATAACAAAACGCAATTTTGAATTTAATAAAATAAAATACACATACATAAGTATGTAAACAATAATGTGAATTTCTGTAATTTAAATTTGTTATGCGTTTTGCATATTTTTTTTACGATTTAAGTGATCGAAATATATAAATAGCGAGTACGAAAAGATAGTACGTACACATGGTTCGAGTGCAAAATTGTTGAAAGTCGATCGAGACGCGACTACTATACTGCTCTCGTATCCCGCCCACGAGAGCACCACGTGGTGTGAATGTCAAACGTCTGTACTTACGGTACAAAACATGTGTCGTGCTATTCATACCGTGCATTTAGCTCTAAATACGCTAGTGTGTATCGATATTAAAACACGCCTCATCGATTTGTCTGACTGATCTTTTTCGTGAATCTTTATGTGACAAAATTGACAGAAAATTATAACTTATTAAATGTTTTCTTAAAACAAAAATATCATGAACTAAAATTAACAATAATTTAATCAAAAATTTAGAATTAAAAATGTATATTTGAAAAAAATGTATAATGTGTATAATTGTTAATGTATAAACTATATATATTGTATATAAAATTTTTAAGGTTGCTTTCGAATGTGGGAAATATATATTTGAAGATCTACTTTTACATTAATTCTTGGTACACAGCCCAGCTAATTAAATACTCCACCCGTCATAATTATCTCATTCACGTCACGTTTCTAAATTGCCTCGGGACCTCGCTATTTTTTGCCTTGTTCTCGGTGTTGGTCCCTTACAATCTGGCAGACCAACTTGACATCAACAGAATTCACACGAGCGAAAAATACAATTACGATCTTTTCAAGAGTTAATTCTTCAAATATTTAAATAATTATGTGTCTTACATGCTTTTTTATTTCTTCTTTCAAAGAAAAAAATTTTGTCAATTAAATTCTATAGAAATCTGTTTTGTTTTGTAAAATTGAATTCATGTATTAAGATCTATCTGAAGAAGAATATCTATGAAGAAGAGAATAAAAGAGTTATTGATAATTGTCACTTACCGCTTCGATTCTTATTACTTTAAACCAGTCATAAGTCCGTCAATGAGATAGATAATGGAGAGGCGGAAAGACCTTTGTTGACTGAAGAATATGACCGAGGAATGTGAGAATATTCAATGTCCTTCCGTTTCAATGTACGTCCTTGCGTATGTCCTCCTCATCAGACACGATTGAAGTCACTTTACAAAGCACCAGACTGAGAATTATTTAAACGTTGTTTTTTTGAAAAAAAAGAAGATACGATAATTTCTATTGTTCTTCTAATTATTAAGTATTTCTTAATTATTATCGATTTAATCGATAAAATCGATTTAATATCGCTTTGATTCGTCATTAAAAAATAATTAAATAATTTTCTTTTCTCCTTTTATTTTTTACTGTGTCTCTTTTTCCAATCTTATTGTAACAATTTAATTTCTTTCTCTTACAAAAAGATAACTTGATACCTTTGAAAAATTCGTCGAATTTCGCTGGTCACGAAATGATATGTCCAAATTCGTTATTCACAAAAAAACTCACTTATTTTAATTATATATTATTTCAAAAATTTGTATTTAAAATGTCTTCACCTTTATCCTAAATTGCACGATATCTGGCGAACGAGATTATGATTTTCTTGTAACTATTCGCGATGTAACTTTTGACTAGTTTATTCCTCAGGAACCATATTGTCTCTGCGGGCTATTGTCTTGTAATTTTTTTTAAATTATTCGACTTTAGCAAAAGTGACACTTCGCACGTGGCGACTCGCGGATTTTGACTGCGCGCGATCGATTCTCCCGGGGACCGGAGTCACGCAACTCGGGGACCAGTGACGCGGATACCGCATATGCGTCAGCGTCACCGTGGATAGACTGCTGCTTAACCAGCATTCCGTCAGATTATACACACTAGATACAGACCCCGTGGGTAGTCGACCGCGGGAGAAGGAGGTGACGAAGAAAGATCGTGAACGCGGGGGACGATGACGATGTGCGAGAGCAACATCTGCATCCAAGATCTGGGGACCCAGTTGACCCTTTCGCTGTGACACACCGTGCTGCTCATCCTTTTTAAATTGCGCGGAATGTGCTGCAATTGCGATATACGTCGTGTTCTTTTTGTGTGCCGCGTAATCAGGACAAGAGCGATGTATGCAAATTGCAAACAATCGATCGCAATCGCTTATTTTTCCAAATTTTGCTGAATATTAAAAAAAAATATAATATAAAAAAAAAATTCAGTCTTATATCTATTTCTGTCAAATATGTAGAAAGTTAAAAGATTTCGAGGTCATCTATAAATGATTTCTATTTTGACATGGAATTTTAATTAAAGGATAAACATAATAAAAAAATGATAATAGTTATTGAATAATTAAATAGAAGAAATATTTTATATTCGACATTATTATGTAATAAAAAATTCACTTGTGATTAATAAGTTAAGAAAAATCAGTGCAGACGGATTATCATATTTGGCAAATTCGTAAGAGAAACTTTTACGCTTGAATGACCGCGAGCAGATAAGATCGTTGCTTTTAATATCGCGTGTATTTATTACGGTATTTATTACATAAGCAACCAAAGACATGGCGAGAGTGAATTAGACTTAACAAAGTGGAACCGACCGGTCGTATTAATTGGAATGACTAAATCGAACATCTCGCTGGATTCACACAGAGGCGACCCGCATCCAGCCGCCTACGATTGTTCGAAATTAACATCGTCTTCTCGAATCTCTCGCTTTTTTAATTTATATTTTAGACACGCTATATCGGAAATACAATAGATTTATTCCGATTAAATGTAATATTAATTATATAATTTATATATGTAATATGATTGTATGTGCGATGTCCTAGATTTACCGGATGCTCTTCCGGTACCATAGATATATAAAAACATGCATTATCATAACATGCTGAATGAGAAGAATTAAAAATATCAATAGTTATATAATAATTAAGTATTGAGAATTAAAAAATTGTAAAACAATAATTAATAAAAATTAATTTTGAATTAATTGTAGCAAAAAGACATTTCGTTCAGACAATATTAATTTTAGAAATCATCCAAAGAATCGTTTGTTAAAAAATAATATAATAAAAAAGCAAGACATTGTATATTGTTTAATTAATTTTTTACATCATGTAAAGTATTTTTAAATTGTGTATAATAATAATTTCAATTCTAATTTTTAATTCTCTATATTTCTTAATTATCGCCTAATGTTCTGACAATTACAACTCAAATTTCATTAATTTAAAATTAAGATGCATTAAGAAAACGCTGTTAATTAAACCTTGCAACATTTATTTTTGTGATAACATTTTTCTAGTCCGGATGCAAGCAATTAAGAGAGACATCGACGAATTCCCCGAATTCGGACAAATAACGAAGAAACGCAAAAATAATATAATAAAAAAGCAAGACATCAAATATTGTTTCATTAATTTTTTACATGATGTAAAATATTTTTAAACCGCTTATAATAATTATTTCAATTTTCCTTAATTATCGCCTAATATTTTTACAATTAATTACAACTACAAATTTCATTAATTTAAAATTGAGATGCATTAAGAGAACACAGTTAATTAAATCTTGCAACATCTATTTTTGTATTTAAATTTTTTAGTCTCTTCCAGGTGCAAGCAATTAAGAGAGACATCGACGAATTCCCTGAATTCGGACAAACAACGAACCGAAGAAACGCACTTCCGACTCGCTCGCTTCCGTTCGCGGACGTTCGTACACAGCTGGAGACTCCCCTCGCGTTGGGAGAGACTACTACTAACAAAATGCAATTATTTTTAAAAAGGATGTAGGGACACACGCGCGCGCGCTGCAGCGCGTTTCCAGGGGACGGTACGCTCCGATTAGACACACGTAGGTGCTTCTAGTAGACCATAAGTGCCATATCGACGAGATGGGGCTGACTGGCCCCGTTTAACACTTTCGCTATTGCGTCGTCGGGAGCGACGTGCTGCAAATTGTTTATAATAGGATTGATGATCGGTGCCCTCGTTTGGTACCCGTTTGATTTTCTCAAACATGATTGACATTTCTCATGATATGTCACATCTTCAAAAAGGAATGATCCCTATTACGATAATATGTCATTTAGATAAACGTTCGATATTTTTTGTAATTTAAAATGTAAAAGATCAAATTTGAGATTATTTGAGGTAATTTATATTAAAGAAAAATATGTTTAATAATTAATGACATTTCTCATGATATATTACATCTTCAAAAAGAAATTGTCCCTATTACGATAATGCCTTTTAAATAAATGTTCGATATTTTTTGTAATTTATTAAAATGTAAAAGATAAAATTCGAGAATATTTGAGGTAATTTATATTAAAGAAAAATATGTTTAATAATTAATAGAATCAATGAAAATAAATAACGAGTTTGGAGACATCGAAGCCGCTTTGCACAAAGACGATCTTCTCTCAAATCGATCTGCAAGAAGAAGAACCTCCCTCGATGTCGAGGGAGGAGTCGAATTTGGCGCAGACGCGGCTTCGAGGAAAAGTTCATATACTTACTCTTATGTATACGAGTCTTGCTAATAATTCCGCCAGTATATTCGCGAATTTTGCCAGACGCGCTTCGACATACAATTCTATTCTGTGTTTTATTACTATATATTTTGAGAAATAAACTTGAGTATTTTTATAGAAGAATGCCTCTTTGTTAAATTTTCGCTATCTCGAATTTATCGCACTCTGCTGACAAATTGCAACAAAGTGATCGCAGGCGAAGTTATAGAGTTTTTCAGATGATGTCGAGATCAAAATGAGAGTTGACAAGAAAGAAGAAGTACAGACTAACGTTAACGATGTCAAAAGCAACGAGAAAAAATTTTGAAGCACTACTTCATTGATTGTCATCGATAAATTAGAAATGTATTTCTCATTTTCATAAACGTAAGTGCAGCTTATTTAAAGAACCATAAGAAAACTTAAAATAATTCTTCTTTATAAAAAATGAAAAAAAATATACTAACAAAATATGTTCGCGAATGGTCTAACATTTACATTAGCTTAATTTGCATGCAAATATTCCGTTGTTCGGCAACAATTTGCTGAAGATTGTGTCAGCTGATTATTGATGATTCGCGGGATTATGAATTTGAAACATAGAAACGCCTGAAAGTTTACGCTGAGACGAAAGAGTTTATCGTCTCGGGTGATGAAAATAGATCTCTCAGTTTCTCTTTTCGACGCTCCGTCTGTCGAAAGAAAAAAGAAACGATGGCTTCAGCACATGTATATACGCATAAGTGACGCACAGATATCGTTTGTGCGTAAAATTCGCGCCTCCGGAATGGCAAAATGCACGTATTAGCTGTTAAGCGGGCTCCACATATGAAGAGCAATTAAAAGCAGAAAGCTTAAATGAACTAAAATAAATATATATCTTTGTTCAATCATCTGTCATTTAAATCACATCTTTCCAAGGATATAAATGTGCGGTTAAATGAATAATTTGTGTGACTTGATTTTTGCGAAAGTAACAAGATTAAATGTACTCTCGCGATTACAGAATGAAGAGATAATATCTTCCAGATTTTGCAAATTCTACATACGATAGATAAAATAAAAACCTACGTGAAAAATCTCAATATTATGTATTATTATTATTATTTCGCAGATGGCAAAATGACAAAAATTGTACCTATCCCTAATGACTACTGACATTCGTATAATGTTTGACTTTCTTTCAGATGCTGAAGTACTGGTGGATGGCGAACAACAAAACTGAACGCAATGACAGCGACGACGTGCCGATCGAAGAGATGCTGCAGGATCCAGGATCGATGATCCTCTTCGTCGGATATCCACGGTGGCTGCTGTATTTCGCCGCCATCTGTTGTGTTCTCTTCATGTTGATCGGCATCCCGGGAAATCTCATCACGGTAATCGCGTTGTTCCGCACCAAAAAGGTCTGTAATTAAAGCTATAATATTTAACAACATGCGATAATATTACAATAATTAAAAAAGACATAAATAAAAAAATTAGACATAAATAAAAAATTAAATAAAAAGAATTTATCTAAAAGCGATTTGAGCTGAAAGTTGATTGATATAAATTGATATAACTTTTATATAATTTTGATATTAAGATGATCCTGATTTGTAAGATAGTGTTATTGGGATTGATGTTCTAGAAAATATATATTCCCCGAAATGTCTATCTACATGAATCACAATAATATACTGGAAAAACTGTTTCGCGTTATTCGTGATTTTCATGACTTATACGCGGAAAGAGGCTTAAAATACATCATAATAAATTTGTATTATACTAAAGGCGTGTACCGTTACTGAAGTTTCCGGTACTGCTTACGCGCAAAATCTTAAAGTAGTCCGAGTGGTTTACCTTGAGTCATTATACTTGTTTTGTCTTACAAGACGTTAACAATAAGTGAGGGCGTTAAATTGGACAGAATATTTCTCAATTAAATGTACTTTATTCATTATATTTTCAAGAGATAAATTCTATATATATTATTCTATATTTTTTTTACACGCTACGTTTTATAGCATAATTTTTTAGTTTTACATAATAATTAAGTCATATTTGTTTTATATTTTAGAAAATATTTTTCTATTTATTTCTCTATTTAACAATAAATAATAAAAAATATATTTTAACTGAATAATTTCATAAAACATATCTACAATTATAAATATATGTAAATAGCTATACTTATATACTAATAATTTTTAAATACTCCTTGTATTCCGGAAAAGCATTGTTTTGGATTATACAAAAAATTGTTTCATTGCACAGCAAAATGCAATATTTTATTTCTGGAAAATACTTGAAGATGTGACACAAGCCAATGAACAGAGGTCGTCGGCACGATTCTATAACAAACGAATCCTGCCAGCAAAGTCAACCATCAATGGGTTAAATTTGGAGTCGATTACGCGGAACTGCGTACATACACAATCGTTGTGTTTGCATGACGGTTCACGTACTTCTCTGTGATATAATCGACTAGTTAGAATTAAATCACGAAGTCTCCATCAATTTTAGCATGTTTGCTTCGTGGAATTTGGAACAGTATATTCGGCGAGCTACGCAAGTTAATTTTCACGTTTGACAAACTCGTCGTATTATTATTTCGTCTATCAATCAATACATATTAATCATGATTGATAATCAAATAAATAATTGATAATAAAAGCAGATAAATAATTGACGTTAAAAAATAATTGACAATTTTATTATAATATTAGTATAAAGTATAATTTTATTATTTTATAATTCTTTATTTATTTATTTTTGCATTTTCATTTTGTTGCAGCTAAAGAACGCCACCGCGGTCTTCATCATGAATCTGTCGATATCAGATTTGATGTTCTGCTGCTTCAATCTGCCACTCGCAACTTCCACATTCTGGCACAAGTCATGGTTGTACGGACCACTTCTCTGTCGGTTGTTTCCGCTCTTGAGATACGGCCTCGTTGCAGTCAGCCTCTTCAGCATTCTCGCAATCACGATCAATCGCTACATCATGATCAGCCATCCCGGTCTCTACCCTACGTAAGTAGGGATCCCCTCTTTTCCTTCTCTTGCTGTACAGATAAAACTTAGTTTTGTATAATTATTTTAAACATTTATTTTGAATACTACATTTAAATGACAAATTATTATATTGCACAACAAATTGACAAAATAAAAAAAAACAGATTTAAAAAATATATTCCTTCCTTTCTTTAAAAAAGGCATGTTAATTCGATTCTCGAATGTATCGATTCATCTCGAAATACAATATATTGTTGCCTCTTTTCCGCAATGCGGTTATATAATTCTTTAATAATAAAATCTCAAAAATTGTGACGCATGCATACAAAAATTATTATTGCAATTAATGCATAAAAATACATTAATTAATTATGCAACGCATACAAATTCAATATTTAATTCTTTTACAGGAAATACGAACAAAGAAATAAAATTTTCTACAAGAATCTGATTAAATATCTACTTTTATTAGACTCGCGCGAGACTTTACACCCCATACATCCATCACACTGCGCTGCTCGCGCGTGACTGATTTTCATGCGGGGTATCGCGAGCGCGGGCCCGATGGTCACATGACCATAGTGGTCAGCTGACCACTGGTCATGTGACCATCGGGCCCGCGCTCGCGATACTCCGCATGAGAATCAGTTTCGCGCGAACCGCGCAACGTAATGGTCGTATGGGATGTATTAATCTGATGAAAAGATAGAAAGAGAGAGTTGCTTTCGCCGTTCAGCGTGCAGAGCTGTGCAGCACAGCGGACGCGTACAGACGAGCGAATCTAATGGAAGCGCAGATATTTTGATCGAAAGATTCTTGTAGAAAATTATATTTTTGTTTTCTGTTAAAAATTTATGTATTGAATTTTTATGGATCACGTAATTAATAAATATATTTCTATGGATGCATTGCAATAATAATTTGATACATAAGTTGCAATTTTTAAGGTTTTATTATCAAAGAATATATTCTTTGATAATATAATTATAATATAACTTTGCTTCGCGCACGTAATTATATTCGATTAAACTACACAAAATGAGAAAAAAGATATGTAAAAAGATATACATTTATATACAGAATAGTAGTTCTCAAATACAATAGAAATTCGGCAAATTAAAATTATATATGTACATAATAGATATTCAATAAATTAAAATTATATAAAGATAATAGAAATTCGGCGAATTAAAATTATGGTCATAGCATCAAACAACTGTCATTGCTAAGATTAACAATTTGACAATTGTAAAATGAATAATAAAAATGATATCAAAAGAGCACGCAAAGCGCGCGCTTGTGTTATTTAGTATTATTAAATTTTTCATTTTTTTTTAATAATTACATATTATTTTTAGCTTGTATAAAACGAAATATTTGATACCGATGGTTCTGGCGATATGGATCGTCGCTTTTGGTTTGCTGATCGTCACGTGGTTTGAGCAATTCGGACGTTTTGGTTTGGATCCCGCTATCGGATCCTGCTCGATCCTGCCGGATGTGAACGGAAGAAACCCAAAGGAATTTCTCTTCATTCTTGCATTTCTAATACCCTGCGTGGCTATTATTGTTTGCTACGCCAGGATCTTTTATATCGTTCGCGAAACTGCTGCGAAGAGCAGGGGCAAGATTCTCAGTGTGGAGCCAATGGAAACCAGCCATGTAAGATATAATTATTTAAGCAAGAAAGTTTAATATATAATACAAAAAATCAAGAGAATATATTTATCTATATTTATCATATTAATATTAATATTAATATAATATATCAATATTAGATATATATTAATATTAATATAAATATTATAATATTATGGCTATAGCTATATTAATATTAATATTATTAGATATATTAATATATTAATATTAATATTAATAAATCTTGTTTTTCGGGTGATCATATATAATCATGATTTTGCAGCAACACTCTACATCCAAAAACCAGGAGCAAGAACTGTCAGTTCTTTGCGCTCCTTCTTCGATACGAACGAGTTTTCTCAATCCAAACGAAGAAACTGATCTCGAGCCATCGACATCTATTAACGAAGATTCTTCCTGCTCTAAACAGTCGATTCACGATCGAGAAAAATCGGATTGCACGACGAGAACGCATATAGACGATCCAACAATTATCAGCCTCGATCCAAACTTCAACGCTCTTCATATGGGCGCATCGGAAGACATGTCATTTGTGGATGACGATCGCGAGGAATCCGGTCTCACGGAAATAAAGATGTTTCTGAACAGAAATCAGAATAACGAATCACAGCAGAAGTCGTCGAGAAACTCTTGCGGGAGGCTGGAAAGATTGACCAGCCGAGCGTCCTTCATTGTCGAGTCCTCGCTGCAGAGATTCACCAGCAATCGTCCTGATTGGCGACCGGAAGTCCTGGTGGATTCCACACACTTGCCCACGAAAAAGGCCTTTCGCAGGGAGTCAAAGTTCAAGAGCATCAGCAGGATCCGCAACGGCGAACCCATCATCTTAGCACCCAAAATGTCCACCAAGGATCGGAAGCTGCTGCAAATGATCCTGGTGATATTCGCGTCCTTTCTGGTGTGTTATCTACCGATCACCATCACGAAGCTCTTCCACGACGCAATAGACTGTCGAGGCCTCAACATCGCCGGCTACATACTTATCTATTTGACGACTTGCATCAACCCCGTCATCTATGTTGTGATGAGCTCCGAATACAGGAGTGCGTATAAATATATATTGCTGTGTAAGGGCGAGCAGCTCGCAAGCAAAAGGAGACTGCCGAGTTTGTTAATGTTCAGTTGAACTCGTGTATGATCACAGAAAAAACAGTATCCTTGAAAGAATGCACATATGCCTTGATTCAAGTATATTTTATCCTTATAATAGCGCCAAATATAAATAATCTTGGATAAAGGATAATTTATTCTTAAAACAAAAATGCAAAATATTTTTAGTTGGAGCTAAAGTTAATATAATATAATAAATATAATTCTTAGTTCAAATGTGACTAAGTTTGTTTTTACCATATAACGATTTTAAAATAAGAATATATACTTTACACAAACTTATATTTATTATTAAGGCAAATAAAAATTTGTAAATTACAAAGAGCATTCTGTGCTTAAATAAATCAAATAGCGTTTAAGAATAAAAATATACTTGAATCAAGGATTCCTTTTTTCTGTGATTAATTATGCATAATGGTAAATGTAATAGATTAATATAATAGATAAAATAATGTTTAATTTTTATATGTTTGTTATATTACAATTGTGTATATTTTATCGGTAATGTATCTATGTTATGTTATATTTCTAATAGCTAAATAATAGATATATAATTTTTGTTTGTTATATTATTTGTATGATCAACGTTGAGGAAATTCAGATTGTTCGCGCTCATCAATAATTCCCTCTTTGTAATCATAAAATAATACTATTTCGAGCATAGCTAATTCTTTTTTTAGACACTTGAAAAATTATCAACTTACTGTTAATACAAAGAGTGCAGATTTTTTAAACGTAGTTTAAATCAATAAAGTTATTTTTATTGATTTTGACATATCTAAAGTAGTAAGATATATAAATTTATTTCTCTGATGACGTGTGCTTCTTTTCATTATTTCTATTCACTTTGCGTGTAATTAGATAACAGTGATTGTCATTAATATTTTCGCACTGAATATCTATCTATTAATCATAAAATATAACTCTAACTCTATAAATCTCTAAATGATCTCTTTACATAAGAATATTTAGAATTTCTTGCCAGCGGTACTTATTGTTATCCTTCTAATTTTTTTGGATCTGTGCTAAACAGTGTTAAATCACTGTCAAACACCAAAATTTATAGATTGCGTTAAAAAATTTTAATATTACATATTTTTATAAATTTTTTAAATATATTAAATAAATAAATAATTGACATTTTTTAGCAAAAACCGTGAATAATTTAAGAACCGTTCATTCGTACAATATATATATACAAGTTATCGCAAAGCATCACTGAAATATTTATAGATAATATTCTACAACGAGGTAATTAAATAATTAATTTTAAATATGTTACATATAAGAATTGAATCTTATCTATACAATTTTTATCTATATACTTGAATTTTCTCTTGAAGAAAAAATTACTTATTATTTATCGTTTAATATTTTGCTAAATGTCAGCTCTAATAATTAATTATAGAATAATATGATTTCCATAATAGTTGTAGTCTTTTTAATTATTTAGTCAATATCATATCTAATCACTGCATTATTCAATTTCTCATTATTTTAATAAGAAGATTCAATCTTTCATTTTTTTCTTCTTATATCAATTCTAATGGATTTCTATCAATCGTCCTTTACCGTACTTGAGGAAACCTATTCAATTATATATTTTACAAATAAATCTAGTTAAAAAAATATTTAAAGCTGAAAGGATTTTTTCGTTGTTAATATTGAACACCAGCCTATCAGCCTACAGTGTTCAATTTTTGTCGAGATTAGGCGGCACCGTTGCCGATATCGTATTGATAGTAGGTGGCCAGCTCTTCTCCGTCTTGCCACTTCCGGCGTCCTTCGGGGTGACCTTCGTGACATCTAACTTGCCAGTATTTTCGCGATTTTTGTAGTACAACACGCCAGCTGCGGCGCCCATGCCTATTCCGCCAAGTACCAAAATCCACTTCAGAACACTGCAAATCGAGATTCCATATGTTAACATTCAATTTATTACATCGATAAATTCAGAAAAAATTTTAGAGAAATTAAAAATAATTATATTTATAATTATATTTATAATAAAATATATTTATAATAATATATTTATAATAAATATATTTATAATAAAATATATTTATATAATTATATTTATATAATTAGAATAATGTGGAAGAAATTGCAAGAGTTATCCATCAAATTTAATTATTCGAGAAATATCATTATAAGTTGGAACACTTACTTGACAATCGATATCATCTTGAATACGACCTTCACCTTGTCAACAAACTCGTCGTCGAGCAGTATTCCTTCTTCGACCCAGAATAGCGGCAGTAGTGCTTCCGGAAAGTTCTTCATCAATTTAAATTTCGCGATCGGTTGTATGTACATGTTGAACTGCAATCGTTTATGCGCGCTTATTGGCGTAGCTGTCATCGGTTCGAAATCCATGTCCATTTCATGATCGTCCTGTCAAGGAAAACGATTTCATCGATTTCTCATCACGATTATACTTATCTACTTATGTAATGTTTCTTTTAATGATATATTTGTATTTTATTCTTCGAATCGATATCTACATATATTAATATCTTACCTGATTCGGATGCAAACCATCCACCAGATCTAACCAGTTCTTCTCGCAATCGTAAAAATGAGGAGGCGATCCGATGATAGGTGCACCTACACACTTCGTCATGTCATAGAGATTTCTCGTTAGGCAGGTGTCCGGTGTCGGGCAGAAACACTTTTCATCTTCGTTCTTGCTCATATCTCCTAGATCCGCCGTGTAATGAAGAGTTTTGATACCTACGAAGTAAAAAACGTGTCATATAATAATATTATAGTATGTCATATTTATATATATGTATTCAACGAGATAATTCTTCTTTGTTTTTACACTGAACAAATGACTAAATTAATAAATATTTATTTCAATATTGTCTAATAAATCATTTATTTGAAACAAATATTTATTCGTTTTAAAAAGAATTTTCTTATATCAAATAAATATTTTTTTCATATTAAATCAATATTATTATGTCAAATCAATACCATTCGAATTCAATAAATATTTTTTCAGTGTACTTGATTATACTTGATTGCGTATCAAACCATTTATTACGTACCTTTGACAGTGTTGTGATAACGAAAATGCGCGCTGATACTTCGACAAATCTCGTATCCGAACGAGACAATGTCATCATCCGGTCCGAACAGAGGTGCAAAGATCGTCGAATCGGTACCATTGTAAGCGTTGCAGTGATCCTCCGGCCAAATATCCATCGCAGGTTTACCATTAAATGTCAGGACGGTACCGACGTCTTTGTAATTTTTAATACCACGCAGAACCTTCATACGCTCCGGGACGGCGGTTCCATTTTTCTAATAAAATTATATTCGTAATTGTCATTAATGCAACGCGCGATAAATTTTTTCTGACGTCTGCATTCACGTATGCATTTTTTTGTAATATATATATATTCAATTAAAAAATTACAATTTTCTCACGGCCAGAGTTGCGACCGACATACATATACTTGTTATCCTCATGTATGACTCGCTTCTTTTTTAACATAGAGTGCTCATTTAATATTTACTCATCAACACGCGAAGAATTAAAAACGTCACAGAAATGTTACGTCAAGAAAACATCAGAAACGTTAGAAATGCATGCATTATTAGAACAATAACATGCATAATATTACATGTCCATGCATATAAAGTATTATAGAATATATACGTATATATATAAAAAATATATATCTCTATGAAAAGTATCCAAAATATTTAAAAAATAAATAAATCATTTAAATCAACAATTTATGTAAGAAAATATAATTAATTTTATTAAAAGTACTATGGCAGAGAAAAAATATCTTTGCTCGAAGAAGAATTGTTGAATATGATTAAAATTGTAAATAAAGTACAATAATGAAAATTTGTAATTTTTTAGAATTAAAACCTACCCCGCCGAAGAGGGAGAACAGGTAACGATTTTCCCCATCCTTCACCAGATCCTTTGCTTCAGTTTTCAACACGTTGCACACCGCCGATCCAGCAAAGTCCGTCACCGTGCAATCAACCGGGAGACCATCGAAAAGTATATCCTTGGCCTTGGCTTTCACGAACAACGAGGGTGGTTTATGAAAGATGCTGTCAACCGCTTTGCCTAAATTATTCAACGAATTATTAATTGATCAAGTTGAATCAAATCAAACAATTGCGCAGCGATTTCTTCGAAACTACCCCACCAACACACTAACGTTATGTAAACGTTTAACAAACGTTTTTCGTTTGTTAACTTGTCAAATGGTTTGTTCTTTTAACGATGAGAACGTCTGTTCACTCGAAGAATTGTAAGTCTTTATATTTTTTTAGTGCACAGAGAATATTGATATAAATTAAATTTGCAATCTTTTAAAACTAGATATGTACATTCACATGTTTTATGAACGTTAAGATTCGAGCGTTCCTGAAACTCTTATATAACGTTAATATATTGGTGAGGTAAATATTTTCATGAAAATCAAATTTAACCGTCGCATGACACAAATATGAGACGATCAAGACGCTAGAAGTCTTATATAAGTGCACACCCTTGACGAGAAGATACGTACATGTATATGCATTATACAGAGAAAAGTATCTTTCTCATGTCCCACTTTGAACCTTCCGGCGTGCGTTATTATAGTCCGAGACGACCTAAGCGGCCGATATTTGTTCGCAATCGATATACGACTTTGAAAGGAAATAATGATATCGTATATATACGTACCAACGACCGGCATCGCGGTTGGCTTGTCCTTCAGGGTCATCATCGCCATGCCCAAGATCATGAGATGCGGAAACACCATGTCCTCATCGCCCGTCAATCCGTTGCTCTTCTTGCGATTGAAGAACCATGTGGTCTTCATGCTGTACTCGACGCTGTCCTCATCTTCTTGATCGACGAGGTCAAACTTCAACTTGTGCTCACTAAAACGGATATCCGAGTTTTCGGAGATTTCGTAGAATAAACAGACTTATGGAGATCTCAGAAAAGATTCGATAACTGCGGACTAAATGTATAGAAAAAAGATCAACTTACTCGTAAAAAAAAGGTCCGACCTCTTGCACCTTCGGCTTTTGACCCTGTGCAATCTCATCAGGGTTGGTAATGTTGAACATGTAGACCTTAAAGTCCAGTGGCAGAGGGAAATTTGACCACATTTCGCGTATCTCGGAGCCTGGTTTCAGCATGATGGCCTACGAATCATTGAATATCAGTAATTTCATAATCACAATTTAAAGGACATTGAACATAAATGATCGCAATGCTTTTAATAATTAACGCGATAATTTTAATAATCAACAACTTTTGTAATCTCGTAATAATTTTTATATTTTTCATTTAATATAGATTTACGGTAATTTTTTTAAAATAAGCTGTTCAACTTAAATTTGAAATTTTGCAATCCAGAAAATAATTATTTTTTTTCACAAAAATTATGCAAATTATAATCTTAAGGTAACAGACACAAATATTTATTTATTTGTTAAATTTACGCTATAGAAATTAAATAAATGTATTTTAGCTAGCTATGATAATCATTTCTAAAAATGTTTACTTGTAAATACAACGATAGAAATTGTTATAATTTTGCCATTTTCAGATCGTAGGCTGGAATATATAATGAGATACTAGAACAATATGCTAGATTATAGTAGCCAACAGCAGGGTTCAAGGATATTTTGCGCCATACACTTTTACAGAATGACTTGACTATTTCACAAGATTTAGTAAAGTCGCAACAACTACTTGAATAAAGCATGTATAAAGAATTTTGCTAAGAAGAAAAAGATCAATATAAGTTACATTAAAATTTGCCAAAATTATACATAATACAACATGCTTAAGTATTTATTTAATTAATGTATTAAAACTAGAGAATATAAAATTATTTTAAAATATCGACATATAGCTACAGCAAAATATATTACAAGGAAATGATCAAAGAAGTAATAACATATCTCTAAAAATTTATCTTTATAGAAAATTGTTACATCCTTTCGATACATTCTTCAATTAATTACAGGAGTTACGCGAAAATTAAATCGTTGAATAAATAAAAATGTGATGTTCTTTTCAATTAAACTGGCTACACTAATTCAGAAGTTATCTTTTTTCTTCCAATGTCGAGCAAAAAAGACAACCTTTGACCTAGTGTATAGCCAGTTCAGCTGAAAAGAACAGACCTATTATTGTAATGATACACATATATACTGACTGACGATTTCAAATAAGCATCAAAGTAGTATAAATTATACAAGTATTATTATCATTACGCTTATTAAGCTGCATATCGAATGAGTGACCCTAATGAGCGAAACTTGAAATATATGTATAAAACAATGATAATTTGTCATTTGTTTACCTTCTTAATCTGCGATTTAATGAGTGCGGGAAATCCACACCAAATTAAAATGCCAAAGGCAAACATAACTCCACCTGCGATTCCGAGTTTCTTTATAGAAACCATATTGACGGTCTGTGGAAATATCGAGTAACATTTAAGTTTAATCGCGCGATCGAAGCTAGATAGATATTTTCAACGAATAAACTACTTTTAAATAATCATGATTTACTCTAAATTAAGCTACGCGCTTAATTTTGTTGTTGTTCTAATAATAAATCGGATATTTTATTGTATATACTTCGGAAATTAATTATAATTCTGATAATCAATCGCGGCCTATTGCGCTATATTTAATTTTAAGTGTCATAATTTTTTTTTCATAGAATACCAATCAAAACTATAATTTGATCAAAAGTTTGATTTTTGAAGAACAATTGCATCCATAATTTAATTTTTTGTGAATTCCATTGTTGGATGCAAAAGTCGCGACATTAAATCAACATTAATACGATTGAAACCTTATTGTAGTCTTCAAGAACACGAATCACATTTCTCAAGATTCTGTCGGATAACGGAAACACATGTTGCAAATGGAAACGCCTCATAGCATCGTATATCCTCTGAAGGATGTGAACACTATATTCGCGTTTTTTGGGATCCTTGAACCATCTTTTCTCTTGTTGATGTCCCATTAATTTTAATATTAAAACTTAATAATAGCACCTTTTTCTCACTGCACTGACGAAGAAAAAATTCAAGATTGTCTCGTATAAGTTTTAAATTAATAAAAATTTTGTCTGTGTGTGTGTATATAAAATCAAATGCAATATGTATTATATATATATAAATTATTGTTAATTATATATAATTAAATTAGATAAAATAATGGATCTTTTTTGAGCAAATGATTTTAATGTTGATTTATTGTTTGAATTTTATACAATCTAATGGTGCGGAAACGTTTCGAACATTTATTGCAGTTATGTCATCTTCAGCCGCTGATACTTATAAGTTACTCTGTAATGGAGATCAATTCTGCAATTGAGATTATTATTCGAGCCGATTTTTCTTTATATTTTTAATATATTTAATAATAATATAATATTAAATATAACAACAATAATGTAATTTAAGAAAAAATATTATTAAATTTAATTAAAAAATAAAATGGAATATTATTATAGAAAAAAATAGAATAAAATATAAACGAAATAGATTTTTGCAAAAGTTAAAAACTTTGCTGAACTTTATATTATATGGGAATAAAATATCAAGTTAAAATCCGTAAAATTAATACTAATAGAAATAAGTTAAAGAATAAAATGTTTAAAATTTAATTTTTTGAGTTGAAATATAATTAATTACGCGATTTAAATCGTCTTCGTCTCTTTTATCGAGTCTGTTTTATATTCAAGCAAGTAATAATCTAAAGTAAATTCAATGTAATCTTGTTTCTTTTAATGTCGTCATGTGTCCAGCACCAGTGCAATTATCTGATTTCTTATATAATCTCTTTCGTCGATTTTTCTCAAAAATTATTGCTTCACATAATTCGTATTTTTTTTTAATTGAAAAAATAAATAACAAATATAATACGCAAAAAGATTAAAATAAAAATTCCGATTCTCAGATCCTCACTCTTTTCGAGCACGAAAAACGAATTTACAGATCGCTCTCGTTGGTTTATCTGAAATTCTCGCAGAGTATGGATATATCTCGAATATCGAGTCTGTTTTTATATTCAAGCAAGTAATAATCTAAAGTAAAGTAAATGTAATCTTCTTTCTTTTAATGTCGTCATCAGTGTCCACCATCAGTGCAATTATCTAATTTCTTACATAATCTCTTTCGTCGATTTTTCACAAAAAAATATTGCTTCACGTAATTCGTATTCTTGTTTCAATTGCAAAAATAAATAACAAATATAATCCGCAAAAAGATGAAAATAAAAATTCCGATCCTCATTCACTCTTTTCGAGCGCGAAAAACGAATTCACAGATCGCTCTCGTTGGTTTATCTGCAAGATTGAATATGGATATATCTCGAAAACACGAGTTCGCGGATCGCGACGCGGCAAAAGCCCTCGACCCTTCCCGTGTGGTACCGTTCTCGCACCTGTGCGATCACCTGGCCGATTTGTTCGCCGCCACCCTTGTCGTCGCCGTTGATCGTGCGCGGCTCGTCACGAACGAACTGCCCGGGCGATAATGACGCCGACGTCTTGTCTTACGCCGGGCCGGCGTCGGCGTACTCCTGTCAGCTCGTGCCTCATTGCGAACCTCTTGGCTTCCCCTTGCTTAGAAACACGCATCTCGATGCATTTTATTCCACTCAGGCGCGATGCGATCGAAATGCGAACGGAATTCGCTCGCTCACTCGCAGAGTCGTGTGTGCGATTCTGTCACGCTAGAGATCCCCCGATTAAAGTCACCGAATGACGTCATTTTGCTAATAATTTTGCTATGATGACTCTGTCAATTCTCCTTCTCTAGCTAGCTTACGGATAAAGACGGAGTAGTGCATTATTCGTATTCTGTATAAGAATCAGAGAAAATTGAAAACTGATTTTTTTATGTAAATTGATATCGTCCATATTTTTAGGTATCTTTCTAAATAAATCTTTTGCAGAAACTTGTTGAGAAAGATATACTAAAATAATTAAAATAGAATAATTAGAATGAGATAATTAAGATCAATTAGAAAAATTAATTAGACATGATTAATTAGACTGCATTATTTCGTAACTTTTGTTAGAGCAGGATCTTTAAATGACGTAAGCTTTTTCTCGTGCAATTTTTATGGCAGATTATCTAAAACAGTCTTGAGATTATATGAAAATCATAAATAATTGCGATTCTTCAAATTCTCTATTTTTATTCAATTTTGTTAAATATATATCTCTTTTATAAATACACCACGTGTTACTTGAAAATATATATGTAATTTGCAATTACTTGGCGTATTAATAATAGATATGTCATATAAGTGCATGATCTATGCATATAGTAATAGAATCTAATGATTGTAAAATATGATTTACATTTAATATTAATGTTAATTACTTCTCGATCGATTAAGGCATCGCATATAAGCAGCTGCTATAATTACTGAAAATTACTATTAATAATTACTAGATACCGTTACAGCAATTTATCTGCTAATATATACTATAATGTATATTATAAACGTTATTACTATTGAGCTAGTAATAATTATAATCAGTCGAGAAATAATCAACAATTAAGTACATTATACTAATATCTAATATATCACTCGTTATCAGTAATGATATTTTTCAAGGAATTAATATATTTAGAGAAATAATTATTTGTATTAATATTATTCTATAGTAATATTCTAATTATTGTATTAATATTATTATAGTTCTATTCTATACTATAGCAATATTCTCTAATATTGATTATAGCTATTGTAATAATATTTTACAAATAATTCTGATATTATACGTTTGTGTAAGACAAATATTGCTACAATAATAGGAACTATATCACGTTAAAATGATATAATTAGAATTATGCTAATATAAGCATGTTATCAAAAATATGAATTAAATGACAAAATCTTTCAAATTATTATTTCCAACACGTAAATTCCGATTAATATCGCGTGGTTAACGTTCTCTTAAATCTCTTAGCATTTATAGAGATTATAAGTATATAGCAAATATATAATATTATTTATTATGAATTATTACTCTCTGTTAATCAATGTTGGGTGGCACCATTTCAGCTTGTATGGTACTAATTGTCGATTTTTGGGTCGCACTGTTCTGCTCTGATTGTTTCGGCATAAGATCCGGTTTCGTAACGTTTCCCGCATTCCTCTCCTTATAATATCTCATTCCGGCGACTGTCATCATGCCGATTCCACCCAGCATCGAGAGCCACATTAGTATCCTAAGATAGGAGATAGATCAATGATTTCGATGTGACAGGAATCTCTTTTGCAAAAGAATCATATTTTCAAGCGATCTTATTTACAGTGTATATCAAGCATTTTCGATATATATCCAGAATAATAACTACTTAATTAATTAAAAGATTAAAAAAAGTTAATCATTTAAAATGTATTAATTTCTAACTTCAACTAAATAGTTATTTTTTATCTTAAATTTAGTAACTTTTTTCCTAAATTAAATTTTTTTATCTCTGAATACCATTATTGTTTTTTTTTAGTTATAAACGTGTTTTATTTTTAAATTAAAGTATTATTAATTTTTATTACTTCATCTTTGTCATCAATTGTAATTACTAAAAATATATATATTTTTCTATATAAAAATCAAAACTTCTTTGTTATTTGTTATTATAAATTTTAAAAGAATTAACAAACAAAATTCTAATTTAATATAAATAATGTTTTTAAAAATTAACTTTTAATTTAACTTTAATTAATTTAATCTTAACTTAACTTTAACTGTATTAATTTTTTGTTCATGCAACTTTTAACTTAATTAAATTAATTTTCTATATAACTATAAACAACTAACTTTAACTAAACTTAGTTTAAAAAAATCATTAACTTACTTAACCCTGTATATATCAAAACATAATATGAAAAAAAGTGAAAAAAATAGTTTCGACGTAACAATAAATCAATAACATATCACTCACTTTGCGACTAAAATCTGTATGTACGCAATTTTCAATGGTTTTATTAGAATAGGTCCGAGTTCAAGTCCGTCCTCTATATAGAAAAACGGGAAGAGCGCTTCCGGAAATTGTTTCATGATTTTAAGCTTGGGGACGGGTCCGACCAACACGTTGAATTGAATCTTCTTGTACGCTTTTATCGGAGTGCCCGTCAGTATCTCAAAGTCGAAAGCCATCCGGTGTTTCTCCTGCGCAAGCAATGTATCATTTTCTTAATTATTGTTATCATTTTTATAAACACCATAATTTTGCGTTAATTTACGTTAATTTCCGCGACCTAAGAGTCATCCTGTATTGTTCTCTTATTTAATGTAAACTCTTCTCATTATTCTTTTCGTAAAAATTAATTTATTGCAATCCGAGAAAAAATATAGTGCATCTGTAATATTTTAACACGCAAGTATCTCGTAAACAGTGATGGGTAAGATACATTTAAAATGTATCTCGATACAGATACAGGATACGTGTAAAAAAATATATCTAGATACAGATACAGATACACAAATTAAAATGTATATAGATACAGATACTCAGATACTTTAAAAATATCTCAGATACACAGCAGATCATAATAATGGTAATATGCACAAAATATATACTGAATCATTCTTTTATCTTTATTAATATTTTTGTTTATATTACGACTTTAATTCCTTAGTCTTAACACGTGAAAAATGCGTCAAAGATATCGTCACTCAAACTATTTTGTCATGGTACTCAAATTTGACCAATGCTTAATAATCGCTTAACCGGTGTTGATAACGATATGTTGATAACTTGTAGTCTTGATCTTTCAAAAATTTAAAGAATTGGGGTATTAAAAAGAATCTGTGAAAATATATCTGCAAATGTATCTGAAAAAAGCAATTGAGGTACCATGTTTTGTATCTAAATACAGATATAGATCTAAATGCTTCAATTCGAATATATCTCAGATACAGACTCAGATACATAAAATGTATCTAGATACTATCCAACCTGCTCGTAAATAAATAAATATGTGTAAATTTACAGGATCGGGATTTATCCCGTCGATCATCTCCAAATATCGTGGATCCGAGTTAAGAAAATGAGGCAGGCTTATTATTATGGGCACACTCATGCAGGGACCTGCGTTAAATACGTTTTTCGGCATGCATCCTTCGGTGTTACTACAAAAACACGTAATATTCTCGTCTATAGACGGATCTCCTAAGTCTGTCGTGAAATGCAGCG
The DNA here is from genome assembly GCF_048542155.1 of Nylanderia fulva. Taxonomy (NCBI): domain Eukaryota; kingdom Metazoa; phylum Arthropoda; class Insecta; order Hymenoptera; family Formicidae; genus Nylanderia; species Nylanderia fulva. Next base: position 7,257,628 of record NW_028190263.1, read on the forward strand.
TTTTGAAACCTGCGTTAAAAAATGATCTATAAAATATTGACATATTATCATATTAATTTCCAAATACAAAATATCTCAAAAACGAACAAAACATGTAGTTTTTTGTAAAATTTTAGAGACTGTCTATTTTCAATGCTTAGCACACACATTTAAATATCTTACATCTTTATGCATAAATATTAATAATTCGAGTTTATTAAATTTGAATCTAAAATTTGTTTTCGCAGATTTACTATTAATAGAGTTTAACTAAATTATTCAAGTCTAATAAAATTATTTTGTTCAACATATTCATTGTACGAAATTATATTAAATTATAATAATTATATTTTTCATTAAATAATAATTGATCAAATAATTTATTGAATTTATAGGTATTAAATAATTATATACAATTATTTATATGCGTTAGAGAGATATTTAAGAAGTCAGTTCAAAACAAGTACAACTCTTCTTCATGGAATACTATCGTTACCTTGAACTTTTCCTGGTCTAAGGTAATATGTGGGCATACTTCGGCAAATATCTGGAGAGACCGCCCAGACTTTTCTATCTTCGGTGAGAAACGGCGGAAAAATGGTTCCATCCGTTCCAATATAATCGTTACATGGGTCACCGGACCATACGCTCATCTTTGTATCGTTTCCTACCGATACTACACGGCCGACATCCATGTAATTTTTGATTCCACGATTTACTCTTATGCGCTTTGGCGATAGAGTCCCGTTTGCCTGAAATGCAAATAACAATTACAGGATATAATTACAGAGATAGATACTATATTTTTAAATATACTTTAATATTTTAAATATATTTAAATATTTTTAATAAATATATTTAATTTAAATATATTTAAATATTTTTAATAAATATATTTAATTTATATATATTTAAATATTTTAAAATAAAATATAAATATACATGTATACTGTGTTATTAAAATAAATAATGATTTATAAAAATTTATTTTATATAATAAAATTATTAAAAAAATTAGTACATTAACAATCAAGACTTTGTAAGACTCTCAAATGTAACAAACATATTTAAATTTAAACCACCAATTTTCTTGGCTCAATATTAAGGAATTAAATATTCGAGATTTTAAGTCAATTAGAGGTAATAATCTCTCTGTCTCTTCCCTAAAGAAACGTAAGCAAGAACAATATCAAGGATTATTATAAGTTAAAAATCTCGGATTGAGATTTGACTTTGTGAGAGAGTGTAATAGTTTATTAAAAAAATGTCAAATTAAAATTTAAACAATTCTTCGTGTAAAATCAGTAATATCTTGAAAGAAACATCTTTTGTAATATCTTTGACTTAGCAAAATAATATTCTTACAGAATGATTTTTGTTCTTGCAGCAATATAAAAGTACAATTGCGTCAAAAATATTACATTAAAATGTAAAACAAGTGCACACCTTAGCAAGAAAACCATATTTGTAACGTGATTCGCCCTCTACGATAAATATAGCTTCCTTTTCCTTTAACGCGTTACATACTGCGGATCCAGCAAAATCTGTTATGTCCGTACAATCAACAAGTATACCACGGAAGAATAGATCTTTTATGGTGGTCTTAATAAATATTGATTCAGGTTTCTGGAAGATACTGTCAAACGCCTTGTCTAAGGATATTCGTAATATAAAAATGTAAATTAGCTCTTTTATGCCGTTTCGTAGTTTCGACATTTTAAATTATACTATAACATATTACATTCCATTATGTATATATTTCAAAATAGACATAAGCATATAATTAATGCAATTTATACAAAAAATTGAACATTAAAGTGTGTAAATCAAGTAATATAATTAGAAACAGTCACATAAAAAAAGGAAATTGACGTATAATATTTTTCGAATGTTTAGGAGATTTAATTCTGGAAACTTATAGTGTGCATATTTTATTTAATTGTAAAATATCGCGTCCTCGCTTACGTTTATGTATAGATTTTTGAAAAAGAAATCTCAGATTGAAATATTTTACAATAAAATAAATATATGCTACATTCACAATTAGATTTTAAAAATTCTTTAAAAATTCAAAAAATATTATACATATCGTATATTTATCTTTGAATTTTATTTGAAACTTTTTAATTATTACTTAAAATAAATAATATATTTTAATAAAAATAAATTATTCAGTAATTAAAATAGGAGTTTAATACTACATTTTTTTCTTAATCATACGAAATGCCGAATGTTTAAGGCCATATTACAGCTACGTACTGATAACGCCCATCGCAGATGGCTTGTCTCTTTGAATAATCAAAACTACTGATATCATGAGGGGATGAAAAAAGTAAATTTCCGCATCCTCAGACATGATGCTCTTTTCAGGATTGAAGTACCAAGTTTGTCTCAAACTATACTCTACAGTATCGTCTTCTTCTCGATCTTCAAGATTTTCCTTGTCCCGATACAAACTGAAAATAAATAATTTATTATCATAAAATTGATAAGCTTTTATATTAATTTCTTTAAATCAAGATTTTATATTTGATTTTTTTCTTATTAAATCGTCTGTTTTCAGGAAGCATTTGTAGCACACCTGAATAAATTTCTTCGGAAAAGTAAGTAGTATAAGAAAAGACATGCCGATTCCTCTTCTTGTACTTCTCGTCATTGGTTCATAAAAATTTTCATCATATTATAAATTTCCACATTTTTATTTAATATTTATAATTTTTTTAACTTTTATTTATAGAATCATAAATAAACATTATTTAATAGCGGATAACATTTTTCAAATTTTTTTACAATTGTAATGTATAATACGTATTTGCATATACTATTTACAACTCTTTGTGCTGTGAAAATTTGACCCAGCTATTTTTATAATAAATTTATACAATTGTCTAAATTACTTCAATATTATAAAGAAAAAAAAATTACAATATTATAAATATTATATACTCACTCATAGTGAAAAGGTCCCACTTCCTGCACAATCGGTTTCGCTCCTGATTTAAGCTCAAAAGGATTTGTTACGTTGAAGACGTAGATCCTAAAATCCAGCGGCTGCGGAAGTTTTTCCCAAAAACCGCGCATTTCATCCCCTTTCTTCAGTCTAACTTGCTGTAAATATATAAAATCACATATTTATTCGTAAACAAACTTTTTTGCTTTCTGTATTCAAAAAATATAGAACTCTGTAATAAATTTTACTGTGACAGGCATACTTTTATTTTGATTGATAATAATTATTCATAATCAAATAAAATTAGTAGTAATAAAATTTATTTAAAATTAATTTAAAAAATTTTATTAGATGTTTACAAGCTTGAAACTCAATTTGTGTCTTAAAATGAATAAAAAATTATTCTTTTAATTTTTTTAATATTTGAAAGGTAATTGTAATTGTAACTTACAGATTTGACCATCGATTTTAATATAGCGGGAAATACTACGTTGTATATAAGAAGCATAATGAAAAACGTACTGGAACCAGCGATTGCTAGTCTCTTTATGGTCACCATATTATTATTAATCTAAAACACACACAACACAAGCAAATAATTTGTACTTTCTATCTTGCACGATTTCCATAAAAAAATCATCGACACCTTATATTGGTCATAAACGTGTAGCACGATGTTGAGGATTTTGCCGATCGTGAAAAAGGATAATAGCTGATTCACATACGGATTACGTATTGTATTGTCTATTTGACGTAAAACACGACGCGTATTTTTTTTTAATTTTTTACAATGGCATTCTTGAAAGACGCCCATTCTTTGCACTGCCAAGAATCTCAATTTTCAAAACGGATAAAAAAATCTTGGATTTTCAAATGTGAACAAAATTTTTAAATCTTCCATCTTTCAAATTAACATCAAATATTTCATTTTCAAAAATTAACAAATTTCTCTTAAATAACACTTGATTTCTAAAATTGATAAAATTCCGATTTTTAGCAAAATCTTTAATTTTCAAATTAATGTAAAATATTAACTTCACAGTTGTTCAAAATTCTCGATCTTCAAGATTGATAAGCTTGCATATTAATTTCTTTAAATCACGAAATTTTAAATTTTATTTTATTTTTTTATTAGATCGTTTGTTTTCAGGAAACATTTGTAGCACACCTGAATAAATCTTTCTTCGGAAAAGTAGTATAACAAAAAAAATGCCGATTTCTCTTCTTGACTTGCTGTCGTCGGTCCTCAGCAATTCGCACTGGTGAACTACCCGTTCCTGCAGAGTTTCTCTCACGTTCGCACTTTCTTACATACATATATATATCTTTATTTATCCACTGATCGTGATTCGACGACATCGGTTTATTGCGACTGCGCAATCAAGTAGCTTTTGACTAAGATTTATTGGTCTGCGCAAATGCATGTGCATGCTTATTTATAGGTTTTAGTGTAATATGTGCTTGTCTTATTTTGCCCTTTAAAACAATTAATGCAATTACGTCAAAAATCAATATTAGTAATGTAAAAGAGAACATTGTGATTTTAAAATGATAGCAAGTTGCATCCTCTAAGAGTAAAACCCGAAATCAAGTTCACGACGCATCCAAAATAAGCATATGTAAGCTCGAAAAGAAACAGGCTCCCATACTATTTAAATTATATTTTTAATAAAATTTAAAATATAGTTATAAATTATATATTATATATGTGATATTTTACACAGCAAAAGTGAATTGTCAGTACAACATTCATCATTTCCCTTGTAGAAATTTATCACTATAGTAACGCCAATTAATCACTTATTTCGAGTACTTAAAATACTGATATATATACTAATAATTTAAGTACTCGAAATAAATAATTAAGTACTCGAAATAAGTGATAAATTGGCGTTACTAGTGATAAATTTCTATAAGGGTTATATATAACTTTAAAGTAAAAAATATAAGAACATAATATTTGATCATAAACTATATAATTAAGAGAAAAAGGCCAACTTACGAGCATAAAAAACAAGGTGTAATTATATATTTATTTTTTATTTATTTCAATCCCACATAGCACAAAACATTTCAGAGACCTTCGCAAAATTTATTCAAAAATGTTTCATATACGTGAAAATGTCCGCTATTTTGTCACAAATACGTTTATGAAAGATTGCATAAATGTTTCAAATGTTACTTTTTCTATGTTATGTTTCATAAATGTTATAATGACGTTTCGGTGTTACTTGAAACTTTTTTGAAACTTTGAAACATTTCTGCAACATTTATTCTGTTGAGTTTTGTGCTGTGTGGGATAAATCGTAAACTCAAAGTGTTATCATAAAATTAATAGTATACGTTTCGACTTACTTAGGCCGATGGCAGAGAGCTAAACGTAAGCGCCGTAGTGTAGATCTAAATCTAAAGTAAGACAGAGAAATGATGTAAGTCATGTCGCGAAGCGCGCGTGGTGCGTTACGTAGTTACGTCTTTTTTCTGTCACTTTACATCTACGACAGACGTAAGCGCTTACGTTTAGTTCTCTGCCATCGGTCTTAGTCTTCTTCTTCAGTACAAAGAGCATATCAAAAGAAAAACATTTAAAAAAATGAAATACATTATGATGTCAAATAGACGGCGATAACGAGGATGCTGATGGAGTGACGACCGAACTCCAATAAGTTAGTACCACACATATCTAAATATATGCACGTACACAGAAAAAACAGTATCCTTGAAAAAATGCAAATATGCCTTGTGATTTAAGTATATTTTATCCTTATAATAGCGCCAAATATAAATAATTTTGGATAAAGGATAATTTATTCTTAAAACAAAGTGCAAAATATTCTTGGTTGAAGTTGAAATTTACTTATAAGTATTGCAAGGACAAGTGACAAGTAAGCATCAGATATAAGCGATACTTTCAAGTATAAATAATAATTCTTAGTTTAAATGTGACTAAGTTTGTTTTTACCATATGCGATCTTTAAAACAAGAATATATCTTAAGAATAAAATATACTTCACACAAACTATTATTATTAAGGCAAATGAAAAATTGTGATTAATAGCGTTCAAGAATAAAAATATACTTGAATTAAGGATTCCTTTTTTTCTGTGTATACAACACATATGTGTGAAAATGTTTTTAATTTAATATTTTTAATTTAAGTTTTAATTCAATATATAACTGTTTTATTAGACTTGCAATCTCACTTTTAATTGTTTACTAATATTTCTTCATATTATCCTTATCGCCGTATATTAAATTTTATGCACAGACAAACTGCAGAACTTTTTTATTAAATAAGTATTGTTACGAAACTGACACAAAAGAAGTCGATAACAAAACTGCAATTTTTGATTTTTATATGATTTATATATGCAATCATAGCTAGCGCGGTCCGTTTTTATAAATACTTTAATCGTGAAAAATTTATTGATCAGTATAGTCAATAAAAAGATATATAAAAAAACTAAATATTCGCATTCTGTCGGTAAAAACATACCTGCAGCATCCCCTTAAGTTTTGCAAAACTATCTAATTTACAAGAAGCCATGGCAAAAATTTATGACAATATCAATAATTATAAAAATTATGGAACGTATATATGTTGGTGATAAGAAAGATGTAAACCAATTCTTTATTTAAAGGCAAAAAAGATTTATATTTTATGTGAATCTGAATGTAGTTGTAGATAAACTAAAAATTAGTAGAGATAAAATAAAAATAAGTTCCATGAGTCGAATAACGTATTTAATATTGAACTGTAACTGTGCGTAATAATTAATGTACAACTAATATATCAAAGGTTCAAATGATGAAAAGATCACTTACAATATGTCATGACAATGTTACATTCTGCCATTTGTAGCTTCTTATTTATAGCGTATTTCTAACGTGACGCGGGAAAATATTCAAAGACTGGACCCTGGGTCAATATGTAAGACAATAAACAACAATCAAAAACTTGCTAATTCACCTATAGGATGTCAAAGTAACCGTTATCAAGTAATTCTGTGTCCTCGTTTAGAATAATAATAATACCGTTTTGACACACATGACATATTGTAAACGGTCTTTTTATCATTTGAAACTTTGATATATTATTTGTACATTAATTATATTACGCACAGTTACAGTTTAATATTAAATACGTTATTCGACTCGTGAAACTTATTTTTATTTTATCTAATGACAACTACATTCAAACTGACATGGAATATGGACAAATCTTTTCTCGCCTTCAAACAAAAAATTGGTTTACATCTTTCTTATCGCCAACATATATACGTTCCATAATTTTTACACTTATTGATATTGTCATAATTTTTTGTCATGACTTCTTGTAAATTAGATAATTTTGTGAAACTTAATTATAATACAATATATTTTGTTTGTTATCGTTACCACGGTCTATTTAATATCATGATGTATTTAATTTATGTTTTTTCTTTTAATATACTTTTTGTACTGAATAAGACTAAGTAAGTCGAAACGTATACTATTAGTTTATGATAACTTTTGATGAACACTTTATGATTTTTTTATATTGAAATAAATTAAAAATAAATATATAATTACACCTTGTTTTTTATGCTCGTAAGTTGGCCTTTTTCTCTTATTAGTTGCTTTACATTATACAAGCTTGATTGTTTTTTATTGTCATTATAAACTATTTAAAATTTTATTATTTACTGAATTCAAGATATGATGGTGATTTAAATCTTTTCCAAATATAGAGAATCCTTAAGGATTAAGAGAAAACGAAAAGTTTTTTTAAAGTTATAACTAATTACAAAATTAAAATTATAATAATTGCAGGAATTTTTTAGTAGTCAAAAAATGTAAAATATAGATCGAATACATATAAGTAATTTAGAATTATTACTCATCCAACAATAAACTTTTAATAACACAAATACACAATTGAACTTATCAAATAAGCATTTAATTTTTTACGAACAAAATTTTCTTACAAATTTTATTTCTAATATAAATTATATCAAAATTATGAATAAAAACTTGCAAAAATATTTTTTATATCTAGCATCTATCTCATAAAAAGTCTTTTTTTTATAAAAGATGTTTTTTATTATAAGCACGAATTTTCAATCAAATATTAAATTTTGCTGAACAAAAATATAGAGTATTTATTTCTTTCTATCGATTGCAAGTCTAGTTCAATATGTGTGTAAAATACATCTGTACATATGTGTGTGTGTGTGTGTGTGTGTGTCATTTTCACACCTAGAAAAAATGTCAATTATAAATAAATATACATTTCTACGATTTATTATGTACACTAGACTGTAGATATACTGTAAAATAATGACTGTGCAATATTTCAAAGCAAGTAAAACTCACAGACATGTTAACCCTGCAAAAAACACAACAAAAAATTAAAAAATACATTATATAATTACATATTTTAGATATTCTATTATATAAATTAATACACACACACACACACACACACACACACACACACACACACACATATATATATATATATATATATATATAATATATTAAATATAAAAATATACAAATATCAAACAAAATAAATCTACAGATACATATTTAAATTCAGTATAAAAATATGAATAAATGTATTCAATGTGATAACGATAAATTATAATCGCGTATAGATCATTGAAATGTTCTTCTTTCGTGTAACCCGATGTAACTCGGTGTAATCTGTTTTACTATTTTAATTGATCTTCCGGAGTTCATTTCTTTCGATCGCGACGATGTTTGTCGCCTTTAAGTCAGTGTTATGGATCCGCGCCTTTGGTGTCAAGTGTAACGCCTATCGAGCGCAAAAGGCGCCGAAGTATTAATTAAATATGAGCCTGCTATAGATACTCTATAGTACTCGCTACGAGCAACTTTTATACATTATTACTAACGTCTATCGTAGACATAGTTATCATAACCGAGGTCTCATTAAAATAAATCTATATATGTACAATAGAAATTTGAAGTTTTCGCACGCGTGATTAAGGTAAAAGTATTAAGAGAGGATTATATATTTATTTTTTTGTAGAAAAATCCCAATCGTAAAATGTTGAGAGAATCCAGTGCATACTCTGCGATAATTGCAGCTGCATTTTTAATCATACAATGTAGCGTAATTAATTTCAATCTTACGCATAATATAATATTCTTTTCCCTTTCAATATTCAAACAAATATTAACAACTTGTATAAGAGAAAAAAAAAGAACAACTATATTTCAATTAAATTAATATTTTATTCTTATACAAATTTAAATGTTTATATATAATTTTTTATAAAATAAAAAAGATTAATTAAAATAAAGTATAAAATAAAATAAAAATGAAAACGTTAAAATAAAAAAAATAATAAAAGAAATAATAAAGTATCGCAAAGAAAATAATTCTATCACATACATATGTCGTACCGAAAATTTCCTTTAAATTTCATCTTGTAAAATTGAATATATTCCATCACATAGGTAAACAAACTGCACTTAACATCATGTATCATACTACACCACGAGTTCTGCATAGTTTCCGTATAATTACAAGTGTGTTTTTCAAATTTGCTTCTTTATACAATCCACCAGAAGCAAAATTTCTCTTCGCCAATGCAGAACATTTACGTTTCATTGTACCGAGAGAAGGAAAATTCGCGTATCTACATCGCTAAGCGCAAAACGGATACTGAAAGCTATGGCGAAGAGAGAATGGTTTGTCCGGATATAACGGGGTTGCGGTTTTCTTTCAGAGCACACCAATTTGACAGATGACATGAGCCATTTTCTGAGATGACAGAGGGCGAGAACGCGTCCACGTGTTTTCGCTCTTTATTTACGGAACAGCCGTATACGGTTGGCGAATAATGGTCGATCACCAGTTCGTTCGCACGATCGCTGATATATCGAGATCGTGTATAGTTAACCCTCTTATAGGAAGCAGCTGACGCGGTTCTGCTTGTTTATTTTTTCTGTAACTATGGAACTTACTTGCTAAACAATTTTATTATCTAAAGCAATCATGAAGCATTAATTTCATTTCTCGATTCTAGCTTAAATTGCATTAAATTTGTCCTTTTTGCGTATTTATAATTTAAAATAACAAATATAGTTATATTGAAGATATACATATTCATATTTGATTATGTTTCTCAATGTTACCCTTTCGTTGAAGAATTAAAATCTATGTCAGAAGATTTATCTCCGCGATAATAATAAGTTTCGATCGCGAACAATTGATGGTATAACTTGGAGGATTGATTGAAAGAAATGTAGTTCTCGGACCTATAGACGCGAAAGTGGATTTATGTACACTTCCTAACACGAGCCGTGCGACGCCTCGGCTAATAATAAGCGTATATAGCTCGTCAACAATGCATGAGAGAGCCGCTACGTGGAAAACGCGACCTTTCCCTGTATCGCCTCCATCGCTACGCTTTTCCAATCGTAGGAAATATGACGTTTTTTCACCCTACATCGCTCGATGCGCAAGCACGGGGTGGAGATTCGAGGACACGCGATGGAGTCCGATTGGTCGACGATTTCACCCTCCAGGACAAGGGTTGCTAGACGACGCGGTATGTAGAAATTTTCGCGTTTCTTTTCGCATATTTCTTACGATTGTTTTGCGCAAGAAACTTGTTTCGCCAAGACTACATAGATTTTTTTCCAGCTAATATTGATTAAAAAATACCTCTCTTTTCCAAGCTGTCACTTTCTGCATGTTTATTTTTCTTTTTCTTCAATCTCTGAAATAAATCGTATTATTTTTTTAAGATAATTAGTTAACTTTTTTCTTACGAAGTATATATATATATGTATAATAAAATGTTGAAGATATTCAATATTAATATATGTTCAAAGGACAAGGACGTTTCAACAATTTAAACTGCGTAATAATCTAAAACTTTATAAACTTACTTCCTATTATGTATATATAAATTAGTAACTCGATTTTACGTTGCAGCTACCTGACGTGTCGAATATGACCTTGTTAATGCATTAATGATGATGTCAATGCTTATTAATTGAACAAGTTCACGCTATCATATGACAGATACAGTTATTACATCTCAAGATTGTTGATAGGTATTAGAGAAAAAATTATTTAACTTTTTCCTTTCTCCCTTTTTCATACACCTATATAGCAACTAAAAACCTTCACACAATATTTCCATTAATAGAGCAATAAAAAAATTATAACAGAAAGTAATTTTTTGTAATATTTATTTAAAAAAAACAAGGTAAATCGGTTCGTCAAGAGACGATAAGTATGAATCCTTACAGTATATACATTTCCAGTCGGGCAAGATTAATTACGATTAATAAGATGTCTAGAATAATTGCTTATATAATTAAAAAAACGATGAATACTTTAAGCAACGAAAATATAATATCATCGAAGCGGAAGTACAAGTACGCGCTACCACCAGCCGTGCTTGTTGTAGTGCGCGTGTACGGTCACCGGTACCGGGTACGGTTTCGGCACGTGTACCGGCACGGCCACGTGCACTGGATACGGCCGGTCCACGTGCACGATCTTCTCGAAGGTGACGGGATATGGTTTCGGCACCGGCACCGGCACGTGCACCGGCCGATCCACCGGAATATGCACCGGCTTCTCAATTGGTACCGGAACCGGCCGGTCCACGTGAACGACTTTCTCCACCGTGACGGGATACGGTTTGGGAACCGGAACCGCCACGGGAACGAGCTTCTCCACGGTCACGGGAACCTGTATGTGCTTAACGACCGGCACCGCGACGGGTATCGCGATTGGCTGCGGTACCGGATGCGGTACCGGCTGCGGAACGGGTACAGGAACTGCTGGAATCTCTGTGAACAAAGAGGAGAGTGTTATGAATTAATACGTAAGTGATTATAATAATTACGCCTTCTTCTGTGCAATGAAAACATTTGAGGCACATAAATAAAATCACAATTTTGCTCTTCGTCGCATATACATTTGTAGACAGGATGAGACAATTGATGAAACTTTGTTATATTTTTTAATTATATAATATTAAATTTATATGTTTTTATATTTAATCAATATGTTTTTATTTTTTGAACTTTAAGATTTGATGAATATATTTGATGTCACTTACGGAATGGATGATGTCCAACGGCGACTGGCGGTTCCGGTATGGGTCCCGGTACCGGATGCGCGAGGTCTGGCGCTGGAATCTCATAAACCGGAGGCGCTGGAGCCGATGGCGGACCGTATATGTGTTCCGGATGCTCCTGCTGGTAACCGTATGCCTGCAGACCTGCACCTTCCAGATCCCTTTTTCCGTATTTCTTCTCCTCAATAAAAACCCTCTTCCGTTGTTCTGAATTTCTCCCAACGGTAACTGCTATACCGCTGGTAAACATCAGCGACATTATCTATGTGACAAACAGAAATCGAATTTTATACATGTTTTTCAAAATTTTTAGCTTAAATAAATTTGTTATATATTTGAAGTTAGGTATGTTTAACAATTTAATCAAATTAATTATTGCAAAAATCATACGAGTCAAATCTTTTCAGAATTTCATAACATTTCGATAAATGCAATTCTGACTCATATTCCTCCATTTAATTATTTTAGTGTCTTCATCAAAGTTTAGATACCAAAATTTATTTAATATTTTTAGATGGCGCGATATCATAAACAATGCACTATCCATCGCAATTCACAAATAAAATACACAAAAAAATCACTGAATAAAAACGCGTCGCTCTCCTATCATCCTCTCTCGCATCCGCGCGTCCGAATAAAAATAACATCGATGATAAAAAATATTTCACACTGATACCAGGTACAGCCTCATGACTAATGGACTCGAGTTCCAGTTGCTGGTCGCGATGCCGACGAAAAACTGAGTTCACTTCAGAATCGTGACCCCCCATATATATTTATAGGGCATCAACTGCGATGCGAGTCGCATCGCTCGACCGGTTGTCAAAGAAGAAGACGTGCATAATATTCTATGACCGATACACTTTCGCTGCCGCCCGAATCTGGGTGGCAGCCAAATTCGGAGCCGCGATTTTCTCTCCTATACGTGGTCGAATGACATGTAGCCGACGAGGAAGACGACGAGGCGCGCACCGAGAGACCCTGGAGCATACATTAACGATGCATTTATATTAGATGACCTTTCCGCTTGCTTCGTCTTCCCGATCGTTAGATAGCCGCAATCGTTCACGATACGTTCAATTTACTATCGTATACATCATTCGGAAATCGAAATGAATCAATAACGTTGCTATGCATCAAGAAATTAGGTATTCACAGTACATCGTGGATTTAGTTCCTTTACTAATACATGTGGAAAAAAAGCGTTGAAAGCTGAGTTTATAATAAATAATATATAATATCCAATATTTATAAGTTCTTAGTCTTTGTAACAAATGCATATTATTTCTATACATTGTATTTTACGGATTTTAATATAGAACAAGAAAATATAATTACGAAAAAATTAATAGAAATTAATTAATAAGTTTATTAATAATAATATTAATAAGATCACAATTAATTAATAAAATTATTAAGAAATAAATAAACAAATAAATATAGATATTTTTTAGAATAAAAAACTCGGGGAAGGATTAAGAAACAATGAAGAAATTTGACAAATAAAATAAATTCCAGCATTCCAGCTGCTCCAGCAACGCGGAGGTCGCGCTCGGTTCCTGTCGGACGCTGGTTCTCGTTCTTTATTCGGGCAACGAGATCGAGCGCGTTTTCCTCCGCGTTCTTCCGCGTTACTTGTCGACTTTCTTAACTTTCATTTTCTAACGCGGCCTGGCCGTTCCTAATGTCGACCGCGCTACCAGCCATTCATTATTCATCGGCGAGTTCGAGCCAGCGAACGCGTAACATACACACCCAATGACGTCTGGTCAAGGTTCGCCAAGTCACGTATTGCGAATTAGCGGAGTATACACTGATACGGTGTAACAAAAAAACGTTCGCGTCGAATCGAATTCATTGACGAGGAAATAACGATGTCATCTGTATATACTTACGAGATAATAAAAGAAGTTTCGTCGCTCAAGCGCGAGCTTTTCCCGTTTCGCTCTTCTTTTCTGACACGTGTCAACTTCGAGATTCACCTTCATTTCTGTGCTTTTACATATACGTACAACTTAACATTTCTTCATTCTTATTTAAATACCTGGAAGAACGTCTTCCTAGGAACTTAGAAACTTCAGCGAAATTGCATTCATAATTATAATTAATAATTATATTTTCTTGTACTATATTAAAATAAGTAAAATAAGCATTTGTTAGAATGTAGAATTAATTAATAATAGAGAAACTGTTAATACGATTGTTAATGCGAAAATTAGCTGTTATATTTGCACTCTCATAAAAATAGTTAATTCGTTTGTAAAGAATTCTCAGGTATTTTCTTTTCACCATACATATGCGAAAATGCGATTCAAGCATAATAATTAAATAAGGCATAGGGATATAGGTAAATGATACGAGTGCTTCGATTTTGTCGAGCGTAATTATGACGTAAGCGCTGTGACGTAAGCACGAGCTCGTAATCAAATAAGAAATAGATGTCATTCTTGACACCTGTGTGACTCGAATGCAAATCATTTAAATTTAATAATTATATCTTTTAATTAGTGCATTAATAATTGAGAAATTAATTTAATTTTAATTTAGAAGAGATTAATTCTTTTACTTTAATTATTTTATTTTAAATAATATATTTTGCGTTAACTAATATATATTTTGCACTATAATAATGTTTTTTTTAAGGTACGTACGTTCATCCTTTATGTGCTATAATATTTTTTATACGTCTCTCGTGTACTTTGAAATGTCACCGCAAACTGGATCCCATCACAGGCAACTTTCATCACCGGAAGCTCGGGCTTCGACAAAGGTGAATTCCTGATTTGATCATAGATGGGAACCTGACCTGTTCCTTGAGCTGGATTAAACAATTTCAGCAATTTAATCTGCAAATATAAAAGGCGTCGGCTTGCAACGATCTTACTACAAACAGTTTAACCGCGACGAGAGAACAATATGTCGTGGATTCCTGTAAGTTGCTCTCTGTATTTTTTTATTTAAATATTATTTTATTTAAATAATTATAAACCAAGATAACTCATGTAAAATCTATATATACACAGAATATTCGATTTCCAAAATAATTTTGTTCTATTTTACTTTATTTATTTACTCTACTTATTGAAGAATTGCATATAATGGATTTATTTGAAATATTAAAAAATTGTTTTCATTGATATATATATATATATATATATATATATATATCGCATATTTTAGCTGTTCCTGACATTAATATGCACTTACGCACTAGCATCGGTCCCGAAAGATGCGAAGCAGCAGAAACGGGGCATTATTGGTAATAATGGATGGATCGGTCTATCAAGTCCTTATGGATATGGACAAGGACACCCGTGGACATCGGTCGATCATATCCCATGGAAAGGACTGAAATTGCCCGAGGTTAATCTGCATGCAGGGTAAAAATATGTGACATACTTTTAATAATATGAAAATAATAAATAATGGCCCATACATATAATTTTTAAATATAAAGTACAAAAATCGATTTATATAATAATATCATGTCTAAGTCTCCCCTTTTTCGTAAAACATTCTAATTAAATATCATCTAATTACTAAAAAAACATTCGAACCTTATATAGGGAACTTGAAAATAAATATATAATTTTTAAAGAATTAATTTTAATTAAAAATTGATTTTAGTGAAAAATTATATGTACCTATAATACGCTCTTTAATTCTTGTTAATTTAATGTTTCCTAATTGTACAATAATGACATGAATGCGTCGTTGCATTTATTAACATTTATTTTGTCGTTCGACAGATTACATTTGGCAGGCGCGCTTCCGGCTTATGGTCTAAATGACATCGCTCTGACATCCGGAATTCTGAAAACCCTTCCAGTGTATATAACTAAGCACGTAGTGCTGGAGAAACCGGTGCCAGTTCCAGAGCCAGTGATCATAGAAAAACCGTATCACGTGCCGATACCAATCGAGAAGATCATTCATAAACCGATCCCTGTTCCGGTTCCGGTGCCTCAGGTAACATAATTATTTTTTTTTACTTTCATTTTGATACGCACAAATTCTATTAGCGATTAATCAGTCTTTCTTGACAAAAATTCATAAAAAAATATTATATTTTTACTACAATCTTTTCTATTTAACATGTTGTATAAAAATTATATCAGTAATTTTCTATTTTCGAAAATTGAAGCTTATATTTAAATTTGAAAATTCTATCATAGAGAGCTCATGAAAAAAATCGATCAAAGAAAAAGCATCTGTAGATTTTATTAAAAATCAGGGTTGGATAATTAAAACTAATTGTAAGTTAAATTAAAGTTATATAGTTACTTATAAAATTAATTTATTTAAGTTAAAGTTGCATGAACAAAAAATTAACTCATTGTCAGTTAAAGTTTCTTTCTTTTAAAATTCTTTTAAAATTTGTACTAACAATATAACGAAGAAATTTTAAATTTTATATAGAAATATATTTTTTGATGATTACAATTTATGACAATAAATGAACATAAAAATTAATAATACTAAAAATAACACGTTTATAACTTGTAAAAAAACTAATAATAGTATTCAGAGATAAAAAATTTAACTTAGGAAAAAAGTTCATAAGTTTAAGATAAAAAATAACTAGTTAAAGTCAAAAATTAATACATTTTAAATTAAAAGTTATTATAACTTTTTAAATTTAATAGATATTTTAATTATATATTGACTAAAAAATAAATATGAAAATTTCTATCTCATTCACAAATTTATCATATTTATCTAATTCATTAATTTTTTAATCAATATATTATTAAAATATTTATTAAATTTAATAAATATATTTTAGTTATATATTGATTAAAAAATAAATATGAAAATGTCTACCTCATTCACAAATTTTTAACTAATTAACTATAATTATTAGCCAATCCTGTTAAAAATATAATCGAATAATATTACTTCAAAATTCTTACCAAACAACCGCATATATCCAAACTCGCATATTTCGATAAATCAAAGTATATACATATTTTCCAACATATACAGGCGGTTCCGGTTCCCGTGGAACGTCCGGTGCCGATTCCAGTGAAGGAGCCGATCGCGGTGCCAGTGCACCAGCCGTATCCGGTTCCGGTGAAGCATCCGGTGGCAGTGCCGGTTCCGGTACCAGTTCCGGTTCCGATTCATTCCGTCCCGCCCTCGCTGCCGCTGATCCCGACCGGCGGCCTGCCTGGCGCCATCTACCTGCGCGACTACGCACCCGCTCACCTCCATCCCATCCTTCATTCGCCGTCGAGCGCTCTCCACCTGGATCACGGCGGCGCCCTCGCGCATCTTCCCCACGGCTTCGATCACGGGCTTGGTCACGTGGCTCTGCCGCATGGTTACGAATACGATGCCCATGCCCACGTCCATGCCGACCATCTTGTCCACGGGCACGATCACAAAAAGAGGAAGACTGACAAGAACTGAAAAATAAAAATCTTTTTTAATCTTATTAGTCTGTAAAAAAAAAAGAAACAAACTTAGACACGAAGAATTATTAAATTCATATCTCGAGTTGATTAAAAGATTCTATAGAAATCATTATTTCTTTTCCTTTTTTATACATGAGCTTTTGTATAAAAATGTATATATGCTTGGACAATATATAAAAATTTAAATATATCTTATATTTTATAATGTTTCGAATTTTTAGTGTGATGTGGTTTCTGTAATCCTATATATTTTTCAAATATAAATTTTAGATAAATAATATATTCTATGCATCTACTATAATTATTTAAATATATATATATATATATATTCGATGCACGCATAGTTGAATATAAAAATATACATATAACTTAAAGATTATATTAAATTTTCATATAAATTCGTAATCTGTGTATTATATATATATATATAACGAATTTATAATTCAAATCCGATATACACAAAAACCTTTTAAATTCGAATACCCGGGATGAAAAATATACACCTTTTATAATTTAAGAGAGATGGCGACTATAAAAAATATAAAATTTTATTTTAACTTAGAAAATTAAAAATAAAAAGAACGAATCATGAATGAACATTAAAAAGAATCAAACTGGAGAAATAATATACGATATTTTTATTTTCTTTACTTTCGTCTAAAACAAAAAGCGTACACAGACGTACACATACACACACACACATTCGAGCCATTATCGGTCCAGGGAGTTTGAAGGAAGGAAGAAGAAGAAGAGCAAGAGAAGGCACATCGCGGTTTTTTTCCATTACATCAACTTGCGACGTAAATTTGTCGCCTTTCGAGCCCTCTCTATTTCCTTAAACGAAAGGCGATAAGTGACATACAAAGTAAGTGTGCGGCGAAATTTTATCAGCCTTTCTCTCTCTCGTCTCGAGGAACAGCTGATCCAGCTTTGTCGAGAGGAGAAACGCTCCGTGGTCTCTCCCGAGAAAAATCACGCACGGTAAACGAGTGACCAACGTTTGAATTAATTCGATTCTCTCCTGCAGCTTTTTCCTGCTAAGGACAATAGAAACGTGACCATTGTTTTGGAAAGAAATCTGGATCCCAAGAAAAATCAATGTCGGGGGTTGCAACCTGATGTCGCGTCGCGAAAAGTGACAGGAGTCTCGTCGGCACGCGGCTAATTGCGGCATTGGTGAGTATACATATTTCTCGATTTTTGTAAGAATTTTGTAAGTCATTCGCAAATGACATGGAAATTCATTTTTCCTAACGTTTCCCGTCCGATTATTAACAGAATATGCCACGGCGTCAGGTTATGTTACGACATCCGTCATAATAAACACATATATACTCGCAATGTCTGTATGATACAATATTGATGAGGCGACTCAAAGACTGACGAGATGTTGAAGCTGGACGAAATCGAGTGTAAGAACGTGTCCAAGAAAGCGAGGAAGAATCTGGAGGACAAGAAGAATAAGGGTCACAAGAAGAATAAACATACCAGCAGCGGTGGACACAAGCTGAGAAGCAACATGGAGCAACTTGCTCCGTGCAAGACAGAACCTGAGGAAGAGGAGACCTTGGAACTGTTGTAACTCACAAAGGATCCTATGGCGTCCGATGTCACCTGTAAATTGGAAGAGGAACCATCTGTGTCCGAGAACGAGAATGATTATATCCTGGTACCTCCGTTGGAGAGTCTGAAAGATGCAGGAGTTAGTATGGAAGAATTGTTGGAGCAGAGTGTGCACAATATCTCTAAGAATCAAAAGAATGGTAGGTGGACACACAGTTACAAGATGATATTCTTGAGAAAGTGCTTGGCTGATGGGAATGAGTCGACGGAGGATGAGATCAGTCAGAGCACATCCTCTGACCAGCACGAGCGTATTCCCAAGATCGAGGATTTCACATACGAGAATTCGAGAAAAATCAAAAGGGACCAAAAGTGGACGAGGAAATTGAATCCTCTGTCCCTGCATTATACGGATAAAAATAGACCCTATTTAAAGTGCTCGGCATGCGGCGCAACCTTCTTCAGTCCGAATACGTATCAGAGGCATCTAATCTCCCACGTGCATGAAACGGAGGAGAGTTACACGTGCAATTTTTGTAATTATACAAACACAGAACTCGGAATGTTATTTGCTCACTTGACTAAGCATCAAAACCAATGTGAATCCTGTAACGAGAATCTATTGCGGAAGGATCACTACGAAAAGCATCAGCGTGCGAGCAGCTCGTTGGAGTTCACGTTGAAGCGCGATCAACACGGGATGTTTGTCTGCGGGATTTGCGATTTGGTGTTCGATCTTTCGGCTCAATTGGAAAAACACTGGTTCAAACATACCTGCAAGAGACGAAAATCCTATCAGTGCAACGAGTGCAGCGGCATGTATGAGAACCTGGAGACCCTGAAGAACCACATATGCTTGAAGTGTCCCATTTGCGGCGAGGTTTACGAGAGTCTGCACAGATTAAAGACGCACACCAGGTGGACGATGCATAATCTAAAGTGTCCAATCTGCTCCTACGAATTCGTTCTCTCTATGGATCACAAAAAGCACATGGCTCTACACAGAAAGGTTTATCAGCCCATGAAAGATTATACGCATTGTTTGCGCGCGGCCGATGGCAAGACTTTCCAATGCAACCTCTGCGACAAGATATTTTACACCTTACAACCCCTATTCACGCATCTCACGGAGGAACACAATGTGGGGAATGTAAAAACGGAAGAGGCGATGGAAGATGAAACTTACGAACTGAAGGGAGACGCTATTAATATAGTTGTAATTCCTGACTTTAAAAATGAGTGTGACTACTTTGATAACTGTGAAGATATTGATCCTATGCAACAGGACACTGATCTCTACGATCCATCATAAAAGACGAGAGAATATCGATCCGCTTGAGCTTAAGTTTGTAAAAATAGAGGCGACACATTTCTCCTGAAAAGAATTGTTGGAGCTTTTGCCAACTTCTCAAGGATTCTCATAATACTGATACTCAAATCGGACTACCAAATGATGAAAACTGATACAATTGTAAGTGCCGTTTACAAATTATAGATATGTAACTTATGTATAAAACGCTATTTTTAAAGATGTATTATTTGCTTCAGAGTTTTGATATCAATTTATACAAAACGTTAATTTTACACAGATCGTATATCATTCTTTTTTTCGTTAAGTAAAATATATTGATGAGAGGATAATTAGACACATATATTTTAGCAATCTCAAAGTAGACGTTAACGAAATAGCCACGAAATGATCCGAGTAACACGTATTTTCTAATGACTCTAACGATTTTGCCTGCATTAGACTCTGCATTAATGCATATTAAAGTTTTCTTTGAAAGTAAAAAATGTAGTGTATACATCAATGATACTTGATCAATGAAATACTTGATACATATTTAGAGCAAAATATGTGCATTTCATTAATCAAAATTGTGTATTTACACTTGCAATTTTGCATATAAGTCTTTAATGTGCATCAGTACGAGTTTAAATTTGTTACATATTATTGTTAAACAAATTTAGGAACACAGCTTCAATAAATAATCATTGATAACGATCATAATTTTGGTTTATTTTACGAATTTTTGAATATAAAAAGTTATAATAATTTGGTCAGCTCTTATTTTTCTTCGGCCAATAATTCATTATTGATTAAATTAATTTTATTAATTATATTTTCATTGTATCAAAAGTTTCTCGATTAAAAGGTTGTTTACCTAAAATGATAATAATCTTAGTAATAAATTTGATTTTATTTAACTTCTTAATGTTAATATATTTTATATTTTAATGTTATATATATTATATATATATATATATATATAATTATGCATATATGTATACATATGTATAATTTTAATTTTTATATATAAAATTGTAGAGTTTTATATATAAATATGTATTATATATTTTATTTATTTATAAAAGTTTGATTCTTATTAAATAAATCTATTATTTTCTGTGTTCCTAAATTTTTTGATGGTAGTCTCTTTATAGAGAATCTAAACGCAGAATAAATTAAATTTATAATA
This sequence comes from Nylanderia fulva, assembly GCF_048542155.1. Classification (NCBI taxonomy): domain Eukaryota; kingdom Metazoa; phylum Arthropoda; class Insecta; order Hymenoptera; family Formicidae; genus Nylanderia; species Nylanderia fulva. The sequence continues at coordinate 7,279,130 of NW_028190263.1, forward strand.
TAAATACATTCCGCTATCACATGTGACGCTTTTATGTCAAGATTATTCGCTCGAAAAATTTACATCACAGATGTAGTCAATTTTCTTATAGTCCGTAAAGATATATATTGATCACATTAGGAAAGGGGGAGTTAAATCTCATCATATATATTATATATATATATATATATATATATATATATATATATATATATATATATGTCAAATGATGTATATGTTTATATGTAACACCTTTTTTGAAGATTATATCTATGTGTTGGAATATATTTAAAAAAGCGATATTTCGCGAGCTATCAGTCCTGCTGTAGCTTAATTATAGCGCCTTGCTAAAGTTAGTATCGTTAATTTTAATTAATTTTAATTCATGAAATCTGGTATTTCCTAGAGAACTATTTACTATTCTCGCAATGATTTATGCAGTAACATGAGAACACCGGGCTAAACACGATGGCATTTTTATAACAATACATGATAAATACTCGAAAACACCTCGCAGGGTCGTATTTACGCGGGTCGTTCAAATTCACTCGTGCGTCAGGAAATATTTTGCAGCATACGTAAATGTAATGTGTGTAGGCCTATAGTATCATAGTTACATTTACATCAAGAATTTCAGCTGTTATGTACTCGTTTTGAAAAATAAATGTTCATTCACAAGATTCTTTTCTGTATTAGATATCACTTTTTTATAAGTATATTATATATATCAAAGCAGCGCAAGAGTAAAATATCAATTCTTGTAATCATAGATCAATATCGGTCGATTAGCGTTTGATTCGTGCTATACAATTTAATAGAGAGCAAATGTGTGAGAGGAAAAAAGCCACATGTTTAAAAGTTTTCATCTCACGAAAACAAGAATTACGATATTTTTACTGAGCACGCAGTTATTGTACAATTATATTGTATATCACTTACGTAGACGTACACATAATCGTCGAGCGTTCATATAGTTCTCAGTATTTTACAATGTCTCTCTCTCCCTATAATTAAAACGCGTATACACGTCGAGCAGTTTTATGTATTTAATAGGCAATAATAGACAGACATACATATATATATATATATATATATATATATATATATATATATATATATATATATATGCTTTTTTTATTACATATAATTCGTCCGCTTTTATATTTTACTTTTTATACTCGAAAAATCGTCGTTCAGAAATATTGTAAAAATAAAATTGATTTCTTCCGAGATGCTTTTATCTCGTAACTATATGTAACTAAGTATATATATTCCCTAGCCGAAACGTAACCAATTTTCATTTCAAGCCTTTATCCACTGCTCCACGTATTCTAGTGCGCCCAAGAGTATCCTCTTCTCCGTGACCCTCAATTGAACGGCCATTTTTTTTATCTGCGGCAATGTGGTCTCGAGTAATTCTAGATCCTCCTGCAAAAGAAAAGACATCTGTATTGATAACGGTGCTCGATAGCAGCCAGAAGACGGATGCAACACCGGATTTTCACTTTCACCTTCAATGTCGTCGGATAGTTGGCGATTAAAAGTTGCAGCCTGGTCAGCAAAAATTTTCTGACATTCTCCTCGACGACCGTCTCCAACGCGCAATCCATGTGCTTCAGGTCGAAGACCTTGTCCGAGCGTAACCAGTGCGCGAGCTCGGCTTTTCGCATACTGAACACTCGTAGGAAGGCCAATAACGTGTCGGAGATGGGTTCCATACCCGGCTTTAGTAAAAATTCCCCGACTGACGGCAAACTTAGTTTGCTCAGCAGCTCTATTCGCTCCTTCTGAAGGGAGTCCGCTTTACTAATGCCAAGACGAAGTTTAAAACCATCCTGTAAAAATTGTAATATATAATATAATAATAATATATAATTAATATGTAATATAATAATAATATAGAATTAATATGTAATATAATAATAATATAGAGAATTAATATATATAATATAATAATTAATCCTGATATTTGTATATTTGTAGAAAGTGCATCGCGTAATTCGTTCTTAATTAATCATTTTCCCCTTAACGTTCATAAAAATATAATTTATGTATCAATCATTCATATATATAATTTAAATTTTTTAAATGTAATAGAATGATAATTAAATAAAAGAATTATAATTTAATAAAAATTTTTTAATTTCTTAGTATTAAATCTTATAATTAAATCTCTCTTTCTCTCTAATATTTAAAAAAATTTCTAATATACGCATACTTGTTCATTATTCATATAGACGAAGCCCGAATGCACGAAAAAATCGGAATTCGTTCTCGGGCCGTAACTTATGAACACTTGTTCTCCTTTCTTGAAGTCCCTCAACGCGTAGCACTCGCAACGATCCGTGGTCGCGTTGAAATCTGTCGTAATCTACGGCAATGACAGAGAAAACATCATTAAATCGTCCCACGCGAGTTCATTATCCGTGTTACTTACCCTTCCGTTCTCGTGATTGCACATATCCCACATCGGGATCAAAGCGTGAATCATGCGCGAGCCATCCGGGCTCGGAATTAAGTTCTGTCGTGTCATCACAGTTGAAACTGCCCAACTGAAAAAAAAACAATTAAATCAACATTTCAATAGAGATCCGATTAACCGACTTAATTAATTACGCTAATGCAACATCAACATATTGGTTTCGTTTTAAATTAAATCAAGTACGATTAATGTATATTAAATAGCTCTGGTCTAATAATCCACATTTTTATTTAATCTTTTTAATTTATAATTTCATTTTTACTAATTTTTTAAATAATCCCAGTTTATTAGAAAAGCCGGATGGTTTCTATTTTAGATCTAAATATACAAGGTGTCCTATAAAGATCGGAATCCTGGAATCATTTGGAGACGATTTTTTCTCAAAATGTCATTTTTTGCATGTTCCCAATTTTTGCTATCATGTATCTTTGTAACGAAGGCTTGAATTAAAATTCTATTAAAGTAAACTCTGCTTGAAATTAATTGAAGAATGTAGTTTAATTAATATTTTATTTCCACAAGGCTTAGTTTGCGAAAAAGCCTTTATTTTCAATCGCTTATAACTCAAAAATTATTGGTACATCGACATTTTCGCTGAGGAAAAATCGTCTCTAAATTAATCTTTTTAACTAAATATTTAATTAATAAAAAATACATATTATATATATATATATATATATATTTTATTTTCAAAATGGCATCTCGATTAATTATTGTAAAGTACAGTTTTGAAAAATTAATAATCGCATTGACATCATTTTCGACAATGTATCTCATTAAAATTTAACATGCATACAAAGCAAAATAAGAGTCTGATGCAAATCACACCATACACGGAGAAAATTTTCTCTTATTAGAATTTATCCTGAAAATCATGGTAATCGTGGGATAATATGGTGTAGGAAAAATTTTATAAGAGTTTCTCTGATTAATATTTACTACATTAAAAATTATTAATATGAACATAGTAAAATTAATCGAGTACATTTTTTATTTTATTGTGGTAGATATTAATATTTTTATTGTGGTAAATATTAATCAGAAAAATTCTTATAAAATTCTTCCAGTACCTTACTGTCCCACGATTACCATGATTTTCAGGGTAAATTTTAAGAGAAAATTTTTTATGTGTAGTATTCGGATACGTTTTATCAAAATTTACGTTTTTAAAATAATCAATAAATGATAATAACGAGAGAGAGAGAGAGAGAGAGAGAGAGAGTGAGGAACGTTATTATCATAAATGATAACGTTCCTCACTCACTCACTCACTCTCTCTTTCTCTCTCTCTCCCTCTCTCATTATTATCATTTATTGATTATTTTAAAAAACGTAAAATTTTGATAGGATGTATTCGAATACTATACAGAGAAAATTTTTTCTTAAAATTTACTCTAAAAATGATGGTAATCGTGGGACAATGGTATTGAAAGAATTTTATAAGAATTTTTCTGATTAATATTTACCACAATAAAAATATTAATATCTACCACAATAAAATAAAAAATGTACTCGATTAATTTTACTATGTTCATATTAATAATTTTTAATGTAGTAAATATTAATCAGAGAAACTCTTATAAAATTTTTCCTACACCATATTATCCTACGATTACCATGATTTTCAGGATAAATTCTAATAAGAGAAAATTCTCTCCGTGTATGGTGTGATTTGCATCAGACTCTTATTTTGCTTTGTATGCATGTTAAATTTTAATGAGATACATCGTCGAAAATGATGTCAATGCGATTATTAATTTTTCAAAACTGTACTTTACAATAATTAATCAAGATGCCATTTTGAAAATAAAAAGATTCGTTTTTAGTAAAGAAAGTGAGATGAAAAGGGAAAGAGAGAAAATAGTTGTCGCGGAGCTTTAGCGTTACGCGCCGTTCGTAGCCATCGCGTTCGCTCCTCCCTCCGCTTTGCCGCGCGCCGTGTATCGTGTGACAGGGGGCCGTCTCATCTCGTCGCGCGCTTAGATTGGCCGATCTTTTTTATTTAATAACACAATAATTATTGCGAAAATCGCAAAACGGTAGAGGACTTTCCTATTCGGTTTAACTTACTCTACCTGCACACGACGGTTGAGGCGACCATTACCGGACACCCTGTATATTATAATTAAATATTTAAGTAAAAAAAAAATAAATTAAAAAGGTCGATAAAATATAAAACTATTAATTTAATAATTTTTATTAATCAATATACCTAAGAATTTTTTTAATACTCTAACTGGATGATAAAAAATCCTGTCTGACTTCGAGGTGAAATCCGGTTATTTCGACTATATCAAAAAGGCCGTTACGGCGTAATGCATGTGCATTCGCGTCAATCTCCGGAGCGTGAAGCGTCGACTTTCGCCTTCGAGGAAGATTGAGGAAGAACATTGTCACCCCATCGCGTCGCGTCGAGCGGCTGCTTTTCGGGCGCGAGAACTTGACCCAGAATTCCGGAAATGAATGTATATGTACGTACGAGAAGAAGGCATAATCGCGCCGATCCGAGACAGAGCGTACTTTCTCTCTTTCTGTAGAGAAACGCGCGCTTCTCACCATCACCCATCACCACGTCATCCACGTGAAAGATATCGCGTGTTGCTCTCGAGATTTCATCGCTTGCATTCTATATCTAGATATATAATAATATGATCCCGCGCATATAAACTATTGACACTAATGTGCCGGTTGCGTGATCCGAAGCTCTTCTCTTCCTCATAGAACAAATTCAATCCACAGTAAACCGTGTCAGCCTAATAATGCCTGATTATCCATTCGCCGCAGTCTATTCTCTCATACAGGACTTTTCCAATTCATTTCAGATGATCTAGAAATCTTGTGCGCTTCTTGCGAAAAAAAGGAAAATATTAGAACTGTATTTATTTTATTAGATTTTCTTATGAGAAACTTGTACAATTTCGATGAATTAGAGTGATCTGGAAGTGAGACCGATTCGATTCGATTTAAAATTCTACGTGTCGAAGAGAGATTTTGTCTGGAATATTGCGAGTTATAGATCGTTTAAAGGTCGATTTATGAATAAGTCAATGACCCTGTGAGAAATATTTAGATCCGATTGCGAGATAAATCCGGGATAAGAACAGGTTCGTCGATTGTAGTTTCACTGTGCAAACTAACATGTTATTTGATGGAATCGCTACAAGCCATCGCGTTGTACGCAAAAAGTCTAAACGAATAATCAGTAAATAGAACAATCGTGTCGTAATGATGATAAAAGTGAAATTTCATAGCGAAAAAAAAACGCTCGTCGTAATAAATCGTGGAAAATTAAACATTCTTGTTACTTTACATTGGCTCAAGGATAAAAAGGAAAAAAATGTTATAATTGGTCGATAGTTGCATTAAATTTCTGTAAACATTTGCAGCATAATCTGATAATCTGATACAACTTTTAAAAATCGCGTGTGAAGTATATTTTGTACTACTAGAAAGTTCATGCGAAACTAGTAAATCATTATTTGCGCACGATATATTTTCGATATTATTATTAATTATGTGATAATTCGCGCAGCGTGAACATTTTTTTCATATTTGATATCCATATGTATAATATTATCGCTGGTAAAAATTACTAAAAAATATTACAAATAAATTACTAAAATAAAATATTATGATCAGAAATATTATTTTATAATAAACTAAATTTATAATTTACTAAAATATATAGTAAAATTTTAATATATAATTTCAAAATATATTAAAAACTTAATAATTTTTTAAGTGTTTTAAATGGAATAAATTCTAGAAAAGTGATAAACATGCATATAAAATATTACAATGCGGCATGGTAATTCTTGGCTTATCAGACATGATAAAATTTGTACTGAATTTTGCGATAAAGCATGACGAAAAATTCTCTCCGTGTACGATATTTATCAAAGCTAGACTTGACAATTGTATGAAAGTCCATCCGTGAAAGTATGCGTTTCGACTAGACTTGATCGACTCACGAAGGGAGATACAGAGACGAGGTATGTACATGTATCGCGAGAAGAGAGTTCTTGAGTTTTCGCTCGAGAAAAGCACCTCACCGACCGTTTCCTCCTCCACATCTGCATGTGTGTGTTCATCTGTACCACATACTGCGAAAGCGATCTTTCGCCGTCCGCGATAATGATTGACGATGATGCGCTAATAAATAACGCTGGTACCTCGCAATACATTTCTAATATTTACCGCACGTTTTCCTTTCGCATCGAGTCCCAAAATGCAACCAGAAGATGTTTCCTTCAAATGTAGAGTGGAAAAGATCAACTCTGAACAGACCTATAACTTAATTGTTTAATTTTTTTCGTAACGCTGTGCCATTTATTTATAAAAATGCTGTATATTTTGTATTGTTAATTTGAAGTAGGTTGGGATAAAAAACTTGGAAACAAGTAGGACAGATGATTAGTATGCAAACTTGTACATACATACGTAACATATGTATAATACAAAGGATCAGTTGAAGATTGCTCAAGTTCTCGTAATGAGAATTTTTTAACGAGCATATAAATATATATACACATTTCTCATAATACAACAGTCTCTCTTTAATGGCATATAATAATAGTTAATCGGGACAGAAACGTTTCATGTTAGAAATCTTAAAGTGTTAATGCAACGTTTCGCGGTTATCATTAATCATCATGCGTCTAATATATGAATATGTATATACAATATTCGTAATAACATTTATATAAATTAGCAATAAATATTTCATCAAAAAGAACTTAAAAAAAAATATATAGAGAGTTTCACAAAAATTAAATATTGCAGCTCTAAAACACGAGTTATATAATATTATATTATCTTATATAAATAATATATATATGTATATAATATTATATTATCTTATATAAATAATATATATATGTATATAATATTATATATGTATGTAATATCATATGAAAAATAAGTGTTTCTTATTACACCTCTTTCATAAATATTTTTTTAAACAAGCAAGATGATATTTGACCGTAAAAATCCCAAGAGCGCTGTGAGAAAATTCCGCAATGCGAAAATAGATGTTAACTTAAATTGATATTTCGAAAGAGAACAAAAAGAGAAATTATCTCGTATATCATCATATACACATTCCTCATCATCGACACGTTAGATTGGAAAGTATCGTCGCTCAGGGAGCTCCAACACGCTAATATCATCCTTGCGGGTTAAGCGAATACGAGGTTTCATTAGACACACTGTAAGACGATCGCTATTATTTTCAGCATGAAACGTATCCGAGGTCGGTTTCGATCCCTTCGCTTAAGCGCAACTCGCTCGCTTATTCCGTAGAAAGTGTGCATAGAGAAGATCTCGTGATCCGCGATTCATCGCGCGACCTTCCCACGAGTACGCTCAAGTATCTATATACATCCATTCCCCGTGTGCTTTCTGGCAGTAAAGCTCATTTCGAATTATCTACATGTGCAATCGAGACTTATCCCCAACTCATCTTGAATTTATAATTGAAATAAAGATGTTGCGAGAAGCCCGTCACATCATATACATAACGCTTTTACTTTTTTATTTTTTATTCATCGTAGCAACATATTTTATATCAATCACGCGAAGACTTTAAATATACAGGGTGTTTCAGAACTGGAGGAAAAGTTTTTAATGGCGGATTCCTGGTATCATTTGGAGACGATCTTTCCTCAGCAAAAATGTGAATGCGAGGCACCAATTTTTGAGAAGCGATTAAAAATAAAGGTTTTTTGCAAACTAAACCTTGTGGAAATAAAATATTAATAAAACTGCATTCTTTAGCTTCATAACGCTTTTGCTTTATTTTTTTATTTATTTATTTATTAGTGCAATATATATTTTGTATCATGGAAAAAGACTTCAAATATATTAAATTATATGTAAAAGTGTCTGAAATTTTTTCTCGTATATTCTGGGTCATCTAACAATAAGATAAGATTAAGACACAACTGCGGTTAGCAGCTTTCGATGTCCATCTGCATCTCGGCAAAAGACCGCATCGTCATTATCATCCTTGTCATCGTCATTTTATGTCGCTGTTCAAAGCGACGAGTTCGTGACAGCTATTTTTCATCAGCCTCATTCTATGCATTCAAAGCGTAATCAATACTCGATATAAATTTTTCACAAACTCTTTGGAGAAAAGAGAGATTTCGTTCGAAATCGCGATCAACTTGAAGCTTCTTACGTTTTCAGGATCCTCTATATTTTTATCATTATTACACCGAAACTTACAAAAATAAGTAAGCTCTTCATTATTCTAATAATTTATTATTTCAACGTAAAATATAAAGATGTAGAAAAAATATGGTAAATTAAATGAAAATGTTAAATAAAAAAAGAAAGATGATAACACAATTAATTTAAACACTGAGCTTTTGTTCATATTAGAAAAATACTGTTTTCAAGATATATGCTGTCATGGATAATGTCATAATTTCCAGAAAATTGTTACAAATTACACTCAGTTTCTTTGAATAAATGTCTCACTTTAAAAAGAGAAGAGAGAAAGGAAGAGAAATCTCTGCGGGGCTACTACAAACGTTATCTACGTAAATTACGCGTAAAAAGATAGTTTACTTAGTAGACCCGCCATTCTATTGTTATAAATGTTCGACACAGTTTTCTACTTTAGGCCCATTTGCCGTAATTTGTTGACGTATATAATGCCATGATATAAAAATATACGTTGCACACATAATACTTTACTTTTATAATATTTATTAATAATTATTAATTATAATTATAATATAATAATTAGAATATTATATAATATTATAAATGTAATATTTATTAATATTTATTATTATATTTTTTAATATTTTATACTATTTAAAAGAAAAAAAAATAATAAGCATTTTGTATGCTGTCGCACGAAAATCAATATCTACAACTCACAGTTTATTAGTTTTTCTAAAAGCCTGTACAAGCCGCATCGTTAAGAGCCATTGAAATCCCAAAAGCGAGTTCTTCGTCGCAATTAAGAATTCACGAGTGATAGATATACACAAACGACATTTGCGTTAAAAGGATTTTCGTTTCGAGTGCCTAATGACTTCCTTTTGCTTTAACACTCGACACGACCTTACATTACCGGATTCTGCGAGCGACTAATCATAATTAATATGCAAACAACTCGGATCTCTCAGTACATAAACTGACAATTTATATCAAATCTTAATGATCGCGCGTAAATATCCATAGATTATATAATCGTTTTTATGTGGCAATTTTAATATGCCAGCAACCACTTAGAAAAAATGTTTTCTCGTCGTTTTTTAACGATAGCGCATTTCTTTTCTCATTACCGATGAAATAATATCGATAAATAAATGATTCTATACATAGAGGGAATTTCATTTTAGATAGAATTTTATTTACTCTGAAAATCATAGTAATTATTGTGCAGGACAATACATAGTATTGGAAGAATTTTATAAGTTTCTCTAATTAATATTTTTATCACGATAAAAAATATTAATATCTATCACAATAAGATGTAAAATATGTTCGACTAGTTCTATTATAAAATTTCCTATGTACATATTAATATTTTTTATTGTGATAAATATTGATCAGAGAAACTCTTATAAATATATATTTGAAATAAACGGGCTATACACTGAAAAAAGAATTTATTAAATTCGTATAAATATTTATTTCAATACCTAATACATATTTACTTGTTTCAAATAAATTATTTATTAGGCAGTATTGAAATAAATATTTATCAATTTAATAATTTTGTTCAGTGCATAAAATTCTTCCAATATCATATTATCCCACAATTATCCCGATTTTCAGGGTAAATTCTGACAGTATGATAATTCTGTACAAAGAGAAACGGTAGAGCTCCCTGATTGCTTACACAATTCTATTTTGATATAATTCAATATATATATATATATATATATATATATATATATATATATATTTGATTTACGTCTAAAATCTACTTGATATTCTCCAGAAATACGTGCTACTTTCTCCAGCATCACCTTTTTCCTTCCAGCAGAGATGCCGAAGGTGTTCTCCACCTTCCATCATCGCGTTTTCTCAATTTGGATAGTGCCAGGTGCGCAGGATTCTTCGTTCGGATCAAACGTTATCCGATCGGATCGGTTTATGCAGAGTTACCGGATTCATCTCGGTTCCGGAGAACATCTTCTCGAGAGAGGGCGAGTGATAGTAGTAGTAGAAGAAGCCGCGTATAGTAGAAGAGACTCTGCTCCTCTCGCGAGTTTCACCGACTTACTTAGGAGCCCGCTCGGAGAAAAGCAACGTCAGTTCGCAGAGGCGATTTGCCGCGAGAACGCGAGCGCGAGCGCGAAAGTTTTCATAGATACGCGAATGGTGATACACGTATAGAAACTGTTCCCCTCTTTTGCAAGAAATTTCGAAAATGTAAAACTCATCCGCCGATCGCGACGTTTCCCGCGCGATGTCAGAGTCTTCCTTATATAGTTGAAGAAAAAATATCTCTGACGAGTATACAAATTAAAAACATTCTATACACAAGTTAAATCATCTAGGACTAATATAATTAATTAATAATTATATCAGTGTGTTAAAAAAAAAAAAATAAATAAATGTGTGCTTCTGTGTACTTGTATAAATTTGATGTATAATAATTCATGGACATCGGGGATTGAAGTGCATATTCGCCTGCATGATTCTTGAAGAGGTCCTGAGTTTGTGCAACAGAAAGAACGTGATCTTCATTGTTCTATGCGCCGCGGTGATTTACGTGCACCTGATCATCGGGAAGAACGAGTGCGTCGGCGGTAGAGGATCGCGGTGTCGCGACGACGAGGAGGCATCGAGGTTCCTGATCGCGCTGCAACTATGCGGAAAGCGTTTCCCGTGCTCGCGCTAATCGCATTCGCGTGTGACATCTCGCGCGACGTTCCGGTCCACGGCGACCCCGTCGGGAATCCGGAAGTTGCGGGAAGAAGCAACGACTATGAGTACCAGGTAAACCGCGACAAAGCGTCCCTCTCGAAGGAAATTGCCTCGATTATTATCGCGGTGACAGCTCGATAAAAGCGAGAAATTACTTGGAAATCTTGCTATCTTATTTTCTGGCGAATCGACAAAAATTAATACGCAAAGGCTGATCTAAAAAATATTTTTTATTTATATTTTATACATGTGAATTTAATATTTATTTAGCAGAAAATGATATTAAATTATTAATATTAATTCTTTTGAAGACTTCACAATAATTTTAACAAGTTTTCTAAAGTAATATCTTGCGATTTAGATGTGAAGAAAATTAATGACTCAAAAAAAATTATCCGCGAATAAATAAAAGCTGATTTTTAAAAAATATGAAGATTGAATTTATTATATTTTACACATTGTAAATTAATATTTATTTTAGATAAAAAATATTTTTATATATCTTTTTTCATAAGTCGAAGCTATTTAGCGTCGAAGCTATATAATCTTAGTAGAATTCCTAAAGTAATATCTCGCAATTTAGATGCGGACAAAATTAATGACTATATTGTCGAGAGCCGAAAGTTGTTCCTCCGACACTTTTAACCGGTCGTGTTTCTTTTTATATATCGGAAACTGGTGTGGTACTGGTTACGAAATTTCTGTGGCAAGAACATTTGTCATATGGTGTCACAGTATGATTCTAAATCGGGTGGAAAATATATGCACACCCGTCAGTCCCCGACCTCTCGATTACGAAATGATTGTGTGACGTTCGCGGGTGACAGGTCCAAGTTCCGTCGTAATTACATTCATTAAGCGTCATTAAACTCAAGTGATTCAAGTTAAGGGCAGGATGTTAAGAATATTCTTTAATTCCGTCTTTTCGCGTCTCAAGAGTGACCAAAATTTCACGGGACGTTCTTTATGTCAGCACATCAGTATTTTTTTTTATAAATAAACAATTAAAAATATAAATGACAAAATTAATACTTTATAAATATTATTCGCTGTTTTACTTTTCGCAAACTTTTCGATAAAAAAAATTTTATAACGTAGATGTCTTCATCCAAGCCTAATCAAAATAAACCAATAAATCTAAAGCCGATTTAATGAGGATGTAACTATATACGTATCATGTTTCGTCATGTCCGTTTGACTTTTAACATTAAAATTTCAGGAAGGGAAATTAAAATAAGATCCACCGAAACTTAAATCGAATAAAATTATACACTTTTAGAGATCTCTTGTAACAGCCGGAAATTACCAATACTGCAATAATTGGTAACAATCCTATTCTATTCTACGGTTTATAATTCCGAGAGAAAGTGCGAATTTTCTGCGTATTCCCATGATTGCCATTATATTCCGCGGCGTATCGAAATCGATTCTGAGATTGCTCTATCGGAACGCTTTTCCTCTGGATTTTTTTCGCCGCGGAGCCGCGAAATCGACGCACCGCGACGAGAAAACTGACGCGTAAACCACGAGAGAAAGAGAAAGCTGGCACTGCGCGGAAGGTTCGAGACTTTACGAGCATTTTGTCGTGTATTTCCACGTGTATCTTTGCTATCAGAATCCGAGAAGCGAGAACACGAAGAGCAAACTTCAGCGCCTAATCCGGCAAACGCATTCTTCAGAAAAAGAGAGAGAGGCGGGAAATGCACGTGTAGCAAAAAGCATTGCACCGGTTTTCGTGCTAAGATTCTTTTAACACACCTAGAGAAAATATACAACTATACATATAAATTTAATAATCTCTATATGTCAGGAGAAATAAAAAAAAATTAATTCCTGTACAAGACACGTGTGCTCATATATTCATCAGTGATATTAATTAGTATCAAGAATGATGAATCTGAAAGTAAACGAGTAGCTAAGACTTTTGACTTTTAAGATCTGGAGAAAATATACAATTGCATATAAATTGAATAATCCGTATGTCAGAGAAAATTACGACACGTGTGTTCTGTGACATTAGTATCAAGAATGATGAATCTGAAAGCAAACGCATACACAGAGAGAATTTTCCTTTAGAATTTATCTTAAAAATCATGATAATCGTGGGAAAATATGGTATATTGGAAGAATGTTATAAGAGTTTCTCTGATTAATATTTACCACAATAAAAATATTCATATTTACCACAATAAGATGTAAAATATGTTCGATTAATTTTACTAGAAATAAATTTATTATGTACATATTTAAATTAGTAAGATGTATCATGTACATATAATATCTTTTGTTGTGTTAAATATTAATCAGAGAAACTCTTATAAAATTTTTCCAATGCCATATTGTCTCATTCTTGTCGATTACCATGATTTTTCGAGTAAATTCTAAGAGAAAATTTTCTCCTAAAACTTTTGTGTTAAATATTAATCAGAGAAACTCTTATAAAATTCTTCCAATACCATATTGCCTCATTCTTGTCGATTACCATGATTTTTCGAGTAATTTCTAAGAGAAAATTTTCTCCTAAAACTTTTGTGTTAAATATTAATCAGAGAAACTCTTATAAAATTCTTCCAATACCATATTGCCTCATTCTTGTCGATTACCATGATTTTTCGAGTAAATTCTAAGAGAAAATTTTCTCCTAAAACTTTTGTGTTAAATATTAATCAGAGAAACTCTTATAAAATTCTTCCAATACCATATTGTCTCATTCTTGTCGATCACCATGATTTTTCGAGTAAATTCTAAGAGAAAATTTTCTGTTAAAACTTTTGATAGAGACCTAGAGAAAATCTTTACAACTACATATAACTAATAATTCATATGTCAGAGAAAATAAAAAATTGAATTACAAGACACACATGTGCTCTGTGATGTTAGATGAAGAATGATGCATATGAAAGCAAACTTCGTAGCTTCTTCGATAATCGGCGAGCGAACAAAGCATATACGAGTCATTTCCTTTACTCATGAGAGAATAATTGTGTGAATAATTTCCCATGCGATTCGTGAATATATATGTGAAATTGGACCGTGGAAAATGAGAACGCGCGTGTGCGTTCGGTCCTTTTCGCGGCGAGAAAGCGAAGTGAAAATCATCCGCGAAAGCACGGAACTTTGTATTAATGAAGTTACGAAATGCTTTAATATAACGATAACGAGCCGATTGAATTAATGCTCCCTTACGAAACGCTACAATGAATCGCTTATATACTCGATCCGTCATTTACGCCTAATGCACCGATACTTTAACAACATAACGAAACAATCTCGATAATGACGACACTACAATATATTTATTTCTTTTTTATATAATAAATAAGAAAATAATCTCTACTCATTATAATCAGTAAAAATTTGATTAAATAAATTAGTATAAAAATAAGTAAATGCATGTATGTGGAAAAAAAGTTTACGTTAAATTAAATTATATTTTACTTGTCATAAATTAATGTTAATATACTTGGTATATAATTAACGTAGAAAATTCGTTTCGTATAGAAAACGAGAACGGAAAAACGTCTTCGCGCAAAAAGAATCGGCTCCTTATTTTGCGCGTTCTCACGCGCGTCGCATCCGGCTTGCGAAAGTAAAAGCGAGAAATCGCCGAATCTCCCTTTTTCAACGTGCCGCTTGAAGAAGATCATGACGAATAATCGAGAGATAGGTGTGCAAGATTCGGTGTTCGCGACGCGTGCTTCCTCGCCAAGCTGTCACCTCACAAATCATTCTGACATTTTCGACGCGAGAATGACAAATATATAAGGAAGCCTTCCATTATAAATATCTTTTCGATCTAATAGCTATATCGCAAAAGTTATTCTTTCCTGACTTAATAGATAAATTCGTTTTAACACATTGATTAAAAAATTTGTTAACTTATCTAAATCTTTCAACTAAATATTATTTTGTTAATGGAATATGTAAAATATGTAAAAATATTTAAATTAAATATGACATCAAATCTATAACAAAATTTATATTTGACTTAAATACTAATATATGTTCAATTAACAAAATAGTAATTTAGTTGAAAGATTTAATCAAGGTAACAATTTTTTTTAATGCAGAGTTTTAATGTGAATATTACATTGTTGAAAAAAAAAATATATATACACAGAAAGAATTTTCTGTTAAAATTTACACTGAAAATTATAGTAATCGTGAGGCAATGTGGTATTGGAAGAATTTTATGAGTTTTTCTGATTAATATTTACCACAATAAAAAATATTAATATACATACATAATAAATTTTACTCAAATATATTTTACATCTTATTGTGTGGTAGAATATTAATATTTTTATTATGATAAATATTAATCAGAGAAACTCTTATATATAAAATTCTTCCAATATCATATTGTCTCACGATTACCATGATTTTCAGGGTAAATTCTAAGAGAAAATGCTCTCTATACGTAGGTATATATTTTTTGGCGAGATATTAATATATGCAATTGATGCAAATATGCTGTGACAGTATTTATTATACAAAGCGCGTTGCAAATATCTCTATACTTTCTATCGTTACGGTCGTTAGCCTTTACTGTTATTCGCAACCGCATGCCTCGTTTAACAACGATTTCCCGCGTGACTTGTAACGAATTGTAATTTGAGGAAGTTTATTTAACTTTATCCTCGCAAATTATTTCAAATGGCAAATGCAGCGATTGCGATTTGATGCCATAAAAATTTCCTAGAGAGAGAATAACTTCTCCAGATGTTATAATTAAATATTATAAAATATATCAGAGAAAACTCGCTCCAATTAAAAAAAAAATTAATAAATTGTCGCAAATTATATTTCACTTGACAAAAATAATTCTTATATAATAAAAATGTTTTAAATTATTATTCCTACATGAACATGATATATTTTTATATCAATGAAACATTTTTCTTACACGTGTATATTATCATTGTTGTAGATTTTTAAAAACTTGCATTATACGAAACGTTGATCTAGATTATATTCGCATTCATATATCGCTTATCAATAACAAAAATCTAAATTAAATTAAATTCAGCTAAGTGCTAATCTAAATTTAATTTAATTTAGATTTATATTATTAGCGAAATTTAAATTAAATAAATCAAATAAATTTTAAAATTAATATTATATAATATATAATATTTAATGTTATATATAATATTTATATTAAAAATATTTAATGTTATATATAATATTTATATTAAATATTAAATTATTATTATAAGTCACAAATAAATAAAAATTTAAGAGAGGAATTCCTAATTCTTTCAGAAAAGACCTAATGGACGGTTCGACGACGCAGAAGCGCCGTCGCGAAGATCGGTGAAGGATCGCGAGCGAAGTCCGAGCGAGCCCGTAGGTAGATGGAGAAGCAACGGCGAGGCTCTCGAGCCGAAGTGGCGAGACGGCGATTACGTGCCCCTACTTCCGTTCTCTCACTACCGGCCCTATACGAAAGACGAGGAGGTCGACGACGCGGAGGACCTTCCCGAGACGAGTCGCCGACCGTTTAAGTATCGTTCCTCGCTCGATCAACCGAATCGTCCTCGAGAAAGTCCAGACCGACGAGGTCATCCTCCGTCCCTGGACGACTATGACGGAAGCAGCGACGTATCCGGGAACCACTCCCGAGGATTATCCGCGCGAGAAACAACGTTCGTCGAAAAATCCACGGGAGAGTTCGACGCTCGACGAGGAAATAATCGAAAGCGCGGCGAGCAACGACGGGAAACGCGGCCGCAACGTCGTCGACGACTCGATTAACGACCGGGAGATGACCTCGAGGTACCGCGAGGCCTTCCAAGCTCGACCCGACGCGTACGAGCAGGAATTCAATGACGACGAGTACATGAGGCCTCGCCCGAGGAAGAGGAGACCGCCACAGAATTACGAATTCGCTCTGGCGAACGAAGCGGCTTCCAACGAGGAGAACGAGGAATCGAGGGATTCCCCTCGACTTGCGTTGTCAAACATCGATGAGAATCTCCCGGAAGTGGCGCAACAATCCTCCGACAACGAGCGGGAGAACGCGCTCGAGCTGAAGTCGCTCCTGAAGATGCAGCAAGAGGAGGGCTCGAGTCTGTCCGAGATTCTGCAACGCAGGAATCTGAGCCTGAGCGACCTCCTGAAGGGCAAAGCCGACGTGATCAACGCTCTGAAGTCGAGGATCGCCGACGAGTCCGACGAATACATCGAGGAGATGTCGAGGGCGATGTCCGATTCCTTAATGAAGCTCGCTGCAACGGTGACACCACCCTGGGGGTCCATTCCGCCTGAAAGCAGTACTATAAAAATTGTGACAGCTTCAAATACTTCAGACGACTCCATGTCCAGGATATCGATCCCGCAGAAAGTTTCAGAGAACCATGATCAAGTGGTGTCTTCGAACGACACGAATCGCGTTGAAGAGTCGAAGGATACTGAAAATATCGCGAACGGGGATTTTTCATGGCAAAAAATGACTTCAACGACTCCTCCAATCGTCTCGACCGTGATTACCACGACGACGACGTCGCCGTCGATCGCGGTGAACTCCATGGAATACTTTCTGAACGATGACGGGAACGCGGGCTCGACGAGCGACCGCGTGGCGAAGTTCGAGAACCTCGACGAGGACGAGATCATGGAGTTCTCGGATTTCACGGACTTCAAGAAAGGAAAATCTTCATTAAAAGCGTTAAACGAGGAGATCGCCTCGCAGCCACCTCTCGATATCGAGTCCACCTTGAGCATCGAGCAAATTCTCAGTCCCACGGAGAGCGATAGTGTTATCACTGATGACGACACTGAAAGTAGCAATAAAACAATTATTCAAGACAACGGTCAATCAATTCCTATTAACGAGCCAGGATCTGTGGAAGATTACAACACGTTTATCGAAGCCGAGTACCAGAACGATGCTCCAATCCCCGAAGACCATAAAAAACAGAATAAAGCGAGGAGTGATCCAAGCGCTAGTCAAATTGACGCTGTCGCGAGTCCACTTGAGAAGAAACAACCCGCGAATCCAGTCGATGATATAAAGAAGCTGTACGAGAAGAATCACTCGACCGAGTATCATCAGGTGACCCGATCACCGGAAAAAATTCACAATCACGCGAGTCTGGAGAATCATCAAGGTAGCAGACGCTACGAGGAGGTCGTCTCCGAGATCGAGCCGGAGGCACGAGCTGAGATCTTCGAGCTATTCGCGTCCGGCTCAGCTGGCAAAAGACTAGAGCGGCTTCTAAAGTCGAGGAACATGAGTGTGGAGGAGTTGATAGCGCTGCGTCAAAGAGGCTCCAGCAAGGTGCACTTGACGGAAGTGTCGCGACTCAAGGTAACCAAACCGCAGAACAATCTTCAAACCTTGGAAGCCACCGATACAAATAATGAAAAGATCATCATACAGCTGTCACCAGCTAGCAATTCCAATGAAGGTAAAAAGATCTCCGAGAAGGAAGGCACGAAGAAGCATGAAGAAAAGACGGAAGAGTCGATGGCTCGGTTGAAGCAGGAAATCATGAGCTATCTACACGATCCGTTCTTCGGCAAGGACGTGGAGAACATGTCGATGTCAAGATTACTGGATCTCGTGGAGCGTGACAAGAAGAATGCGTCAAGGGAAGCAACATTTCCTGAAAATGAGACATTAGATGAACACAGTGAACTGCAGAATTCTCGTCAAACGATGCACATCGTCGATCTACTTACGACATTTGAATCTCTTCCTTTCGCGAAGGACGTACAGCGGCAGTTCGACGCAGCCGAAATCGCTAACAACAGATTCGAATCGAAGGACCCTAAACTTCCAACAGACAAGGATAACGCGAGCGTAGTGTTAGTCGAAGAAGAGACAAAGATCCTCGGAGCGGACAACTCCTCCGGCCAATTTCACGCCGGATACGTGGAAGAAATCGTGAGGGAGGAACCGAACGTCATCGATATAAGGACGATTTACGGGGAGAGGATGAGCGACGGGAATGAGAAGAGGACCCTGTCGCAGATGAAGCCAAGCATCATAGCTAGCGGCGCGATATTGGGCGTAACGATCGTCGTCTTTCTGGCGATCTTCATCATCTGCCGGATCCGGCAGAAGCAGAAGTACACGTACAGGAACTCGTTCTCCCGCGCGGTGTTCCAGAACCCGGTTATGGCGGCGAGAAAGCTGTCGAATTCCAGCAGTCTGAGCACCGTGATGGTGAACGTCGTCGCGACATCGACGACCAAGAGGCCGGAGAGAACGGAAATGCAGGAGACCGTGGAAGAGCTGGACGGTAAAAGCGACATGGACAACGACTCGTTGGACGGGAACGATAGCTGGGAGACGATACCCGATTACGCGAAATAACTCGTTGCCGAAATGGCAGAATTCATACGATTTTAGTCTATCAGTTTGATGCAGAGAAGACTCGTCGCGTTTATCAAATAAAGTTAAAAATGACATTAATCTATTTTAAATTATTTTTTATCTTATAATTTTTATTTTAAACGATATAATATTATCATTTCTTCTATTTAAAAATTGAATATTGAAAAAATTAGTAAAATTTCTAAATATAAAAATTGAAAAAAAATTAATTTTTTTATACTTATATACCGACAAAACTTTTTGCATCAATCTAATAGAAAACTACCAGTATTTTCGCTTATCAAGAGTAAACTGTACCATAAAAGGCTGATTGAATGTCCTTAGCGAGCACTTTGAAACACATATTAATTAAAATAGCCGCGATATTTTATCGAGAAAGGATTAAAATAATTCCGTAAATGTATATATACATATTTTTCTAAATTACATCGACCGATACTAAGTTACAGAAAAATATGTAATTAAACTATTCCCCCTGAATAATATGTCATCTCGGCATTCCACTGCAAATAATCGAGTTCAAAGACTAAGATGACTTTTATCATAAAATTGATAAATTATGCTTTACTAAGAGTTAACTTCCATATAAAATAAGATATATTTATTTATAGGTTTATATATATATATGTATATTGTAAGTTGTATTTTATATATAAAATTGTAAATTTTATTCGTTTTATTTCATAATTGCCTAATCCTCATTTCAAATATTTGATAATGCAATTGCTTTAATTACTCACCAGTATCTCTCGTAGGTGAAAACGTCCCTGAGTATGGCTGATACAGCGTTATTGTTACTTTGAAACACTCTGTTAAAGTAGGAATATTGCCTTGCGATATTTCGACATTGCTTCAATGCAGCCTCTGCGCAAAGATAAGAAAATAAAGATTACAAGATAAATCTATCTGAACATTATAATAGTGTAAAATAGAAAATATTATCTTTTATACATCTTCAAAGAATATAAATGATGCATGAATGAGAAAGTACAAATGTAGCTTTAAAATAAAAAAGCATGAGAGGTAACAAATTTCAAAATACAGTTTTGTTCTATGTATACCTAACGTAGGACTGCCTTTAAGCTCGATCATATCATTGGCTTTCATGTACAAAACTGTGTTGTAGCTACTAGGAAGTATATCCAGGTAAGGTTGCCACTTGGAGTTCTCCTTGTACCTCTCTACGAGAAGTGCTATTGCCAGTGCCACTTGCGGCATGTGCTGCACCAATGGATCATTTTGCAGGACTGTCAGTTCCGGTGCTGCGGTGTACGTACTGAAGATAAGAGCCCTAGGTATCTCGAGGATCAATTGATTCTCAGGAAAATCGATCTCCGCCTTTAATCCCAGATCGCATCCAGGAAATTCGACGATATTCACGCCGTCTACGCGTGCCCCATTCTCCGTCAACCAGTTCATAAATTGTCCAATCCCCTGGGATCGCTGGGACGATTCCGTCTTCATCTCCTCCAGACGTTTAACCTTCAGCAGAACTTCTGATATATCCAAGTAGTTGTTCCATAATTGCGTCACGTACGCCGGATTGCTGCTTACTGTAAACAAAGTAGCAAGTAAAAATAGTATATACTTATAATATCTCAAAAAATAACTTAAGAGATTTCATACGCATATATTGTATTATATAATGTATATAATATAATCAATGTTGTTATGCATATATTATATAACATATATAATCAATGTTTTACATATATTATATAATATATAATATAATCAAATATACATATATAATATAACAATTTTGCAAAAAACAACTAAAGAATAGATTTCACATATGCGTGTGTAAACAAAGAGTATAAAATACACAAGGAAAATATACCAGAATCCTATACACTTATCTCCCAATTTCCTTCAGCATCTCAGCCGAGAAATTTGAAAGTCTACACGCGTAAACTAATTACGTCAACATACACAATTGGTAAACTCAGTTTCCGACTGTTCCAAGCGTGGGAAGCCCCTGGCCCGCGACATGGTGGATCGCATACCAGGAAATGGAGAACGAAACGCGAGAGATACTCACGATGAAAGAGCTTCTCGCACAGGGCATTGAGCTCGTTCCTCCTCGCCGCGGATACGTGCCTCGGTTGCTGCTGCTGCGACGATGGGCCGTGTTGTTTACCTTTCGCGTGCGCCTTCCTCCTGCCCATTTTCGTCTACTATCTCGCGGCGCGCTCGTCGGGGCTCGCCGTCCCTCTCAGATGCATTATAAGCGCGTGACCGGCGGCGCCTGGACGCAAGAATAAACACCTCTTCGCCGCAACGAAAATAGCACGCACCGGGCGACCACATAACCTGAAGGCGGCCGCTCCGTTCCGCCTCTCTTCTCTTCCCGCGTCGTGTTATATTGATTTTCCAGTTGCTGTCACGCGGGAGAGGAGGGCGCTTCTCTCTCGTAAATTCCCGCCTCTCGATCGTTCCTCGCCGAATGACAGATGAAATATTTATTCTGGAATGCTAGATCTTTCGATATCCTCTTCCGTGAATCCTTCCACCGCGAGAGAGAGATTAACAATGATGCAACAATAATAAGATTTTATCTATGTATATATGTATAGAGATGCGAAATCTTCAAACGTAACGTTTTTTCCCGCGTTTTCTCGGTACTTTTACATATAGGCTATTCAATTTTTTTTTTTTAATATAAATAAAAATGCGAATTATTTTGTAAATCAATTTTTCCTCGTGTAATCTGTATCTTGTTAATTATAAAATGCACTCGTCTATTACATATATACACATAGTATACATTTCTAATAAAATAAATGAGGTATTCGTGAAATTATATTATTACGTACAAAATCATAAATTGTTGTTCTTTCTAGATTCCTATTGAAAATAACTGTGTGAGTAAAACAAATAGCGCTATAAAAAATGTGAATTGTATGTGAATATCGATTAAACATATAATGGTAAATAAGAAAATTGTGTAATGTTTTTATAAATGTGTATGTACATAGGTCAATTGAAATATTTTATAAACTACGTATATATTTCTCGAATTGTTCAACATTAATTTCAATATAAAAAAAGATAATGTGCTCATACCAGAACAAGATGTGTGCATGTCTTTAAACATCAATGTTGACAAGGTATATATTCATGTAAGATCCATCTTTTGTTATACATTAAAAGTTTGTTAATTAATTGAAAACATAAAATCCGCTTAATAAATTATTGAATTCTTGTGTATAACAAAACATAATACAATAAAATATAGCAAATATATGAATTTTCACGCTGCAAAGTAAAAAATAATTTTTATAAGCACTTTTTTATGATATAAATGATTATATATATATATATGTATATAATATATATATATGCTAAAATATACGATAGAATCGATGAAAATAAAATGCTATTATGCAGAAACTTATGAGTGTATGTTTCTGTGTAGGGTTTGTCCGCAAAATAAATTACGTAACGTTACTTAAAACAATTTTAATGTGCCTAATTTGTATCACTTAAAACGTAAATTTAGTGTAACTAACACTTTTTTTCTCTTATAGTATAAAATATAAATCTCTATTCCTTTAATATACTTTTTTTTAGAAGATAATGTCTCAGGGTCACAGAAGTAAAGAAACAAATTGTGCCTCATTGAAAGGAATATAGACACAGTCATTATTGAAAACTTACAATTATACGTATTTTGTACTCACAATCAGTACATATCAATCAATGCATATCTTTATAACGTTGTATTTGATTATGCGTTTGTGTGTGCAATAAAATAATAAGTATATTACACATTCTACACGATACTACTCCGAAGTTTTGCCGTAGTTTCTTTGCAGCGGAAAACTCGTATCCTAAATATTATATTAAAGATACAGATGCACATTATAATATGTATATAGCATTTTTTTACAGTCTAATCTCTAAATAGCGCCGTATCTTTCTGTTACTCCAATTGGAACTCGATGTTATATACTGTAAAATTATCTATCCTACTCTTTCGATTTTGAATACCGCTCCGCAGGTATCCTCAAGAAAAAAAAAGAATGCATCAACAAACATTTTTCTTTGAAGAAACGATTCATTTGACTCCTGACATTATTCTTCTTCTTCTGGCATATAAACATACAAATTATGGACATCCATAATTTGCATAATTTCTTATTACATAAGAATCTAAAATACATACTATGTAATCTTGTCGGATTACTTACTTTCAACGCAGGTACACATCACAGCAATTCCAATAAAGTACCAGATCTATACCATTTCGTCTCTTTTGAAACAGTATTTACGAAACAGTAAAATTGTAATATATAAAAGTCAAAATTTTATTTGATTAAATTAACCCACACAAGGATGTCAGAGCGTGTCATATCATGTTTATCTCGTAGCAAAGATGGACGCATTCTAGCTATGCGCATACATGGTCCCGCGTATTTATCACAAAAGCATTAAATATATATACCGCAGTGACTCTAATCGCTGTACAGTGTGTACCGATACGTTGTAAAGGATTATTAATCGTTGAAGATTTTATAAAACCCATACATAAATATATAAGTTACTTTCGGTCCAAAAATTCGCAAATATTGGAGCACAGACACTGTATAGAGTTAATTTTACAAAATTCCTCGAACTTCTTCGCACGTATGTGTCGCTTGAATTCTATTCCGCTTCGTTTGACTTTTTGTATCACCGCATCCGCTTCTATTGCGACGCGGTATCTAAAATGCTTTGTCGCCATGTGGCGTGGAAGGGAATTTTCAAGATCTTAACTCGTGTTTTGGGCAACGCCGTTAGGAGAAGCTTTTGCAATTGTGGCAACGGTAAGATGTCGACTTGCGGAGTCGACAACTGCGGCTGTTGCTTATCGTCTCCTGCAAAATAATCAAATAGTGACATTACATATATAATAAAATAAGAAATATTATTAATGTAAAAATACACGAATCCCTCTCAAGATAATTAAAATTGATAACTTGTAACATACCTTTTTGATTTTCGTTTTCATCCTCGACATCTGCGATCAATCGTAAGCAGGGGACTGGTTTTAAAACTGGTATAGAATCTCCAGTGACTTGTTTACTCATAAGATTGCACTGATCAACGAACAGTTCTGTAACCCTGAGTAATTCAAGTGTAACACCCCATATAAAATGCGTCAGATTGTTTGACAATTCTGTGACACCTCCGAGCACCATATTATTAGATGTTGCCGATTGGGATATGTAAGTTGGTATAATTAGTAACCTCTTGATGTTCTTGCAATTAGCCAGACACTTATCAAATCCATTCTTCACATCAAAATTGACCAATTCCATCTGACAGAGGTTCTCCAATTTTGATACACCTTCGAGAATGTCAAATGTACAACAGGATCCTTGACCTTTTTCAAGTCTGAGGCGTTCCAATTTATTTAATTTGATTAAAACATTAGTTCCAAATTTGTCCGGAAAGTCGGAACATTCGCCCAATTCTAACGTCTCCAAATTTACCAATACTTGTATAATTTCAATTTTCTTCTTTCCAAGTTCTTTAACTGATGTCAAACTCTGTACATAACAAGAGAAATCACATACATTATATATAGAATATATAAAATGTTTTAATAAAAATAATAAATTAAATATTAAGTCTCACCAGTTGCGTCAAGTGTATTAAATCCTGTAGAGATGTAAGATCTTGTTGCAATGACATCCCACTTATTGCTTTGAGTCTAAGTTCTTGGCATCGACTCAGATTCCCAATCGATTCCAAGTTGAGGGAATCACATTTAATCGACATTGCACTCAGTACCTCCAACTGAGGACAGCTCTTGATAACTTCTTCGACCACCATGACGGGACATCTGCATAGCTCGAGTTTGACAAGACTGGTCACTCGCGGTATAATAGTCAAGAACTTCTTCCAAATGTTGTCAGATTCGCCAGCGACTAGCATTTTTCTGAGATCTAGATGTTGCGTACCGCGTCTCTGTAATGTCTCCGCCAAACCGTCCCAATCAGTCACCTGGCTATTCTTCATACGCACTGTCTTCCACAGAGATGGATGAGCCGCGAGATCACGCCACATCTTGCAAACTCGTCCGGCCCGTAACAATTCTTGCACTTTAAGATATTGGAAAATACGCAGCAAGGCGTAATAACCGGCGCAAACTGAACTCATGAAATTGTGCTGCTGTTCCAACTCCTGCTGGTTTTGTTTCCTCCTGAAATTATCGAAAGAAGAACACAATTTAAAATCAGGTGTTTGACAGCCTATCTCATACAAAAATAAAATATATCTATCTGTATTATTACAGGTTTATTTTTAAAGAGACTTTTAAGGTAATCCTAAATACCTTTGAGAAGTCTGTTATTTTCCTTTTTTATCGACAAAATATGAGATCTAATCTCAAATTTGGAAGGAAAAAAACAACAGACTTCTCTCAAGAATGTTTAGGATCCCCTTAAAGATAATTAGAAAAATTATATCTTTTATTGTCCTTAAAAAGCCTCTGGAAAAATAATCTCTGATCGAATATTTACATGCCTATTAACAAAGTGATAAGATTTGAAATCAAATAAAGAAATAAATATAAAAAGTAGATATAGGATTGGAGGATGAAAAGGACTGTGAGAATTTATGGGAAAACGCACTAAGTTTTGTATTTTCAGCTCGCATGTCTTTATATCTGCAAATATAAAAAGTAAAAATGAATTAGATTTTTTTCATTGAAGCACTTATCAATAGCTTTATTTGTAATTGCAGCATGAATGTAAACATTTAGACATAAATGTGCATTTTAATACCAAGTAAATAGCACGCGAGCGAAGAAATGCGATTTTGTGTAGGAATTAATTTACCTTGATACTACAATTACAAAAAATATCATGTGAATCAATAGGTGCACATCTTATTTATTTTTTCATATTTGTTGAAAATTTGGCCGCATTTCTAAGAAGCTAAGGCAGTGTGCTTCGATCATAAGATAAAATCAAATTCATTTTTAACATTCGATATTTTCATATTTCCAAATATAAATAAACACATTAAGTATATATTGCATTTACAATTTTTTATAATCTTTGCATATTTATAAAATTAATTTAATAAAATGTGTTGTATAACGTAAAATCTAATGTAGAATTAAGCTAAAAATAAAAGAGAATGTAAAAACGCTTTTTACAATTTTTTATCGAGTGAGAAGCATGTGTGGATTTTTATTATAGAAAGAGTATTTATGAACTTTGTAAATACAATATGTACAAAGCAACTGCCAAAACCTCAACAGAGAGTTGCCTTAACTTAAATTGCTTGGAAAAAGCATCTTAAATAAGAAATAAAATATAAGAAATGACTATACGTGTTTCAAAAATGTACACTTACTTGTTACTTTTAATTTTTGTTACTGTACCAGCTTTACTTGATAAAGATTGTTGACGAACTGCTTTAATTGTTTCGGCATTTGCTTCAAGAGTGTTTGCAGTATCTGTTTTATGCATTGGTGCACATGCAGATGTATCTTCAGACACTTTACTACTTGTATCTACTTTTTCCTTTTCAGGCACATAATCTGTGTCGGCAGTGAAAGATTTATTTTCTAATATTTTCTCAATTAACTTATCTTCTTTAGGAATATCTATACTATCCTTATTATTTTTATTAACTAATGCCTCGGTTATCTCTTCAGTAATAGCTGCAGATGTAAAATCCATCGAATGTGCCGTCGCATCTTTTGAAATTTCTTTATCAGGTGTAATATTTACTTTTTCCGATAGATCGATATTTAAGTGTTTGGTTGGAGGTGCACGTAACTTTGTCATGGAATTTTCCACATTACTCGAAATATCAATGAATGAACCATCTTGAAGCATGGGCGGTTTATCGCCAATCTTGTCCGGTCTCACTGTTATAGCTGGCTGAACTGCCATTGCATTATTTTTCGGTACTACAATGTATCTTTTGCCGCCCATTAAAGCAATATTTTGAGCCGGTTTCGGCATGGTACCGTCGTGACTTTGTAAGAATTCATTTTCCGTTTGAGGAAACCAAGTGCCTTCCTTTTTGTCTACGTTCGGCAGCGACGAATTCGCGGTTGATATTTTGGTAGTTTTCGAAGAATTTCTCGTTTGCGCGTCCGTACTGTCAGATTTCGGAATTCTTTGCAATTTCGGAGGAGATGAATTAGTCTGATGTTTCGGTTTCGCATTTTGTGCACCTAACATACTAATTGGAATCAATGGAGGTGGTGTCAAAGATGGATTGTTCGGCGTATGAGATTCTTTAGTATCCGGCTGACAATTCTACAACAAATTTATTCCTATGTATTATACAAATTATCACATTTTAAATCTATATGTATAACAATGTTTTATACATTTTAAATTTCAAAGTAATAAAATAACAATTATTAATTAGGCTCGTATATTTTAATACAATAATTCAAAGTTATAGACCAATTAAACAAGCAACACAAAATAAAACACCAATGTATAAAAATTTATTTAATCTTAAATTGCTTTATTCCGTTAAGTAATTAAATCTATACGTTTCGACTATACTTAATCTTCTTCAGTATAAACATTATTTGACAATATTAATATAACAATTGGGAAGCAAGAAATTGTTAATGTCAAATTGTGACCAAGTCGTTCAATTATCAAACTGTTGATAAAGAAAATAAATAAATTTTTTTTTTAAATTAAATAAGATAGTGTCCTAAGAGTTAGTTAATTTAATAACAAATAATAAATAAATATATTAAGTAAAATTACTTATGTCGTGAATATTAAGTGTAATTACAATGTTGTGGAAAGTACAAAAGAATAAAATATTAAAAAATGGCTTTTTATTGGAGTTTAAGTCCTGACTGTTGGTGTGTCACATTAAAAGTTGAATGATTTATAAAAATAAAAGATAAACAATGAAAAACAAAGTACTAGGATTATATGTTAGAGAGCTCTTCTAAAATGTCAAAATACATGTCAAAATAAATGTCAAAAGTAATTCGGTCTGTATTCAAGTTAAACTCCTTTTTTTGTTCTTTTATGTGGATCATTTTAATATTTATACTGAAGAAGATTAATTGTATAAGTATAATCGAAACGTATAGATTTAATTATTTAACGGAATAAAGCAATTTAAAATTGAATAAATTTTTATACATGTTGTTTTATTCTATCTCTGTGTTGCTCGTTTAGTTGGCTTTAAACTTTGAATTATTGCGCTCCAAAATAATTCTTGAAATAAATCATTGAAAAAATAATTAATACAAGCGTATAAAAGCCAATTAAATCCCTATATTTGTAACTCTAGAAATCTTTGTGTTGCTCATATTCTTAATTTTGTAACACAAGAAATTTAAATGCCTACAGCAATTCAAAATTAATTAAATTTTGCAACGTTCTACAAAAACAAGTATTAAGAATAAATAAATAAATAATAAATTTAATTCCAACTCTGTTCATTTTTCTATTTTAGCATACAGATCTTGAGCACAATGCTGTATAACTTTATATATAATTAAAAATACATTGTGTCAAAAAAATCTCTCAAATTCTAGCATACTACACAGTAACCTACCTTGCAGACATATTCATCACTGCCTGCAAATTCCATGCCATCGACACATTCAGGATGATATAAACAGAGACAGACTCGACATTGTAAGCTTGGTATTAATCCCATACTTGTCGAACATCTTATGCTGCATGGCTCTTGAACTTTGGGCCTGTAAGATGTGCGTTGAAGAAGGGAAAGGGATTCAGGAAAAAATACAAGTTTCCCATATTAAGGATACATGAAAGGAATCAAAAGGAAAAATAGTTATGAAAATTGTAGGCAGAAAAAGCTTCTCTCCTATTAAAGGCAAGAACTTTTGTACATACATATTATATATATTGCATGCATATTAATTATATTCCATAATTATTTGTATAATTCATGTATGTTGTCATATGCAATAAAAATGCATATGCACAAACTTTGAGCTTTATAAAAAATATAAAATTCAAGATTAATATTTTATTTTCTACTTTCACACAAAACATGAAATGCAAAACTCTAATAAAAAGTAAGTAGAAATTAAACTGTGTGGTACTATAACTTTAAGATTTCTCTATATTTTGTCTCTCAAACACACACAAAATAAAATAATTCACATACAAAATACTACATACAACAATATAAAAATATTATATGTATACATATATTCGATAATTAAATTGAGATTATAAACTTCAAATTTTTAATTTTCAAGATATGATTTGACACTAAAGTTTTTAGTATTAGCATGTTATATATATAATATCATATATCACAAAATATTCTTTTATATTTGATATTAATAAACATCAGTGTTTTAAATATTGAAAAACTTTTATGTTTTCTATATGTATGTGTAAATATACGTATATATAACGTAATACCCATACACGAAAATATTTTAAAAAATTTTTGTTTTTTTTTGTTTTATCTTTCGGATTCAACTTGTATTCAAGATAGTATCAAACACAATGCATTACATGCTAATAATGGAAGTAAAATAATAAAAGTACTTACGTTAACAATCTTTTAGTTTTGATGGAAGTAACTTTTTCGACTGCTTGCTGACTCCGTCTTGTATTTGCAGTACTTCGTTGAGGTGGAAGCATTTCACTCTCTTCAACTGTTGATTTCATTTCTGTTAAACAGATTTCCAGATAAATTTATGAAAATTGTATAATAATTTGCTCAAAAAAATTCTTTTATATAATTTCATATATTTAAAAAAATATGTAAAAGAAAGAAATGCAAAATAATATAGAATCCTTATATTTTCAAATTGTTATATTGTTATAATATTAATGTGATTATAATGTGAAATATATTAATGTAACTATAATGTCATATTTCCAAATTGTTAAATTATGAGATATAATATATATATATATATATATATATATATATATATATATTATACTATCAAATAAAATAAAATATAAGAAAAAAGTACAACTCTGTATATAGTATAGTTCTATATAGTAGTACTTACATTATATAGAACAAATAGAGAATAATTATAAATATAAAACAAATATAATACATATAACAAATATAATATTTGAGTATAAAGACATACTTATTTGAGGAGTTTTCTTTGTAGCTGCTTTTGTTTTATACGCCGAAGAGGCTGCTTTTGTCGCTTTGGGGGTAGCTTTTGTAGACACTGGAACAGGTGCAGGAGCGGGTTTTGGAACCTCTGCATGTACAGGTGCAGAAACAGAGGCAGGAGATTCCTGTACTGACTTCCTTGTTGCAACTTCCTGTACAGACTTTCTTGTTGTAGGTTCCTGTACTGCTTTTTTGGCAGGAGGTTCTTGTACAGGTTTTTTTATTGGTGTGGCCTTTTTAGTACTAATAGATTTTCTTCCCATAGGTCCTCCTGAACTCTGCAACATCAAATATAAAGCTTTAAAAAAACTCTTAATAGTAAATCAAATTAATATATTATTTAAGTAGAATTATAACAAATTTTATAAATTAAAATGTAAGAAAACTCTAAAAACATACTCCTATTTTTTTAGCATGTCGAACAATCTCCTTTTCAGGATCATTGACTCCAATAGGTTCTTTGAAAAATGTAAAATTGTCAATGGTCAACTCCTTTGAACTAACTGTAAGATAAAAATGTGATATATTCTAATATATTCATATAATTAGTTAAAGTTATATATATGTTGTCTTTTATCATTATATACTTACGAGATTCTGCAACCTCTCTGAAACTCCTAACTTTCTTGCCCTTTGGTGTATAATAATATATGTCAGCCATTCTTTTGAAGGAAGAATCATTACTCGCTCTAAATACTAGCTCTCGCTTCCATCCATATTTAAATGGTTCTTTATATAATGGATCTGACATATCAACAGCAGCCTTTTGCCTCACCCCTGGACTGGCGCCACGAGAAACGCGACTGCTTTTTGATTTCAACGATGTTACAGATGGACTACTTGCAGCCGATGACGAATTTGCTGATCTAATGGAAGTTATTTCAATTTTGCTCGGCTCCGCCTCAGAATCTATGCTATTTGGTATGTCAATGGAATCTGTTTCTGATTTATCAGATTCCTTCTCCTTTTTAATCTTTCCTATATTCAATTGCTCCAAACTATCTGTCTCATAAATGTAGGTTCTCAAATCATCAGAATCTTGATCGTCTTCCCTTTTACCTCTAGTGTCATAGTTCCTTCTTGAATATCTCACACGTTTTACAAGTTGGGCTTCTGCCATTTCAGCTTCAGCTATGATAAAATACATTAAAACTTTACAAGTTTGATATTTTTGGCATAGAAATATAAATATATAGAATAATATAAATATCATAAGAATACAAACTTCTCTACACTACTAAATAATTCATTTCTATCATAATAAAAAAATAATAAAATAAAATAATTTATTAAATTTCTATTCTATTTTCGTTTTCGTTTTTTTTGCTGATATTTTGTTATACAGTTATATATCTTTTATACATAGATTAGTAATTATTTCCGAAGTAAAACAATTATTATGATAAAAATTATAACTATGTAAGTGCTTTATTTATATTTAACACATTATAAAAAAGATATTAAACTATGAACAAGATTAATTGCTATATTTTATTAAAAAATGTAACAATATATTTTACTTTATATAATTACGTCCTCTGTAATTCTTGTTTGTGATATTTCGGCTACTTATTGATTTTCAACTAGTTTTAATTTTATGACTAGTTAAAAGTATCATGTATGTAATAAAATATATTAAACGTAAACAAGAAAATTTTTTTCAGACAAATCTCAAAAATGTCATGCATGAACCCTCCAATAAATTGAAGGAAAAGAATATATTTTCCGAAAAAAAAAAACAATTATCTCTTCACCCCCGTACGAACGTAACATCGAATACTACCAATGAGCTTTTTCAGGACGTGACTCCCCGGCTGTAACTCGAGGCCCTTATCGAAGCCGTTGAATTCCGAGTCCTCGGAGCTGTCGTCGAGTTCCGAGAGCTTCCGCTTGCGTCCCCTGGTCGCGTGCGGTCCCGTCGTCGCGTCGCCCTCGACAGCGCTCGTGGAGTTGGCCTTGAGCTTCCTCACCTTTCTACGGGGGTAGGGCGCGTCGTGCTTCTTGGCCGAGCCCTTGAGATCGCCGTTAACCTCTTGCGCGTCCGCGCTCTCCGGGGCCGTTTTGCCGCTCAGCGAGTCGTCCATCAGTTCTGCGGACGCAACAACACCGTCGCCGCCGCTTTCGAGGTTAGAATCCTCGCGCGATTCTTCGGCGTTCCCGCCATTCACGTTCGCGCCGTCCATCACGGCGGCTCGGTGTCGCCGAAACGAAGCGGCCGATGTTTTTCGCACGTTCCGTTTCTCAAACGCCGCCTCTCTCGTCGCCGCAATTCGACACGATATCGCGCGAGCGTCCTCGTCACAATTTCCGTATCGCACCTCGTTCACCGAAGAGTACCGTCAAAATAGATCGACTTATCACAAAGGAGCACCACAAGCAGTGGTGATCCCCCTCACTCTTTTTCTCTCTCTTCCTCTACTTCTTAGTCCCCACGCGTCTCCGTCCGCCGCGATCCCGCGCTCATCTGGCCCGCGGATGCGCACCGGACGTGCGCAGACGACGACTACGCGCTATTTACACTCACCGTGCCCCCGGACTTGTCGCGCGACACGTCCGCAAACCCGCTCGTGCATCACATCCAGGCCTACGCCCGCATGTTCGCGCGCGACGACGATGCAGTCCGAGACGTCGCACGCCGACACACGCGAATCTCCGAGGCGGAAAAAAAATCGCCGAACACCAACGCAAGGGAACACTCGCGGAGCGTCTTGTCCGCGCGACGGAGTACCGGAAATGGCCGCGGAGACGTGCGCGCTCCGAACGCCATCGGACACCCTTAAGCCGCGCGCACACGAGCGCCCCCTCTCTTTCGCTGGCTTCGCTTCGATGCGGTCGATAGCCAATAGGAGAGCTCCTTTGGAAATGGCGTCTTTATCATTTCTAAAAAAGGTATGTTATTGACATTTCGTCCCTTTTCCGCGATGCCGATTATTTTGACAGCTGTCAAACTGTCTCGACAGTTTGACAGCTGTCAAAATAAAATTAAATTATAAAATTAAATAATTAATTATTTCTGAAAAAAATATATTATTGATATTTTCGCCCTTTTCCGCGATGCTAATTGACGGTCATGATAGTTTGACAGCTATCAAAATCAAATTAAATGATTAAATTATATAGATAATGGCACGCACGAAGCGCGCACTTGTATTATCTAGTATAACAAAAATTGATATATATGCTATTTTTTACACGTGATAAAATTGTACGAAGATAAGATAAAAAAAAACAGTTTGACGCAAAAGATTGTTGTGAATGCGATACATATTCAGAATTCTTCAAGGCGGATTCTTATGGATGCGTCGCACGCATCATGCGTAAATAAATATATATGTACCGTTTGTACACATACACACATATATATACATATATATGCTTTTGTAGTGCGATACTACACTATGCGATTGAGCATACGGTTTTGAAGGTGAAGATAGTTTGACAATTGATAATATAATCTTGACTGAGAGATCTGACGTTCGAGACGCTGCGCGTTCGTTTGTTCATTTCATTGTCGGTCGACAACAGAGGCCGAGTTTAACAATGAGACATTTTTGAGGCGAGGTTCTCATGGACATTACTTGTAAGAGGTGAGCAGTAGCAGGATGTTACGTATATTGTCATACGAAAGTTAAAAGCCGACGCAATCGCGATTTGTTTTGGCCCCCTCTTCGACGATCGACGACACGTATCATATATGTAGATCCTCCGATAGACTTCTTTTCGATCCTCCTATGTGTGCCTTTTCCCTACTTGGGGATCAACGATCTGCTATCGGGGCGTTTATCTCTAAAAATGGATCGTGAATTAATCGCGACTCTCGTCTGGCGAAAATCGTTGTAGAAACTTCGATACAAAAATGTGAATAACGTTGGAAAATAAATTTCTTGTACAAAATTTAATCGATATTACACATCGTTGTAAAATTATACATTGTGTATTAAGGCTAGATGTAATTAAAAAAAATATTCAGGCTAATTATATTAGTATATAGGATTATTAAAATAATAGGAGAAAATGAGTGTAATTGTATAGTGTATTATATAGTATATATATATATATATAAAATATATATTAAAGTGGACTTATTTAATTAATAATAATTTCTTTTGCAGCAAAAAACGCATCCTTCAAATGGAGCGTGTTTTCAAAGCTGTACCGGCGGATTTAAGAGTAAAAATGGAGGCCCTTGTGCATGATTTGACTTTAGCACTTGAGGAAAGCAGCAGCAGCGCAAATCTCAGACGCAGATGGGGCATCAGGAGAAGAGCTCGTTCTACAGGGAATATTCGTAAGTGTAAGGGACTAAAACTAAACATACAATATTTTCAAAAATAATTTTTTGCACAAAAAGTATCAATCAGGTGTTAATAAACATGAAAATAATATAATATATGCATTCTAATCACACTTATGCTACATTAAACAATTAAGCATAATGTGAATTATTATAAAGATAAGATTATCTTTGTAAAAACTAATTTATACAACATAAATCAATTTTATATAATCACATGTCATCCTTGAGATTTAAAATAATGCTGATCAAATATAGTATTTAACTATTGATCAATATATAATGATATACAAAATATTTATTTTGTATATTTGCAAGTATAATACTTTGCAGCGGCATTAAGTATGAACAGACATTCAGACGACAGCTCGTCTTCTATTTGTGAAATTCGCATTCCAAAATCTGCCAATGTTTCGAAATATCAATCTGACAGCGATGATACAAATCAGACCAAACGTTTCGCACATTTCTCAAACTTAAATAACGCCAGTAATATCGAGAGTGACTCAGTAAATGAAAATTTTGTACCAAGAGCAAATACGAGGCGCAAAAGAAAATTTAAGAAAATGGCCATTGATTCTGATTCTAATGCATCCACTTCTCAAGCAGTGGCAATTATGTCTACTTCAACATTCGGTGGGAAAAAACGTATTTTTAGAAGTGATTGTAAAAATAGATACAGTGCTATATGGTAAGAAAATAACATAATTACTTATTCTTTAAATACAATAAGGGGCGACGAACATATTTGTATAATGTTCACATTTTAGGTGCGGAAAACGTAAGAGGTCATGTAGAGAACGTTCCATAGATTGTGAGATGAGAATATCTAAACCAACCAAAAGCGCAAAACCGAAAAATCGAGGTAAAATGCAAGGCGAGGACACTGTAGATCATTCACGTATATCTAGTTCAAGCATCTCGTCTAGCGATTCGGAAGCAGGTTTGATTACTAACGATGAAGATAGAGAAGGTAAACTTATTGGGTTATTGGAATATCAAAAATATGTTGCATAAAATATAAATAAAATATATATTTTTTGTCCATAGGAGACGATGAACAATCCGATTGGATCGGAGAGTCGAGTTGGCGAGACGATGGAGAGAGCACTAGTGATGATAAAACCACGTCGGATTCGAGTTTTCAAATGATATTGCATGGCGAGCACTCGGTAGCCGAAGCCAAGAAAAATTATAGACAAAGAATACAACGTATTCGCGAAGGTAGTATTCTTCTCAGCGGCAGAGAGATCCGCGCTGGGCGACGTCACGTCGACAACAAACCGGGTTACTCTATCATAACGTCAGCCAACGAGAAGGTCTCGCGATTCCTACAAGATCCTACTCAAAGCGAATTAAAACTACATCCTATGCGACAACCTGAACGAGAAAAGCTACGTCGACTCGCCAACATATACAGTTTAAGCTTGAAAGGTGATCTAGGCTGTCCGATATTATATAAAACGCGACACACCACGCAGGCTGTATGCGTGGATCAAGTGTCATTGAATAGATTGTCAGATTATAAGAGATTGCGAAAGACACCTCCAAATTCACCGAATTCGGATTCTACGATGCAAACTGAGGAGCCACAGACTTCCAGCACGAACTTTGGTCTAGAGATTATTCAACAAGGGCAAAATATACTAGCAGATTTACAAACATTTTCTTCGATTAAATGGGACAGCGAAAGTATGGATATTGAGATACAACAAGGACAGTCAAAAATCACTGATTTTGATCACTCCAAATCCACTTAAATATATATCTATTAATGTATATAGGTATATTTAATGTCGCAGGTTTTTAAATTTAATTTTTTTTTTTTTTACAAAAAACCTATAAAGATATTTTAAATTATTTTATTATAAAAAGATTAAATGTTTTAAAGTTTGCTTTGACAAAAAAAAATATATATATAGATTGTTATACTGTTTTTTCTCAATAAAATGTATATGTACATATATATATATATATACAATCACATATATTTATCACTTTCATTCTTTATACGCACTTTTGTTATTGTAAAAACTGAAAATGTTTATAATTATATAATGTAAAGAAACTGTAAGAATTTAAATATAAAGATTTTATAACAAAAATTAGTCTTATTTAAAAAATGTTAATAAATTTCTTTATTTTAATTATATATGATATAATTAATATTGTGTTAAAACTGTTAGACTTATGTTATAGTCTGGAAAAAATTTTATATTTGTAAGAATAAAGATTTAAAATTAGTATTGCTTTCATATTAGAATGACAAACAAGTTTATTTAACATGTGCACTATTTGACATGTACACTATGTTTTTTATCCTTCTATACTTATAATATACACAATATTCAACGTTTCCTCAACTACAAAACATTACAGAATATACATTTATCATCTTTCAAGATAAAAGATATTTTAAATAAGTATCTATATGGTATTGGATAAGTTAATAATGTATAGAAATATATTCAGTTGAATTAACAATATCCAGAGCAACTGACAAATTTCTTGCAATCTTATTTCACAATAAGATATTGTAAGATTATAATAGATCATTATAAAGTTTATTTATTTACAATTTCATTACTAAACTTAATTAGTCTGACTTTGTTTTTTAACAGCCGCCATAGCATTTTCATTAGCAGTCATTTGAAATTCTTGGAAACGTTGAGACACTCTCTGATTCATTTTCAGGTACTTTTCCATACAATTAAGAGCACACTTTTCCTCTTTGGCTCTAATTTCTCGTGTCGTAAAGTCGGTTATACAATCGACGAAGCAAATTTCTGAGAGTTTATTATATGAAGTCAGAAAGTCACGGAACTAGAACAAATAATATATACAAATATATTATTTAATATATAAATATATTAAATAAATAATATATAAATATATTATACATATGTATATTTTATTACAAATATTCTAAAGGTACTTTAACAATATTATAAACTGTGTATTCATATATACCTTGAATATAATAATAATTTCATTTATAAAAAATCGTATGTGTCTAAATAAAATTACTATTATTATTCACAAAAAATATATGATTACAGTTTATGACATTCTTAGAGTACCTTTAGAACATTTGCAATAAAAGTATATATATATGCATATACACAAGTGTGTAGAAATACATACAGATTGTATTTGATTATCATCCACATCAGTTGGAACTTGCATTGCCATTATAGAAGTGCAATTATTTCTGCAAAGTATCTTTGTCGATGATTTTTATTGTAATTTCGCTACATATACATATATATGTACCTCCTCGAGCTCTGACGGGTGCTTTCGAGGTTAGAGAAAAGGCACGTGCGCGAGATATATGTATACAAGGAAGTAGAATTATAGAACGCTTCTGATTGGCTCTCGCATAGGGACAATTTAGGGTTCGAGAGTCTCCAGCGACAGCAGCCAATCAGAGCGTCCGACGAAGCTTGCGCGGCAAATGAAACATCGCCTTCAGTAAACTTATCTTCTATTGGCACCTCTGAAAAATCGCGGAAGATTTGTATCGATTTCGATGGTTGGCAGCGCGATTATTTGTACGTTAAATTCCAAATTGTTGCTGAGGCAAAAAGTCGTCGAGGAGTTCGCTCGACGTTTTAATTAATAATTCGTTATTAATTTCACGCAGAGTCGATACATCGAAAGCTCGACGCTCGAAAAGAATAAAACTGTCGCTTCGTCATCGCGTATTCGTTCATCTCTGGTCAAAAAGGTAAAGCAGGTGAGGTATGCGAATAAGATAGGGCAGATAAAATTCAGCGCGCGAATTTCTTAACCACTGCAGTTAGGCGATAACTCTGGAAAGTGAATTCAAAGAGATGTTTGTTTTCAGGACGAGAGTTGAACGCACACATAACCGGATCGATTATTCGCTCATTGTTCGATCGCCGAGTTTGAGGAAGAAACGCGGGTCCGGTGGCAGGAAATAAAGGGCAGATGTTCCGTATCGACACGGCCGATCGAAACTCGTCGTCCATTTTGTGCCTTTGTCTTCGAAGGGCGATGAATAATGTATCATTGTCGTACCACGTTGCAGAGATAAGAGGTAATGTTCTACGCCAAATATATATATATATAATAAATACAAACAAAGTATGTATGTGTGTGTATATATACATATATATATTATGGGTGTCCACAGAATTTTTTTAGGGGGGAGAAGCACGAAAATTTTTCTGTTCTTAATTTTTTAAATTTTATTTCTTATTTTTTTTTATATTAAATATGCAAAAATAAATTTCAATGTTTATTCAAAAGGAGAACAAATACTTATAATTTGTCTCTCCCTGGAAAAATGAATTTAAGTATTTGTTCTTCTTTTGAATAAACACTGAAATTTATTCTTGCATATTTAATATTAAAAAAAAAAAATATATATATATATATATACACATTCTGTGTAAGAGATGCTACGTGTTTCTTTTACGGACGAGGTGATACTTTTTTGAAAAATAATTGGCTCCATCTCTTATGGACACGGACTCGCGTTAATAATTTTTATTTCAGACGTGACATTTTTACGCGGAAAGTCGGGTATCGGGGGAGCGTTTTGTCGTCCGGTTCTCCGTTGAGTTTTCGTTCCGCACGAGTATGTCGGCTAACGTTTTGCCTTCGTTACGGTAGCGCGAACTTAGGACAGCTGACAGCCAACAGGGTTTTTACGCCGGAGCCAACGGACTTTGAAACGCGCTGTACAAGTCACACACGTCTGTCAAATCTTGGAACACGTATACGTTAAATCGCCGGTTTTTTCGCTTCACGCAAGTTACACAAACAAATTCTTTTCAGTAGTTGAAAGACTAGATAATTTTTTTCAGAATTTCGAGAATTAACGAGAATTTGTGATAACTCGTGCAATTATTTTATCCGTGCTATTGTAAATAGATTCATAACCCCGTTTTATATATTGCTAATATAGTTATAAGTTGTTGGAATATTGCCAATTTAAATTCGATATGTAATTCGGAAAATAACGAGAATGTGTGATAAGTCATGTAATTATTTTATCCGTGCTATTGTAAATAAATTCATAACCCCGTATTATTGCTAATATAATTATAAGTTGTAGGAATTTTGCTAATAAATTAAATTCGATATGTATTTCTCTCGACATAAGCGCATGATTATGAAATATCGATTTAATTGCATTAATTTGAAATACATTTCATTATTGTGTCAATTAAACTGATTATTTACATAACATACAATTATAATTAACTCATGTTCGATATTCCAGGAAATTAAATCGTTGGAGAACCGCTGCCGCCAACATGTTCTCGAGAAATGTTTCTTCCGAGCGACGAGCGAATCTCGTAGTCGACAGAAAAAGATCCGCATCCGCGGGAGCATCGTCGCAAAAGACGCGATCTTCGAAGGACAGAAAGCCCATAAAAAGCTGCGCGACGAAACCGCGAGGTTCCCGCGAGCAGCCGCTTCTTTCGCAAAAAAAGAGTAAGAAGGTGAGCGACGATGCGAGACACAAGGGTCGCCTGTGCGACGAGACGAGCGTCGCCAGCCCGGATAACAATGATGCGATTTACATTTTACGGAAGGAAATACACGACTGGAGAATGTCCGGGCAATTAGCGAACAGATTTAAACGCGAACGGCGCGTTACCGAAGATGAAACGGAGAAGAGTTCCGTTCAAGGTAAAAAAAAATAATTAATCGCTATAATTTCTAGCAATCAATAGCGCGTACACTGAAAAAAATTATTAACTTGACTAAACCGTTCAACTAAATAATATTTTGTTAATGTAACATATAACAATATTTAAATATGACATATTACATCTAACAAAATATGTATTTGACTTAATAATGCTAATATATGTTCAATTAATAAAATAGTAATTTAGTTGAAAGGTTTAGTCAAGTTAACAATTGTTTTCACTGTATTAGAATGCTAAGACGAATAATTACGCGTGCTGTAATAAATAGTACTGTTAAATATTTTCGAATTCTTTTGTTCAAAAGTATAGTATAAATATATGAAAAATTGTAAAATGCAACAAGAATTAAATAATGGTATAAAAAAAATAAGACTTTTATAATAAAGTTCATCAAAAATATTAAAAATTTATCTTACGTTAAATTAAAAGAGAAAAATTAACTCTATTAATTAATTTTAATAACTTTCAGAAAGCTGCAGCCGAG
The DNA here is from genome assembly GCF_048542155.1 of Nylanderia fulva. Classification (NCBI taxonomy): domain Eukaryota; kingdom Metazoa; phylum Arthropoda; class Insecta; order Hymenoptera; family Formicidae; genus Nylanderia; species Nylanderia fulva. Next base: position 7,320,410 of record NW_028190263.1, read on the forward strand.
TTATCGCAAAGGACCTACAAGATCCAGACGTTCTGCCCGAATTACCGAGCTTGATTGTCGTCGATCGGTCAACACGATGCACGTGAGTACACCTGTGTGTGAGAATTTTCTATGCATTTTTTTAAATACGTGTACATGCACTTGCGTGAAAACTCGCGAAAGTTTCGCGGAAACGGATTATTATTCTGGATTTTTGTGTCGAAGACGCAGTCACGCTTACGTGATTTATTAAGGATTCAAACGATTATACTTTGCAATACATCACGAGAGAAGTGACAAGATGATTGCGGAACTTGTTAAGCAATGAAACTTTGTTTTCCTTTTAGAAACACTAATTACGTCTCTGAAAATATCCTTTATATGTGAGAGACGTTAATATCCTTTCGATTCAATCGACTAGTTTTATTCGACACATTCAATTTCTTTTTATCGCCGCATTAATTACGCGAGCGTACACCCTTTTCGTCGCATTATTTTCTCGACGAACTTATAATAAGCTCCGGTTTTTGCCCGATGCCGCGCGAATAACGCGCGCTGGTGATTTCTTGTCGGTGTCTCAGGTACAAAGAGCGGCGATTCTCAGGATATACGCGATTCCACGCGAAAGAAGGTAAGTGAACAACTTCCGCTTGCGCGTGTGCAACGCACGCGATTACGCTATTTTTATACGTGCACGTTCGATATGCACGAATCCGGCGTGTGATCATCGAGTCGCCGTGTCTCGAGCGATCATTCAAGAGATACAAGGGGAGAGAAAGAAAGAGAGATAGAGAGAGGCTCGCGCCTCGTTACGTAAGTAACTGTAAATAACGAAGGAGAGAAAAGAGAAGCGCTTCGTTCGCTCTTGTGAGACGTGGACACCCGCCGCGAGAGAAGCTCGGCTACACCATTCTGGAATTTTCGAAAGTTTCGACGAACCGGTTCCCGATCTCGCGCGCAACTCGTTCGTGACTCGCCGTCGATGATATCCCCGGATGAGGAGAGATGCACACCGCGTCCCGTTTACCGATGGAAGCCCGATCGTTCGCCGACGACGAGATCTCCTCCGACAGCTCGTGAATCTTCCGCGTTTTACCGGGCTGAAAAAAAAATTATTAAATTAATATAAATATTTCTTTTAATACTTACTCAATAAATTTTCTATCAAATAAATATGTTTCACATCAAATCAATATTAGTTTCAAATTAATGATTTATTAGGCAGTATTAAAATATTTATTCGACTTCAATAGATTTTTTTTCAGAGCGGAATAATCCATAATTGCAAAACATAATCATCTCTCCGTATTTATCCGGGACGATCAACTCAAGATTTTAAGGTTTTTTCATAAGTTGAAAAATTTGTGTTTAACAAATAACATATGTCAAACGGTCCGCAGAAAGTTTTGTGTTCATTTAACATAATAGATATGTTAAATGGAGACTATCAAAAGTCTAATACATATGTATGTTTTATAATTTGAAATTAATTCGATTTATGTTGAAACAACTCCTTGATTCCTTAAATAAATTCCAGATAAGAGATTGCGCTGTTTACATCTCTCAAAATTTATTCTCATGTTAATATTACGGCATATTAGACATTAAAACAATAAACAAAAAATACAGAAGAAAATTGAGTTTAGAAAAAATTAATAAATCTAAAGGACTACTTGAAATAAAGAACGGATGGTCACCGCATTTGATTCCATGTCTGTAGACTTAGACAGTCGACAGAACTGTATCAATAAGCAAGATATAACATCGTATTAGATCCCTTCTCTATAAATATCCCGACATATGTAGACGCACATTCTTTAACGTAACGGAATTACGCGTGCGAGTAAAAATATCACGGTTATTTATATGTGTATAACACACATACGTTTGCGAATCCGGTAAACACGGTGTAAAATTGTTGTAAAGCGACAACACGTGCGAGAAACGAGAGAGAGAGAGAGAGAGAGAGGCGGACACACGATGATAGAATTGAAATTTCGTGTCGACTTTGTCCTCCACGGTCGAGGACGAATTCGGCAATTCCTGCGCTCGTCATTCGAGGCACGGCTCGGCGCCCAAAAATATTTTTACTACGCGAGCACGCGAGCCGCATGCGTGCCGACTCATTAAGAGTAAACTGGCTATTGTTCTCACTAACCTACAGCACTGTACGCCTCATTATCATTTTTCGCTCGTGACGCCACTATTAAAGGCCCGGCAGGGCACCTTCACGAAACCTAAACACGCGTCAGGTGCGCCACGTCTCGTGGGATTCTCGCCCATTCGGTGAAAAAGGAGGAAAAAGTTCAGCTTCTTGGGGAGCTTAAATTGAATTGTTATTTTTTTTGAAGAGAGAGAGAGAGAAAGAAAGACTCTCCTTAATAATTCAAAACTAAATCGATACGAGGCTTCTCTTACGACCCTAATTAAATCAATCTGGATCAACGTGGTCAATTATTTTGCTCTCTGTTTCTAACAATAAATCTTTTCTATTTATTTCTATTTATGCATCGTTTGCGTATTTTAGTGATTTATTTATTGACTAATCTATATTTATTGAAAACATTGTAGAATAACAAAATATTGAAGGATGATTTAATTTATATCAACGAAATCGAAAATAGGATAAAGATTAAGAAATAAAAAATTCGATAGCAATTTGCTCCGTGAAATTGAGAGTTCTTATATAATAATATCTCAACGTCAAATGTAATTTTCTAGGATAAATTTTACATCGACTCTTCTTTAATTTGCGGTATAATTTTTACAAGATCGCGTGTTTTTCACGTTCATAAAATTATTTTCGTGCTCGTTAATTCTATTTTTGGCGTAATAAATACATAATTCAAGGTTCACCGCTTGAAAATTGCAAACATAATAGACTGGAAAAAAACATTTGTTATCTCGACTAAACCTTTTTAACTAAATTACTATTTTGTTAATTGAACATACATTAGTATTCAAGTGAAATATATGTTTTGTCAGATCTAATATGTTATATTAAATTTAAATATTTTTATAAGTTCAATTAATAAAATAATATTTAATTGAAAGATTTAGTCAAGGGCACAAATTTTTTTTTTTTTTTTCAGTGTATTAATCCGCAAACAATGCCCCATTTAAAGCAGACATCGAGATGATTCCTGAAGCGCAATCTCTCTTCATCCCTCGATTATTTCGAAATGTAATCCCGCGTCAGCGCTAAAAAGAGAGTTTTCGGGCAACTTGCACGAGATAAAAAATTAATAAATACAATACATGATCCAAGGTTCGCCATTTGAAAATTCCAAACGACATAATATACTGAAAAAAATTTGTTAACTTGACTGAACTGTGCAACTAAATTACTATATTGTTAATTGAACATATACTATATTAGTATTTAAATTAAATATACATTTTATTAGATTACATATTTAATATTTAATTTAAATATGTTCGATTAACAAAATAATATCTATAGTTGGGAGGTTTAATCAAGTTAACGAAATTTTTTTTAGTGTGAAAAAATGTGTTAACCACATTAAACTATGCAACTAAATTACTAGATTGTTAATTGAACATAGTGTATATTAGTATTAAAGTTAAATATATCCATTTTGTTGGATAAAATATTGAATTTAATATTTATATCTGGAATAAGGTCTAGTCAAGTGAACAAAATTTTTTGTTCAATCTATATAATCCGGAAACAATGTTCCATTTAAAGCAGACAATTCCCGGAGCGCAATCTCTCTCTCATCCCTCGATTATTCCGAAATGTAATCCGGCGCGTCAGCGTTAAAGAGACAGTTTTCGTGCAACTCGCACGAGAGAGAGTTTTCAAGCACAGTCAGCTCATCCGCGGATAATGATGTAGGTTAGGTTCCCAAGCGGTATATATCGCAAAAATCAACATTCTTGGCGAAGTCGAGGCTCGCAAAAAGCGTAAACCGGTTTGCCTCGTAAATGGCACACGAGCGTGCGAACGGGAGACGAAGAAGGAGCCCCATACTCCGGGAGGAATAAAGGAGGATGCTTCTCTCGGAGAGGAAGGACTCCTCTTGCAGTCAGTGTATTCCTTTGTGTAAATAGCTTTTCTTGGATTTCTGCGGTTTCACAGCGCGAACATAAATCACATACTATCGCGCATATATAGTATTATTATGACACGTTTATGATGAAAGGAACATCGCCTGCGCGAGTTGTCGGTCATTTAATCTTCGTCGAACGCAATTAAAGATGCGACTTTAAATGTGATCTCTCTCTATCTCTCTCTTATATATATGTAAATTGGATTTTTTCAACTACGAAACTCTATGCAGACTTTTATTGACTTTATATAATAGATTTGACAGAAATTGCGAAAGCAGGAAAAGATCTCGATGACATAGATTTGCTCGAGCAAGCAAAAGATTTTATTTATATCTTGAGAATAAATTTAAGAAACATTTTCTAAATATTGTTTGATCGCTTTTCTTTTTAATACAGTTTGTAAAAAATAATTTCTCGCTTTATATTTAGTATCCTCAGAACCGGTTTAAACCATTTGCCCCAGTTTACCCGTTAGTACACTTAACTTATATATATCCATGTTTTGTGACATTTAAATTCATTCTATTTCAATTATACCTAAATCAACTTTGTGTAAAATTTCAAAAAAAAATATTGAAATAATTTATTATCTTAATAATTTCCTAAATGTCGTCATTTTGACGTTTCATGACGTCAGTTTGCTACTTGGGAGTAAGATAATAAATTTCAATATTTTTTAAAAATTTTACACAAAGTTGATTTATATACGCAAACTGACGTCATTAAACATCAAAATGACGTTATTTTGACATTTAATGAGGTCAGTTTGCTACCTGGGTTCTAAGAGAAAAGAAATCATGGAAAAATATTAAATATGATTTAAGAATGAAAAAAAATACTTTATTCTACAAAATTCCCAAAAATATAATCACACAACATCGTCCTGTTACCCCGGTTTTCCAGTACAGATAAGACGGATAACGCGGTTCGCGTTAACGTAATCGTCGCGCGAGCGAAAAAGAGAGGATGATAAAGAGGGGAAAAATGGGAACTCTTCTAGTCGACTCGAGGCAGACGACGAATTTCCGGTTTCATCGTACGTTGACCCTGCCGCGCTCGAGAAGAGACCGTTCTATGTGGGTTATGTTTGTCTATGCTTTCTCCACGAGGAATCCGCCGATAAAATTGACTGGCGGCATGCCGAGGAGCACTAGCTGACGTCACGGAGTCGCGCGCAAACGTTACGTAAAAAAGAAAAAAAAGGTCCCCGAGAGGGAAGAAGAGGATAAGAAGGGAACCGTCTTCCTCGAAGCTGGCGCTTCCTCGCGGATAAATTATCATCGTAAAGCTCGCGCGCTATTTGCACGTGGCGCATTTAGCGTTCTAAATATAGCTATCCGACTCTCATCGCGTTTACATTATGTGTGCGGTTTTTTTTTCCTGCTACGCAGTAGAAGAGAAGTAGAGAAACAGACTCGTATATACGCACGTAGCGCTAAACGTGACGCTAAACAAAGGCGGTTTAAAAAAAACCGAGCCTAACGCCGCGTGAAGCGAGCATCCGTATTCTACATTTACCGCTCTAATCACCATCATCTGATTCTGATATTCGTACTAAATGAATCAACCTTGGAAATCCGATTGTACATAAAAGAAAAAAAGCGCGGGAAATAATATGTTTGATCCGACATTTACATCTTTCCGCGTACGGTGGAGAAGCCCAGAATCGAAACTGAGAGACGAGAATAACAGTGTGGGAGAGATAAAGATTTGTCTCCGTTATAGAGTCGTCGGAGCGCGCCTTATTTAAGCTTCTACGTGATGCATAGAATGCCGTTTATGCGAACGTAAGCGTCGCTACGCTACGGCGACACGCTTCACCGAGTAGAGTTCGCCAGCCAAGCTCGTCGAGCGAGCGAGCGAGCAACCAGTCAGCCAGCCGCACGTTTTTTACGTAACGCTACGCGTAACGCTGACGCGCGTGACGTCAGCGCGGTCGGCATCGCGCCAGCCGACCGCTGCCGACGACGACGACGACGACGACGACCACGACTACTACTATGATGAAGAGAGGGGCGAAAGGGGGTAGAAGCGAACGGCACGGCATGGCCACGGAATTCTTGCGAAGAAAGCACGCATCGAGCACAGCCGAGCGCGACCGAACGAGAACGAGTGCCGGGCTCCGTTCCGCTTGCGGCATACTTGCACGAGGCGGCAACATCGCGAGCGTCTGTTAGGTTCAAGGGTACGGAGCGGAGGTTGGCTTCGTACGTCTCGCGCCGCTCTTCGTCATAGTGCCCGCCACCGCTAGCACGTTGGACCCGCTTCTTCGGTGTTAGGTTTGCGCGCGCGCGCGAGTGCGAGTCAAACGGGCGCATAGTGTAGTGCTTGGATGATTTTGTCATTAGCTAGATGAAGATGAGATGAAAATATGTACATTCATCTCTTATATAGATAAGATCAAGATTAGGTTGCTTTTTATAATGTAGAATTTATCTAGATGAAAGATGAAATTATATGGCGATTCATCTAGATAACTTCCAGATGATAGATTTTATTTTTAAGACCGCTTATGTAGACACAGTTATTTAAACATGTAAATTATGAAAAGGATATAAAGTTTTATTTATACATTTTTGTATTGTTTAAGTATTTTTATGTGCTATGACTCTACATCAAATTTTCTGAACATTATATATTCTAAATAATTTAGTGAAGATAACTCTTTTTCATTTAAGAAATATAGATGTAGATAATACATATTTTTATTATCTCTATAAAGATAAGAGAATGCCAAAATTTCATCTAGATGATCATCTATATCATTTTAGATAACAGCAATAGATGCTCATCTGGATGAGAAATTTCGGTGTCATCTTATCTTTATGTTATCTCTATCTGCAACTTCGATGAAAAAAATTATTATCTGTATTAAATTGTATCTAGAATAATGTTCAGATAATTTAATTTAGAGTCATAGCACATAAAAATATTTCAATAATAGAACTTAAGCAGTAAGCGATAACAACTTATAAATAAAAGTATGAATATATTTTATGTCACTTTTATAATTTATACTTTTCTAGAACTATATATGTATAAGCAATCTCAAGAGTAATATTATCTGGAAGTTATCTAATCACATAATTTCATCTTTCATCTAGATAAATTTTAAAACAAAATCATCATCTTATCTAACAAATCCATTTACATATTTTTATCTTATCTTTATCTAGCTAATTTTAAAAATCACCTAAATACAACATTGTATATGTAGATATATATTCATGATGCATTTGCGACACCACGTGCGACATCGTATTATAAATCGTTTGTTTATTTGACCGATTACGGTGAATGAGCGAAATCAGAAACGTAGATTACAAGAGAATGAAAGAGATTGCACCTTCGCGGATGACTAGCTTGTTAGCGATTCATTTATTCTTTACGAGCAGCCGATCGACGCGCATTTAAATCGCTTTCGTTTTCAACTTTTTATTGTCTATATACGCTATACGTTTCTAAAACCATTTTACCTACATCTCGTTATCGAGCGATATTTAAATAAAGACTCTTTTAATATGTATGCGCTTTCAGATAAACCGTAATGGATCCTTTATCTTTCTTTATCCATGACACGATGTCTTAATTTTGATACCGTTTCTCAATTATCTTTTATATGAAAAGGTGACTCAATGATATCTTTCAGCTTCATGCATTCTTAGATATAAATGTATTTTGCTGATATATATACTATATACAGGGTTTATCTAAATAAGTGTGCAAAATTTTAGATGATTCTTTGTCGAAAACTAAGAGGAATTTCTTGTATAAACATATATTCTTATATCCCTTCCCGAGGAGTTACACTTTTCTAAAGAAGGAAATAAAAATTAAGTTATTTCTTTTCTCAAATGAAACGGAAAAAAAATAAAAACTTAATTTTTACCCCCTTCTTTAGAAAAGTATAACTTCTCAGAGAGAAATATAAGAGCGTTTATATAAGAAACCCCTCTTAATTATCGACAAAAAACCATCTCCTAAAATGTGTCGCACTTATTTAGATACACCCTGTATATAGTGCACAGACGAGACAATACATGTTTCGTTGCGGTTAAAGGGGCATCCGCTCTTTTAATTGGATTCTCTGAATTTTCAAGCGAACGAGAATATCGCGCAGAACACGTTCGAGAGATTCACGAGAGACAAAGCGTATTCAGTATTCTGTATCAATTGCAATGTCGGCCAATTACGATGACGGTACGAAGCTGATAAGTCAATGTGAAAGACTTATCTATTAAAAAACAATGTATGACGAAATTTTTAAATTAGTAGATTATCTATCTGTCATTGTTTCGTGTAATCTGATTTACGCTGAGAACAAAGAGATTCATTTGAAAAGTTATATATAGTTTATAAAATACAAGTTTTAATTGAACTGAAAGTTAATCGCTAAACTGTTACATTTTTAATTTTTATATAGAGATTAAAACATTCCTCTTCTACATCGATATAATTTTATTTGAATTTATTAACAATTTTAAGCGTGTTAAAGTATACGAATATTAAATAATCCAAAAAATATAACTTTACAAATTTTATAAAATTAAATATATTGTAAAATAAAGTTTTTCATTTTTCTCTCACATTTTATACTTTTAATTAAAATAATAAAAATGTAATACTATTGTACGAAGAGATATCTCAATAAGTTCTTAACTATTAGTCACTACACACTTATTTAAAAATAATGAGATATCATTTAACCATGTCATAAGGATAATTATTAATCGAATATTTATTATATCGATAATTTGAATGCATTTAGAAGGAAAGGATTGGCAAGATATATCTTTTCAAAACAACAGCGAATAACGTACGGAGGGCAAAGATGCAAAAATTCTCAGGCGTCCTAGAAAAATCGAGCCCTTTGTGCCGTGATTCATATTATACATTGCGCGCATTCATTGGATAACATCTGCTTAATAGTACAATGGTCTTACGAAAGCGCGTTCCGTTGGGTCCCTTTTATTGCGTCTCAAAGAACCAGGCCGGTCCCCGAAAAGGGTCGCCCCTTCGAGAGAAATCTTTAAGACATCTGTCCTTTACGGCCAGCCGTACCTAGGGAAGTATAAGTCTGCACGTGTTCCCCTTATCCGAGGGAACCCCGAAAAGCACGTGGGCCTCATTGTGCGCTCGTACTACGCGCGAAACGGGAAGTGGCGACTGACATCTGCTTTACGTCACCCGGGATTTGTGGGTCGAACTTTACTTTTCGGTGATTCCTCGAGATTCTTCGTCGTGTATGTACAGACGCTAGATTAGACGCCCTTTAAAAAGGCGCGATGCAGTTTAAACGCGACGCGATATATCGACGAGAGGAAAGGTCAGAATTACATGTCTAATGATTAAGCGATTAAATTGAATTTTAACATCATTTCTAATTCATATTAAAATAGTAATATGTTTATAATACCTTATCCGCGAATAATATTTTTTGACAAATATCAGCTGATTTCTGTCAAAATATATTTATCAAGTATAAGGTATACCAAAAGTGGTGACACGAACTTTGATACAATCGAGTAATCAATTTTACATGATCTTTTTAATAATGGATCGATTCCAAAATATATAATAGATTTAAATTTAAAGGTATAAGACAGGCAGTAAGAGCCAATTCGCAGATGACAGTGCGTTATCCTAACGAAACTAAATTTTTCGTTAGGATTAAGTATCTGTGCACAAGGCACCAAATATTTTACTTGGTCACGGCCAAGATTTAAAATATGAAATAATCTCATATATAATAGATTATTATTGAAATAAATGATGAATATATTTTGGAATCGATTCATTATTGAAAAGAGCATATAAAATCGATACCTTTATTCTTGATTAATATTTTTGACAGAAATCAGCTGATATCTGTCAAAAAATATTTGCGTATTGTAACATATTATTTTTTAAATATTATTAACATATTACTTCACAATCTAATTAGCAAATTAACGCTTTATTAATATTTTTGACGAATATCATCTGATTAAAATGTTAATTTGCTAATTAAGTTTTAAAATAATATGTTGTTAACATTAAAATAGTTATATGAAACGCGATATATCGACGAGAGGAGAGACCAGAATTACTTGCATAACACGTGATTAAATTGAATTTAAACATTATTTTCGATTGATATAAATAGAGTATTATTTAAATAGGTCATAGATATGTTAATCATATATTTTGAAATCGATATGAATAAAATTGGAAGGTAGGATAAATATCTGTGCCGTATCATCCTCCAGCTAACCATGAAAAACGTTGGCCTCTTTAGCTCAGTGGCAGAGCACTGGTCTCGTAAACCAGGGGTCGTGAGTTCAAACCTCACAGGAGGCAGGTTAATTTTTGCTATTAAATATTCTTTAATTTTTCAATTTTTGCAATCGCAACCTATGCTTTCTGTCTTCGAAATATTTCTTATTTTTTTAAGTCGACGTTTTTCTCACTTACAATTTTTAAATATATTTTTAATAGTACTTATATACTTTACATACCTATATCTGACATGTAAATATACATTTACAACGATATCGGTTCAATATAATATTAACATTATATGTTAAATCTAATTGATTACAGATTGAACGCGCGCGAACTAATAACAATTAATTCGCTTTTATTTACGATTATCGACAGAGTTTTTCGATCGTAGCAAAGTTAGGGTGATGAAGATACATCTTCGTTAAAAGAGGGTGTAAAAGGGTAGGGTTAAACATCGAATCATCGGCTGAATCCGCGATAAAGGAGCGATTTATGGGGAGGCCGTGGGCGCGAAGTATGAGACAACCGTGTCGGGCAATTAAAACGAATCACGTCTTAACGGGGAATCGGCATTCGGTCGGCATTCGCGTCCGAGTCCGCGAATGCGACCCACGTAGAAGGGGGATGAGAAGAAGGAAGAGAGGGGTTGTTGGTCCCTCGGTACCGGCCCGGTTTTCGATATTCAGGAGCGTTATCCCGAAGCCGTGCAGTTTCCGTAAAACGGAGACGCGAGAGTATAGATATAACCCGGGTAGGTTCATGGGTTACAAGCGAGATCGTGACGGGGGTTGAACGTTCTCTTTTCCCTCCCTCCCTCCCTCCTCCCTTTCCGCCATCTTTCTCGTTTTCACGGCGCGCACCGGCCGTCACGACGAGAGCGGAATACTAATTTTTATGTCGGGAGAGACGAAGAAACGCGCGCGCGATCGATCCCGCCACCGTCGCCGACGCTTCCGCCGGGGGTTGCATAGCGTGTAGCGCCTCGGGGGTGCATGACCGAGTAGCGCCACGTTGGTTAGGGGTTAAGAGCGGCGCGACCCTCTCTCTCTTTCTCTCTCTTTCTCTCTCTCGCGCGCGAAGAGGAATGTCGTTAACCCTTTGCACTCTACTTCACGTATCTTATGACAAGCTGGCAGCGCGTTGCATTTTCTAGCTCGTTGTTATCGGCGCCTCATCGACGACACATCGTGGCTGTTGAATAAAAAATTCTCCGTCGCGAGCACGCGAGCTTTCTACGAATAAGGAGGGACGATGCGCGTGTAAAATGCTGGACATTGGACGATACGCGAAGATACGCGGGTCAGCGTTATCGAATGCAGCGCAGAAAAAAGCTCTTTAAATGGCTCGAATTTATTTTAATTGTGCAAACGTTTTCTTTTTTCATTAAATACAATTTTATTTATAGATGATGATGATGATGATGATGATGATTTTTATACGAATAAGGATAAACGAAACGGAAAGGATAAACATTTACAAGCTATATTCTACTGTTTTTTGGATATTGAAGCGCAGAAAAAAGCTCTTTAAGTAGCTCGGAATTTTTTAATTACGCAAATGTCTCCTTTTTTAATTAAATAAAATTTTATATATACATGATGATGATGATCATATTTACATAAATAAGGATGAAAATTACAAGCTATATTCTACTGTTCTTTTGATCGCCTAAGGATATTGGAGCGCAGAAAAAAAGCTCTTTAAATAGCTCGGAATTTTTTAATTACGCAAATGTCTCCTTTTTAATTAAATAAAATTTTATATATACATGATGATGATGATCATATTTACATAAATAAGGATGAAAATTACAAGCTATATTCTACTGTTCTTTGGTTCGATCGCCCAAGGATATTGGAGCGCAGAAAAAAGCTCTTTAAATAACTCGGAATTTTTTAATTACGCAAATGTCTCCTTTTTTAATTAAATAAAATTTTATTTATAAATGATGATGATTTTTACACGAATAAGGATGAAAATTTACAAGCTACATTCTGCTGTTCTTTGATTCGATCGCCTAGGGATATTCGAGAAGTCGATCGCAGATTCGCGTCACGTTATTCGAGTAGTTTAATTCGTCGAGGAATATCGCCGCGTGGCCTTCTTTCTCGGTAAAAAGAAGCGAGGCCTCTCCTCTCTTTCGATCATGAAATCCGGCCGCATAGGTAGATAGTTACTGGTCGCGATCCAAACCGGTTTTACTCGATCGGAGGACTTTAGGCGATTGTGTGCTCGCGACGTGGGCGAGGTAATGGTTCGTCGAAGTGAGGCGAAAACTCAAGTAGCTCAGAACTTAAAGCAGAAGCAGAGAGACAGAGAGTCGATTTCGAGGCTCGATACAGGCTTGGGACAGACGACTGTCCGAAAATTTATGGCTTTCGTCGCGTCAGCAAGATCAAGGACCACCTCTTCGCGATAGAGCATTCGCTTTTCGTCGACAACTACCGTTCGGAATCGTTCGATTACATGTCACACGTGAAATTTACATATACTATACACGCGTATTTCTGACGTAACGCGCTTTTTTTTCTTTTGTTTCTTCGATTACACGCCCGCTTTTTATATGCTGTATAGAGAGACTCAATTCTCGCGTGTCTTAATATGCATACCTGAAATAACAGTGCCTTTCAATGTTTATCGCGTCGAAGATTTATGTTCCTGCGAAACCGACCTATCTCGCAGGCGAAAAATGTAAATCCACTTCTCCTCGATATATATGCAGTATGCATTTTCGTCGGATTCTTATCCCGATTGAGCGAAGAGTCGAAAGTAACAATCTGGCAATATTTGCATTTTGCAAATTTCTACGTTCCTATAATTATCAGACGAAGAGATACGTCTCGCGCGTGACCGATACTTGCTCTTTATTTAATTGACCAGGCATTTCGATATTTAAATATACAATCTTATTTGGTATTATTTATATATATTACATATATATTAGAGGCATATACAGGATGTATCTAAATAAGTGCGAAGAATGTTAGAAAATGATTCTTTTCGAAAATTAAGAAACCCTCCTTAATTTTAGAAGATGATTCTTTGTCGAAAATTAAGGAGGGTTTCTTAATTTTCGACAAAGAATCATCTCCTAAAATTTTTCGCACTTATTTAGATACACTGAATATTAGAGGCAAAAAAGAACGTATCATTGTACACAGTGCTTACTGTTGTCTAAATAAAATTATATAGATGATCATCTAGGTGAAATTTTGGCGTTATCTTATCGTTATATAGATAATAAAAATATGTATTATCTATATTTGCATTTTAAATGAAAAAGAGTTATCTTCACTAAATTATTTAGAGTAATATTCAGAAAATTTGATTTAGAGTAATAGCACATAAAAATACTTAATTAGTAGATTTTCAGCAATAAGCGATAAAAAAATTTATAAATACATATATTTTTATATCCCTTTTATAATTAACATTTTCTAATAACTGTATTTACATAAGTAGTCTTAAAAATAATATTTGAAAGTTATCTAGATGAATTGCCATATAATTGTTTCTTTTACCTTAGATATATTTAAATCAAAATCATCTTTATCCTATGTAAGATAAATTTACATATTTTTATCCCATCTTTATCTAGCTAATTTTAAAATTATCAGGGTTGGATAGTAACTAATTAATTAGTTAAAAGTTTAAAGAAGTTAAAAAGTTAATAACTTTTAACTTAGCTTAGTTAATTTAAAATATATAATTAAGTTTTAACTTTAACTAGTTACTTTTGAGCTTAAACTTATTAACTTTTTTCTTAAGTTAAATTTTTTAATCTCTAAATACCATTATTGTTTTTTATAAGTTATAAATAAAGTTATAAGTTGAAAATATTATTTTTAAATTAAGGTATATTATTAATTTTTATGTTCATTTGCCACCAATTGTAATTAGCAAAAAATATACTTCTATATAAAAATCAAAATTTCTTTCTTTGTCTTTATAAATTTTAAAAGAATGAACGAACAAAATTCTAATTGAATATAAATAATGTTTTTAAAAATTGACTTTTGATTTAACTTCAGTTAATTTAATCTCAACTTAACTTGAACTAAATTAATTTTTTGTTCATGCAACTTTTAACTAAACTAAATGAATTTCACAAGCAACTAACTTCAACTTAACTTAGTTGAGAAAAATCATGAACTTACCCAACCCTGAAAATCATCTAACAATAAGCACAACATTGCATTTCTCGGCGAAGACGCATATTCGTCCCGAAAATTCCGAACCCGTCGTCGCCTGCACCTCGTACTTTCGATCGCGCGCATCCGAGCACGGTTATCCGCTCGCGTGCTGCGGATACGCGCCGCGCATTCTCTGCCGCTATACGGAGTAGGTATTCTAGTATTCCGCAGCGTGCTCTCTCTCTCAGGATTCCTTTCGGAACTACGGGATTTACGTGACCGGCATCCGTCGAGCGGTGTCGGGATGCTCTCGGAAAAAAGCGCCTTTTCCCCACCAATCCGACGAATTACAGAATATTCCGCAATTACGGCCGCGCGACATACACGCGGCGAGAAGAACCGCGTGTGTGTATGCACATAATTTCATTAGTCTCTTTCATTCGTCGCGGACGATCGATCTACGCGCGGTGATAAGTGTATTTAAAAATTACTCGCTTCGACGACAGTAATTTCCCTCGTGTAAAATTAGATTCTCGCAAAGACGACTCTAAGAAGAGTCATAAGTCATATATGTAACATGTGTCTGATATATAGATAATAAATTCACATGTAACTGTATAATTTATCTATTATCTAATTTTTGGAACATTTACAATTATAAGTTGGTTACGTCATTATTACGTTCATAATGAAAGGAGAAAAGAATAAAATTATTTTATCAATGATTAAGAGACGTCGATATCTGTCAAATTTTCAAACAGCCTGTCCTAAGAAAGGAACATTCATAATCATAAATTGGCTATATTATTTAATTTATAATATAATTATTGAAACACAAAGAGAATTTTCTTTTAGAATTTACTCTAAAAATTATAGTAATCATAGGACTCATATGGTATTGGAAGAATTTTATAAGAGTTTCTCTCTTATTAAAAAAATTAATATCCACAATAAGATAAAAAACATGTTTCGATTAATTTTATTATGTAAGATATTAATATTTTTTATTGTGGTAAATATTAATCACAGACAAACTCTTATAAAATTCTTCCAATACTATATTGTTCTACGATCATGATTTTCAGGATAAATTCTAAGAGAAAATTCTCTCGGTGTATTATATATTATATTAATATATAATTTATATAATATTCATAACGAGTGGGTGAGAAAAATGAAACATCTTATCAATAATTAAGAGGCGTCGATATCCGCGAAACTTTCAAACTTTGAATTTATAATTATAACATAATATTTTATATAAAATAATTTACAATATTTATAACGAAGTGAGAAAAAAATGAAATATATTGAATGAATAAAATGAAGAGACGTCGATATATCCGTAAAACAGCTGCTTTTAAGGCGGAAGGCTGCACACATCGTATGCATGCCGAGATCTTCGTCTTTATATTCGGGGCCGATCCTTATAGACTCCCGTATCTCGGTACAGAGCTGCAGCGGCGATAAGCGCCTTATCGCGCACCGGCTACGACGCGAGGCGACGACGAGGACCGAGGGTGTTATCGGTATCGACACGCGAGGACAACGTGATCCCTTTCCACGCATCCCGCCGGGGATAGGCAGGCGCTCGCCGATCGATAGAAAAGTTTCGCACGCGTATACGCGTCTCGCCACCGAATGCATACATATAATATATTTATATGTACATGCATATGCGTATACGGAATTTGCCGATGTGCGATGCACCGGAACAGAAATGTTCCACCTGGTTGGAAGCGGAGCTCCGCATTTTTCTCTCGTCGCGCTCCGAAATTATACTATCGCTCGCGACAGGTACATTATAATCCGAGATTTAAACTTGGAAATTCTATTTCTGCTATATGACAAAATTCTCGGCCCGAAAAAAAAAATTACGGTGTACGCGATGAGAGCTTATATATATATATATACCGTTTTGGACCGTGATGATGAAATATTGTTTTGCGTCGCTTTGAAAATTTATAAAACTCGTTGAATTTTTTTTTATAAGGAAATGCTGACTCCAGTTGGGATTTCGCGTCTTGAAATTGATACGCTCGCGTTTTTATAATCCGCGCGAGTTGCGTAACGTCGGAAAAATTTGATTAGAAATTCTTGCTGATTTGTATATATAAATACATATTTTTATTTTTCGAAGCGTGCGATATAAACTAGCCTCGTCAATTAATTTATAGCTTACAAAGATAAATACGCTTATATATTTATCATAAAATTAAAATTCATCATTTTTTCATCAATATCGCGGATTTAAATATCGGTAATTAAATTCGACAAGAATCTTTTTCGACGATCTAGAAGCAAATAAAAATCAATATTAGATAAATCAATAAGCGCATCGCGGAGGGTCTGGATATTTTACGTATATCTTGCAAAGTGTATCTTACATACATACGAGAACCGTTTATAAATTGACGAGGCCGCGTATATCTCTCCGTAAGAAGCGAGAGATAAAACGAACCGCGTTCCGCAATGATATAAATATTTATCGCGTAGCGCAGAAGCGCTTTCGCGATTTCGTGCACCGAGTATTCATCGTCGCCTCTCGTATCGCGCTTCTCGACGATAAAACCGCTGGCGGTGTTATAATACGATGATGTGTCACCGTATTATAACACACCGTAGTACTCTAGCGCGATACTGTATCGCCGCATTGGCAAATAACTTTTCACGCTTGCACAATCGTCCGCGAATGTGTTCTTATTTATGCCATTAATTATTATTACGTAGTTGAAATTCGTCCTCTAGAAAAGCTTATTCTCACGTGGCCATAGTGTTGTGCTTGGGTGATTTTTAAATTAGCTGCGTAAATGAAATTTGATGGATATTTTCCGTTTCATTTTTTTTTTAATTTTTCTAAAATTTGAGAAAAAAATAAAAACTTAATTTTTAACTCCCTTTATTGTATAAGAAACCTCCCTTAATTTTCGACAAAGAATTATCCCCTAAGATGTTTCGTACTTATTTAGATATGCACCCTGTATAATTAGTGTTGCGCTTATTAGACGAAGCTGAGATGAAAATATGTAAATGCATCTTATATAAGATGAGGATAATTTTATTTTAAATATATGCCATTAATTATTATTAGGTAGTTGAAATTCGTCCTCTAGAAAAGCTTATTCTCACGTGGCCATAGTGTTGTGCTTGGGTGATTTTTAAATTAGCTGCGTAAATGAAATTTGATGGATATTTTCCGTTTCATTTTTTTTTTAATTTTTCTAAAATTTGAGAAAAAAATAAAAACTTAATTTTTAATTCCCTTTATTGTATAAGAAACCTCCCTTAATTTTCGACAAAGAATTATCCTCTAAGATGTTTCGTACTTATTTAGATATGCACCCTGTATAATTAGTGTTGCGCTTATTAGACGAAGCTGAGATGAAAATATGTAAATGCATCTTATATAAGATGAGGATAATTTTATTTTAAATATATCTAGATAAAAGAGATAAAATTATATAGCGATTCACCTAGATAACTTTCAGATATTATTTTTATATTATTTTTAAGACCGTTCGTGTAAACACAGTTACAAAAAGATGAAAATTATAAAAGGGATCTAAATATATATTCATACTTTTATCAATAAATTTTTGTCGCTTACTGCTTAAGTTTTATTAATTAAGTGTTTTTATGTGCTAACTCTAAACCAAATTATCTGAAAAAATAAAACATTTTTAAAATAAATAAAATTATATGACTAGATGCTCATCTGTATAATTTTATTCAGATAACAGCAAACACTGCACGTGGCTATTACGATTCATTTCGCCTCTTTATAGATCGAATCCAGATTTTATTTCGACGAAAGGGGGGTTCATAACCGGGCAAATATATCGCTCGTAAATTTTACACGAGAACACATTCGCATATATATATATATATATATATTTTCCCACGATGATCTGACCTCTAACATCAGTATATAAGTGTTCATATTTTATTGCCATAGACTTGTAAAATCGCGCCGGCCATATCGCCTTCTCGCACAAACTGTGTTCTTAAATATTCAAACAGATATACGACCTTGGAAACTTCCTTATACCAACTACATACATATATATATATATATATATATATACTTGGAGAGAGAGAGAGAGAGAGTTCGCCTTTATCCGGGAACTCTTCGTACAAAAGATGCGAAGACGTAGTGGACAGGAAATAGTTGAAGCATTTAAATTCCCAGGCCGAGAGACGCACACAATGCGTTTCTCTCGCGTTACAAAAAGAGCGGGCACCGGTAATAATATGCGTAATAAGATAGGTCTTACCTCGGCTAAGACTCGCGTACATGCATAATGCGAGGTGGAGCGAGTGCAAGCGGGTTGCAAGCGGTGCAAGAAGAACACGCTGACCTTGAATTCTTCCTTTTCGTCGCGGTCGCTGAGGACGAATGGCGAAGAAACCGTGCGGAGGGAGACTCGAAGCTACAATCTCTCTTCCTTCGTGCATTCGAACCAGAGTTCCCGACTGCTCGCAGAAACGCACAGACTGCGATATACATATGCGATATATGTATATATGTAATACGTATACTTGGAGAATTATCATGTCGTTGGAGAATTAAATTGATACCATTCTAAGCTGGCACGCGATATGCATTTGCCAACGTTAACGAGCGACAACATCGCGAAAGAGTACAGCTGGATCTCTCTCGTTAAATAGAAATTTAAATTATTCTCTTATTATTTCCATAAAGTTTAAATATTTAGAATCGAAATAATAATGTCAGGTTCTTTTTATAGACGAGCAAATGAACGTTGTTTAAATTTAAAATTAAAGCAATTTATTTATAGTTTTTACAAACGTTTCGTTACATATGGATCATTTGAGTTATATATTTAAATATTTAGAATCGAAATAATAATGTCAGGTTCTTTTTATAGACGAGCAAATGAACGTTGTTTAAATTTAAAATTAAAGCAATTTATTTATAGTTTTTACAAACGTTTCGTTACATATGGATCATTTGAGTTATATAAGCGTTGACAGGATATAGTTTTGTGTGTGATTTCTTAATTGTGTGGTAAACTATTCATGATTGAAAATATATACCTAAGTAATGTTCGAAACGTCTGTAAAAACTACAAATAAATTGTTTTAATTTTTAATTTAAACAACGTTTATTTGCTCGTCTATAAAAAAAGTTTAACATTATTATTCTTATTCTATTTTCAATTTGTACAAGCTGTATCTAATTAATTATTATTTAAATATTTAATCTTTACTAGTATTAAATTGTCAATTAAAATGAAAAAATCATCTGTCCGTAATTATTACTCTGTCGTATACTTAAATGAAATTTAACTACAGTCAGTTTTTATATTTTCTTAACGTTACGATATAGAGGAATCATTATTAATGCAATAAAATTCTGACAAACTAGCGCAATAAAATAGCGACAAAAACTAGAGGTATTTTTATTTCGATTTACTTTGCGTTATAAATGAAAAGTAGCGGGATCGTGTACAATATTACATTGTAAGAACCTCATTAAAAAAAGAAACATGGGGATTGATATAAGAATTCATCTCATAGTACTTTTTCGCATCTCACAATTGTTTGTTGCGCACGAAATAACCTTGCATTAAAGAAACATAATTGAATTTCTCATGTAATGCGAAAAGTATGCGTTAGTTAGATTATGCAAAGCATACATTACGAAATGCATGAATACACGGCATTTGTTTATGAACCTTGTTATAACGAGAAAGATATATAATTACCTCTTTTGTTTTCGTTTATTATTATGCCTGTAATTGATCTTGGTTATAAAAAATACTGAAATTCGATAATTAACGTCTCGATATTTATCGGGAAAAAATAATCGCATACGGAAAAATAATAATTTAAAAAAATTGCTTTTGACGTCGAAATGTGAATTTCTCAAAATATACGTCTGAAGTTCGATTTTTCGGAACAGCTGGATCATCGCGCGATGCAAAAGGCACAAACGGAACAAAACGAAACGGCTATGATTTGGAACGATAACATCTTACCTGGAAACATATTTTACTTTCGTCTAATCAGACGTGGACGAAGTGCTGGCAGCTGTGCCTTTCAGCCGTTCCGCTTGTACACGAGGACATTCGTTCTCGAAGGTATCAATTCGTTGCACTTTATATATGTATACGCACTGCTTGCGTGTTAACCAGTAGCCATCGCGATAAATCGATCGTAAAAATTATCCTCCGATTCCGATTAATTAAATTTTATTCCTCTTCTATCTATGCATACGTCGAGAAAGTTTTTCACCACTTAAATTTACATTAATTCATCGTCCATCGATTCTTCCGATACTAGCTATATCTATCCCATGAATTTGAAATTATTTACAACTTGTTTATAATTATTTATAATTGTGAGTAAATATATTATTCTCAAAAAATATATATCAAAGATATATAATTATATATAAATATGTAATATATATTCAAGAAAATAATTTTTATAAAATTATAAATATTTTCGTCGGGTCTTTAATTAAATTCCCCTTCAAATATATAAAGGAATAATTGAATGCGGGCAAATTGACATAATGATTCGACGATGATAAACCGCGAAATATCTATTATTTCCCGCGTTTCCCATCGTTCGAGCATAACACAATCGACAATCGGCGATGATAAGAGGCAGGTTGTCGCTCGGCGAGCGTCAGGTATCCGCGATTATGCGCGTCCGCCTTCTTTAAATAGAGGAAACGTTTAATAAAATTAGCATAAAATGCGCGCGGCAGACCGCTACCTCGGACTACGCACGACATAGCTCGTGCTTGCACCAAGCAGGAGATGACGACGTAGCGAGAATGCATAATCGCGTCACGTTTTCGCTATCCCATTCTTACACGTGACCGCACATACGCTCGCACGTATGTAAATAACAACGCATACATACATATATTTATACATACATATATTTATATATACATATACATATATATATATATATATATATATATACATATATATATATATATATACATATATATATATATATATATATACATATATATATATATATATATATATATATATATGCGCGAAGGTGCTCGCGTTGCTGGTGCATGCATGCATGCATGCATGCATACATGCCGCGATTCGCTCGCCACGTGTCCGTGAAACAAAAAGCGAGAAAGGAGAGAAAAGACACCCGCGACACGCTCATTATTACGGCTCCTTCTCTTATTCGTGACGCGAACATCGTGACGGGAGCACCAGTCGTCGAAGGACGCCTGGAAAGTTTTCGCTTTTCGCTTCGCGTACTGTAAGATTCCTGTTTCTCAAATCGGTAAACAAAGTATTTGGCCTCTCCTTAGCCTTCGATAGGTTCGATCGCTAACAATATATGTACAAGCTCTCTTCGACGTAATCGAAATGTAATAATATCGCGCAGCTAAAGATCGATTTATAATATACATTGACAAATTTATGTCATGTGATTATATTATGATAGACAGAGAGAATTTTCAAATTAAATATTTATCACGATAAAAAATATTATCTACGTAGTAAATATCTTTTTGTGGTGGATTATTCATATTTTCTATTTTGGTTAATATTAATCAGAGAAACTCATAAAATTCTTCTAATGTCTACATATTTATTATTAATCTTCTTTCAATTTTTTCCATTAATGAAGTCTTCGAAGAAGCTAACAATAAGTATAAGCTCTCTTCGACATAATCGAAATATAATATATCGCAGCTAAAGATCGATTTATAATATACATGGACAAATGTATATGTAATATATGATATAATAATTCTCAAATTCATAAAATTCTTCTGTCTCTATACATTTATTATTAATCTTCTTTCGATTTTTCCATTAATTGTTTATAACAAGTCTTCGAAGAAATGGACAAATCGATATATATAAACTGAAAAAAAATTTTGTTAACTCGACTAAATCTTTCAACTAAATATTATTTTGTTAATATCGAACGTATAAAAATATTTCAATTAAAAATAACATATTAAATCTAACAAAACGTATATTTGACTGAAATACTAATATATGTTGATTTGACAAAATAGTAATTTAGCTGAAAGGTTTAGTCATTTTAAGAATTTTGTTTTCACTATGCCTATACGCTTAAAGAGCTGTTGAATATTAATCGAGTCTTTCCTATAGGCGACAAGCGTACTTACATAATTGAATGAAAATAATTGGTAAATGATGGATACGTGCGCGAGAGCGCAAGCTCGTCGGGCGTTAGTCATAGCTAGTAACCCACATTTATGATAGACCGCTTTTATAACGCTTTCTCGAGTAAAGGCGCCCATCTGTTGGAGCACCTGACTCGATTCACCTGCCACAGGTATGTACTTACGTCTGCCTGCCTGCCTGCCTACCCGCCTGGTTGGTTGGCTGGCTGGCTGGATGGCTGGCGACCGCCTGACGACGTCAGGTGTTTCTTCGGCGAGCCGCTTAACGGCACAACGCGACTGGAAACAAAGAGCCAGCGTGTGCAACGCATCGGCATTCCGTCCCGCCGTTTTCCCGGAAATGCAGGAATTGCATATCCCAAGATTCGACCGGTGACAGAATCTCGCGTAATACTCCACATATTAGATAACAATCGTCATCATCATTTTATATATGTACATTTTATATATACAGGGTGTATCGAAATAAGTGCGAACAATTTTAGGAGATAATTCTTTGGAGAAAATTAAGGAAAGTTTCTTATATACTTTTATTTTTTTCTCAATTTGCAGACAAATTCAAAAAATGAAACTTGGTGTGGACATTTTCCAGTAATAAAAAGGATATTTATTAATATTTTTTTAATTAAAATTTTACTACTACTTTTTACCTCCCGCTTCTTTAGAAAAGTGCAACTTCTCAGGGAGAGATGTAAAAGTATATGTTTATTGTATAAGAGATTCTCCCCTCTTAATTTCTGACAAAGAATCATCCCCTAAAACTTTTCGCGCTTATTTAGATACACCTTGTATAATCAGTGTTGTGCTTAGATGATTTTAAAAATAATTAGATAAAGAGGAGATGGAAATATTCATCTTAAATATATCTAAATAAAAGATAAAATTATATAACGACTCATCTAGATAACTTTTAGACAATATATGTAAACACAGTTATAAGAAAAATGTAAATTATAAAAGGAATATAAAATTATTCATATAATATATATTTATATTTCTATTTATAAGTTTTTATCGTTTACTTCTTAAGTTCTATTACTTAAATATTTTTATGTGCTATAACTCGAAACCAAGGATTATCTGAACATTATTCTAAATAATTTAGTAAAGATAATATTTTTTATCTAAGATGCATATATCGATAATATAAATTTTTCTTATCTATATAAAGCTAAGATGACGCCATATAATTTTATCTACAATAGATAATCATCTATGTAATTTTATTTAAGTAATAGCAAACGCTGTATATATAATTTATATATTAAGCTAATATAATTTATTAATAAAAAAGAAAGTATCTACATCGATAAAAGAGAAAGGAAAATAGCGAAATAAAAAGTGAGAAGAGAGACTCTCTCGACTCTTAACAAAATCAGGTTGATATCAGATTATTTCTAATCGCGTCCAGACGAGGAAATAACGTAAATCTCTCTAAATTATACATACATGTATATAACGTTTCGACTTAATACGCGAAATAAAACCAGAGGGAAAATCTTGGAAAGCAAGTGTGCGTATAGTTACTCGCGGTCTTAATGGGCCGCTATTGGCTTCACTCGACGTGTAAAGAATGACCGTGTCATTATGCAGCACTTTCCCACGCAACGAGAGAACATGTCGACGTATGCTATCAAAGTTCTCAGCCGACGGGAGATACGCGAGACTGCACAAGGTAGTGCGCGAGAGTAAGTTAGGCGAACTTACGCGCCGTTTGCTCAAGAAGTTTTGCCTTTTAACTTTGCACGCATATATATATATATATATATATATGTATCGCTACGGCTTACCTACATTAGCTAAAAGGAAAGGATGAAGCATATACTAGTGTTTGCTGCTATCTAAATTAAATTATATAGATGATCATCTAGATGAAATTGCGCCGTCATCTTATCTTTATACGCAGATAATAAAAATATGTATTATTTATATCTGCATCTTGTAGATGAAAAAAGTATTATCTTTACTAAATTACTTGGAATAATTTTCAGATAATTTTGGTTTAGAATCATAGCACATAAAAATACTTAAACAGCAGAACTTAAGCAGTAAGCGATAAAAAAATATAAATACATATATTTTTATATTCCTTTTATAATTTACATTTTTTTATAACTTTGCTTACATGAGCAGTCTTGAAAATTATTATTTAGAAAATTATCTAGATAAATCGCCATATAATTTTATCTCTTATTTTTATTTAGATATATTTAAAACCATCTTTATCTTATCTAAGATGGATTTTTCACACATCTTTATCTAGCTAACTTTAAAATTATCTACGCACAATACGGTACACGAAAGTCTCATAATATCCTACAATCTTTGATAACAGATAAGATTGCACACGTCAAAAGATAGGAGAGAAGGAAAGAGAGTCGTAAAATTAAAAGTGAATGATACACAGTCGAAATCTCCCCAAGATATTACTCGATAAAATCTATCTATATCTCACAAGGTGTTCTAAAACTATCGCGCCATTATTTTAATGACGGCTTATTAGAGTCATTAAGAATCGATTTCATTCAGCTAGAAAACTAACTTGATGGCAAGTCCATAATCCAGCAGCAGCTTTATTTTAGCATGCATGCGATAGCAATAAAAAATTTAATTCTGTTCCACAATTGTCACTCGCAAAATTATTTATACATCGACGTTCAAACAGTTGCAATATTTTTTTCATTTGGTTTCCCGAAATATATCTATTTCATTAAAGTAATAAAATTAAAAATAGGAACAAAAATTTTAAGAGATGATTCCTTGTCGAAAATTAAGAGGGGTTTCTCATAACTCACATACTCTTATTTTTTTTCTCTCAAATTTCAGTCAAATTAAAAAAATGAAACTTGACGTGTGGATATTTTCCACTAGTAAAAAGAACATTTATTAATATTTTTAAAAAATAAAAACTTAATTTTTAATATAGTTACAATATGGTTCTCTCTAACGGTGGAAACAACGACAGCTCTCGCGGCGTCGAGCATGGAGGGAAGAAATTAAAAGTGCAAGTGAGACGAGAAATCGGCCGGTTCTCTCGTGCGACGAGACATTTAGCCGGGTCCGAAGGCTCGCGTGTAATATCCACGACACACGCGCGAAAACACGCGACATCGCGTTCCCGCCGGATCTCGTCTCGTTTCGTTTCTTTCCGTTTTGGCCACCCCGTCGCGTTCCCGCACGCATGTGCATGTGCACGCGGTCACGCCATCGCGCCATTAAAGGCGGACCGGTGCAATATGCACTTTCGGACGCGCCGCGACCGACCGGTTCGCGATCGACTCGACGAAAGTCTCAAGTCGGCGAGAAGAAAAAAAATTAAGAGAAAACGTGCCGCGCCACGCCGGTGCAACGTCCACCTCGCTTTCGCTGCTTTTTCAAAGCCGCCTGCGCGCGATGCACTCGGCCGAGAGAACGCGATTAGATTCGAGCCTCCCTTCCGGACAGGAAGTTCGCCTTTCCATGTGCGTTTTGCTTTCGATTAAGATTAGCTTAAACTTCCGTGCGGGGAATGACTTTATTTTTAAGTTTTTCTTACATTTTTTTATTACTTTTATAAAAAAATAAAATAATTGAAATAATAAAATAATATAATAATAAATTATTTTGAAATAATAATAATAATCATGAAATAATACGCAGAGAAAGGAAAAAAAAATATTTACAATAGGAGACATTACAATAAAGCTTACAATATTAAATTAATAAAAATAAAATAATTGAAATAATAATAATGAAAATAATGAAATAATATGCGGAGGAAGGAAAAAAATATTTACAATAGATACATTATAGTAAAGCTTACAATATTAAATTAAGGAAATGCATGGCAGTAAGAGAAAAAAATTCTCTCTTATTGAAATATTGCAAATATCGAATAATCACGGACTAATGATATTACAATAACTTGTGTTATAAGTATGCCATGAAATTAATAAATATTTACGATTGTTAATTAGTGTCTCTTGTGTTAATAGAGGATAGAGATCGTACGATATACTTATTAATTGTTAAACGATAAAAAGAGATTAAATCATGCGGTATAAACACTCGTGTGAGTCACATATAGGATTTATGAGAGAAACGATACGCATCAGTATTTTACAAAGTCGTAATTTCGATACGTAATTTTATTTTATCTTTTTAACACACGGAGAGAATCGCACGTACTTTTTATAACCGTGTATAAAAATGTTACCAGAAGATTTATAACTCTGATATTTAATTGCGGAATAAAATTATTCATCTTCTCGGGCGCGTATAAATTTTTAGATTATCCTCGTAGTTTAAATCATCAAATCCTTTAAAAGCATTAAACGAGTTTACTTAATTAGGTCAATGCGCAAAACGTGAATATGCGTTATTATCGAGGAACTTGATTTGAACCCATGTTAGTTATGCATACACGTGTATATCTGTCCACATATGCGTGATTTGTCCATAGGCAATAATATTTCATTGATGAATTATCTTTTTATAGGTTGCAATTATAGATAAAGAACATAAATAAAAGCGTAATTATGTATCACATTAGTAATACACAGTTCAATCTTTCATTATTCATAATAAAATTAGAATAAATTCTTTGCAAGTGACTGTTTCTAGACTTTAATCGGAAAAATAGTTTCAATTAGAAACATAAAAAATAATTTATTTTCATTAAATTTGCTATCCAATTTTTTCTCAATGTGCGTAAAAAAATAGTTCATTTATATATGTTGCGAGAAAAAGATTAGCTTAAAATCTTTCACTGTTATCCAACTGTCGATATAATTAGTCATGGCTAATTTTGGGAATCTTGAGACAGTTTTTGTCCGGTCTGAATTTTGTCTCACGAAAAAAATCCAAAGCTACCGAATCGTGGAAGTGCATCCAATACTAATCGACGAAAATATAGAAAACCGAGAAAAAATGCGGCAAAAAAGGAATCGAGGTCGGTTGACATGGGACAGGAAGGTTTTAAAGTGTCTCTCGATGTAAAGAAAGGCCGAAATAGCGGGGAAAGAAGGAGGGGAAGAAATACGAGAACAAAGTCTGCGCGCGGTGTGCACAAGACTGGTTGCGAGAAGCGCATCGTAAAAGAATGCAGTCGCGGCGAGATATTTCGCAAGTTCATAAAAGTTAAACCTGAGCTGCCTAATAATAGAGATTATCGAGCTAAAATTTTATTATATAAATTATATATGTAAAATTCTTATTTTTCTCCCCAAGTAAATTGACAAAACTAAGCAAAAATTTTAAATGTTTAATTCTAATTGATTTGAATAAATTGAAAAATATTTGTTTGCATCACAAATTACTGAATACTCTTTCAATCACAATTTTCAGATGAATTTCAATTTTGACATCACCATATATGAAAATTCAACGAAGATCATCTCTGAAATTTTCATGAAATTGCCATCGACAGTTAACGCGACGATATTCCGGACACCCTATATATAGTGCACCTCTCCCCTTTCGTTCCATGAGCAGCCCTCTCTCTCTCTCTCTCTCTCTCCCGATGCTAACGTGGCCTCTCTCTTGCGAGTCCGAGTTGCAGCGTCGTGACGTCACGAGCGTGTACGAGAAAACGAGAGAGCGACGCAAGCGAAGCTCGACAAAGCCGGGTTACACGAGGAAGATGTCTGCGCAGCCGGCTGCAGCAGTGCCGGCTGGAGACACGTGAGAGCCATCCCTGCACGAATAACATGCATATTCCTTTTTATTTCTGCCCCCCTCGTATCTCTTTTCACTCGCGGCAAAGTATGTCAGATGAAAGTTGTCGCATTTTTCTCTTACGCATTCTTCTCTCCTTTTCCCGATTATTTATTTTCAACGCCACCTGAAGACGCTCGCTTTATATATCTCCGTGGCCAGTGTCATCCCTCCATCTCATGCATATTCGAACTGCATTCAAAGTATTAATTAAAAAAAAAAATAATAATTTACCTGTGCGCTTTTATCTCAATATTTATGTATTAAAATTTATTTATGGAATATCCGCTGACAGGAAGGAGGCGGAAAAATATTATATATTTTCTTAAATAAGATCAAAGATATACAATCTTTTCTCTCTCTCTCTCTCTCACATATTAAACTATATAAAAACTATGTAACCAATTAACGAATATAATTATAAGCTCCGCGTCAGCTGATCAATTCCTTATTGTCACAGTAACGATCTCTGGAAGCAGGTGTATATACGAGTTTCGAGTAAAAATAAGACGAGGGAAAGGACCCGTTCTGGATCCAGTCCTGAAAGGGCGCCTTCTTTTTGTTCCTCCCCTGTTCTTCCCGCCCTTCGCTCTTCATCCCTCGGGCATTTTCTCGCTCTTCCTCCGTCACCTTCTCTCTCTGTTTACAAACACGCGTAAACTCGGCCGAATATATGACATCACCGCGCAAGCTCGCGGCCGGAAGAAGGGCGACGACGACGACGACGACGACGACGACGATGTTAACGACGAAAGAGCCCGCTATCGATCCGCGAGAGAGCGACCCCGGATACCCCGGTTCGTACTTTCGTTTTCTCATATCTCCCGCAACTTCTGCACCCCGGCGATGAACGAGCACGCGGTACGCGCGCGTGACGCTTCGAATCCAGAGGGAAGATACTCCATCTTGCTCGCGAAATATCCCCCGTGTCTTCGCCTCCTTTTCAAATTATTTCAAATTTATGCGTGCGTTTTAAGTTCGGGATTTTAAACGGAGAAAATTATAATATGTCCTCCTTACATCTGTTTTTTTTTTTAATTTCAGAATCAAGCTTGTGATTCAGCAAGAGAAGAAAATTAAAAAAAATAATTTTACTGAATTGGAATAAAAACAATAATTATTTTATCTAGATTGTTTTTTTTTATTCCAATTCAGTAAAATTATTTTGTTTTATTTTCTTCTCTCTGAATAATAACTCTCTTAATATATAAACGCATACATCGAGTAAAATCATTTTTTAAATTTTCTTGTGAATAATAATTCTCCTAATATGTAAATGTAATATACATGGTTAAATAATAAGAGTAAAACTACAATGGATGAATATTAATTAATTTGATCGCGAGATGATGGTGTCGGACGGACAATTTACACGCGAACGGGTCGCAAATCAAGGCAACCTGTATTAGACTGACACGAATTCACCAATACCTGTTGTAAATACATATATGTATGCTAGGGTCCGCGACGTTTTATAGACGTGTCGGCGTATATCAGGTTTCGTGATGTTCAAGTGTCAATCGCCGCGGGAAAATGAGCCGGCGAAAAGCGTGTCACGAGAGCGGGTTAACATAACGCTTAAAACATACATACATACATATACATTCTACACGATGGTGTTATTATCGTCACGCTCGTCATCGCGCTCGTCACGTACCGCGATCCGTGACTAGTAACGAGTAGAGCACGCCGTGACGTCATCGTTATCAGCGGCCCCGAATTGGGTCGAACATCCGGGCCCCCTTATCCGTCATCGTCGTCGATCCCCGAGGGCCCTATTCGGTCGATTTAAACTTTAAAGGACGCCCACACACGATATATACTATAAGAGCGGTCGTTTTGGTGTCATCGCACACAATGACCGGCCGTCGCCGGTGGCGCCGCCGGTTTTCTCGTTCGGCAAATTCGAAAATTGCCGACGCGAAGTCCGCGCGCGGCCTTTTGTGCCGCGACGTGTCTATTAACGAGATGACGGCTAAAGGACAGTCTGCCGGCTTGATTAATCCTGGTTAGCGATCCGCTGCTCGTCTCTTTATAGCCGCGACGTGGGCGGCGGAGACACTGCGCCTCTTGCATTATGTACTTGAGGAACGAAAAAAATTAAATACCGTTTTGCTCCTTCGCCGAGAAAATTCTCGTGGCTACGATACTTGACATGCTATCATATTTTCTCAACAATTATTGTTAAAAGTACGACAATTTTTTGCGAATCTATACATTAATGTATTTTTTTTAATATATTATCTTTATATGTAGCTTATCTTAGCTCTTTTACATTTTAGAATCAAGATAAAATAATTATTCTTATTCTAATTTAGTCCACAGTTTTAATTCCTTCGATTATAATAATTTTAATAAATTAGAAAAGAAATTAATATCTATTTTTTAAATTTCAGAAGTAAAATAATTATTCTTATTCCAATAATTATTTTCTATTCTAATTCAGTATAAAATAAGTTTTTTATTTCTTTTAAATAATAATTCTCTTGAAGAGAAGAAAACATTTAAAAAGTATTAAAAATTGAAAACTCTTTACTGTGACTGTCCTCGAATAATTGACTTTCTAGATCTCTTCGTTAAGAAATATTTGAATTATGCGAACTGTTAGCAGATAAGAATCGTGTTTTCGAAAAAAAAATCCTTTGTCTAAAACTCAGGTATACGAACAGATAAATCTTTAAAATGAAATAGTAAAAGTATTGTGACGTCACACACAGTTATCTGTCTGTTTAATATATGCCGGCACTAAAACTATAATTTAACTTTATATAAGAAAGCTTACAATCGTTTAAAGTTCCTCATATTTGAAATATTACGCAATAAAGTGTAAACATACAAGGTCTTAAATTTTGTAAGCGACACTCACTTTTGTTAGTTAAAGAATTAGTAAAAACAGTTAAAATGTTGTTAGACACATACCTATATTAAAAGAAACACACAATTGAACATTTAAAAAAGTCCCCAAATTTACAATGTGGCTTTTAACCGTCCTTCATTTTCCTTTTCCTCTTCGTTCTTGTCATCATTAAATCAACTTGTAAAAGCGACTTTCGGCAGACAATAGTATTGTATTTCGGGTTCAAGGAGTTAAAGGCTATCGGACTTTCCACGGGAGACTTTAAAAAGAAAAAATACAAAGAACAACTTGCGATCAGAAAACGGATTCAGAATGCTTCAAAGTAAAATACAAAAACCTAGTTCGAAAGTTTCGCACGCGTGAATATATCCGTGATAGGCAGAGGTAAAGAATCGACGACGGAAAGAAAGAAGAGAGAGAGAGATGCTTCGTAGCGGTACGGTAGCTTCTATTTCGGAGCGGCCGTTAACTCTTACGGATTTCGCAAACGCGCGAGCGGCCACACGAGTCGATGACGAACGAATGAATGAGCGAGCGAACGAAACGTGCGCGATATCCTTCGCCCGCTCGATCGTTACGCCGACCGATACGGGGCCAAGGACACGCTCGAAGGCCAATATTCGAAATGACACATCGTCCGTCCGGAGAGAGATGGAAGAACGCGAAAGTAAGAATGCGAAACATTTTTCTTTTCTTTTCTCTCTTACATATATATATATATATACATTCTGTGCTCTTTTTAATGTTTATTATATATGGATCTGTAAATCTATGTATCAAATTGAGACCTCCCTAACAGCACATATATCCCGAAGACGTTCAGAGAACATCCTGAGGATATGTTCCCTAATAGCACAACATATCCGAAAGATATTCAGAGGATATCCAGATAACATTCGACATATCCTCAGGATGTTCTCTTCGGAACGTCTTCGGGATATGTGTGCCGTTATGGTTCTGCTATTATAGGGGGTCGACAAATTGATTGAGGAATGCAAAAAAATATAGGAATAAGGAAGAAAACGAGAGATTCCGTTTGCGGAAATCCAAATAACGCGAAAAAGGTACTCCCTTCTTTCCCTCACCCCGACAGAAATAACCTAACGCAACCTCGGGTCAATATCGCAACGGGGGGGATCCTCACGGGGCGACGTTCTCCGAGCGGTTAGTAGCTATCCGTGCCACGTCGGCGCTTTTCCGCGACGAGGGTAGTAGCGGTCGCGCGCGGCGTGGATTGATTTTCTCCCGCGCGGCGGCTGGTAGCGCTCGCGCGCGCACTATGTGACGTGACAGAACGATATTATCCGTTCCCCGACTACACCCGCCACCTCCGCCCCGATCATCGGCTGCTGGCGTCGTTCTACGATTACGCGAGCGTAAAGCCCGATTCAGAGAATAGCGCGCGGACCTTCCCCTCGTGCACTTTCCGTATTCCCTTACGAGAATCGATCCGGAGAACATCGCGATTGTATACTTGCGATTGTTTTCCTCCGTATATGTTTTCTTTACTCATTTCTCAATATCGACGTTCAAGAGATTTCATTGGAATTGAATAATTCAGTTTCTCGATAGTTTAGGCTCCAAAATAATATACATGTATCTAAATAAGCGCGAAGAATTTTAGGGGATAATTCTTTGTCGAAAATTCAGGGTTTTTATTTTTTTTTCTCAAATTTTAGAAATTAAAACATATGAGACTTGGTGGATATTTTTGACTAATAAAAAGGATGTTTATTAATATTAAAAGTTTCCCTCTTTAGAAAAGTGTAATTCTTAGGGAGGGATTATATAAGAAACCACCATAATTTTCTACAAAGAATCATCCTACATTTTTTTGCACTTATTTAGATACACCCTGTATAGGCAAGATCTGCCTATTCGTATTTTATTTAGAACTATATTTAATATTAAATTTAAGAAACCCCCCTTATAATTTTGCGACAAAGAATCATCTAAAATTTTTCGCACTTTAGATACACCCTGTATATAGACAAGATCTGCCTATTCGTATTTAAAATAATATTTAATATTAAATATAATATTAAACTATGATATGCAACATATGCAATTAAGCGATATATATGCATCTCTTCGAGTTTCAAATATGAAGATGTCGTTGTTAAAAAAATATCTTTGAGAGATTACTCATATCTGACAAGTTAACGGTGGATTTCCCGCTCTAGCGAAAGCGAACGTTTCCGCTAAAATAGCAGGAAAATCACGTCTACGCGATCTAAATAGCTCTTAATCTTCACGTTACGTTTCTGTCGCCCTGTGCATCGAGCGTGCCCTCTCGAACGTCACGTTCGTCATCCGCGTATATATATGTGCGTGCACGAGCGCGTAACAAAAAGGAATGCTCGGCGGAAATCACAACGGTCCAGAAGAAGCCAGACATCCCGAATTTCCGGCGAAAGAGCCCCGGCTGACGCGAGCGAGCTGGCAACGTCGCCGCGACGTTGCCAGCTTCGCCGAGGGTGACGTCACGAGATATACTCTGGGGCGAGCGCGTAAAGCGGCGACGAGCTGGCCGAAGCCTGACTTACGCTCGAGAAAGTACAACGATCCCTTTGTTACGAGACGGAATAAAGAAACCAGAATAATCCAACGCGATAAAATTAGGATGTGCACGAAATAAACAATTTTTTTTAATTTAATTTTTTTTTTTTCACAGTTTTTATACGCGAAAAATTAATAACGTTTCTCCACTCTCATTTCAGGTATGTAAATTTATATGTAGAATGGAAAAAAATTACAGTTATCTTACGAAAAATGTAATAAAAGTGATTAACTTTTACATATACATATAGACATACATACACTAAATCAATTTTATCAATTTTAATACATATTTTATCGTATTTAATACATATATATATATATATATATATATATATATGTGTATGTTATCTTCCTTGCTAGATATATAAATGGTTATTTTGCCGCCTCTCTCTCTTTCTTTCTCTCGATTAAATGATAATGAAATTTTTATCAATTTGTACGACTGAGAGTCCTCGCTTAACGATAAAATGACAGCTATCTGATTTTTCTGCAAATAACCAGCAATTTTTTGAAATCTTATCGGTCATGCGATACGCGTTTGCATCTTGCCATGTCGCGGTTTTCAGAGCGATTTAAAGAGCTTAGTTGCAAATAACCGATATTTCTTACGTCACGAGCTGCAAATAACTGGCGGTGCTTTCTCAACGCGATTATGCCATCTCGTATCTTACCTTTCGTTGACTTATGAAATCAGAAAGGGGAAAGGGTTTGTCATTTAAACCTTAAGCTAACATCATATGCCATTTATCAAAGAACTTTATATCATCTTATCGCTGATACCAAAAGTTCCATTACGCAATTAAAACAATTGAAAACACGCATTGGAGAAAAAAAATATTATTCGGTATATAGAGAGAATTTTTTCTTAGAATTTACCCTGAAAATATCCATGGCAATTTTATGAATTTCCCTGATTAAATATTTATCACAATAAAAAATATTAATATGTACATATAGTAAAATTAATTGAACATATTTTATATCTTATTGTGTTAGATATTAATATTTCTTTTACAAATTCTTCTACCAATTACCATGATTTTCAGGGTAAATTTTAAAAGAAAATTCTCTCCGTGTATAACAAATATATAAATTATCTAGGAGCAATTTATTTTCGTAAACAAAAAAAAGTGTTTGTGTCCTCTGGATGAAAATTCCGCGCGATCGATATTTCCGGGAAGAAAAGCGCCGAGCGAGAATATTACGTAATTGTCACGTCGTATCTGGATACCGGATGCGTCGCGTCGCGAATTCAAGGTGTCGAATCGATTCCCGCCGACGAGGCGGGAAATTTTCGCCACGTCTGATTCTCGCGTAAGCGAGAATCGATCGAACGAGGGCGACGCGCGATCCGCGTTCGCGGTTCTTCATCTACAGCCTTCGATTTGCATTTAATTCTCGCATTTACCGAAAAATCCTCCCTTCTTCTCGGATCAAAGAGGAAGATATGAGATGCAAACAGTGCTGTGCGGAGATGCTTTTTAAATTAGGTAAATATAGATGAGATGAAAATATATAAATTCATCTTAGATAAAATGAAGAGGATTTTGTTTGAAATATATCTAGATAGATAAAATTACATGGTTCATCTAAAAAACTCTTGGATAAAAATGTATTCATATTTTTATATTTGTAAACCAAATCATCTGAATATTGTTCCAAATAATTTAATAAAGATAACACTTTTAATCTAAGATGCAGCTATAGATAATACATATTTTTATTATCTACATAAAGATAAGAGCGCCAAAATTTTATCTAGATGATCATCTATATAATTTTATTTAGATAACCGCAAACACTGGATACAAATGAAGTAACGGAGCTTTTATGAGCTTTTCGAGAACAGGAGAGCGGATACCTAAATAAAATAATCCGTGTTATCTGTCACATCACAAATGTCGCTGATTTTTCTCCATTAAATACATCTCCATTTTGTTTATGTATTCAATGTTTCTGAAATACGACGCGGCAAAACATTTATATTTCCGCCTTTTTATCGCTCATGCGTAATGTTTCATTCACAGCTCTCATAAATACATTATTTGAGAATTATTACGAAAATGTCACTCTCCTCTCTATACGTCATTTGTCGTGAATATATATCTGAAGCGTAATCAATTTTTTTACGTCAGAGCGATGTATCGCGTCGCGCGCGAAACGACGAATATGAAAAGAGAGATCCAAGACTTGAACTACCATAACACTTTGTTCTTTCCGAGAGGCAAAATCCGGCGCGTCGAATTCATTTCGTCGTTTCTGTCGCGCAATAAAATTCGAATTAGAAGCCAGACGCGGGCTTCTTCGATTTACAGCTGCGCCTGTCGAAGCCGGCTCTGCAATAGTGATTCTCACGCGCGTCTACCGGCCGTCTCGATCGACCGGAAGTTATATATTTTGCAATGCAACGCTATAATTGCCCCATCGCCGACCTCGCGGAAAATGATAAATAAACCATCACACGACGACGACGACGACGCGGGAAAAAAGTACGTCGTCGTAGTTGATTGCGCGATGCGATGCAACGCGGAATTTCCGCGAGGCTTTTGCGTCGCGCAGCAACCGATATGTCGTTCTCACCGCAAAAAGTGCGAGCAAAAAAGATTACTTTATATAAAGATGTTCAATATGTATTCTAAGTATGAAATTGTGTGCAGAACTATTATTTTTTCAACACGTTTAGATAATATATATATATTTCAGTTTTATAAAAATATTAACTATATATTTATTTGTTTAATAATTAATTTAATTATTTATTAAAGATTATTATTTATTTATTTAATCATTAATTAATTAGGGGACCAATCAAGAGCTTTATCCTGAATTTTATTAATGATGAGAAGATTTATAAAAATATTAGATATTAATTAATTATTAATTAATTTTTTACATTTGCAAATAATCAAGAATAAAAAAGTCAGGCAACCGCAATCAAACTCTTTATGAATTTTATTTAATTAATGATACGAGAGACGAAACAGAATATGTGTGTCTATATGGTCACCACATATATTCGCAAGAAGTTTTTTTCCTAAATCCGGGTGCGAAAGCACTGTCGACTGCTTAATCTACGTCAGAAAGCACAGATAATATACTGATATTGGGTCGCCGGTGATTTTATTACGGCGTATCCCTTCCTTCGCGAAGGAACGGCCGATCGGTCAATCGGTGAACTATCTTCGTTATCTCGTCGTCGTGTGTATTCTTGGGTCTCCCGACCCGATAAATAATGTGTTTCGCGCATTCGTCCTCCCTGCACACACCGTGTAATATACAGACAGCACGTGGCCGAGTTTATCCAGAGAGGTCAGGCCAAATTTACCAATCGCAATCCGGCGTCTCTTCGATTTACTCATCGCCGCCGCCGTGTTTGCGTGACAGCTCCGATCCCGAATCTTCTTCTTCGGCCTCGTTATCGCTCTTCCGAAAAATGGTCCCTCGCAACACGAGACCTGATGCGTTTTACATATTCATTACGCGGAGATATTATTCAGGTTTTTCTAAGAATTCGTTCGTCTCTTATGTAACTCGATATATCTGCTATATACAGTTCCACGTAGGTGTATCTTAAAGATGCGATGACGGTTTCCTCCGAAGAGAGAAAAAAAATATGTAGGGTGTATTTGAAGAAGTGCGAAGGTCGAAATCTTGTCGAAAATTAAGAGTTTTTATTTTTTTTCTCAAATTTCGGACAAATTAAAAGAATGAAATTTGATGGATATTTTCCACTAATAGAAAGGATAGTTATGAATATTTTAAATTTTATTTTTATCTCGTTTATTTATAATGTTTAACCCCTTTAATTTTCGACAAAGAATCATCTAAAATTTCAGATGCATCCTGTATATATTATATTATTATTTCACGTAAGATAATCGATTTTTGGTGAACGATGATAAACGAGAAACACGCGAGAGGATATTTTCCATTAATAAAAGGGATATATTTATGAAGATTTCAAATAAAATTCTTACCTCACCTATTTACAATTATCCCCTCTATAATTTTCGACAAAGAATCATCTAAAATTTGTCGCACTTATTCAGATGCACCCTGTGTATATATTATGTTATTATTTCACGTAAGATAATCGATTTTTGGTGAACGATGATAAACGAGAAGCACGCGAGAGGCAGATGACGACGACGAATGAGCCAATTGATAAGCCGATTCGTCTAATTATACTCTCTCCTCCCTCGCTCGAAAACGAAGAGGAGAGAGAGAGTTCACGTTACGATCTCGTGCTGTACACTATGATGTCAGACTGATGTCATTCGCGGGATGGCTAATGCGAGAAACGTGCACATGCTGCACACGAGCCGCGACAATGTTCGCCAAATTGCACACGTGACGTCACCGTATATTGCGCTCGTTTTCATTTTTTCTCTCTTCTTTTTTTCATTCTTTCACTCGTATATATTACATATATACATATATATACACGCAATACCGACATAACGATCAACGTAATCGACGATTGCCGCAATCCTTCGTCGTTAGCGAACGTTCAACGACGGGGTTATTAACGAGAGTATAATGATTCGAGATATGATGTAAACTCTCTCGCATGTTGTTATCAATGTTATGTAAATAACCGGGACGTAAACAAATCTCTCTCAATCGCGCCTCGGCTCCGAAACGGTTTATTTCAGCGTTCGATATAGACACTTCTCGCGCGTAGCAACGTATTACGAAATATTACGGGTTATATAAATTATTATCAGACCATGCGCGTCCGCAGAGAGAGGGCGAGAGGGCTCTTGTAACCCCCTTGGAATTAGTAAAAAAATTACGCTTTTGCTTTCCTTTTGAATAAAATATTTAATATAAAAGAAAAATAAAAATAACAAAATAATCAAAAAATTAATTTTAAAAAATAAACAAAATTTAATTATGTCCCCTCCTGGAAAAAATTCCGCGAAGGAAAGTGATAGCTCGGATTTTAGAATTTTTTTTTGTAAAGATAAAAGTGTGCGTAAAAGTCGAGTTCCCGCGTCATACTTCTATATTTAGGTCCTCCTATTATAAATTAATTAATTTTCGACGCCGGAATAATTATCGCAATAACGAATGCGGTTTGACATTAGCTAGTGTCAGAAGTGCTCGTACATTAGTAATTCTCTTTAAACCGAGGTGTTCAAGCTGTGAAAGGTTGACATAGCGCTTAAGCGCATATGTCGTTTCGTCTCGATAACACGCTGGCGATAATATATCTACGTACCTACACCCTGGTGCACCTATCGACCGGTATCGCTCCGGCTGTGTTATCGCTAAGAAAAACCGATAAAATAACGCGCCATTCGTGTAATGTCGACTCAGCGGGTCCTGCGATAATAACGAGCATTGTTTACGCCATAAGAGATTAGGAGAGAGCTTTTCGTCGAAATTTGACGTAACGGAAACGTCAAGCGACGATGCAGACGATTCTTTAAATTTTTTTTTTTAATTTCAATTTCTCTCGCGAATCAAATCTTCAGAAGCTTTTTTATAGGAATATAATTTGTAGCTGAAACATAATACGTCTTTCTGCAAATAAAAAATATTTTAATGACAGTTCCCTATAACAGCACGCACCATATCGGAAAGACATTCAGAGGATATCCAAAGGACATCCTCAGAATATTCTCTGAATGTCTTAGGGATGTGTGCTGTTAGGGTTGCTTTCGATGACACGATTAGAAAATGTTTATCTATTTTGCTGCTTGCTCGAATAAATTTTTTCTTGAAAAAAAAAAAAAGCAGAAAATTAATAATTAAAATATGAATAAAAATTGCGAACGCAGAACGGAATACCGTTCTTTCTCTCTCTCTCGATAGACTCGGCCGAGCTTGGCGTTTTCGCGAGTGCAAAACCGGCCGCTTATTACACGAAGAGTGGGCGCCGGGTTGGATGTGAACGTGCGCGCGCGCGCATATAACACAGTGTGCAGACTCCCTCCGATCCCGTCCCCCTCCCCCACCCCCTTCATATTTCGCACTTCGAATCCCGGTCGCTGCCTACGTGTCCCCCTAGGGCGCTCCGCAGCGCGCATGCGTAGCTTTGGCATTATGACGTCATGCACCATGACGCCACAACGCCCGATTGGCCGAGCGCGTCGTTGCCGTCGTCGTGTCGTCGTCGTCGCCGCCGCCGCGTCGTCGTAGCTGTTTCATCGCGGGGAGAGGGAGAAAGGGGGGTACGACTCGGCAATGGCTCGGCATGGACGAGAGGACGAGCGCGAGTGCAAAGGAGGGAGAGAGAACGAGCGAGCGAGCAGGGACTCGGCACTCTCGGCAGCGCTCGCGGCGGCGGTGGTGGGGGAAGCGCCGAGCGGAGCCGAGCGGAGCCGAGCGAGCCCGAAGGAGAGAGGGAGAGCGCGCTATACGGGAGCGCGCAGTGTCGAGCGAGACGCGCGTAGGATCGGACGGACGAGAGGAAGCACGACGGTCGTAGCCTCGGTTTTACCGCCGCATTCTCCGAGCGTTCGTCCCTTCATACACCAACCAGACGGAGGAGTCGTACACGTTCTGTCGCGCGCGTATATCCATATACATCCGCGCTCTTGTGTTTCGCGCCTTGTTCCGTTCGTCTCCTCTCGCGTACTTCGGCTTTCGCGGTGCGTGCGGAAGACATATATATATATATATACACACACACATACACACACACAGTGGGAATATAGGGTAATGGTAACATCTCGTCTCGATTCCTTCCGAAAAGCGCGTCCCTCGTGAGTGCGACAGTTGGATCGAGAGAGGCGTAGGCTCGTAGGAGAAAGACGAGTCCGTCCGTTTTCGTCCTCTTCGCGGCTCATGTGCCCGCGAGCCGCGGT
The DNA here is from genome assembly GCF_048542155.1 of Nylanderia fulva. NCBI lineage: Eukaryota > Metazoa > Arthropoda > Insecta > Hymenoptera > Formicidae > Nylanderia > Nylanderia fulva. Next base: position 7,360,958 of record NW_028190263.1, read on the forward strand.
GACGGAGTGCGCGCAATTGACGTTATTTCGAGCGGCGAGGATTATTATTTCTCGGACGAGCAGTGCGCCGGAGGCTCGTAGTTTCCACGCTCGGAATCGATTCTCGTTTCGCGCGGCAGAGTGATCCGAGCGGAAGAGGCGAGACAAGAGCGAGAGAGAGAGAGAGAGAGAGAGCGTTTGTGCGGCGGAGTAATATACGGAGAGGAGGAAGAAATAGAGCGAGGTGTGTTATTCTCTTCGCTCTAATAAGAGAGAGTCCGCTCTCGCGATTAATAAACAAAATCTCTAGAGTCGTCCCCGGGATTCGTATATACTTGCATTCCTATCCGGGAATTCAACAGTGGATGTGAAGTGACATAGGAGCTATGGAACGACGCAGAGTGGACGACGACGATCGCGGTCTTCGGCATCAGCGAGCGAGCAGCGGCGGCTCCTTCGGCGGCAAGATGATGGGCAAGCGTACCCAGTGCTATCTCTGCGACCTGCCCAGGATGCCCTGGGCGATGATACTGGACTTCTCGGAGCCGGTGTGCCGCGGCTGCGTGAACTACGAGGGCGCCGACCGCATCGACCTCGTGCTCGAGTCCGCGAAGCAGCTGAAGAAGGCGTACGGCTTCCAAGACGCCAGGCCGTCCGCTTCCAAGACCTACCGCACCCCGGCTGGTCACACGGAGCACAACGGCGGGACGAATCTAGACGTCCTGCCGATCCAGAACACCGGACAGACCCACTCGCGCCATCACAACATCACCGGGTACTCGCAGCTCCACCACCGCAACTCCATCACGGAGTTCAATTCCGGGACCGCCGCGGCCGCGGCCGCCCAGCAGCAGCAGCAGCAGATCGGCCGCCAGCAGCACGCCGGGGAGGAGACCGGAAGTCACGAGATGGCGAACGGGATGAGGAGCAACAACGTGCGGCTGCCCAACGCCCACCTGGCCGCGGTGGCGCATCACGTGAACCTAGGCCACAATCGCGGCATAACCCAGCTGAAGCGCGGCATCTCGGCGATCGACGAGGACGAGCACGCCGAGAAGAGGCTCTCCCTGGAAGAGCAGCACCCGGTCAGGCCGCCCCTGACCCGCGGCGACTCCCTTCCAGCGGTCAGCCTCGCCGTCAGCTACGTCCAGGACCGGAGCAAGGAGAAGCATCCGGTCAGGGCGCCCAGCTTCGAGACGGCTACCACCTTCAAGGCCAACGGTGAGTTCCCCCGGTTCATTCATCCGATGCTCTTCTACAATAATATTAAGGAGGAGGAGAAGAGTTAGTTGGCCTGCATCGCGGACTGCTCGCGAAATTTGTAACGCGATGATTCGTTCGAAACTTTTTTTTTTTTTTTTTTTTCAAATACGTATTTCTAGGAACTTGGACGAGGCGGAGAAAATTGAGTTTAAATGTCGTGCTTTCTTTTTTCACCGATGATTTAATCGACGAGCGAGTTTTTAGATCGGTAAAATGCGAGATGATATGGTGAGGAAAAAATGGTTTACTTGACCAAATCTTTTCATTAATTTACTATTATATTTTGTTAATTGAATGTCGTGCTCTCTCTCTCTCTCTGATTTTATCAACGAGCGATTTTTTAAAATGCGAGATGATATGCAGAAAAAAATGGAACTCGACTGAACCTTTCGATTAATTTACTATTTTGTTAATTGAACATATAGGTATTTGTATTTCAGTCAAATGTACATTTTAATATGCTATATTTAATTTAAATATTTTTAGATATTTTCAATTAACAAGATAATATTCAGTTGAAAGGTTTAGTCGAGTTAAGAATTCTTTTTTCAGTATATGAATAATAAAACAAGAAAGTTTTTTACCACTACATAATTCTTTTGCCACTTTCGCTCTTATGTACCGTGCATCTTAAAACACAATTGATTAAAGGCGCGAGATATCATTCATGGATGTCCCATTCATAAGATTGAAACATTAATTAGCTTCTGTGGATGATCGATGAATAAAAAAAAATCTTTCACCAAACCAATGTTTGAAAAATAAACTCAGTCCATCAAACAATGAATAACTGAAGAATGCTCGACAGAAAGAAATAAAATATGAGTTTTGTCGAGCGTTTTGTTATTATGTTTTCGCCTAAATATTAACTGGTCTCTCCAGAAATTCTATTGTAGTCCCGGACAAGAGACCGAGTTTATAACTCCCCTTTAAAGACATAAAAGTCACGAAAGTGATAAAGGTTTATCCTTTTTATGTTTGAGATAAAAATTAACTTAGCTCCTATACAACAACAAAAAAATCGCAAAATTGACAGAGAGAGAGAATCGTCAAAGCGTCGACGAGAATACAAAACAATCTAAAAAGCACACACGTGTTCGCCATGTACCTAATAAGGGCGCCGTTTTTTTCGCCGCACTTTTACCTCTTTTCCTATATTAAAAGTCGATCCGCGGAAGCTCGCGCGTTTACGAGACACCGCAAAAAGTGTCCCAAGCAAAGTATCCGAGCGTGTATACTCGTGCTAGGTCGACGTAATTTTTTAGAGCGGGCGGCGTTTTTATCGGTCGTTACTATAAATACTCGTCGAGGGAGAGGGACGGAGATAGAGATAGAGAGAAAAAGAGAGAGGGCTGGGCGGCAAACAGCCATCGTTCGTGGCCATCTGGCGCGAGAAGGCAACGCACGCACACGCGTGTATAAAACGACTATATATATACACATATATGTGTATGTTGGGGGAGATCGCGCTAAAACGAAGCTACGACGTCCTCCCTCCGTGTCCTCCACCTCTCCCCCCCCTCTCTCCCTTCGTCCGAACGCGTACAAAGAGATGTACGTCGAGCACGTGATGGGACGACCAAAAGATATACATTCAGTTACCATGACGTGACGCGTCCAATCGAGTGACGTCACGCTGCTGCTGCTGCTGATGTTACTGCTGCTGCCGCCGCTGTCGTTGCTGTCGTCGTTGTCGTCGTTGTATTTATACCTCGATGAATGAGACCATGAGAGCTGCCGCTAGCTCGTTCAATAACGAACGAATAATCTACCGTCCGCGGAAATTCGCCGCGCGAGTTTCAGATAACGCGAGAGATGAAAAACGGCGGGTTAACGCGAGATAAGGCGATCGCGAGATCGAGTGACGGATCGCGAAACCACGATAAGTATTGGCCGTGGTCGCTGTCGGTGACTATTTCTGTTTTTTCCACGTCACCACGCGATATAAAGTCGCGTCTCGCGCGATTAATTCGCTTTGTTTGCTCTTTAATGAGTTACGAACGCGAACGTTGAACCGAGAGAAAGAGAGCAGACACGCGCGAATGACAGTTAGTAATTATCATCTTTGTCCAACTGCTTCGGATGTAAAAATATTTTTTTTGTCTGTATATATATACACACGCATGAGTTTTTATCAGATTGATAAATTCGTTTCTTTATCTAGATAAAAGAAGGAAATAAAGAGCACTTTTTGAACAATTTCTCATGTTACGTCAACTTTAAAAGACCATTTACAATAGGATTGCAAGAAATTGGCCAATCACAATTGATTATTTTTAAAATATTGGCTTTAGGACTCTGTTGTAGATGACCTTTAATTATTCTAAAATTAACCTCTCTAAGAAGGAAGATAATCTTTATTCTTGAAGAGAATTTAACAAAGTCGTGTGACGTTTCAGAAATTTTTCAAGACAAAAATCTCATATAATCGTGATGTTTATATTTATAGCGTATATGTACAGGATGTATGTAAGTGCGAAAAATTTTAGATGATTCTTTGTCGAAAATTAAAGGGGATTTCTTATACAAAAGAAGATAAAAATTAAGTTTTTATTTTCGTTCTCAAATTTCAGTCAAATTAAACAAATGAAACTTGATGGATATTTTCCACTAACAAAAAGAATTCATTAATATTTTCTTGATCTTTCTGTTATAAGAGAATGAAACCAACAACCCCTATTAAATTTTTAATACGTGTTAATATAAAAAATTCCCCTGAATTTTCGGCAAAGAATCGCTTAAAATTTAACGCACTCATTTAGATACACCCTGTATATACCTCTTGCGCGCGCATCGTTCGATGATGTTCTGTACACGAGTGCGTTCGCATCACGCATTCTGCTCCCTCTCTTCTCTGACGCAACGCATCCTCGTTTCTCGTCCCGTGACGTTCGATCCTCGCCCTGGCGAGGTTTTTCGATCCACCTTCTCGTCGCTCTTCTGTTACCATCTCTGTCTAGCTCCGCTGCATCGGGTTGCGTCGCGCGACGAAACCGGTTGTCTGGTCTCCTCCGCCGTGACATTTCGCCGGGATATAACTGTAGCGTGCCCCCCTTTTCTTCGCCGCTTACTTTTCGCGCTGGTAGATTACGCGCGGGCCCATTGACGACCGACGATGACGACGTGTCGCGTCGCGTAAGCCAACCTAACCTAACCTAACCTAACTCTACGCGCCAGCGGCACGGTGACCTTGCTCATCGACCGTTATTTCGACACCGCGGGACCACTTTCTAATCCAGCCTTTACTAGTCGCACGTTTACGGTTATATTTATATGGAATATAAATCCGCCAAGGTTTTTTTCCTTAGACCGCACAAAAAAAAAAAGTAAAAGGAGGAGACGTATATTTACACACTCTCCTCGCAAACTTGTGTAACGTCTCCGAGTTGTATTGGGATCGCGTTACTTTAAGGCAGATGTATATCTTTCTCACGCGAGAGTGTTCTCTGTTTGAATTCCCTCGCCTTGTTATAACAATGGTAAATAATTTGATTACGAAAATTTGGTATTTAAGTAATCAATTTTCCGCCCGACTCTTGCCACATCGATGTGCGAAGAATCGCGGGAAGCAAAACACGAGGAATGTTTTTCAATTGTCCGTCAGTAATAAATCTTCAAGGGCAATGACCCGGGTTGAGTAGTCGTGAATCTGCCTAATGTTCTCGACACGCGGTGCAGTGACGTAGAAACGTCAAACAGCTGGGCATATAATATATTGTCGCGCCGTCTCCGGTGTGTCACATGCAACCGCGTTATCTTATCTGATAAAGCCCGGGTTATAATCAGCGATCGAGAATCGGTGTTATCGTTGTTATTCAATGCGAGGTGCGCTTCGATAAAATGTTTTTAAATCTTCAGATCGTATCGCGCCAATTTCGTAGTCATTTCTGCATCATCATGTTTTCCTGCAAACTCTTTGACGATGATAAGATTTTACTTGGAGATATTAATTACAATTTTATTTTGTATATCTTGTATATTTTTCGGAAAAATTTATTACCGAGATTACTAGATACAATAAAAGGCCGAGATATTATTACATTGACGTGTTATCAGTTATCTTTGTGAAAATAGTATTGTAACAAAGTGACAGAGGAAAAGCTGGTGAGATACGACTGAGGTTTCGCTTATTTTTCTTGTCGAGATTCTTTTTATTCTTCAGATTACTGGTTTTTCCGTTGAAAAGCGTTCACGTTTATATACGCGAATCTACGATAAAAATAGATTATCGCTGGCAAAGATTGGGGATCTGGAAATAAATGTGGATCATGAAAGAGGGCCTTTGAGATCCAGTTCTTGCTCGCGCTTTGATTCGACTATCGATTTATTGATCTTTCGCGATTTAAATGCTCGCTAAATTTTCCCGTTCTCAACAACGTGTCGTCAATTTTTATTAAGAGAGAATAATTCTGATGTATTCTTTTAACAGAGCGAAATAAATGTAATTTTGACATGTTTAATTTTTAACGCTGCATGTTAATATGAAGAATTTTTTTTTATATTCAATAACACTTTTTGTATGTAAAATATTTTGTAAAATAAAATTTTTTTAAATTAAATTAACTTTTGGTATTTTTTTATTTTGACAAATCAATATTTCATCAATTATTATCAATTATTGTAGTTCTCCTTTCGTTGTCGAGAGAAAAATTGTTGCGTCAAAATTTGATTTTTCCGGATATCAAGTGTACACCACCAGATTTTTTCGAGACACAAAGTCAATTATTTATTGCATTTTTATTTCTATGCATTGTTTTAAACTGGCATTCATTGGTATTAGTTTGCTTTTTAGAACAGTGCTGGCATTGTCCTTAATAAATATCGAATTTCACAGACTGTAACTCTGTAAATCTTGACCACTCAAAGCTTTTTTTTTTACATATTTTACTACGTTGCACACATTGTATTATAAGTATTTAAAAACTTGACATTTAACTAACATTATTCCTCTATGAGTCTATTTTACAAGCAAAGTATGTAATTTTCATATTAATCTTCTATATCTATTCTATATTTGTACCACATATATACTTATATAATTTCAAGTATCTAGATCATTTATTATGCACACAATGTTGCGTCATTAAACTACAATTTACATAACATTTTTATTTCATATATATATATATCTCATAACTTCTTATCACACACATAGATTTCGTGATTAAAGGTCTTGGCGACGAAAAATAAAAATCGCTGATCCATCATATTCGTATACTAACGTAATAAAAAGCTCTTGGCTCTTAATAAATTAAGGCGTACCTATATAAATTAAATAAAATAGATCACATTTGATATATATATATATATATAAAATACATATTAGATGAAAGGAAGACATGAAACAGTTGTTTTCTCGCGCGTTCACTTGGTATTCTCTCGGAATGAACGGAACGTGATCTGCGGCGGTTGTTTGCGAGAGAGAGAGAGAGAGAGCATCTCATTTCGTTAAGCACGTACGTTACGTCAGTCAGTTTCCGAGCGGCGACGTCAGTCGTGATCAATCATGCGGCGGCGGCAGATACGGTCCGTCGACTGGCTGTTTGACTGGCTGGCCAGCGCTCTCTCACGTACGCGTACGTGCGACAAGGAGCGAGAGGCGGGAAATCGGAGACCGATTCGTGCGCTGAGCGAAGAGCGAAATGCTCCAAAGCCTCCTTTCATCATATTAGACGGAAATCAAAGGCGATACCCCTAAATGCGGGGAGGATTCGAATTACGTGTGTGTACTCTATCCTATCCTGCCCTATCCGGATGGACGAATCTATCTCTCGTGGCGAACACGTGTCAACATGCATTACGCGCACCAAATAATACGAATAAATTAGGTAATCTCGTATGACGCGAGGTATACTGAATGAAACCCGAAAATTAGCGAGAGAATTTTCTCTTGGAATTTTCCCGGAAAATATCTCATGGTATTGGAACAATTTTATAAGAGTTGCTCTAATTAATATTTTTTTAACACGATACAAATATTGATATCTATCACAATAAGATATAAAATATGTTTGATTGATTTTATTAATATATATTAAAATTTTAATAATTTTAAAATATATTAAAAACACGATTCTTTAAGTGTTCTAAATAGAATAGATGACAAAAAATATTTTATATATTTTCAATCAAGCTTAATCGTTCATGATAATTTTCGGCTTATTACCAAATATGATAAAATTGGTAGTAAATTTTGGTAGTAAAATTATAACGAAAAATTGTACCATGTAGTAATACATATTCTCTTTTTTTCATTATATATCTATATACTTCTTTTTAATGTATATATTTTTCTCTTTTTAATTATGAAATTAATAGTGGATATATATCACAGAGGAAATTTTCTCTTAGAATTTGCCGTGAAAATTATGATAATAATGAGACAATATGATACTTGGAAGAAGTTCATTAGAGCTTCTCTGATTAATATTTATTACCACAATAAAAAATATGAATATCTACCATCATGTTTAATTAATTTTTTGTTTTTTAATATATTTTAATTTACTATGCATATTAGTTAAATTGATCAAACATATTTTATATCTTATTATGATAGGTATTAATATTTTTTATTGTAGTAAACATTAATTAGCCAAACTTATATAAAATTCCTGCAATAGATCATATCTCACGATTACCATGATTTTCGGGGTAAAATTCCAAGAAAATTCCGTACAAATCTGTAATGAACAGTTGAATATAATAGCAAGAGTTTTACGTTTTGCTACGATGATTTGTTACGTATCGCATGCATTCACGTTACGTTTCAATCGATCGTATAGACAGATATTTCGCTCTCCTGGCCTACGTCATCGGGACGAGTTTCACATACGTATGTATGGCAGCAGAGAGCCGCGTGTACACGCGACAGGCATAAATGCGCATATCGACGAGGAGTACGTACGGGGAGAGTAGAGGGGGTGGGAAAGGGGGAAGGGATCGCGTACTTTCGAAACAAGGCCACTATAGCTGACCAGCCGACGGCGATACGCAAAGTGCAGGGATGTACGAATATATAGTATATGCGTGAATTTATGCATGAGCGTACGTCGTATGCGTTTATATTGTTACAAGTATATCCCGAATGCGATCGCTAATATTAAATATCCGCGCGCGAACAAAAATCTGACAGTTCGATCTACATAGAAAAATGTCTGTTAAATTTGACAGATATCACGTGGCCCACAGAAAATTTTCTATTAATTATTTACATAAAATAAATAAAATGCAAAACTTCAAGTAATTGAAAATAAATTTTGTGTAAAAGTAACACAGTTTATAAAAATGTAAATAAAAAATCAACAGTTTTTAAATTTGAATAGATAACTTTTGTCGCTAATAAAACAGAACATATTTATTGTGTAAAATTTAAAATAGATGCATATTCTGTTATTTTACATTTTTTTCACTTGTTTTAATAATTTAACATTTAAGTTCAATACAAATTTTAACAGCAACTATTTTTAACAGGAAAACAAATTTTTCTATTGTGTATAAAAAAGGGGGAGAGAGAATATGTTAAATATAAAAGAAGAAAGAGAAATAAAAAATGTCTTTTCTAGTGAAATGAAAAATTCTTTTTGCATACACAAATGATAATTCAGTGTGGATTTTTATTATTTACATATATATTTAGAAAAAAATATTTGGTGAGAGAAAACGTTATGTGTGATGTAAGATTTTCTCGACTTCTATAATGCAGATTTCAATTTACACGCGATTATAAAATTATCGTTGACAGTTTAAGAGGAATTCTATTAAAATCTCTGTTTCACCGCTTGAGCTCGTACATTTTAACCGTGAGTCATAGTCGGGAATAATAAAATTTTATTTCAGAGAGAGAGAGAGAGATAGAAAGAAATAAGCTAGATATATCGTAAATATACTTCTATTGATCTAATCACATAGCTGTTAGTAATAGCCTGTAAATACAAATTTATTTCGATTTATGTTTCAGCCTTCTGCGCGATATTTCATATATTTATCCGCGTATGTAAGATATCGCATTTTTAATTTTACAGAAAATAGTTTTACAAATCGATATTTTACACAATTAAATATTTAGATAAGTGACATTCAATAATGCACGTAGGGATCAAGTGCTCCGATTAGATACTGACTGAATTTATCAGATTAAGATAAACGATACGCGTGAAATATTTCAAAGGAAATATCTGTCTGGCATCGAAAATTACAGTTGAGCAATGCATGTAATACTTAAACAAACATCATAAAAAATTCAAAGAAATGTTCTATTGACATGTGTCCTCTATGCAATTATTTTATTATGCGCATAAAATTTAAAGACACATGGAGAGAATTTTTTTTAGAGTTTTATTAATATTAATATGTACATAGTCAAATTAATCGAACGTACTTTATATCTCATTGCAGATATTAATATTTCTTATTTGTGGTAAAAAAATATTAGAGTCATCGGAGGAGAAACTTTTATAAAATTCCTCCAATACCACATTATCTCACGATTTTCCAGAATTAAATTCTGAGAGAAAATTCTCTCTTTGTGACACTTGATAAATAACTGCCATTTGTTTCGCGTATCGATACCAAGAAAAATTAGTTCACAAACGTATCCTTAAAATACAAATTTTCTCATTCTCCGGTTTTGCGTACAAGCCACGTTCCTTCCTCGGATTTCGTATTTATCGTTTTCCCGCCTCTTACTTCCGGCTCTGATTATAAACCAGATCGTTCGCGTCCGCGAGAAGCAATTTCGGTTCCCGAGAAATTCGCCGAAGGGAAAGAAATCTAAATGGCGAAAACGCGTGGCACGGCCCTGAAGATCGAGTGTGACTAAGCCGGGGCCGCCTACGTGCGTGATGCGATGTGTGCACGCGTGTTCTCCCTCCGTCCTTCTTCTCGCGAGGATAGAGAGGGACTCTCTATCGGAGCCGTCACGGAAAAGTACCGGTCACATGTCTACCCGGTGGCACTCCATCTCCTCTCTGGCGCGGCCCGTCCGCTCCCTGTCGTGTACCGTAGGCGAGGCTCCTCGGTGACTCGATCCGCGCGCCGGCTTGTGACGTGAGAGAAGGAACGGAGCGCGTAATCCGTACGCGCGGGATTGCGTGTCACCGCGAACAGCCGTGACCGAATCATGATGATTCTTCCCGCTCGTGCGCGCCCAATAAGTTGGATCTTCTTATTCGTACTTGTACGAGGCATTATTCTTCTTGCCTCTTATTAACCCGTCGGCTTGGAAATTCATTTCATTATTTTCGTTCTAAATTTTAAATTTAATTAAACATTTATTGTATATATATATAATAAAAAATTATTATATATATATTTCATTCAAATTCATTATAAATATAATAATAAAATTTATATTATAATTATATATATATATATATATATAATAAAAATTTATTATATATATATTTCATTCAAATTCATTATAAATATAATAATAAAATTCATGTTATAAGTAAATTAAATAAATAAATTTGTTTAACGCTCTGGGACAGGTCCCCGCATAAGCTCAGCGACTACGCATAAAATGATATAATATATAGTAACGATAAATAAATGTGCATATATGGTACAAGTGTAAACGAAAGAAAAGCATATATAGATATGTAAATGTGTGTGAATGCATAGTTATGAACAAAAGAGAGAGAGAAAGAGGTGCTTCGATACGATATCGAAGCTTCGCCTTCGTGTTGATATATTAGAGGCCTGCGTGAGTATTTTAGCTCCGCGGTTAAAAATAGCATCTCGCGCGGACGGGGATATGACGTTTTGCATTTCTATACAAAACACACAGGCGAGAGGAGCCGGAGAAAAATAAATTGTTATCGTATACGTGTATGTATAACGGGGAATCTCCGATCGTAAATTATTATATCGACGCGATCGTGAATATTCATGACGCAATTAGCGAATTTTGTTGCAACGCCAATCTTGTTTACATAGAACATATTTATCCGCGTGATCTTTATACATATTTTGTATTATGATTATTTTCGTTTATGTAGATATTGACATTCCGTTTGCGCTTATAAATATTGAAATAATATATAACGATTCATATTGGGGTATATCTCGTTCTATATTTACGTCTGCATTTGATTACATTAATCTTTTAGAATTCTCAGTATAAATATTATTTAATATATTATTTCCACGTATAAAACACATTTCAGGGTTAAATGCGGGCGCGTTTTAGAAATAACAAAATCAAGCCTTGAAAAGAAAAATCTCGTTGATATTTGCTCGCAACATCTACATATTAAAAAAATTCAATATTGAGTAGTCACGCAATTAAATATTATTTAATATATTATTTCCACGCGTAAAACACATTTGAGGGTTAAATGCGGGCGCGTTTCAGAAATAACAAAATCAAGCCTTGAAAAGAAAAATTTGATATCGAGCAGTCACGCAATTAAATATTATTTAATATATTATTTCCACACATAAAACACATTTGAGGGTTAAATGCGGGCGCGTTTCAGAAATAACAAAATCAAGCCTTGAAAAGAAAAATCTCGTTGATATTTGCTCGCAACATCTACATATATTAAAGAAAAATTCGATATCGAGCAGTCACGCAATTAAATATTATTTAATATATTATTTCTACACATAAAACACATTTCAGGGTTAAATGCGAGCGCTTTTCAGAAATAATAGAATCAAGCCCCTTGAAAAGAAAATTCTCGTTGATATTTGCTCGCAACATCTACATATATTTAAAAAAATTCGATATCGAGCAATCACACAATTAAATATTAAACGCAGAATCCGCGGGCGGAAAATCAAATGGAAATTTGAAGTCCGAAGGCGAAAAACTCAAGTCAGACTTTACAAAAGGGCGTCGCGCCAAATGCGCGTAATTGAAATAAGTGTATACGTACATATGTATTCCGCTCGATCGTGACGAATCGCGATTAGAGGGAAATGGCGCGAGTGCAGCGAGACGTTAATAATAAACGATTCGAGCGCGCGATGGGGAATAATGGCGCAAAAAAGGAGATGATGATTGTCGGGCTTGTTAAACGCATTATTGCATCGCGCCATTTTCTCGGAATCGGTTCTCTTTATTTCTTGAGTCACCGGCAATTTTTTTTTTTTTTTTTTTAATAAAGGAACATTATTAACCTTGACTTGATCCCTGGAGTCTGGACAGTGTTCTAATTTCTAGTTCGAAATAAAATGGCGTGCATAGGGAGCACAGAAAACCGAACAGTAATGAAAATTTGATTATTTTTTGGTGGACAACATTTTGGATTTATATAAATAATTTTTATACAATATATAAAATTAATAATACATAAAAAATGATACAATTACACCGTTCTTGTGCTCACTCTTCTAGCAACTTTAGATAGAAAGGAGGCAAATTTCTCGCTCCTTTATCGATCGAAGTTGTCGAATGACTTTCTTGTGAAAAGAAGCGTATAAAGAAAATATCCTTGCTGATGGAGATTGTGCATGCGAGATAATGCAATGTCTGAATGATACATAAAACATCGGGTAAACGATCGACGCGTGTCGAAGGCCAATGACGATACAACGCAATACGGTAACGTGGCCGTGTCGTGATGATATATCTACGTGTCATCGTCGCAGTCATCCACGCGACATGCGTGTTAATTGTCTTGGCCGTTCCTCGAGTGACTCGTCAAGTAAACATTATCAAAATGCACCGCGATCCTGCGCGAATATGACTCCGACTTCCCGATATACATATGTGCATAACGATAAGCAAAGTTACGACATCGACCACGAGCGTGATGTAGGGATTAGTACCAATTAAGTATTTACACATTCTTATACATATGGAATATTCTCTTAGAATTTACCCTGAAAATCGCGGTAATCGTGAAACAGAATGTTGCAAGAATTTTATAAGAATTTCTCTGATTAATATTTACCACAATAAGACACAAAATATGTTCAATTAGTTTTGTATAGTAAAATTTATTATGACTATTAATATTTTTTAATCACTGAGCAACTCTTATAAAATTCTTCCAATATTATACATTGTCACACGAAAAAAAGATTAATAATTTTGCCAACATTTATTTATGCACCTTCGCATCGAATCTCTATTTAATTCTTGAATCGATAAAATAAAATGTAAGAAAAAAATATTTTCAGAGACGAATGTCTACAGAAGAGGTAAAAGTTGAAATGTACGTTCGATCTCGTAAAAATTGGGAAATCTTTAATCTCCGCCAAATTCCTTTCGTCCAATTCTACAATTCCGTGTAGATTCTACAGTTCGATTCAAGGTCTCTCTAGAGCGCGAGTTAGAGAAGTAACGCGGCTTGTTATTGACGTAACCGATTCACTTATACATTCTCGCCTCCTTGCGTTCCCTGTAATCGTCTCGTTACCATTTATCGACGTCGCGTCGCAGAGAGAAAGAAAAACGCCATTTATTTCTGCTCTGCCAAGTGAAGTCATTGTGCTATAAAGACGGATTAAAATTATAGGAAGGGAGAGGCAGGAGAGGCATTCCACGGAGATTACACATGGCAAAGAAATGGAAACGAGCAAGGACAAACTCTGAACTCTCGATAAATGGCATTCGCTTCCCATGTCACGCCACGTTATCGATCACGCACGAACCGCTTCTCTCGTTCTCTCTCTCTTCGAGATAGCTTCTAATAATATTTACTCACGTGTCATTCATTTTTTTCTCTCCTCGATAAGTATAGTATTAGCGCCCGCAGAAGATTGTATTAAAAATTCGAGCGTCGCAAAATCATTCTCTACGCATGCTCATTAAAAACCACTTCAGTAATTACCTCATAATTCCTCTGAATTCCTGACTTTGTTCACTCGAAAAAGAAAATTCGCTCCATTTTCTATCGCATACACACAAGCACCGATACGCTCGGATGAAAAAAAGAAACGTGTACTGAACGATATATATTTTCAGGGTCGTATGTCGGACCGTCCATACCGCTGGCACCGGCCAACGTCGCGGCCAACGGTGGAGGATCGCCTCTGCGTCCGAGAACGAGTCCTCCACCGCCGCCGCCGCCGACGCAGGAAAGTGCCAACGATAATTCGCAGACGAATCATCATCAGGTACGTGGCGATAAAGCGACGCTGCAATTATCACCCGGTCGATCCATTCAGGACGGACGTACTTATGTATATTCGTACTCTTGCATTTAACGAATGCCTTAGGCGAGCTTAATTGGCTTGAAAATCTGACGACACTTGCTCTTTTAGAGCTCAGCGAACGGACCGTCACCGATGGCCGCCCTAATGTCGGTCGCTGACAATCTGACCTCGCCGGAACCTGTGCCGCAGCCGCCGAACAACCCAAGTCCCACCAACAGAAGTCCGCCGACAGCCACAACCCCTCAACAAGCACGCAGCGCTTCTAGGGGCTCTCAGCACAGCCCGAACAGTTCAGACAGTTATGGTAATATATATATATTGTCCGGCTTTTGTGTCTTATCTTGCGATAGAAGCAATATTATCCGCGTCTTTGTAGATTACAAACCCACGTCTTATCGGCTATAGTGTCAATTAATATCGTTAAGGGTTTTGGAAAAAAAATGTTTAACGCGTTTAAAATGAAGCTTCTAACGAAAGGCTAGAGCATAAAGAACGACAACCGCGTTAATCTGCAGGCTCCACAGGCAGACGGCCCAGTAGTTCAAGGCAGGTGTCCTCGACAACCGTGACGACATCATCCGAGGGCGCGGTTGCTCAAGCTGCCGGCGCTGAACCGGTCTCGGCACCGACTCTCAAGTGTACGCTATGCCAGGAACGTCTAGAGGACACGCACTTTGTTCAATGTCCCAGCGTGCCGCATCACAAGTTTTGCTTCCCGTGCAGTCGGGACAGCATAAAGAGACAGGGTGCTGGATCCGAGGTAAGTTCTTCGGTGCTTGTTACCGCTTCTTTGGACGCTGATCGCGTATACGTCACGATGGCTCATCGACGGTTTCCGTTCTTGATCGTTTCAGGTTTATTGTCCGAGTGGCGAGAAATGCCCGCTGGCGAACAGCCAAGTACCGTGGGCCTTCATGCAGGGCGAGATAGCCACCATTTTGGGCGAGGATACCGCGGGTACCGGGCTCAAGGTCAAGAAGGAGAGAGAAACTTAAAGACCCTCTTTCAATGTCGATTCAGGGCTCAAATTTTATGTCCCCCTGTATACCAGAGGGGCTGTTATGGTTGGAACCATGAAGGGTTTCGCCAAACGCTTTTGGTAACGGTGATAAAGAGTCGTTGGCGATAAGCGGAGAGAGCCAACGAACGACTCGAGCCAAAGACGTTGTCTGGTGCAGATTCTCATGAAGTTGTTAATGTCATCCGTTAGAGCTGGGTGGGAGGGGGGGGGGAAGTGGACGATTCGATTTTGTTTGAAGTCGGCTAAACGAACTCGACGTATCTTAACGATGCGAACGAGTACCGAGCGATATTTATCGATTGGTTTTGAGAAGAAGTCTTTGGCAAATTGCATGCTGGCGATCGATTGTTCTGCTGCACATGTACATATGGATTTCGTAGAGAGCGGTTAATTAAACGCCACGGATGCAGCGTATTATTTTTCGCGACTTTCGAACGAGAGGAGCTTCAAAATGTGATTCGAAATCGCGACGGTGGTGACGATGATGATAATGATGATGATGATGATTTGTTGCCCGGTTTGGGTTTGTACTTATAGGCTCGAATACGCCTTTCTTCATTGTCTCTTGTAATCGCGGACGTAATCGCACGCGTTCTTTCACACAATACACGTACACATGCATACAGACATGTGTATGCATATTGCATAAATATGCATACATACAGACACAACACACGCACACAGACAAAATCGACGATTTGGTACCGCACGCGCGGTTCGCATTGTACTTTATTTTTTTTTTTTTTTTTTTTTTTTCGCGCGTGTCCGTTCAGGATGATCGTGATTTTAATTAATGACTAACGCGAGAGGTAGCATCGCCTTCGCGGCGATCGCCGTCCTTTTTCTATTCTTTTGTTTGTATACTCTTTCTACCCTATACTTCGCGCTCGTGTTGTATTATATAATAAAATATATTATGACGGACAATTCTCGGACCCAGCGCACGGGTTTTCTGTACATTATGTATATGTGTACATACCTACATTATATTAAATAAAGCGTATAACTAAAAAGAAAAAAAATTTTTAACGATTTTTAAGTGTACAAAAGTCTCTATGTATTCGTTTTTGCGTTTCTCTCTCTCTCTCTCTCTCTCTCTCTCTCTCTCTATTTCTCTCTGTGTCTTATTAAATTATTATTATCCTTTTCACTTCTCTCTTTCTCCGCGTCTCTCTTCTTTTCGCTCTTTTCCTTCTCTTTGTTCTCGCGAACGAAGTTGTACGCTGTCATTTCTCCGAAAGACTTACTTTTTTTTTTTCTGTGCGTAGAGACACGCGACGCGTTTCCCTTTCTCTATTTTTCGGTTTCCCGCTCGCGAGGGTACGCGACGTTGCGTTTTTTATTCGCGTTCTTCACAATAATCGCGCTCGTCCGGTCTTTCGGGGGGGGGGGGAGGGGGGGGGGGAGAAATAAGTAAAATAAAAAAAAAGTAGAAAAGAGTCACGCGAGACACGTGAGCACACATCGCGTCATCCAGAGTCACTCGTATAAAAGCGGATTATATAATATAATAATGTTCGACTGTGCAACGCGTCCACTTTCGCCTTTAGTTTATGCGCTAGACCTTAAGTCGAGGGCATTTTGGTTTTTCATTTTCACCGATGAAAAAGGCACGCCCGTCAAAATAGGAACCACATACTCGCTATGTCTAAAAAATAAAAAAAAAAAAGTGAAGGGAGAAAAAGGCAGGCAGGCAGGCAGAGACACTCGCTGAACGCGCCCGACTGGGATTTTTTCTCTTTCGAGCGAGATCGTCTCGCGCGAAAAAGAGAGACCCGGGCGTTGTATCCTTTTGTATATATTTGTACAAAAACAGATCGGCACACGGTGAAGTCGGAGGAAGGGAGTTCGGTTGTCGGGAAGTTGTCGCGGGGGAAAAGTAGAAAATAAAAAGAGACACATACATATATACACAAAAACACACACAACTGTCGCGCCTCGTTGCGTTACGGATGATTCGAGATACCGCTTTCTCGATTTATAGGGCGATGGGTGACGTCTCGCGCGACAGAGCGACATCCGCTTTTAAAAGCGCGTACGAGACTTGGGTAACGTTATCGTTCATGGGCGTCCGCAAGATTTTTTCCAGGGAGGGGCATAATTACATTTTTGTTCTTAATTTGTTTAAATTTTATTTTTTTTTTGGCAAAATTGATTTTGACGTAACTAGCAATTTTATTCGATACTTTCGCGAAGTTTCGATCATTTGGTTGTGGTCCTTATCAAGTGAGAATTTCATCAATTAAAATGAGATTAACGCGACATAAAACCGATCTTATTTAAAATTAATAGTTAAAAGAGGAACACGTCCCATCGCTATGATGTTTCGTCGTTGACGAAATCAATTTAAGATCGGTTTTATGTTACGTTAATCTCATTTTAATTGATGGAACTCTCACTTGATAAGGACCACAACCAAATGGTCGAAACGTCGTGAAAGTATTGAATAAAATGCTAGTCGAAATCAATTTTGCCAAGTTTATTTTCACCATTAGCGTCCAATATTAATTTTAATTGATTTAATTTTTTTATTGTGTTATTTTCATTTTTTATATATTATATTTTATATATTATATTAAATATGCAAATAAATTCCGGTTTATCCAAAAGAGAGCAAATGCTTAATTTTTTTATAGATTGAGGGGGCCAACCTCGTCTCCTTTCAACCCCCTCCTGCGCACGCCCATGTTATCGTTATATCATATCGCGTTATGTCATATCGCCGAGTAGTTATCGATGACATTTTTTGTCGCGTAATTACGCACGATCAAAAACCCGAGAGGTAAAAGGAATGTAAAAAAAGAGTTATATATAGACACACATTTTTTCTGTCCTTTTATGTATTACACTATATAAAAATAAAAATAAAAAAATCTTCCTTGTACGCGATAACGTTGCGAGTCTAAAAACGCTTTTAGCTCGCGCGAGAACCGACGATGTACAGACGAGGGGAGAGTGTTCGATGGATAATATACTTATTACAGCTGATATCTTTCTTGAGTCGAGTCCTCCGGGTCGGAAGGACGGCTTCTCTATCTCTCGGAGAAGGTACCTTCGGACTCGGCCAGGACTCCTCGCGGGTGACAAGAGTAGGCGTGAACACACCTCTGTTTTTTCTCGCACGTGCGGGCCCCCCTTTTAACGTACTAAATCCGTAACAAATGTTTATGTACCGTAAACGAGAGAGCATCTCTCTCTTGAGAGAGAGAGAGGCTTGGTCGGTCGTCGCGTATCTGTCATCCCTTCGCGCGTCACGTGCTCTCACGATATATATTATTATTATTATTATTGTTATTATTATTATTATTATTATTAATATTATTATTATTATTATTATATAAATATATAATCCGTTGCATCTCGGTCTCCCGGTCTTTTTTCCAGAGTAACACACAATTCCGAATAAGGAATCTTATTGCATTATCTTGTTCGTTTCTCGATCTTCTCGATCTCCACGTAATGACACTTTCTTATTGTATTTGAACTTTGCAAATTGTTTGCCGATTATACGGATATCGAGGTTTTTGCTTGATGTCTAGTTCTCTCTTTCTCTGTCTGTCTTTATTATTATTATTGTTGTTTGTCGTTGATCCAATCGGGGAATCGAGACGCACGAGAAGCAAAGTACGAAGCGATATCATCTCGCCGATTGTAGTAATTATTATTACGGAATTGCGATGACTTTGTGCAACTTCGATTTCGTTGTCGACGACCAGGCCGAAGCCGCGTCTCTCGGGTTTTTTCTTTTTTCCCCGAGAGAGGGACGATGCTCTCCTCCGTTCGCGAGAGTAAACGAAGGAAACTCTCGCGTCTTTATCGTAATTCGCGTTCCGTTTGTCTCTCTTTTCGTCTCCTTTTCTTTCTATTTTTTTTAAACGACTCGTATAGCTACGCAGATACACGAAAAAATCGAAGAGATATTGACGAAACAATACGTCGAATAGCAATTGTAGTAGTGGATAATGAAAATTTTCTAGTATACCGTACCTCGAGGAACGTGTAACATTGTACTGTTTATCGTATGTATGCAACAAGCAAAAAACAAAATATATGTGTTGATGTGACAGAATGATGAGTTTCTTTTTTTCTCACAATCACATGTCCTCAAGAATCACCGAATTATCCTTGCCATTCATAATTATCCATCTGAGAACGCTTTCAGCCACCGTCGCAAAATAATTTTTTTTTTTTCAAAAGCTGCCTTAAATAGATTATTTATAATATATAAATTAGGGTAAGATTTTTCTCATTCAATCTTTTATTTATTGAAATAAAGATACCAGGGAATCAACTTTTATTTATTATTAAATCTTTTGCTGCAAAATTGATAGACAATTTCCCTCTGAAACTTTTTATTATCTCGACGAGTTTTAATTTTTAATCTTCTAATTAAGATTAGCAGCGCGCTCTCGTAGCAAAAATTTGCAATCTGAATGAAAAATGAGAGAACATTTATTGTTAGATATATAATTGGATTAGACACGTGTGTCCTTTCATTTCATACTCGAGTATATTGCGAAAATCCCAGGTATATATCTATATATACTGCATAAATACTTAAAAAGTCGTAGGAAGAGCGACCTTAGACACGAATGTGTTCCGCTCGGGGTCCTAAGGCGAATCCTCCCGAACCGTGAAAATCAATGCCAATATTCAGCTGGGGTAGGTGGGCCGGAAGAGGGGTGGAACGGGAACAGGGGGAGGAAGAGACGTGGCGGAATATTGATCTGTGCAGACTGTTCCAGACGGCTCCATCCGCGCTGTTATATAGTATATCGCGGGTGCGCGATGACTTTGCGCGCTTAAAGCGGATGAGACGTATAAATTATTCAACGCTCTCGAATATATGCGACCGACGAATATGGACCGACGAACAAAATCGATTCTCCGTCAATGAAATATAATTACGCGGAATTTGCGCTTCTCCAAATTCGATTAAGCAAACGAAACCGAGAGAGTTCCAATCTATATATACCTATTTTACAGGCTGCATCTAAATAAGTGCGCAATATTAATGAATATTTATTTTTAAAAAATATCTACATAAAAAATAATAAATATCCTTTTTATTAGTATGGAAAATATCCACCAAGTTTCATTTTTTAATTTCTCTGAAATTTGAGAAAAAAAATAAAAACTGTTCAGAGAGGGATAATGGATATAAGAGTATATCTTTATTCTTAAGAAACTTCCCTTAATTTTCGACAAAGAATCATCTAAAAATTTTCGCACTTATATATTGTATATATATTATTCAAGATATTTCGTATGCAAAAATGCATAATCGTAATTAAAAATATTTTTTATATATGATTAGCTGTAATTTTTATAAATAATTATAAATAAAAATTAAATTCATTAATTAAATAAATAAATTAAAATCATTAAATAAAAATTAAATTAAATAAAAAATGTGCGCGATATACAATATAGGAAATTTTTTTCGATATCAGGTTTTCTATATTGTTTCATGCATTCTTTAATTATTTAAAAATTGCAGTTGTCACATATGAAAAAAATAAATTAGGAGGACAAAGATTGCATTATTTTTACATAGAAAAAATATTTGGAAAATAAATACTCAATCAGTCCTTTAATTTATAAAAGATAAAGCTGTTGCTTTTCCCTCCCTCTTTATTTCGCGAAATTCGCGAAATCAGTCTCTCGCGGAACTATCTTTCGTCTTTAAGGGTCAACATTCTCGACCGTTTCCATGCATAAAGACCGTTATTATGCGAAAGCTCGGGCGATTCCGTGTCGTAACCGGGGCCGACGAAAGTCGCGCGATAGCGTATAAATTACAACCGCGATGACTAACGCATAAGTGGGGTGAGATCGCCGTCTCTTTTACGATTCCGCATAGATAAAACTACAAATATATGAGGATCCCTTCCTTTTTCTCTCTTCCTCATCCTACCCTTTTTACACGATTAATTCTGCGCGTCGCATTAATCGCCGCGTGACTTTGAAAATAAGATACGCGAGAAAATCAGGCACGTTCCGAACCGTTGTGTAGTAAATTCCTCCAGGTCACGTCCCGGAGATTGTGTTCATACCCATTGACTCTCAAACTCGGAGGCTTCTTTTATCCAGTCACGAACGAAAAATATTTACGAAAAGTAAACGCGAGCGAGAAATAAATTTATACGAGACGAGAATGTAAAAAAAAAAAAAAAAAAAATTGTATATATGTGAAATAAAATTGTTCCACGAAGTTGTCTAAAAATGCGAGAGGTTCGCGAATCTTCGATCGGGTTGACAAGCGGTCGTGACACGGTCGACGCGGTGAACCGGTCCATCGTCTTTAAAGAGCGTCGCGTATTACGTACCTTTGACGTACTGTTATTGATCCTCGAGCGGCTGAGGGAGGCGCGTTAAAGCGGCCGAGCTCCTTGGGAAATACGCGCGCGTTTCGCAGAGCGAGCGCGGAGGATGCCGCTGACGTCATTCGACGTCCGATCGCATCCGTTCGGCCTTTCGCTAAATTAGCGTCAAAGCGACCGGGTGAACTCGCCTCGGCGTTGCGACATTTTCTTGGAAAAAATGCCACCGGATTTTCCTCGTGAACGCGCCCGAGGTGCTGCTGGTTGTTGCAACCCCCCGGGGGTTTGCAACTCGCGCGATGACGCATGGGGGATGAACCGGGGAACGGTCATCCGTGTATAACGCGAATATTCACGCGCGAGTTAATCGCGCAGCAAAAAGCGCCGGCGTATTATTCACAGGTCAAACGCTACGAGCGCTATCGGAAAGACAGCCCTCGTTCCCTTCCTCGAGTCACGTCATTATTTATTATTTTTTTTATCAAGATTCTTCGACCGAGATCGGAATCCTCTTTCCTTCGCGTGATGTTAAGGGTTGGAAACAGATGGCGAAAGTAATTTAATTGATTTAACAAAGAGAAAAAATGAGAACGGAAAGTGGTCACGACACCCTCAAACTTTCCTGGTCGCCTTCCGGGACGATTTGGGGTCTCCCCTTTAAGGATCGATAGCATTGCCTATAGAAGAGACGCGCCAGTTGCAGCCGGCCGGGATCGCGGAAGGTTCGACGACGTAGCTGAACGTAGCGCGCGGGAGAACGGCTTGATTTTCAGTCGAGAAAGAGTTGGAAAGGGAGTGAGGGTGGTCGACCACCCCCGCCTCTCGGAGGGAAAGAGAGAGAGATGTGGAGCTTCATTATCGCCGGTCCTTGAACCCTCGCCTCTGCGAACATAACGCCAACGTTCTCTCTATCTGAGCTATATAGCTTTTCGAGCTGTACGAGATATCGATATCGCGGATTATGAAAAAGAAGGATTTTTATATTTATTCATTTTTTTACATTACCTTTATATATTATTTTACATTTATTTTTATATATTATATATATTTATATATAGATTTATATATATATATATATATAATACACGGAGAGAATTTTCTTTTTGAATTCTATATCTCTAAAAATCATAGTAATCATGGGACAATATGGTATTTTATAAGAGTTTCTCTGATTAATATTTAGCACAATAAAAAATATTAATTGTAAAATTAATCAAACATATTTTATATCTTATTGTGATAGATATTAATATTTTTATTGTGATTTGTGATAAATATTAATCAGAGAAACTTTTATAAAATTCTTCTATAAATATTGTCCTACCACTATACCATGATTATCAGGGTAAATTCTAACAATAAGAGAAAGGTGTCTCTGTGCAATAATTAATAAAGATAACAAAAATAAAAAAATATTCTTGTATGATAATTTATCAACCTTATAAATGCGAAATCAAACTGCAAATATTAAAAAAAAAATTTTTCTATTGAAACAAAGATATGATATATATTAATTGAGCCTTGATAAAGGAAAAAAGGGGGAAAACGAGTGAGCTCATACGTGTGTATATCATTGGAAACTTTAACGTTTCGTTTTTGCCATGATGCTGAAAGTGCATCGGTTCGCTGGTTGCACGTGAGACGATCTGCGATCCTTTTAACGTAATCACATCGTTGTTTGTCTGTTATAATTGGGATTAAGAGCCACGTGCATGTCACATCCAAGGACGCACATCGAACTTGCCAATTGATGCATATTTTAAAGCGCACGACCAACATTGTCAGATCTCTATGTATAGATATTTAGCTGTTAATTTTTTATCGCGATGACTCGTGTACGAAGGAACGATTATATTATTTTTTATTTTCCACTAACGTAACACGTGGCAAGAAAGTCAATTATACCGATTACTATTACAGCGAGGTAATCCAATTTTTTTAAATTTTATACCCCGCAGGCTTTGAAAGAGAGAACATAAAGGATACGCGAACTGCAAATACACACATACATATATATTTGGATTTTTCATTTTTCCTTAATCATTTACCGTAAAAATTAAATTAAGCTGATTTTTTGTTTTTAAAAGAGATAATTCATTATATTTAAAGATATTTGATTTTTGAATAATTTTTTAATTTATTTTTATTAATTTTTATAATTGTAATAACAAAATTAGAATGATCCATAATGATGGAATATTCCTGTATCTGTTGCAGAGAAAATTCGAGTTATCCGGAATCGTGCAAGAACGGAATCTGCTCCACATCTCCAGAAGAGATGACTTCCGTTCGCACGTGTTATTGCAAACAAGAAGAGAATGTATCGCGCAAGAAAGATGGCAATATCACAGACGAGAATCGACATATTCCAATTGCCGTATCTAAAAGATTGGTAATCAAGAATAAAGCTTGTACAAGCAACAGAGAATCTCCTATGAGAGAAAAAAGCGACGAGAAAATGGTACACTAAACGATTTTTCTTAATTTTTCACATTTACTCGTTTTATTTTACAATTTAAATGTTAAATATATTGTTAGATGCAGCCCAAAAATCGATCGGTGGAAGTGCAATCCGATCCTGTCTTAAGTCCGGAAACGTCGACTGCGCTCGAGAACGCCGAGAAGATTATTAACAATGCAAAGATACAACTCATGGAAGTCTGCGCAATGTCAAGTCTGGATTCTGTGCGACGGAATAGAAATACGTAAGTATAGCAATCTTAATTTAGACTCAATAATTAATATTTGAATAATATTCTCTCTAAAGAACTTGTTAGTTCCTTTTTGCAAATTCTCACACATTATTTGCATATTTTATATTTCGTGTTACATAATTTACTGAATTTTTTTACAGTGTAACTTGCACATTGCCATAATTTATAAACTTTCCTAATAAGTAAAATTAAATTGTGATCAAGCAATGAGCAAGTTAAGTTTCCTCTATGAGGAAGCTATAACTGAAAACCATCCTAATTAGCGAAATTTCCATTTGTTTTTATTCTTTTCTCAAATTTCAGGCAAATTAAAAAAATAAAACTTGGATCCATTTTCAACATTAATAAAAAGGATATTTATTAATATCTTTTCGATCTTCCTGTATCGTTATAAGAGGATGAAACTAACAATCCCTATTTGATTATTTATCAGAACTGTTATATAAGAAACTCTTAATTTTCCACAAAGAATCATCTAAAATTTGGTGCACTCATTTAGATACACCGCTATAGAAAGGATCTTTTTGCATTCTGTACTATCATGCTTTAGATGTTCGGAGCCGCCGTTGGACGACGAGACGGAGGAGCTGCTGTACATTCGTGAGCTGGTGGCATCCAAGTTTTATGAGACAAGCAGCTCGAGATCGGAGGGGAACGAGAGGACGACGAGCGCACCTTCGGAGAATCGATCTCCGCAAATTACCGTTCGCCGGGTCGATTTGTCGGCGCCTAAATTTCGGATGTCGCGAAGAAGGCAACGTGGGGATCGGTACCTGGAATACGGAAGCGAACGTGCCTCGCCTACCGGAGGGCCATCGAGAGGCGACGACTCCTCGTCGTCGTCGTCATCGTCTTCAGCCGGTGAACGCGAGCTCGTTCGTGCGCGAGAGAACGCGTGCGAAATCCAGATTGGACCCTCGCTGCACATCGTCGACCGGGAATTGACGAGGCAGGACCTGGAGGACGTGCACATCTCGCCGGATTCGTCCTGGTGTCGCGCGAACACGGCTACTTACGTTCTGCGTCGCTCCTCCGAAAGTCCCGTCACGTCCGCGGATAAGGAGGAGTCCCGGAAAAGATCCGGAGCACCCAAGAAGACGCTTCGCGTGAGATTAGATACGTCGCGACGCCAGGAACCAGTCCCGGAAACCGAAGCGACAAGGGTTTGCGCGACGACGATTGTCTCGGAAAAGGGAGATTCCAATCGAGAGAGACTCGAACCTTCCAAGTCTCAAGTTCGAAGTTGCATCAACGGAGAAGAGAAGAGAGAAACCGATACCAGGGATACGAGAATGTCTGAAAGTTTGGAAACAAATCGAGAGGCGATAAATCCGGTCGTGATTGAAAATTCGGGGGCCGATCGTGAAAGATCGCAAGATGAAGCTCAAGTCAAAATTATCTCCCGCGATGAAACGAACCCGGAAGGAGGAAGAATGTTCGATGTTGATTGTCAGGCTTATCTGCGAAACGAGGAGAGTGCTATGAATGGAATGCCGATGAAGAACCAAAGCGATCGATCAAAACCACTGCCCGATAATGACACTTCGAGGAAAGCAGAGTTTCCTCGTCTCGGAAATATCGAGCAAGCTTATCGAGCGGTGGAAAATTCGAGATCACGTCGGACGCAGATTGATGAACGCTTTTCAAATACATTCGACAGCCATAATGGACAAGATGAGCTGTGCGATGTCGCTGTCGAGGATACACATCATCGGTCTTTCGTTTCAAACTGCATACACGATTTTCCAATAAAAGACATTTTGAACGAGGTCGATTTGTACCGACCACGTCTCAACGACTTGGATCTAATTTTGCTCTCCAACGATAAGAAAATCGAGCGTGTCGTTCACGCGACCCAAACCTTCGGGGAATTATTATCCCGACTCGATTTCGCGACGTGCGGAAATGAAGAGAAGCAAACATCCGGGGAATTCCACCATGAATCGTCAGCTGATAAAGTTCTCCAACTATCATCGAAGGAGTCGAATATCGAGACTGAGCTGAAAAATGCGGACTTGACCGTCTCCTGTGTTCCATCAGAGAAGCGAACCGACACAAATATGCGGAAAACGGACACGATAGGGATGGAGTCATCGGGTTTCACGAAGGAAAGTGACTCTCGTAGCAAGTATTCGAAAAATTCTATGGAATCCAGCGTGTTTCCCGGATCGGACACGAGTTACGGTTCGGAGATAAAGTCTTCTCGCGATAAAGTTCAACAACCGAGATTAGAAACGCATCTATCGGAATCGTCGTCGTACAAATCAGACGTCACCACGTTCTCCAACATGGTTCCCGCGTTCTCCAGCACGCGAACAGAAACCCAGACGTGCGAGAAGAAGCAGATTCCTCGAGACAATCGTCATGGGGATGCGGGACGACTTGTCCTAAAATCTGTAAAGGCTGTAAAGAGGTCGTCCGAGATCGATTGCTCTCGCAAGGAATTTGATCACATTTTCACCCAGATCCCCCGAAAAGATACGTCCGAAGCCGCTGATCGGTTCGTCGCTTATTTTCTTCAGGATGAGAAGCAGAGCGTCGAGAACAAAGTCGCGAATGCCTTGAAGGAATCTGCGATGGATCCTGTTGCGGTGCAAAAATTCCTGGATAATATGCGGAACGCGAAACGCGAGGCGGAGACCCTGGACATCCTGAAGAATATCCTGATCGAAGTTCAACCGGAACCAGAAACGAAAGAGTCCATTGGAGACTCTAGGAACATTAGCGAGCTAGATAAGATTAATGCTGACGAAACTTTGGTCGCGACCGCGATAGAAGGATCGATTCCTCGAGTGAAAGATCAACTGGTCGAGCAAATTGCCGAAAAATCTCACGACAAGCCCGATGAACTTTCCCGCGATTCCTCCGCGTGTCGAGGAACGAGAGAGGACGCGGCTTCTCTTCATCCTCTCGAGTCCGCTCAGAGTTCTAAAAATAATCACAGCAAGGGAATCTCCTACTCGGAGGCGGAATCATTGAAGCAGATCTCCGATATTCGCAGCGATGATGACGCACTCCCTTGTAAGAATTCCCCACCTAAGACTGTATCCGCAAAATCGAACGAAGGATGCACGATGGAAGCTGAAGATCTAGATATCAAGATCGCGGAATCCACGAAAAATCAAGAGGACGATGCGACTAACGAGAGACCAGTCGGGAATGAATCGAGCGATGTTCAAGAAGCTGTGAAAGAAATTACAATTGAAGAAACGCGAGGTAATACGTCAGTGAATGAAAATATTGTACCTGCAAAGATTTTGGAGATGATGGAGGGAATTAATTTGGATGCGAAGTCTGCTGAATCTATTGAAACTCCGAAGAAGGAAGATGTTAATCTCGCGCATTCGCCGGCGAAGGAAGATATCGAAGCTTTATGCGCAATTGAGGAATGTAAATCAATGATCAACTCGCGACATTCCGTAGTTAAGGAGAAGGTCGATCTTGTTGCGAATTCCTGCTCGGCTTCTCTGCGAGATAACGCTTCGTTGTCGAGCGCGAAAAATGGCAAATCATTGTTAAAGGAAGTCGCGTCGCACAACATCAAACCAAATATCACTGTTGGAGAAAATGATTTGATAAAGGATAGGAAAAACGATGACAAATCGATGACGGTCGATGATCGTAGAAATGGAACTGAAGTCACGAGGTTTCTGAAAAATATAAAAAACAACGATGAAGAGCAATCGAATGACTTGACATTGCAAGAGCAAAGAATAGATATCTTATCTAACTCTAATTCCAGTGTTAGTAGTATACTGTTAGATTACGATAACAGGTGAATACAACGAGAATATTGTTAACAATTTAATGCTGCGTTCATTTTGCAATCATCTATTATATAATCTCTTAACCACGTATTATTTTTAGATCCACCAATGGTGCGTTTAGTGCAAATCCAAAGAGAGTAAGTTCAATTTTTTATTATAAAATATAATGAGAGAGAAAGAGAGAAATGTGTATAGAAAAAAATTCCGCTGTCTTCTCTTTCTCATTACATATAATTGATATAGTAACGCAATTAAATTAGTTTATTACATTAATTAATATAAGAAAAGGACACTTGCCCTAATTGCACACATTTTATTGTATAATTTTTATTTCTGTTTGAATAATAATTCAAACGATAAAAAATAAAAATAAAATAACGTGTAATTAGTAGACATTATACTAATAATTGATTCCGTTTGCGATTTTAGATGGAAACCTCATCGGAGACGTCTCATTCCGAGGGAGAATTATATATGCCAAGTTCGTGTTCCTATTCTCTCGGGGAAGTGAGAGTTTTGAAGAAACGCGAATTAATCTCGGATAATTCGATAGATCGTGATAGCAGTGCGACGATTCTCGTCACCAGGAGTATGCTAACGTCTTTAAACAACTCTACGATAGTAAGTATATATGCGAAGAGGACAGAGGAAGAGAGATATCAGCAATATTTTAAATAATTATATTTTTCTCTTGCAGTCTTTACTAGAAAGTTCCGGATGTATTTAAAGAGAAATATATTCGTCGAGACGCATCGTGATATATATTTTAATATATATATATATAATATAAACAATAAATTAAATATAAATACATTAATTGTAAATAATAAATTATATTTCAATATGATAAAATTTACATTATAATAAAAAACAATCTATGTTGATGAACATTTTCTTATTACATCTTCATATAATATGTATATGTTTTATAAAATGATACAAAAGAAATTTCTTTTTCAATTTTAAATCGTATGGTTAATAATTAATATAATTTATAATTAAATATATTTATATATACTTTTGTTTGCATAATATTTTTTGTCTTTTCTATAAATTATATATTATAATCGCTCGTGTATTTATATTATTTTACTTTTCTGCAGAAAGTAAAATTGTCAAAAATAATAGCATATACATATACATATAAAATTAAAATTAATTACTCTAATCAAATTTTAATAATACTTTGCAATTAATAATAAAAAAAAAGAAAAGTTTAATAAAGTTATCTGAAGTCATTGAATATAAAGATTCGAGAAAATATTTTTCTATCCCCACTTGATAAATATCTATGACATTTCTCGTAAACACGATTACTAACGTTTATTAATAATTAGTCATCCTCGTATTTGTCGGTCACGTATTTACTTAGCCGATCACGCGCGCGGCCGATAAAGAATATATAACTTCCGGCGGCGTGTTCAACGTGTGCGCTCTGGAAAGTAAACAATAGGATCAGTAACGCGTAGACGAAACGTGACGCGGAACGCGAGGAGCGAATTGCGCGAGCGAATATCTCTGTCACTTCTTTCGGCGCCGGTTTTTCGCGTTCGAGCGGCCGCGAGTCTCGCGACGAAGGAACGTAAAATCGGAGAAGGCGAGGCGAAGCTACGGCGCGAAACACGGCGTTTTGAATGCGGCATGAGACATAACCGCGTACGTGACACGCTGCGCAAAAATGAGATCGATTCGCCGGGGATCGTTTAAATAGTGCCACGAGGCCGGAGAGGATCGCCGATCTGTCAAATTTTCGAACGAGTGACGCGAGACGCGATCAACGACCGGGGCAAAATGTGCGACAAGTGTGTCATCGGTTACTGGGTGCCCGAGAAGAAACGGCTCAAGTTCAATTGGACCGATTTCGAGGATGTCTGCGAGTCCGAGGGATTTCGCTTGAAAATGGTAAGCTCTCCCCGATGACAGATTGAAATTCCATTCCTACGAAGTTCAGAAAAATATGCTGCGCGGATGAGAGGTTATGTGTACGGTTGGAAAGTAATTTTCCTTTGTAATCTGAAGATACATCATGGAATAGAAATTCAAGGATGTGCTCGAGTAGGCGAGACCGATTTCGATCTCGTAATTACGAATAATTGTAATGAAGGAAATGATTCTTCATGCCATGTTGTATCTTTTGCTCTGCTTGCGAAATGCATTCTAAAATACTTTGTTCTTTGTACAATATATTTTGCAAAAATTGCATCATTTCTACATAAGTGTGTCTTCAGGTCAGATCAAAAGATATTTCTTATATCTTGAAATTTGTAATCTGTTTCAGATTGATGTGAGTTCGAGCCTTGAAAATCAGGGACCATTACATGTTTTTCTACACAAACTGACAGATACACAATCGCATGCAGAAAGTGGTGATAAAAATGTATGGCAATACTTATAACGATGTTTACCTTATCACTGATCTTATCTTATATTTTTATAGGCTGAAGATATTGTTTTGCGACTGCAAGAGTACATTGCCAAACACCCAGATTTGATTGTTATCGACCCTCTGGACAATATTAGAAATTTACGCAATCGATGTAAATCTTACGAGTTTATACAGGAGGGCATTCAGTTTAAAGGTACATAGTTTACAATCTGTTACATAATATTTGTTGCAAAACAATCATATATTTTACATCAATTTATTCTTTTTCAGATGTATTTACTCCTAACTTTGTGGAAATCAAAAGCAAAAATGTTCACGAAGTAGCATCGACATTAAAAAAGCGTAATATTAAATATCCATTTGTCTGTAAGCCACTTATTGCATACGGTTCAAGCGACGCGCATAAGGTATACATTTTGCGTGAAACTAAGCATGCGAGAGTCAAGATTTGAAAAAATTACCTGGTATCTAATTTCAGATGATGATAATCTTCAACGAAAGGGATTTGAAAGACTGTCAACTACCTTGCGTTGCTCAGGACTTCATCAATCATAATGCTATTTTGTATAAGTTATTCGTCGTAGGCGACCGTTTTCACGTAGTTGAGCGTCCTAGCTTCAAAAACTTTTACCAAGAAGACTGTAATTCGTTAAGTACAATATTTTTCGATTCGCACGATATATCGAAAAGTGGGAGTAGATCTAAGTGGTCGATATTGTCCGAAGATGACATTCCTTTAACTGTAAAGCCAAATTATCAAATTTTTGAAAAGATTGTAAAAAATATTCAAGAAATATTTCAGCTCATTCTAGTTGGAATAGATGTTGTAATCGAGAATCATACTGGAAAATATGCGATTATAGATGTTAATGTTTTTCCTGGATACGACGGCTATCCGAATTTTTTCGAGCATTTAATAGATAGCATTAAAAAATTGTTGGTAAAACAAGGCTCTTGCAGACAAAATTTTAAAGGTTGTACGTTGAAAAAATGTCAAAGCGATGATCTAGATTCTGGTTTTGAAAGTGATGAAAAGAGAAAATCCACAAAATAAATATGTGATGGACAATGTATTAAGTTTGGGCGAAACTAAGCTGTTAGAATTAATTACGATGGTAGCTCAGTATCTTGTACGCATTATGATTTCGTCCATACATTTTTTTAAAAGAAATAAAATATTAAGCCATTTTAAACATTTTTCCGATTTCATCTATTAAATGTAATTTTGATATTAAATTTTGGTACAATAAATCTTGTTTGGCACATTGTTTATTTCGTAGCGATATGAAATTTTATTGCATTTGTTTGCGAATTCAAATCCTATATTTTGTATTTTGTAATAAATTCTACAGTACAATATAATGACTCATGACTGCCAGGGAAGATATTTTGTACGTTTTATGTGTATACAATTTTGCATTTCTGCGACAACGTTATATATGCCTGTGAACTGTTGAAGATATTAAAAATATACATAATGAAAAATGTGCGCGAACGAATATAAGATTAGTAGAAACAATCGGAGTAATTGTGATAGTATAATACGATATTTTCAAACGATTACATAATAATAATTGTTATGTTTTTTTACAAATTTGATTAATTTCCCCATTAGAAACTATTGCAATATCATTTTCATTGTTTTTATCACAGTTATATCGATTGATTCTAAACACTCGAAATATTAATAATAAGTTCGGTGATTCTTGTAAAATATACATACATATTTTATTCGGTTATTGTATAATATAGAGTCTGATATTAATCAATTTACTTATTTATATGTACATATATTTTATATGAATAAATTGTACAGAAATGGAAAAAAAAATTATGACAATTTGGAATTTAATTAATCTTGATAAAATAGTATATCTTCTCTCTTTTTTCTGTATATTAAATTTTCATATTTTTTGCATCAACTCTGAAAAATCGAAAGTTATTAGGAAATAATATATTTCGACACAAAAAGTAAATTAAACTGAAAGTACATATTTAAATTCAGTAGCTAACTCTGATTTATTAGGAGAATATGATTTGAAAGAATTTAAATATTGGATTTTGCAGCAAACTTTTGTACTTTTGTCGAAATATGGTCTGGTAACTTTGTCGATTTTTTCTGAATATTGAAAGGTACATATATCTTCAATTCTTGCTTCAATCCTCGTTTATAAATCATCAGCAGAAAAAAAGTTGAATACGAGATTTGCATCGACATTAAAAAAGATTATCCAATATTATTCTTAAATATATTTTTTTTGAAATTATACATTAATCCCAATAAGATATATAAATTAAGAACATCAGTAATAAGAGATAATCCATTTTATTTTCAATTTTATCTGTATACAATATAGCAACCAGCGTTATAATCATTGTAAAGAGATGCAAAGTATGTAATATGTTGTGTTCTTGAAATCATATTTAATAATGTTAAAGAATCTAATTATTTAATCACACAATTTAAGTACAATTTAGGGTGTTTAAGTACATAGTTAAGATAAACACAGTAAATTTTTGAATTTCTATATAAAAAAATTGCTTTGAAAAAAAATAAAGTAGCAAAATTTATATCTTAATTTATAACAAGATACAAATAATAATAAAAACGTATTGCATACCGTGCATCATTATGGTTTTAGTTTTTTTTTCAGGAATATAACCCTTTCACCATAAATCCACTATCCCTTCTCTGAGGATGAGTGTGCGGGAGAGGGCTACCTTCCAAACACAACATGTCGGTACGTATCGCGCAACTCTTTCATATATATACATATAAATATATATTATATTTATATTTAATATGTATATATAGATATATAATAATATTAATAATAATAATCGGGGACAAATATGTCGCAAATCCTTCGTATATAAAATTATACATTAGATTTAAAAAGCAAAAGTTGACAATTTAAGTAGCATCTATCGTATACAGGAACAGAAAGTATCGTCATGTATTGCGAATAATTTGTGTTGTCACGACGACAGGAACATTATTCCGTATTATTAAAGAATAACATAAATTCTATAAACAATATTAATGAACAACACGGTAATCATTGGTTTGCCGCTTTATGACGTGGTTAGAATTAAAATAGGTTTCTTTCTATATATAATGCTTTGTATAATCTGTCTTAATTATATAACTTAATTCGATGTGACAATTCTAGTAAACCAATAATTGTACTCTTGTTATTACTACTATTAAAAAAAAAAAAAATAATTGTGTGCATAAAAATTATACGCTTTAAGTAACTTTTTAAGTTACCGCTAATTACTGTTATGATCGATTTCTTCAGATATAGACATTTTAAAAATAAAATTTAGGATTATCTGCCTTACGAACAGAATAACAAAAAATAAAATTCATTTTTAACGTATACAAGTACACTATTCTCATATCGCATGTCACTTTATATGCGCATTATTATAATTGAATACAATAAAAAATTCAATAAAATGTTTTGGTATGGAATAAAAAATTGGAAGAAAAGAAGAAGACTTAAAAATTGGCTTTGCGTTGCACAGAACAAAAGTTTTTGAAATTAAGTAAACAAAGTATTGTTCTGCAATATAAACGCTACAGGTATCTTCAAACAATATTCTATGTTTAAAAATGGATGATCCTCAAAAATAGATGAACCGAGATCACGGACATTATTGGTATATATAAATACATCGGAAACTTCTTGCATAATATGCACAGATCTGCAGTGTAATGTATCACTGGGAGATATATATCTATATATATTTCGGTATTTAACAGTGTGAGGATCATTCATATCCGTTGTATATAACTCTGAATGTTTTTCCCTATTTTATCTATAGTATACATCTCATAATGTAGCATGTGTATACATATATTATGTATTTAGTTGCCTAGAGACATGCGATATAAATTTTACATATCACTATTATGAATGTTTAGTGATAACGATCCTCGAGTTAGATTAAGACAACTAATGTCCGATTACGGTACGGATTCACATTCAAGATATTTCGGTGCATAAAAGCACAATCCAACTCGAGTTTTTCATGAACGTTATATGCATGTATTGTACTCACAGTATGAGAAGAGAAATGAAATATGATAGGATATAATTAAGTATGAGAATTCGTTAATTGAAGAATGGAATTAGAAGCTTTTGCTAAGATATAAAAGCCTTCGCGCGATTATATTATTATGAAAGTGTGTGCGCCAAAATAAGACTACAAGAATGACGATGGAATTACATCAAATTACGTCCTGATATAATGATTAAATTAATGATATAGTCCCGTTACACATAAACATACTTATGTAAAGCCTGATGACGGATGGCTCAGTCAGAAAATGTTATAAGAAAACTATTTATCTTTGTGACGCGCCACATCGCGATCTAAATTTTCTTAATTCAGGAATGTACTCCATAGTACTTTGAGCAACGATTAGAATTATCGCTTAAGGCAACTTTTATGCACCCCGTGACTGCGATAACTATACTTTTTCCTTTTCTTTGTTTTGCTTTTTTCAATTTGTTTCAGCTCAGAGTCCTCGTCTTGATTGCATAAGAGAAATGAACAGAATAAAATGTGAAAATGTAAAAATTTTCATATTAGAGCCTGAGTTATGTTGTTTGGCAGGTACCTATTGATGCATTATTGAAAAAGATTCGTAAGTATATTGTGTACATGTCTTTTGTTTGCTCGAATAGATTCCTGTAGGTATATGTGTGCCTTTTTTTTTCTTGACGAGTTACAGTTTTACGAAACTACAGATATATATATTGTATATATATATATATATATATATATATATATATAGCGTTACTTGTTATGTATCTCATTATTGAAATGTTTGTTACTTAAAAATCGTCTGCAATAATATTTTAAAAATAAATATGATTTTACTATCATTATATATATATATATATATATGTTATGCAGATATTAATAATGGAGAAATATTGTATCTCATCATATTGGTAATATTATTATTTTAATCCTCCATTATATAAAATCTCCATAAATACATACCTCGCGTCGTTTATCTAAAATGTCAATGTTGTTTGTGCGCAGTCACGAGCGTTTGCATCTGATAGATTTGGCAAAACAAAACCAGTTCGCGTTTCGTATCTTCTAGGACAAGCGTCTAACAAGATCAAATGATGAGTTTAACTACTTAAGCGAGAAAATGATTCTAAAACACAGCCCTAGCGCGTATGACGTACTAAGAAATATAGGACTTTCTAAAAAAGACCTTTGGCTTCATGTTTCACGATGGAGCAAAATCAATTGCCGACACAGCGCGTATCTCGTAAACATGGATGTTTACAAACTTAACAACAATACTTAAATTCGCCGCCGCAGTATGTACAGACAGTATGGAACAATCCCCACGAATACAACGCATTCTCCGACGCGGCGCAGAGCTCGTGCAGAATTTTCGCCATTTCATACGACGAGACGAGACGAGTAGTCTGTGCTAGCACAAATTACCCTCCATATTATCCAACAAGGAATTCTTCTCTTCTTTTTTCGTACTATTGCATGTTGGCATCCCGGTTCGTAATTTCGGTTCGAAACACGGCTGCAAAAGAGAACGAAATTGTCCCATTATCTATCTTGTGGCTATCAAATTTTTCTGTTTTGCAAAAATTGAAATGAATTTATTATTGTTTCTATCTGAATTTAGATATACTCTGGCGCTAAAGTGCTTTCTTGCCAAAATTGAATTAATATTGTGACATATCATAAATAGTTATAAAATAAAATATATTTATTCTCTATAGATGTCTTTTTGTAGAAAGTTTTATTAATAATCGTCTCGTCTGTCTATCAAAAATAATTTTTGACCCCGAATTGTATGCAAAAACAAAACTGTAATTACTGACATTATCACACATAATTAATCATATGAATGGTCGCTGACCATCCCCACGACCTCATTTATTAACCGATTGCTAAATGAATGAACCGACACGGGCATGATGTGGAAATAACAGACAAAACAAATCAATCTTAGTATAATTCGATCGTTGACATTGCAATAGAAATCGCGTGAACACATTAGCGGCGCTCATAAAACTGTCGGAGATTAATAATCTATTTTAGCACTCTCTTTAAGTTGTTTAAGATAACAGACCGTTCGATATTGACTTTTTTTCTATCAACAAAATAAATTTTGAGAAATTTTTACATGTAAATGTATTTATAAAATTGATATATTTGTAAAATGTGTTTATAAAATGTGATAACGAGACTATAAAAATGTTTTCAGATAATTCTCTCTATATAGAAGATGCTGATAAACATACGTTTATTTGCGATATGAACTTTGATGTAAAAAAATGTATAAAACTAATAAAATTAAAAACAATATAATTATAAAATCAATTATTTAAAAACATAATACAATATATATATATATATATATATATATATATAAAATAAATATATATGTATAATAGATATAAAGTCTATTGCGAGGGGGTGTTTATGAGATAATTCTCGCATCACTAATTTTGTAAAAAATGAATATAAAATAAGAAAGCACATTATTTAAATAATTTATATAATAAATATATATATATATAATAAATAAATTACAAAAGTTTAATTTAATACTAGTACACAATACTAATTTGTAATAAGAATCGTCATTTTTAAAAAACGTTCTTTTAGTAAGACAATTATTAAATACCGATAATGCTAATTACTTAAAAAAAAGTAACTTATAATATATGTATGTAAATTAAGTTTAATATCTTTTTCAAGCGCTAAAAAAAGAATCTGTAAAAAAGGTACCTTAAGTGAAAGCAATTATGAGAAATAAATATTTGATTATATTTTTTAAATGCAGAGTTAATGCATGATTGAATGCGATCGCGTTTTCTTATCGGTTAAAGCAAATAAAATTTCTTTTAATTAATCATTATGTAGATAATTATAAGAGGATGAGAGCTGATTGCGAAGAATAATGATTTTGCGTTCAAGGCAAAGTGCGAGCGCGATGCGTGAAAATTATGCGCTTTGCAAGATTTGGTCTCAAGTTACTTTAGTGTCAGCAAAGTGGAGGCGATAATTCACTATCGACTTCGAGCGGTCTTATTTAGATGACATTTCACTCACAGTTTCGCAGATATTCATGTTGCAGCAATTTTCTATGGTAATTTCGCACTGATTGTCCGGCATTTGTGGTCGAGATGTGAGCGGCATCACGCCTTTACTGACCACATAATGTCTCTTGATACGCGGTCGCCTTCGTAATTTATTCACATAGTAACTAAGTCCAGCAATCACTAGAAGAAACGTAGCAGTGAGGGCTGCAAATATTGGTAGCAAGATGTCACTTTGGAAATTGTCATTGAACGTAAGTCTTTCGGCCGTTTGATTAGAGTCCGTACACCTGTTCATACAAAATAACATTGATATTTCTATATTGCATTTATACATAGATTACTGTAAAATCGTATTATAACATATACACAGTTTTTGTGAACAGAAATAATTCCTTAAACATTCATATTATTCATTACTGTTAAAATAATTATATATAATTTTTTTCATATTTTGTCCCTGTAATTATTTCTGTCTATTCTCTGATAACGTTACATTAAATATCAAAATATTACCGAAAATGTTACGCACGAAATTATTAAATACTAATTGGTTGTAATTACGAAATCTTGTTTTTAATGAAGCATCTGCGTACCTGCACAACACCACACTAATATTGGGTGATTCGCTGCGATTGCTCGCGCAATAATTGGTGCAAATTTGCGCGATGTCGTTCAACTCTTCGCATCGAGTCCCTTTGGAATATTTACAGCTACAGAACGGCCTTCCATTTTGGACGGAACACTGGCCGTCGAATAGGCAGTAATCGTCGCAAACGTCCTTCTCGCATCGAGTGCCGCTAAATGTGTCCGTACACTCGCATTCGGGAAGTCCGCGCTGATTTATAATGCATTTACCGTGAAGGCAGTAATTGTGACAAATCGAAATTTCACAAAAGGGTCCGATGAACCTGTAAGGATTATGTGGCTTTTGCGAATTACTATAGTACTATGGAAATATCTACCTGCTTGAATAAACCTTAAACGTATGTGCTTTGAACTAGTATTCCTATTTTAATATGAAAACAATGTTTATCATAATATATAAAAAGTATATATTTTTTTAAATTTGTTATACTGTAACATTTATTTTTTTTTTCAATAGTCTGCTCACACGCTGTATTAAACTACTTGT
Source organism: Nylanderia fulva (assembly GCF_048542155.1). Lineage (NCBI taxonomy): Eukaryota > Metazoa > Arthropoda > Insecta > Hymenoptera > Formicidae > Nylanderia > Nylanderia fulva. The sequence continues at coordinate 7,399,756 of NW_028190263.1, forward strand.
TACTGTCACTTACCCTGGTTTGCATCGACACGTGCCGTCTGTTTTGTTCAGATGGCCATTGTTTAGGCAGTTTTTGGAGCTCTCGGTGGTCAAATCCGATTCCTCCGTGCTGGTAGTTAAATTATTGAATGTCTCGGCTGACGGTCGTGAAACGGGCTCCGACAAATTCCTCCTTTTCTCTAACATCGAGAAGACTGCCGCGCAATCAATCTTGCCGACGTTGTCCCGCGTAACGATGCCGGCCGGATTGGCATCCTTCTTAGACTCGTAGTACGATTTGAACTTGGTCGGGTAATCTCCGACTTTGACGTTCTTCGGCATGCTCCAGACCGCTCTGTGCACCCAATCGGACCAGTACACCGATTCGTTGTCCACCGCGAGGTAGATCGGCTGCTGGTGCTTGTTGAGGACCAGCAATTCCCGCTCGCTGCCGTCTAAGTTGCTGCGCTCGATCTTGAAATGAATTCCCTCGACGTCATCGATCCAATATAACTTTTGCTGCGCGTGATCGATTGCCACGGCCAGGGGTTCATACAAATTTTCCTTGACGACGATTGTCCGATCGCTCCCGTCGAGATTAGAACGCTCGATACTGGGATTCGTAGTGTTGCTATTCGCCCAGTATATGAAGCTGTGGAAAAAATCGTTGAGCTTATTATCGATTTTTCATCTGTTTCTCTTTCTTTTCTCCTTTTTTTGCGAAAAAATTCTATATTGAAATAATAATTCGAAGCAAAACACACGATAAAAAAAAAATATATATATATATATATATATTTCGTATCGATAAGTTATAAATAAATTTATCTAAATAAACAAATTTATTTAATTTATATAAATTCTATATTGAAATAATAATTCGAAGCAAAACACAATAAAAAAAAAACATATATATATATATATATATATATATATATTTCGCATCAATAAGTTATAAATAAATTTATCTAAATAAACAAATTTATTTAATTTATATAAATTCTATATTGAAATAATAATTCGAAGCAAAACACACGATAAAAAAAAAATATATATATATATATATATATATATATATATTTCGTATCGATAAGTTATAAATAAATTTATCTAAATAAACAAATTTATTTAATTTATATAAATAGATTAACACAAAAGTTATTAACACGAAAGAATATTTTAAAAATTCACGCGTCAGGAATAAATTAATTTTAAACATTTTTAATTTGTTGTGACCAACTGTTTTTTAGAAATAATTAAAAATAGTTTCTTTATATATATACATTTTTTTTAATAAAAATAATTTTCTATAACGGTAGAATTTAGAGGAAATATCTTCTTACACATGAAATTGCATTGTCAATGCAAAATGATGAGTATAAGTAATCGAAATATTTGTATGTGATCTTTCACTTTTTAAGCTCATTTTCAGCTTTGCTTTTATTTTTTTTTTTCATAGTCTCAATATTTCGATGACAATGCAAAATGGATTAATGTATAAAAAATTGCCGTGAAAGCAATCCATATGTAAAATCAATCCTTCACATGCATTTTGCTCCTTTTCTTTTCTTTTTTTTTATTTGCGCCGATTTAAATACATAATGTTAAATAATGCTTTTATTTTACTTTACTGTGTAATATGTTTATGTGATACATCGAATGTTACTAAATTGACTTCTAAAAATTAGACACGAGATTCCAAATATAACAAAATCAATGGACATATTTTTATCCTTTTCTTTATTATTTTTATCATTTTTATTTAAAGAGATATTTTTATTATGATTCGCGATGTCTATTTTAATGCTCGTAATATATTTCTAGATCGTACAGATGCGATCAGAAGAGAAATCTGCATAAAGTAGAATATCATAAATGGCACACCTGTTACACACATCGAGAGCGATGCCACATGGACTATTTCCAGTGAGATTGTGCAAAATGATAGGATTACTTGGTTCGTCGTTTAACGGCACCTCCATCTTGCCAATGATCTCCTTCAAGGTATCGACCCAGAATAAAGTTCGCGACGAGGTGTCGAAAACGATCCCCATGATGTGCATTCCGTTCTCTTCTACACAATTTAATTACATATACGCAATTCATTATATTACGTCATATTACATTTCATAGTAGATAAGCGAAGAGAAAAAAGCGCATAAAAATTTTTTAATGCCATGGTATATTTATAATTTATTTTTGTAATGACATTTTAGTGAAAGATTATGTTCTTTCTGAAAGAGAAGAAAGGATCGCGATATCTATACTTAATGATAATGATATAAAATAAATGAAGAATTTATTGTGAAAGATTTCTTTGATTTACGATATATTCGAAAAAATTTTTCATCAATAAAACCGGTTTATAGTTAAATTATCTTTATATGAAATACGTCGCGAGATTTATGTTTCTATAAATACATCTTATCAAGCAAAAGTCCTTCATTGACATTCGTATGCAAAAATTATATTTGTCTGAATTTTCGTATTTTCCCTTGACGTTATAATTTATTTACATTATCTGTATATTTATAATGTATATCTATAAATATAATTCTTTTATTTTTTCTATTTTATCTATTCCAATTTTGAATTTCTTTGTAACTCACAACTTATCGTAAAGAGAAAAGAAGAAGCTAATTTTTACCTTGATTTTTAATTTATTTTCTTAAATTAATTTATTTAATTTTTAAAATATCTGCAAAGCTATTTTATCGGACTTGATTTACTAAAATTGAAAAATCCAATTTACATGTTTTCTCTACTTACTCTTAAGTAAGGGGGTTGAAGTGAAATTTTTTTCCGTGAGATCGTTACTGAATATGGACACGTTGTTCCTTAAGTCAGACAAATACATCGTTCGAGTGGTATCATCGTATGTTACTCCGGTCAGGGCGACAGCTTCTGCGATGTTAGCGTGACCCGTGCGCGAACCGTTCCGCACGAAAAAGTCGATTTCGCTGCCGATTACCACGGCCAAGTCTGCAAAAAGAAGAGAACGGTCAGAGAACCGTTAAAGAACAATTTAGCATCTAGTTTTAGTTGGCCAACCTGATTTTTCTAAATCAAAAAAATTAAAACTGCTACCTGAAAATATTGAGTAACGCAAAGTACTCTGTGTAAATCAAGATCTGTATAATAATTAGATTGTGTCGATAAAAAAAATTAAAAGAATAATAACTATAATTTATTTTTTTATATTACGTAGTTTCATATACATTTATGTATACGTGCAAAAGGATTGCATAAATCGTTATCGTAGTCTAATCTACAAAGTCGCTCTTGAATTCTTTATCATTGATTAGTCGGAAAGTAATCTAATTATATTACATTACATACACATTTCGCAACACTCAAGATTATCAATGATACTTATTTAAAAAATGAAAAATATCTCTTGGCAATGAAACTTTTACGCCGAGTCTAAAGGAGCTACGGTCGCACGTCGCGTCACTTGAGAATTTGTGCTTTACGTGTGATACTTTAAGCTTTGATATATCTATTTGTAAATCAACATGTATATTCTTTTCAGAAATAAAATAATATTTTAATGTAATGTAATTACAAATTTAATTTTTATTATTAAACATATTTTTCAGGTATTCTAATAACGTATAGAATAAAATTTTTATCTTGCAGAAAAATAACTAAATTTTGATATTTTTTATGTTTATATTTAGCGTTAAAATGCTTATGTATTGATTATTGTAATTAATGTATCTGACGTACGTATTTATGACGTAAAAATGAGAAACCCCGCAAATAGATTCTTAATGAAATGGAAAGAGACACACTGAATTGAGTAAGGTTGTATAATTACAATTGATGACCGTGGTAGAATTAATGAGTAAGATAAACGACACGTGAAACGACTTCTTCAATATTCGTTGCATTCACGTATAAGCGTACTGTGCGATAAAGTATCTTAACTACATATTTTTGCTTTAGTCGAAATATATATGTAATTTTCGTTGCATTACGAAGCACATTTACGGTTTGTCGATCTTCCTATGAATTGTAATCAGAGAAACACTATGATTATGAAAGATCGCGCACTATAATTGTGAGAGATTGCGGGAGCATCGCAGAAATTTCAAATTATTGAAGAAAATATTAATTGTACGATTTGTATATACTAAAATTATCGCATCGACATAAACCAGATCGAACGATTACCTAATTACACTGAAAAAAATTGTTAACCTAACTAAACCTTTCAAATAACTATTTTGTTAATAAAACATAGAAGAATATTAAAATTAAATACAACATTAAATTTCATAAAACGATATATTTGAGACTTAAATACTAATATATGTTCAATTAACAAAATAGTAATTTAGTTGAAAAATTTAGTCGAGTTAACAAATTTTTTTTTCAGTGTAGATTTATCTCAATTTTTAACAGTATTATCTGATTTTATTTTCGAGATGACTGGCCACAAGCAGATACACAATGAGATTATGTTATAATCAGTTATTACGAAACGAAGAACGTTCTAGCGATCTGTCACAGTGTTGAATAATTTATTTATCGAGTCTTGACTGATAAAGTGTATGCGTTTGAATAGCTGGCGCAATAATATACACAATATCACGATACAATTTATTAACATTAAAGAGGCAGATGTCTTTTTACGTTTCCTGAAGTAAACTAAAAAAAAGAAAGTGTAAATTTTTTTTTTGTAAAAAAAATTCGACATAAAAACTTTGATTAAGTTGTGGTAAATCAGATAGTTTTATTTTTTTTCTTTACAATAATTTCATATGTATCAGAATTATGCATCAGAAATATTGGTCAAGCATTAATGGAAATGAGCTCTTACAACATCTACTATATATTATTTATTCGATCAGATATGGCACGTGATACTATTAAACAACGTATATGTGATGTAAAAATATATCTTCTATTATCGAAATTATTATGTGTTTTATATTGTTTGTTCGATTAATAATAAGTGGAATATATGATAACAAAGTTGTACAAATATAATTAACAGAGCTTATTTATTCCGGGTTATAGTACACCTCTTTTTTTATGTTCGCAGCAAGGACAAAAAACTCGTCGCGAGATAATATTTTAAGTAACAATATATGTTAAGTAATCATATATGTATCGACTTCTTTAAAACTTCCGAACTAAACGGTATATAAATCCGTGTTTACACAATGTGTTCTTTTTAACCGAAAGCGATACTTTCTGTGAGCAATACATTTACGCAAGAAAAAAAGAACGCATTTTTCTCGAACAAAACAAACGCAAGAGAGAGAGAGATGCGAAGGCAACTTTATGGAAATCGAGTTCGCGCTAGTTTATTCATACGCGATTTTTCATGCGATTGCACACGTGATCTGCGTATATAAATAAAAACTTGATTGTTGCGATGCAATTTTTGTTTACTTTTCTTCTAAAAGCTTCGAGAATTTTTTGACGTATCTTTTATATATAATATTTATTAATATTATTAATATTCAGATACACATATATGGCGCGGATTCAAAGATTGTGTAATCGCTAAAAGATAGGTATAAATTTCGTGGCATGATGATGCTCCTTTGATGTTTCTATTAAATTATCGGTTAGATTCAAGAGTCTACGAGATGTTTATTATTATGTCTATAATACTAGTTATAACTTTCTGCTGAGTAATTTAGCATACTGTATATAAACATCCAGAGTGATTTGATACAAATCAGCATTATCTAGAAAAGTTTACGATTGTCTAACAAATTGCACCGATAAATAGTTCTTCCCCCGATTATGTAATATTATTTCTTATCGTGCTCTAAATACGATACTTTGATCTTTGACTATAGATTTATTAGCTTTTCCGAGGCGTCTGATTAGCGTCAACATTCCGATATATTACAATACATCGATTATACTCCCAATTATTTAATGCGTGTTAATAAATCGAGACGAGGAACGAACTATCGACTGCGGATTTTTAAGCGTCCCAATTGATTTCATTAAGTACGCTCTCTCTTTTTCTCTGATACATCGCGTAAACCAGGAAGCGACTCAAGGTGCCAACAATTTCATACTTCTTTCGCCACAAATGAATATCATGCAATTTCATATTTTGCGCCAACAATGAGTGAAAACGCGCGACCTTAGACGTGACCGCGAAATAATTGCCTCGAAATACAAATGTTCACGACCCGCGACATCATCGGAAGAACAAGAATGATTTTCTTCGATGGGTATCGTCTGCCTGCTCCCGTTTTCTATTAAAGTATGCGTATGCAATTGCGTTCGCGCGCGCAAATCGTCACCTTCGGTGGCTGACATTTGTTACATAAATTCAGGTATAGGGACGCGGGAGAATGACAAATCATAACGGGCGAATGATCGGCGATATATTAATGATAGCGCGTAAGGTCGTTCGCGGCGACGTTTCATTCAGCTTTCGTGCGTGATCAGATGCGCGCGTAAAAGAAAAAAAAACCGCCGAGCGCGAACCGAGTGGCGTACGTGACGAGCGGCCGTGGGTGAATGGAGTCGGCGCCTCGTGCACCGACACACGCTTACGCGTACACACGGACGCGCACACGGACACGGACGGCCGCCGGTGTTTCTCTGTGTCCGCGCTCCGAAATAATCGGCTGCTCGCCCGGCGCGCTACGTGTCATTAAGGGAGGCCCGAAATTAACGAGCGCGCCCTTAAACACGTGTCTGTCATATATCTTTCTCTCATAAACTTACCCCAGGATCTGGCGTACGCCGCGACCACGAGGACGCATGATAGAAGAATTCTCGGCAGGAGGTATCGTGTCTCGGTGCGGATCATGACTGGGGATCAGCTGGCATTCGCGCGGGCAAATCAAAGTGGGAACGGGGAGGACGAGCGAACGATTAGGCGGGATGGACCAAGGGGATGAATCGTTCTTTTTTCTTCCACGCGTGCCAAAAACACGTCCTCACGCCGCGGCGGCCGTACGCGAACTGATCGCGAGTGATGTGATGAGGCGGCTCGCGCGACTCGCTAAAGCGCCCTGTCGCGCTGCGCCGAAGCGCCGCGTGTGGGTCGTGGACACTCGGTGGGCGGCATTTCATCCCAATAAAGAGCAGAGTGTCATTTCGAATTTATTCAGTCTCTCTTATTGTTGCTGCTTTTATACACTGAGAGATTTTTTTTCGAATTTATCTCGTAAAAATCATGGGAATCGTAGGGCGGTATTGGAAGAATTTTATGTTGATTTATATTTATCACATTACTTATAAAAAATATTAATACACTAAAAAAAAGTTGCCGAATAATCGTGAAGCGGTATTGGAAGAATTTTATAAGAGTTTCTCTGATTAATATTTATCACAATAGAAAATATTAATACACTGAAAAACAAATTATTAAATTGATAAATATTTATTTCTACACTGTCTAATAAATCATTTATTTAAAACGAATAAATATTTATGTTTTGAAAAGGATTTTCTTATATCAAATGAATATTTGGTTATCACAATTTTCAGGGTAAATTCTAAGAGAAAATTATCTCCGTAAATGTAATTATAACAACCCGCACGCGTAATTTTCATCGTAATTATATATCCGCGTATTTGGTACAACGATGATATAACGCAAAAAATCGTCCTTCTTGAATTATTAGTACAGGGAGAATGGTTGTACTATTATTAAATCATACACAGAGAAAATGTTTTCTTAGAATTTACCTTGAAAATATACTAGAAGAGATTTATAAGAGTTTTTCTTATAAATCTCTTCTATAAAGTTATTATAAAATTAATCGAACATATTTGATATCTTATTGTGGTAAATATTAATCAGAGAAACTCTCATAAAATTCTTTCAATATTGTCTCACGATTTCCAGGATTTTCAGAGTAAATTCTAAGAGAAGATTCTCTCCGTGTATCTCCTAAAAAATTACAATTTTTGAGTTATGTTATTGTTGCAGCAAATGAGCGATATATTCTTGAAACAGATGGGTTGACTTTATTTTGAACTTTACTTGTGCGATAAGTACGGATTTATTTGAGATTTTGTTTTTGTAATTGCGACAAAGATAAATTGGGATTTAATCTTTTTAAAAAGTTTATTCTGTGTTCATTTTTTCCTCTTTGCTCTCTTTTTACGATTAACTGATTTGCAGTCCAATATAAATTGTCGATTTAATCAGTCGCGGATTATAATAACGTTCTATATACTGTGCTCTGAATCGAATGAACTGTATGGATCATAAGGTCATTCGGCGAATTTCCCCATATCACGTGCTTTAATCGTTAATTATTGCTGCGCGTTTGATTAAACTTGATCAATGCATATTAAATATCCATTAAATTTTATCGCGCTTAACAACGTAATTGTGATAAGAAAATGTTTGTTATTAGAAATAAGGAAAACTATTTCATATCTTTCACAATATACGTTTCTTTTTTTAAACGAATTTGATTTCAAAATATTTATCTGTTATTATATTTACAGTTACTTTAATATATAGCAAGTGTTTTCCTTCTTCCTCAACAAGTCGCAATGACTTTTAAATCCCACGTATGCTTGAAAAATAAAAATTTTTTAAATAGAATGAATCATAATTAAATATAAAGAATAGCACAAAAAATGACATTATACATAAATATATAAGTTTGCAAAGAATTCCTCTCTGAGAATCTCGCATAACAGAATATTTAATTATCTGTTATTCGTTGCTTTAATTTCTGTCAACAGATTGTTTTATTTTTTTTTTTTTCATGATATTATTTATGTATTTTATACGCGATTCGGAGTCGAATGTCAGAAATGTCTCGAAATTGAAAATCTAATCGATCGCTACGCCATTGTGCGATCGCGTGTCTCGATTTGTGGCTCGTGGCTGACATACGTCAAATTTCTTCTCCTCATTTAAGCTGAGTGAATCCTTACCGCGGTTCTTCCTATTCGGAAATGTGAGAGCTTCATTACGGATTTGGCGCAATTTATTTGACGCGACGCGATTAAATCGATAGACGATCGCTCGTTCGTTTTAGATCTCAAACGACTTTTCAAAGATTTTCTTTCAACTGCATAAATATTCAGGAGGAAAAAACGACTTATCATCTTGTAATAGCTTTTTTAAGCTCAAAAGAAAATGTTATTTTTATTTGATCGAATGACGTAAAATGATCTTGTTTGCGCATTCCAATTAAAATGCGTGTAAAAAAATGAACTTTTCCAAATTAAGTTAGTTAAAGTTAATGTTAATATATATAAAAAGTAATGCTGTGTACTTATAATAAGCAGATTCTTTAGATTCTTTGGATTGTTTGAAAATATGCGATTATAATATCTAACTTTTCGAGTTTCTCTCTTGAATTTTTTAATCCTTGTTCTATAATATTATATCTCGAAAGCTGATTTCTTTTAAGGATCTTTTATAATAATGTTGTAACTTAACACAAAGTTTGAAATTGTTACAAGCTTCTTGTACAGACCTCGTTGCTATCCGCTGCTGATAAGCAAATATCTTTTGTAATCTTGTTATCAAGGTACGCTATATTATTGACGCATGGTTAACATTTTATGTAAAAGTTTTAGAATAATATTAAAATGAGAGAATTAAAAGATGGAGTATTAAAGATGTTAAAATATTAAGATTAAAAAAAAATGTTATTTTACCCATTAAAATATTTATAACATTAGAATGATAAAAAAATTTGTTAAAAATATTGCAAACTGCACTTTGACATATTTAGATAAAGTTAAAATTTAGCTGTCAAAAAGGATTTTATTTTAAATCTTTTATAACTTTAGAATGATGCAATATATGCGTAATAATATTTCGATAATATTTCATTATATTCTAAATTCTTTTCGGTCTATCAAGGTTTATTAGGTCTATTAGGATCATTTTGTAGACAATATTTTAAACGCTTGCTGGAAAAATTAATTAAAAAATCTCAAGAGAGAGAGAGAGAGAGAAAGAAAATAAAGCAACGTAAACCAATGGATTAAATTATAATCTTGCTTAAGCATCATGCGTTATAGAAAGTGTAAATAACATGTTTAAGAGAAAGTCGAGAAAGTAAAGAACGTTTGATTTATAAAGTGCTTCGAAGACATATATGTCTAACAACAATAAATATATTCTAGAAATAAAAATAATGCACTGAATAATTGCGCACAAATTGTAGAGATCCAAACAAGAAAACGAGAAATTACCAGAGATTAGAATCAGCTCTATTAAAATATTCAGCCATTTACTGGATCAAAAAAATTTTGCATCCTGATTGCATTTCTAATATTTGAAGACCAATACTTGTAATTTTCACTTTATTTTTTTTTTTTTACAAATTCAGTCAAGTAATAAAATATTTCTCCAAAAAAAATATTACAAAATTTGCAAATACTCAGGAGGGGTATTTAAATAAGCGAAAAATTTTAGGAGATGATTCTTTGTTGAAAATTAAGAAGATTCCTTATGTATATAAGCACATATACTCTTATATATCCCTCCCTGGAAGGAAGTTTTTTTTCCCTAAATTTCAGACAAATTAAAAAAATGAAACTTGTTGGATAATTTTCCACTAATAAAAAGTATGTTAATATTTTTTAAGACTAAATCTATTTAGCCACACCTTGTACAAGATCATTAACTTGTAAAGTTTCAAAATATTGTGAATGTACTCAAACTCACGGATTTTTTCATTATGCAACTATTATATATTACATTCTAAGCTAAATAAAGAGGGATGAAGAGGGTGCAAAGAAGCTTCCAGTTTGAATCAAAAAACCCGGGTAAAAAATAAAAATAAAAAAAAAAAAAAATAATTCAGGGAATTGTACGAAAGTCTCCGAGCTCCGGAAAATCGAAAATCGTGCGACTCGGAGCGACGACGTGGAGTACTAGGCAGGCAGACAGGCGGCGGCGGCGGCGGCGTATATTATTGATCAATAAGAGCATGGGCGCCGCGCCGTACCGGTGTGGCGCGGCGGCGGAGGCAGCTGTCACTTCCTCCGCGTTTTTACGTCGCGCGCGCGGATACACGCGCTCGCCGCCGCGCGCGCGGAACCGTGTCCCGGCGCGTCCTCGCGATCCTCGCTGCGCCTCCTCGGTCCCATCCTGACCACGTCGTGGAAGCAGACCGTCCGTCAGCGCCGGATGCCCGTGCCCGTTCCGGAAGTATACACCGAGTATACGCGCGCCGCCGGAGAGCGCTTACGCATTCTCTCGGCTCACGGGAAATATTCTACGGCGCGGAGGGGTGCGACACTGGCTGGGGGTAACGGTGCGAAAGGGAGAGAGAGAGAGAAAGAGAGGGAGAGAGTGAGACCGATGTGCTACGACATGTGTCCGTGCTGAGGATCGCATCATCCCCGACTGTGCCGACCTACGAGGGTACGAACCTCGAGGCAGAGGGTGAGACCGGTTCCACGAGATATAGGGGAAGAAACGGGAGGAGAAAGTTAGGCTAAAAATTCTCCTCGTCCCCTCGCACCGAGGTTTTTCTCCTTTCGTCGTCTACGCGGGACCACCGATGCAGACCTTACGGAAAAAAAACAGTCCGTGCAAGTGTGAGTAGAGAGCGGATTCTCGCTCCGACTCGCGAGTCTCTCCTCTTCACTGCGATATCATATTTATTTAATATATAGATTTGTGTTGCGAATTTTTTTCCTCGCGAAGAATCTCATAAATTCTTTGTCGAGTCGTTTCCCAATTTCCCCGACGAGTCGGGCTCGTCGGCGCTTCTGGTACCACCCTGTAGATACATTAGGGGTGGTTAGGGGCGCGTAATATGGCTTCCCACGTATATGTATTAGAGGGACAGGGTCGCGTCTCGCATCGGGAGATCTGGCTACGCAATTGCGACGCATCATCTCGCATGATGCGTGACGCACGCGACACCGAAGGTCGCGAAAAATCATCTCGCGTTAGCCTCGAATTTGCTCGTGCGAAAAGCGAAAGTTCTCCCCCTCGTTTACCATTCGAGCGAATTCCTCGTCGGCTTCGATCACACGATTGTCGGCTCCCCATAAGATGTCGACAGCTGTGTCGTGCGCGTGTTCGAGATTACTACTGAATTTTTCTGGAGGGCAGCGCGAAAATGCATTCGTCTCCTTATTTTCTCTTTTACGTTCATTATTTTCGCGAGCTAAAAAAATTATTGCGTGGGGAAGAAGTTGAGAGACAGCTGGAAATTATTCTACAGCGAGGGTATCTTGTTAATTTTTCGCGGAGGGATGTTAATTTGTCGGTATTACCTATATTCTCGTTAATACATAATTTAAAGACGTTGATGGTTTAGTAATTACGAGTTGTGTAATATAAGTATCGAATATGAGGTATTGATCATATTTCCAATATAGGAAATACGAGAACGCAAAAGTGGAATTAAATGAATTGTAAAAAAAAAAAAATGCAAGTCATAATCATTACATATATGTTTTTTAAGTAGATCGGCTTCCTGTTGAGTGACGTTAATCACAGCAATTTATTATTCACATATTTTTTTCTCCGATTACATGACTTTTCGCAATAATTACGATCTTCGTCTTATGTAATATTTTATACGATATCATCAGGATATCCTGATGAATAAAAAGGTCAGTTTCGAATCGAGCCGGACCCCTTCGATCTGATTTTTTTTTTTTAATGAAAATGTCAAAGGTGATCATAGTTTGTCGCGACACAATTTTTTCACGTGACGATGCAAAGTTCTTTGCCACGTCCGAGTGCTCCATTATTGCGTATCTCGTTGCACAGTATATAAATTATATAAAAATACAAATTACATTGATATTAAAAAAATTAACAGAATATATTGAAAAAAAAAAAAAATTATAAATAAAATCAATATTCGGTAATTAAATGAGAGAGAAAGAGAAAAGTTCCAGAAATATCAATATTTGCAAATTTGAAGCTAGAATCTCTGTGGAAACAATTTTTTCTTAGCTACAATGTGCGAGAGAGAGAGAGAGAAGAATTTATTGTTTTTTTATTAAAAAAAAAAATGATAAAAAAAATTCGATTCCAGTCCTCGCTTTATTCGATTGCTTTATCGTCTCGTCTCGCGGTTCGCAATAATAATTGTTGTGAAATAGAGGTGCGGGATACAAAACGGGACCAAGTGCAGGTCGCATCTGGCACAAAAAGTAAGAGAAGCAAGGAACCCGGAGCGCGTGAAGGAGTCTCGATGGATCGGCACCGAACGAAATATATATTATCGAGGGCCGACAGTTGGCATTCTCCACTCGAAATCGACGAGCACCTTCTGAACAAACGCGACGACAGGCTTCGATCATTAAAATCGTAGGGGTAGCGAGAGAAGTCTCGAAGCGCGAGAGAGAAAGAGGGAAAGTCATGATGGATCGGCGCCTCTCGAATTTTTTATTGTTCTTTCTCTTAGAATTTATCCTGAAAATCATATGGTAATCGTGGGCCAATACTGGGAGAATTTTAAATTTCTCCGATTAATATTATCGCAACATAAAATAGTAAGAATAAAAAATTTAATTTACTAAATTTTACTTAAAAAGTTATTAAATGAATAATTATATTTATTTCAATACTGTCAAATAATTCATTTATTTGAAACAACTAAATATTTATCTCCTTTGAAAGGCAGTATTGAGATAAATATTTATGCGAATTCAATACATTTATTATTAATTTTATATTATAATAAAATTAATCGAACATATTTTATATCTTATTGTGGTAAAAATATTTAATTAAAGAAACTCTTATATAAAAATTCTTCTAATATTGTCTCATAATTAGCATGATTTTCAGGATAAATTCTAAGAGAAACTTCTCTCTGTGTATATTTGAACATATATCTTCATCGAAATCGACTATCCGTAGTACAGTTAATATATAAATATTCTCGCGAATAGCGATAAAAAAAGAAAAATATTCAGAACAATATTTACAATTTATACAATACATTATAATTGAAATTAATTACGTTTGCTAATTATCGAAACCGCGACGTTATAACGCATGTAGCTCCGGTTTGCCGGATATATCAAACACTTGGACATTGTACGACAATATTACTTCCATTACTAAAACACAATTACAAATGACATGCATTATTACGGCAGCTAAGCTGTAAATAGGTATCCGACCCAATTATCGGCTTCCGTTCCGAGCTATTAATTTTAACGCTCTTCTTCGTTGACGGGGGATCATTCTCGAGAGCGGAGTTCTCTCTCTCTCTCTCATTTTATAGTCCCGGGGCCGGTCGAATTGATTGCACGGACGATCGATTATCGGTTTAATGCATTCGGAAGGTCCACCTCGTGGACCCCCATGGCTCCAAATACGATCATTCGATCCGAGCCTCGTTCACGAGAGACTGAATCGGGCCCACACGTCGTGACATCACAATAAGAGCTTCTCTTTTCTTGTGTTTAGCAATGCTTTCACGTCACTTTGGCGACTGGTGCGGAATAAAAAACAATTCGCGGAAAACAACTTGAAACTTGTGACCAAGAAGCGGTAAAACTACTCCACTTCAGATCGTGGATCGTTTAACTTTAGATAACTTTATTCCGAGCTTTGTTTCAATGTGACACGTAAGCTTACTTTCTAAAGTGTTATTGCGCTAATAAATCGATATAAAATAAATATCGAAATTTTGTGTAAAATTCTATTATTTATATTTCTGGTATTTTTTCATCTGTTTTATAAAGAGATAATTGGAATCAATTAGAATTGTACGATATTTATTTATAATTCACGTCTTTAATGAATTGAATTCGATTAATTTCTCCAGGTCTTGTTTATAGAGTAATAAAATGTTTTCGTTATTTCACATCAGTCAAGAATGATCCACGTAAGCTACTTTCTAAAATCTTGCACTATTAATAAATCGATACAAAATAAATAGAAATTGTGTGCAAAAATCTATTACGTATATATCTGGTATTTTTCATCTGTTTCATAAAGGGGAGAAAAATGCAGCAAATTTACACATGACACAAATCTTGAATTATCGTACAAAATAATTAGAATGAATCAAAATCGATCACAAGATAATTAGAATTATGCGATATTATTTTTAATTCACGTCTCGAACGAATGAATTGAATTCGATTAATTTCTCCAGATCTTGTTTATAGAGTGATATAAAATGTTTTCGTTTTCAGTCAAGAATGACCCAACCCGTTTTCTTGGGGAGGGCGTATCGTTCAAGGCGAAACTCATCGGTATTCTCGAGGTATCGGAAGCACGCGGTGACCGGATGTGCCAGGCGGCCTTGGCTGACCTGAAGATGGCGATTCGCGCCGCCGGTGAACACAAGCAACGAATCGCCGTTCAGGTCAGCATAGACGGGCTTCGTTTGAGGGACGAGAAGACGGGGGTGAGTTTATTCGCGATATTATCCGCGCCTTACACTGCAATGGATATCGGATATCATTTATAATCGTATTCTTATCTTCCACACAGGACTGTCTGTACCATCATCCGGTGCATAAAATATCGTTTATCGCTCAAGACATGAGCGACTCGAGAGCCTTCGGTTATATTTTCGGCTCGCCGGACACCGGACATCGGTTCTTCGGCATCAAGACTGATAAAGCGGCAAGTCAGGTAGGCCTCGTCTTTGCCTCGTTTTAAGTAATTAATTTTTTTTTATTATAAGATACACAGAACGACGTAATCTTGTGGATCAAATCTTATACGCGGAAAGAATTTTCTCTTAGAACTTACCCTGAAAATCACGAGTTTCTCTGATTAATATTTACCACAATAAAAAATATTAATATGCATATAATGAAATTTGCTATATATACAAATTCATATTTTTTATTGTGGTAAATATTAATCAGAGAAACTCTTATGTACAATATGTACTGTCTATTTTATTATGTATACATAGTAAAATTAATCGAACATATTTTATATTTTATTGTGGTAGATATTAATTTTTTTCTTTTATTTTTCTATTTATATATTTTAATTTATTAAAAATAAATTTACAAGAGAATTTCCTCTTAGAATTCACCCTGCAAATCATGCTAATCGTGGAACAATATTGGAAGAAATTTATAAGAGTTTTTCTAATTAATATTTTTTATTATTTTTAATAAATTAAATAAAACCGTCGTTGTATATATAGTACACAGAGAGACTTTCCTCTTCGAAAATTATGTTAATCGTGGAACAATATATGATATTGGACGAAATTTACAAGAGTTTTTCTAATTAAAATGTTACTAAAAATAATAAAAAATATTAATGAGAAAAACTCTTATAAATTTCTTCGAATATCATATATTGTCCCACGATTAGCATGATTTTCAGGGTAAATTCTCAGAGGAAATTCTCTCTGTGTACTATATACAACGACGGTTTTGAAGGTCTGCATCAAAGAGAGAGTTGTCGAGAACACGCACAAGCGATTACGAGCTCGCGTTCCTACGTCGCGGTTAAAGTGTGTCAATTATCGGGAACGAGTAGTCGCGGCGGGGTAGAGCCCACCCTCGGCGGGAGCGAAGTCTAGAATGATATTTGTCCAATCCAGAGGAAGCAATATATCGACCCCGGGCGCGGGACCGTAATCCCGGACGCGTATGTAAATAATTGCATTACACGGAGCCGAGTCCTCGTCTCGCGTGGGAGATTGTTGCCGGATTATCTACGGTTCGCTTCATGCGCCGTTCAAAGGGATCGGGCGAGCAACTTCTTGATATTCAAATCCATCGAAGATCCCACTCTTGTGCGCGTGAGTATCGCGCGATTTCACGGACGCAACCCTTTGAGCTTTGTCCTTTTCTTTTTTTTTTTTTTTTGCATCGAGGAAGAGCAAAGATCGCGCTTAATTAATATATGCGTAAACGGAGAAAATTTTGTCTTAGAATCTACTCTGAAAACCGTGGTAATCGTGGGACAATGTCGTGGTATTGGAAGAATTTTATGAGTTTCTCTGATTAATATTTTTACCAAAATAAAAAGTATTAATATCTATAATAAAATATAAAATATGTTCAATTAATTTTATTATATATAGTAAAATTTACTGTTATATTTTTATATTAATATTTTTTATTGTGGTAAATATTAATTAAAGAACTCATAAATATTAAGCAGAAAACTCATCAAATACCATATTATCCCACGATTATGGAATAAATTCTAAAAAAAAATTCTCTCCGTGTACCTAACGTGTTTAATTAAATGTAATCGATTGGGAGAACGTTGCGTGGGAATGTTACCTTATATGTATATTAAATTAATGGAATGTAATTCTAGTGATATTAATGCGAGCTCTTTTTAATAAATAAATATAGACCTCATCATCAGATATAATTATTTTTTAATCTCGTAATACTGTTATATTTTTTTATCTAAATAATTGCAGAAAAATGTTCTCTCTTTCAATGCATTTACATTTACATTTACAAAATATTCTGTTATAAAGTTATTCACGCAATACGTTAGCGCGTTCGCGGTTAACTTTTTCAACAAGACGCGAATATTAAATGCAATGCGGCGAATAGAAGTTTCCGACGACTAATTGATCGCGTTATAAATCAGGGAATATATTTAACTCTGTTAAACGGAGAGACTTTCGCTCTCGATCGAGATAGAGAAAGAGAGAGCACAGTTGTTGGGGCCCTCAACTCGCGCTCAACTCAATAGCGGCGATCATCGCCGGGAAAATGAAATCACGCCCTGCGTGACAGGTGGCAAATTAATTCAACAATCTTACGGCCTTTATTCAATTTCCAAGTTTAATTTCTGCGCTCGCCTCCTGTAAACGACTCCGGTAATCCTCGCCCGTATATATATACATATATATGTATATGTACGGCGGTCGCGTTTGACACGTTGCTGGAGCTTTTAACCGACGTACAGAGAATCGCGGCAAATAGAGGGGTGATGTTGCACGAGCGAGGGTGGAATGAACGACCGAAAGGGCGAATAATGTTTTCTATTTTTTTGATATTCGCGAAGAAACAATTAATTCAGAATTAACTTTCTCTCTCTTTTATCTTTCCAAAGTGCGAATCGATTATCAATTAAATACATAAGAACAGAATTCTTTTTTTTTTTAATATATAGTGGATAACAAATTATATAATATATAAAAATTATAAATTATATAATATATTCGATAAAAAACTAGATATAAAAATATATATTGAAAAATATTCCATAAAAAATAAAATATTGATGATAAAAAAAGTTCACTAAGAAATAAATTTTGTTATCGCTGTTAATTACATCTTTCGAGAAGGAAATTTCTGAAAAATTGCATATTCAATTCCTTGAAACTCTATCTCGGTAAAAACTGTCGGAGCAAAAATATCTTGGAGATAAATCTCTACTTTCAAAATGATATGTTTCTGTTCGTTTTGACGTATCGCACAAGGTGATAAAAGTGTAAAATTTGTTTGACAGGTGGTGATAGCGATGCGAGACTTGTTCCAAGTAGTGTTCGAGCTGAAGAAGAAGGAAATCGAGCTGGCGAAACAGCATATAGAGCAGAATGCCATTAACGCGATTAAATTCCACGCCAGCGGTATTTTCGTTGAGCCAGCGCCTGATACCAAAGTAAGTTCAGTGCCTCGAAAATAATTGCTGTCATAGAGAGATACTTAAAATTCTTCTCAGATGAGTCTTCGCACTTTTAACTTTATTTCCACGAAACAGCGATTTTTTTATCCACACTCTCTATTATTAATTAAACCCAGCATTAAATAGGCACTAAGAAAAATGATGTAATTTACAGAAGCTGGAAGAGTTGTAACGATTTGTTGCAGGGTGCAGCTGGCACCGAATCCTCGTTTCATCGACTTCGCACGAATAATTGCGAGGCCGACAAACCCGCCGATCGTAAGAGCGAATCCCAGAGCGGCGTGATCGCGGATTTGCTAGATCTGCAATTTGAATTAAACTCGCTGCAGCAGGGCATCCACCAGATGGACAAAATCACGCCGGAGAATCCCGTGCCGTCTACCGACGATCTATTCGAGAGTGATCCTTTCGGTGATTCTTTCGCAAACATGAAGGTACGACTGGTATATGCAAATATCTTAAGAGGATGAGATTGCCACTCTAAAAACAAGCGTGTACTTCTTCAACATTTTGTGTGTGTAATTCTGTAGTAACGTTTTACACACTTTTTTACCGAATTTTTTTAGAATTATTTTTTATTATTTGGATTTTATAAAGTTTTTATAATTATTAAAGGACCATTTATTTTCGTACATTTTTAAATATATGTAATTGTTTTAATGCTATTGTGAACAATTCTCATATGTTATTGTATATATAAAAAGAAGCTTATATAATGTATTTAGAATAAATTCATGAATGAGTTTGAGTAAATTAAATTAAATTATACATTATATTTATATAATTTTTTTATTGCAAGTATAAAACATTGCATTTGAAACGCATTTACCGAATTACACATGTACTGTGTGTTGAAATACTTTCTTACACGCTTGTTTGTAGAGTGTGATTTTTTGGAATTTGTTCGACGTTCCAATTGAATTTAACGCAGCTTCAGGACACAGTTCGGCCGATTTTACCACCGCCACCCTCGTCGACGAAAAGGGGACATTTGGAGAGGCAACATACCGTCCCAGTGCCACCTGTATCGACTAGTTCTAGTCCGGCGACAACGATGGTTAGTAAAACGCCGCCTCCGCAGAGTTCGGTTCACTGGTTCGACAAGGAGGCCGAGAATCTCTTCAACGATAACGAGCTGGTAAACTTGAATAAGAATGCAGCGGCGAAGAAAGATCAGGAGGACGTAAGTGTCGAATTATGTCTGTGTTTCGTTCTACATTTTTCTCAAAAATCGCACACATTCTGATCTCTCGCGTATATATTACAGAGCTCGACAGAAACTACACCTCGCAACACCCAGACGAAGAGTCCGCAGATCGACGTTTTCACGGAGCTGGATCCGCTGGGGACAGGTCTGATCAAGCCTTACGTGGACAAGAAGGACTTCTTTCAACACCTGAAAAACCCGCCGAAGAAAGTTCTCAAAGATCTAGTGTCTACGAATTCGAGCGACAGCTTCCCGACGAACTTCAACGTCACTACCGAGTCTCTGGAGTCCACAAAGTCGCAAAATGAAATGTCGTCGAGGGACAGCGAGGACAGCAATTTCGCCAACTTCGATCGATTCGACGAGAACGAGGCTAATCAGTCGGCCTCCCAGCAGAGAATCGATTCGCCGCCGAAGAAGGATGCGGCTGCGAAATCGATCCATCATCAGCCTCTCTCGGTATCTCTGCCGCCGGAGGAGGTGACAACGACGACGACGACGACGACGTCTAAAGGATCTACGACTGCTTCGGGAGGAAGCTCGGTTCTCCGCAGCATGGACCGAGACTCCACGGAGTCGACGCAGGCTCTGGTAAAGTTACCGAGTCCCAAGAAGTATTTGCAGTCCGTGCGAAAGAGGGATTTCGACATCGACCTGCCGGCCGGGAAGACTCAGTCCGTGGAGTCTAACAAATTTCCGGTGGACTTCTCGGTGCCGAACGAGTCGCCGGCGTCGCCGCTTCGTTCCTGCTCGTCGGACGCGAATTCTCGTCTGTCTAGTTCCAGCGCGGAGCTGGATCTGGTGCCAGAACCGCCGCCCAGAGGCGCAGGAAGCATCCTGATCAATCCACCGCCTTTACCGCCGAAGAAACAAAGCATCCGTGGAGGTACGAGGCCGCCTCCTAGACCGCCGCACACAGATGGACACTTTCAATACGATTTTCCGCAGCGCGAGGCCTCGCCGTCACCCACCAGAATCATCCGAGACAAGAACAAGAGTCCTCCGAGGGACACGAAAGGCCATCAGTTTGACGACAACTTCAGTCCGCCTCCGCAAATGTCGGCCAGTTCGGATTTTACATCCACGACGACCACCGCTTCCGCTTTCGAGGACTCTTTCAGCACGATGATGCCATCCACAACGTCGCTGATGTCCGCGTCATTCACCGGCAGTATTCCCGCTTCGGTTTTGGAGTCCAAGAAGACGAAACCGTCGCTCGACATCACGCTTAGCCAGTTGGCGTCGTCCCAGACGGATTCGGAAAAGCTGGCCTCCAGTTTAGGAATGACGGTTCAACAGCTGCAAAGTCTGACCCTGACGCAACTCAGTCAATGCCTGGCGAGTCTGTCGACGAAGGAGACCGTCGCCGACGACGCGGAGGAGCCTGCGGATCCGTCGGTGGCGAAGGAACAACCGACGGTTCCGCCAAAACCTGCGATCTCGTCCTTGTCTTCGCTGGCGTCGAAATCCCTCGAGACGCCCGGCCCGAATTCGGCTTCTTTCACAACTTCGGAATCCTTCAAGTCTAGTTACGAATCGGAGTCGAAGCAGGATTCTACGTACGATAAATACGCGGTTTTCAGAGAGCTGTTGGAAATGGAACAGATAGAGCTGAAGCAGGAGACGAGGGAGGAGATGGCCGAGTTGGAAGAGGCGTCCAACGAAAGCGGACAAATTAATGGAGAAGAGATCCAACCGGAAGTACGAACCAGCGACAGTACTTTGGATTCGATAGCTTCACTGGCGAGCTTGACTGTCAAATTATCGGCCAAAAGCGAGAACCTGTTGAAAGAGGAACTTATAGCAAAGATGGACAAGACGATTAATGCCCTCGCGAGTCTGACGGAGCAAAAACGAGCGCTAGAAGCCGAGGATAAAGACGTCGAGAAGGAGGGCGAGATAATGGCGGACGCGGATATCACCTCCGATTCGTCCACGGTTCAGCAGACGGAGATAGACGTCGAGGATGACGAGAAGACGCAAACCATTATGGAGGCGGAGGAGAAGGCGGATAATTCCGAAAAGGGAAGCGATGCCAATGGCACGTCGTCCGATAAAGTCGGCTCGGACATCCTGAATGACGAGACCAACGGCTCGTCGGTCGCCGACAGATCCTCGACGGAAGTCAAGTCCTCAGCATCGACGTCGAGCGACCGATACGCCGCGCTGCGCGAGATTATCGGCGAACCGGAACCGTCGCCGATTCGAAAGGACGACGAGGAAATGATGAGCCCGGCCAGGACCTCCCCGGTGATCCAGCCGAAGAGTCTAGCCGAGATCGAGCTGCTGAATCTGTTCTCGGATAATCTCCCGCCACCATCCAGCCCGAATATCTCGGCCAAGAAGGAGTCGATCGATCTGAAGGCTGTGGCGATGGATATCTTCGAGGAGATCAAGATGCTGAACACCGACATGCATCGCGTGAAGGATACCAAGCCGGCGCCGGCTTCGTCTTCAGGCTTCGAGGACATGTTCTGCCCGTTCTCGGAGACGTCGCGGTCGGACAAGGACGACAGCAAGGAGGACAGCAACTGGGCCAAGTTCGACACGGGCATCTTCGGCTCCTCCGACAGATCGTCCTGCGAGGGGCAACGATCGATAGGCGGCACGTCACCTTGGTCCCCGGACGGCAAGGACTTCCACAGGGACGTCCCGTTCAAGGGTAGCGGCGGGTATCGGCATTCTGGTGACAGCGACAACGAGTGGAAGGACGAGGAGGAGAGCGAGGAGAGCAACGGTAGAGGACGAGGAGACGGTAGGTTCTGGTCCGGCTCGCGTCACCCGAGATACGACGCGCCGGGCTTCGAGGACAGATCGTTTTACGAGGACGGAGAGAAGCGGGATCGCAGCTTCCGCGACAGGATGGGTAGAAAATCGCGCGGCGCACCCTGGAGCAAAAGTAGCGGCGGGAGTCACCGGCCGCGCGATTCGTCACCCTGGCACGAAGAGAGTCAGTGGGAGGACGACGGTCCGAGACGGTATCCGCATCGGAAGATGCAGCCTTACAAGGACGACGAGGAGCAGTACGAGCACTGGAAATGTCGGTCGAAGCCGCCGCCTCCGCCGCAACGGTGCACCTGGAGCCACGGAGACGCTCATAGCTCGTACTACGACGACGAGCGCAAACGAAAACTGATGCTGTGGAACGAGGAGGATCGATTCGGCAGTCAGGAGAGTATGGGCTACGACGAAGAGGATCGATGGAGCAGGAGAAGGTACGAGAGGAGACGATGGGAGGAGGACAGTAGATTCTGGGGTAGAAGAGGACCTCCCGACGCCGACTATCCCATGAGAGAGGCGTATTATTACTATCGCGAGAGCAGAGAGAGACCTCACGATTACCCGTCCTGGGAGGAGGAGTACGGGTCCGAACGGCCGAGCGACGACTCGCCCAGGTACAATCCAGCTGGTAGCAGAAAGAGACACTGGCCGAAGAGGCCCAACAGCGCGAACGACGGCCGTAACAGTGACATGTTGTACCCGGACTCGCGGAAATTCGGCGGCGCCTCCAGATCCGAGTGCAGCGACAACGATTCCGATCCGTATCTGCGGCCCTCGCAGCGCTCCAGGAGTCGCGAGAGCTACTGGGGCAGCGATCAGGAGTACGACAGCTGGGTGGAGCGACCTTACTGGTCCGAGGGTCCGGACTCGAAGAGCGAGACGATGCATCGGAAGCGGATAGCCAGGCACAAGACGCGACAGACCCAGAAGACGCAGAGCCCGTTCGAGGACGACTTCGCGCAGAGCGTCGAGCACGCGGAACCATCTTCCGGAACCGGATGTCCAGGTGTCCCGGAATCCCTGGCACCGATTGACGCGCGAATACGACTGGAGATGGGTGAACCAAAGCGAGAACCGCCGCCACCCGTGAGTCCCTCGTCTGGCATCAGAGGGTCCAAGGAACACCCGAGACGGGAGTACGGGAAGAGATCCAGCTACTTCGAGGACGATCTCACGCCCACGGCGAGCGCGTCCAGCGACGCCTCCGACCGTCCGAGGCTGTCGTCCGAGTTCAAGGCCACGCCGGAGGAGCTGCCCTGCGACGCCGCGAAGGATCCGCAGCAGCAGCCGGTCGACGGCTTCGTCTCGGAGGACAGCGGACGCGACTCCTTCTTCAACGGCGATCTGAGATTCGACGACGACGCCTTCGCCTTCAAGTCCGAGCTCGACGACAACGTGCCGGATCATCGCGCGACGACGTTGCCGCTGAAGAATTCCAGGCAGGGCAAGTACGGGCCCGGGAACAACAACAATAACAATAAGGCCGCCAGGGGCGATCAGTACATACGGAAATCGGAGTCGGTGAATATCTTCGCGAGGGAGAGCGATCCGTTCGACGGCGACGACTTCTTCAACTGATTCGTCGAAACGTGACGACGCTCGCTAAAATCCCGCACTGAATTCGGGGACATCGGTGTGGACTAGATAATTGAAACTTGAACGTATGCGTGTACACGTGTGTGAAAGAGAGAGAGAGAGAGAGAGAGGAGAGAGAGACTGGGACGGTTGTTGTGTCGCGTATCTGGGAAGAAAAGGTGGAAAATGGTGGATCGCTATAGCAATACTTGGTTCTTGTCAGAACTCAGCTGTAGCAATTTTAACATAGCTTTGAACGCGACTGGAACGAATATGTGGAAGTATATCTTTTTTTGTTACGTTTGTTTTGTTACTGTGAAATTCGTTCGATTTATTATTATCTCGCTCGCCGAGATGGAGAGATCAGAGTTTATTAATGATTGCAATATTTTTCTTGTATATTTTATCCTCGATTAATTTTGCATATCTAAATGTCCGCATTTCTTGGCAGATATCGATTTATTCGATCATTTAAAAAATGCTAAAACACTCGAAAATCAATTGATGATTAATCTTACGTTCAAAAATTGTAATAACGAAATTACGCAACACAACCATTCCACAAAGAAACTAGTCACTATTCTAACGAATCTGTATATAATACTATTGATGTGTTTAGGATTTGCTGAGACGATGTGAGAAGAGAGAGAGAGAGAGAAAGAGATATATCAGGATGTGATTTAATACAACCGTGTATCGCGTAATCGCATAAATCAATAATTGTTAATATCGTGCGTATTATGTGAATTTATTTATATTTATTAGCTCATTTATATTTATTGCGAAAAAAACGACGCGGTGATTTTTCCGTCGTTTCGGATTTGCAAGTGAGCAATTTTGATTTCAATTGCCTTTTCGAATGAACGATTTTTATCTAGTCACGTGTGCGTAACCGCGTTGCGTTTTGGGAAAGAGAAGAAATAAAACGATAGCGCGCGCGTTTTTTGGGGAGAAATCAAAACATGATTTTTATACATTTTTAACTAGCACGGATCGATTACGTTACATTATAGATGTTCGTACATCATCGACGACGACACGTATCCTTCTGTGCGAGCTCCCCCCGATTCGCTTTTCGGTTACGCTGCCGAAAATTACCCTCGTTGAGAGACGTAAGGACAATAGAATTATGTGTTAAAGACAATTATTATTAATTGCCTTGTGTTCGTCATGCTTTTAGCGTCTGATATATGTCTAAACAATTTTATGCACATATAAGATCGGATTGGCAAAAAGAAACATTATTATTTTGTTGTAAATGGAAGCTGTAAATATAATTTAATATAACTTGCTGAAACAATAATATAATTTTGATTTCCATGCTTTTATAAGATAATCAAATTTAGTTTTAATAAATATTTCTACAGAGGAGTAAAAAATTTATAAATTCTGTATCAATGTGATTATTCGATACATATAGTATTTTATTTTCTATATTTATTTTTAATATATTTAATATATTTTTAGTATATCTATTTTTTTATTTCAAAAATTACTTTTTTATGGTTTAATTCTATTTTCACATAATACTTCTAAAAAATTACAATAAATATAAAATAAAAATATTAAACCGCAACACAATTTTTTATTTCTAGATGAGGTATAAATAATGTAAATCTATATTTGTCCTAATTAATCCGATCTTATGTGCAAGATTTATCGCTAATAAATAATTATCTGCTAATCTTTGCTTGTATAATTTATATTGACGAATGTTTTACACTAATCACCAAAATATACAGCGATCACGCCGACATTTTACATTGTATGTATTTATGTAATAATAGTAGTAAATTATTTATCACCGTTTAATGATTACTCGGACACTCTGTATTGCGAGTATGCGTCAGAATGATAACGACAATACCGCTTCAATGGCAATTCAATTCCTTGTCCCTCCCTCAAAAACTTATATTAGTCAAGACTCTTATGAGATATATATATATATATATATATATATATATATATATATAATCGCAAATCTATCTCGCTGTTTTTACGACGCTGTCACACGACTTCTTAAGAGATCTGTACAGATTACTTTTACGAAAAATTGCGGAGGACGACGTTGGCGAAAAAAAAGTTTATCACCAAGTGTATAAAGTGAAACGTATACGTATCAGCGATACGTATCTTTTTAGCACTCAATAATAATTATAATGACAACAATAATGTAAAGATTAAAAATTTTTTTTAATTCAACGTACTTACATTTTGACAGCTTCTCTGTCGAGACTCGCACTCCGAAAACGATGCCCTTAAATGCACTTGTACGTATTTCGAGTCTGAAATCATATAATTAGTCTTGTCAAGTTATGATATAATAGAAAGATTGTTTTTTTTTTTTAATAAATTTCTTCTTATGACAAAGAGAAAAATTTACATATATAATTATTTTCGTAATGAGAGACAGAGAAAGAGTTGAAAAGGAGATATAATAAATTTTTTCGATACGTGAAATATTGCTACTTTGTGGAAATTCGCATTCAATTAGCGATGGATTTAATGAATGATAAAATGTTGTAAGTATATAATTGCGATTTTTAATCTTTAGTAATGAAATAGTTCTTTTTTTACAGTTTTGTTTACGGTTTTTAATTAAAATGACAATAAGAATTTTCAATAATATTGTATGATACTAATTAAATTTTATCGAGCTTTGACAAAAAAATGATTAATATAAGAATAAAATTTATTCAATTCATGAAACTAAATTTTATTGAGAAGAGAGAAATCTCTCGAATATGTTGTATTATTGGAACTAAAATGTTGCATTAAAACAACTGAAAAACATGTAAAAATAACACAGTGTGCATCTATTTTTAATTTTACATAATAAATATGTTCTGTTTTTTTATTTTTATAATATAAGTGGGGATGATAAAATCTAAAAATCAACATATTATATTTTAATTAATTTTTACATTAAAAATATGTTCATTTTACACAAAATATATTTTAAATTATTTCAAGTTTTGCATTTATTTTGTGTTGTAACATTAACACAGCATGTCTCCATTTAAGATATATATCCATATTGAGTGAAATTATAGCAAAAAAATTTCTGTGAACCATTTGAAACATATATCATTTAAATTTAACACACATTTTTCAACTGTATTGTTGGCAATATATTCTATTCTTTCGAAAGAGCTGCTCGTGTTTAACCAAAGCAAAACGACAAATAATAGAGGCGCCAGTCGTCACGAGGTGACGTCGACATCGACATTCTCAGATCGCGCAATCAAAGTCGTGTGTGTGTGTGCTCCCCATTTCTTGATTCGGGCGCGCACAATGCACGATAAAAGAGCATTAGATCGCCGGCTTTGTCGAAAGAGAGAGCGGCTGCACGACTTCTCTCGCAACAATGGCGCGGCCTCCACTCGGCCGCGATGCTCGAAACACCTGGCAAACAAGGAAACAATGCGCCGTACGAGCCGCACTTGGACGGGATTTCGCGCATTTGGGGGTGCGCGCACGCTAACAAATTATCACCCCCTTTCCCCTTCGAACCCTTGGCCTCACATCCCGCCGTCACTCTCGACTATCTTTTTCCCGCTCTTTCGCTCGATGCACCATAGTGTGAATTTTGAAATTACGAGATTTTAGCGTGAACATTTTTCGAGCACTTTTCTATAAGAATGTTTTTTTTCGCGACAAGTGCGGGATAAATTTTATCAAACATAAATATGTACATTAAAATATGCAACTTTTCTCTTTCAAGTTTATAAAACGCGTCAATCTTCAAAATATATCTTTAAAAGATAAATGTATTTAAAAATCTATCTCAGACTCGAAAATATTACAATGTCCCTGGAATAAAAAGTATTTTTATCCGTAAATGTGGACTCAGTACCTCCCCAGAATCACTAAAGGTGACGCAGGAGGGAAGGAAACTCCGTATAGGAGAGCACGGGGATGAAGAAGAGAAAATCAACCCGCATGTGCTCGTACGCACTCGAGAACGAAAAGTACTTTCGGCGAGAGTCGGGGGCGCGGAACTATAAAATGCAGCGAAGAGCGGCGTGTGCCCTCCTCGGACAAATGCAACTCTGAAAAGCCACGAGAAATGTTTGTAATTGGGATCGTTGGCCCGTCGTGCTCTCTCGGCGCTTAAAATAGAGGGAGAAAGAAAAAAGAGCGCGCGCCCCTCCGTTTTGCTCGAAGTACATCCGCGAACGTTTTTATGATACGCGTTTTATTTTCTTACAATACGATAAGTTGCGCGGAATTTAATTCAATGTGAAAAATCTTGCAAAATAACAAATCTTTTTCTTGTCGTACAATCAATAAAAGAGCGCTAAAACTCTATTGCAAAGATTTGCGCGTTCGGTAATAATATTTTTAATTTTTTTTCATATTTTTAATAATATTTAAAAATTTTTGTTAAATCATCTATAGCGTATGTATTTGAAAAAATTTCTATTTATTTATATTGTTAGATCCTTTTTGTATTATCTTTGTATATTACTTATAAATTACTTGAAAAGGGCCAAAACCGATGGCCGAAACGCGGTAAAATAAAATAAAAAATTAATTCATGCCAGAGTTGGTCGTTGAATAGTTTGTTTGATTATTTAACTGTCTGGCGATCCAAAAGAAGTTTATCATTAATAATAATATTTTTATATACAAATTTTTGTGATATTATATTTTGATAAATTTAGATTGCGATATAATTTCTTTCCTCGGATCGACGGTAATAAAGTGTCCCCTTATATTTTGCTTATTTATTTAACTGTCTGGCGATCCAAAAGAAGTTTATCATTAATAATAATATTTTTATATACAAATTTTTGTGATATTATATTTTGATAAATTTAGATTGCGATATAATTTCTTCCTCGGATCGACGGTAATAAAGTATCCCCTTATATTTTGTTTATTTATTTAACTGTCTAGGCGATCCAAAAGAAGTTTATCATTAATAATAATATTTTTATATACAAATTTTTGTGATATTATATTTTGATAAATTTAGATTGCGATATAATTTCTTCCTCGGATCGACGGTATTAATAAAGTGTCCCCTTACGGAAGAGCGAACACCGATAATTCAGCCGACAAGCATTTTCCACTTAATGACGACGACTTCGTTAGCATCGGGCGCGCCGACACGTGTGTATCATCAATATTTCATAAGTCTCGGGTAAAAAGTGTCGAGTGTTTACCGCGTGTCCTAAGCGAATCGGCTCGATCTCGTTCGCCGGTTAGCCGTAAGTGTGTTCCCCGCCGGGGTGCATTTGCATTGAATTGAATTTCAGATTCGGTCGCGCGGCTTCGCCGCAATCGGGCCCTCCCTCCGTGTCTTTCTTCAATCTGCGCGAAATCAAATGAGACAATATACAGGGTGAACCACGCAATTTAACCACCCCTATCATTTACCCCGTCGTCGTTGCTAGCGCTCTAGTGATCCATTTGTCTTGAATAATTCGATTTCGAACTGATCTACACGACGGTTCTCGGATAAACCCTTCGTCGCTCTCTTGTCAAAAATTTCACAGATTTTTTTGTTAAATCAATATTATTCCGTTAATTCTCTATATTCTCACTAATGCATAATTCATTCAAAAATTCCTATTACAATGTTTCAATTAGTCATTGGTAGCACTCTACAGTGATCCAATCGTCTTGAATAATTTGATTTCAAACTGATCTACACGATGGTTCTCGGATAAACCTTTCGTCGCTCTTTTGGAAAATGTCCGAGATTTCTTTGTTAAATAAATATTATTCCGTAGTCTCTCTATATTCTCGATGCAGAATTAATTCTAAAATTCCTGTTATAATGTTTCAAGTCAAAAGTAAATTTTCGTCCTCAAATTAATTGGAAGAAAAACTTGCCTTTGCTTAATTTTTCTTTGACTTTTATTTAGTTTGATTTCTGATTTTCCAAGGAGTAAAATTTTCTATTAAAATAATTCAACATCTGTTATTGAAATAAAAAATTCACAATATGTCATATACGAAGAACTCGATTCGCGACAAGACGAATCTCTCAGTTTACCGTCTCTGGACCGCACAGATAAATGACAGTTCTTTCTCGACTCGATGCAGCAGGACGGGATGAAAAGGGAGGACATCTCCGGAGACCGATAGAAGTAACGAAGAAGACGGAGCGAAAACAGGGTGGAAACCGGGAGGGTGAAAATGGAGGGGAGAAGACGCGGTTCTCTCTCGAGTAGGAGAAGGAGTAGGGTTTTTCTCGACGCAAAGCGAGAAAACGACGTCTTGAAAAAAGGTGCAAAGCCGAC
This sequence comes from Nylanderia fulva, assembly GCF_048542155.1. Classification (NCBI taxonomy): domain Eukaryota; kingdom Metazoa; phylum Arthropoda; class Insecta; order Hymenoptera; family Formicidae; genus Nylanderia; species Nylanderia fulva. Next base: position 7,430,081 of record NW_028190263.1, read on the forward strand.
AGTATTCTTTGTAGCGGGGATATATTCGCCTTGCGCCACCAAGACCTCTCTTCGCACTTCTTTACCCTTTCCAAGCTCACCGCTCTTCCGTCTTTTTCGCACTTTTGCGGCCGCCTCCTTCCTTCACCCTCTCACGAACATCGCCACTTCGTATAAAGTCACAACTACTGTTACCACCGCCACCACATCGTTATACGAGTAGCGACGACGCTTACTTCTCCGCCCAAGCCGGATCCCTCGCTCGACTGGAGGTTCTCTTTCGGCGCGGGATATTTACCAACATCCAAGATGGCGGCATAATCTTGCCTGGCTTTTCGCGGAGAGGAACCGACGACGAAGCTGGGTTCCTTTGCGCCAGTAAACACTCGCCCTTTCTCCCGTTTCGCTCTTTTCGCGGGTCTTACCCGGCTCCATCTCCTCTCGACTTCTTCTTCTTCTTCTTCTTCTTCTTCTTCTTCAGCTTTTTCTTCCTCTTTGAACCTTTTGTGAGCTTTATACCGCGCGTACTCGAGTCACCGCAAAGCGACTCGCACCGCCTTCTATTTTTCGACCACGACGTCGAGATTGAGGATTTTAGGTCGCATAATGCTATGTAGATGACGAAACGCGTCGACGATTTCTTAATCCGATGGATGTTCCTTTTCTTATACGCGAGGAGAATATTTCTAAGATTTTATGTATTTGATAAAGGAGATTTTAGAATTATTTTATTTTACAGGGAAGAAGAGAACAAAGTTTTGGTATGGGAATATAAATTTCTCCTTCTTCTCTTTGTACAAAACTTTAGCTTTCATTTTTTTACTAGGATGTCGAAATTGAGGATTTTAGGTTGCATAATGATATGTAGATGAAACGCGTCGACGATTTCTTAATCCGATGGATGTTCCTTTTCTTATACGCGAGGAGAATATTTCTAAGATTTTATGTATTTGATAAAGGAGATTTTAGAATTATTTTATTTTACAGGGAAGAAGAGAGCAAAGTTTTGCTATGGGAATATAAATTTCTCCTTCTTCTCTTTGTACAAAACTTTAGCTTTCATTTTTTTTTACTAGAATGTCGAAATTGAGGATTTTAGGTTTTAGGTTGCATAATGATATGTAGATGTAAAGATTTTATATATTTGATAAAGGATATTTTAGAATTATTTTAGTTCAGGAAAGACGAGAGCAGTTTCGCTACACTGAAAAAAATTTGACTAAACCTTTCAACAAAATAATAATTTAGTTGAAAGATTTAGTCAAGTTAACAAATTCCTTATTCAATGTACGGGAATATAAATTTCTCCATTTTCTCTTTGGCAAAAAATACGTATCTTCGAGTTTAAATCCACATATTCGGATACCCTTGTAAGCGCAAAATAATATATATGCATTTCGCGTGGCACAATTATTCGATTGAAATATTGGGCAAATCGAATTAGATTCGAGTTTCGCGCAAACTCACTCCGTCTCGTTTGTAGCTACGTAGTCTCTCGCTAGTATAAAGTCGAACATCCCCGATCGCGCGGTTCGCCCTGGAATTTCCGGAAGATTTGGTCCGAGAAGACTGGGCGAGAGTCCCGAAGGGAGGTGGGGGAGGGAGAGAGAAATCAGGAGGTAAATACGAGAGTCCAGGGTAAGAGGCAATCGAATCGAATGGTGGAACTCTCGGAATCCGCAATCCGCCACGGAGTGAATGGTGAACCTCTAAGAGTTTCGTGAGGCTTCGGAGGGAGAGGGTGTCTTCCACCCTCTCTTTCTGTCCTCTCGGTCTTAGCCTAACCAGAACTCGAGATTAAGACGCGGTAATCGCTGAATCGGCAAGGCGGAGCCTTTCGACGCTTCTTTTGCCGCGATATTTTCTCCGCCGAGAGAAAAATTCCGAGAAGATCGCGCGAAAATATTTTTATTGAAAATATGAAAGTCGACGAATCTTTTTTTTTTTTTTTTGTGTATTGTACGCAAAATACGATTATTGTGTCTAAATTGTGGATATTAGAGCTCGTTATTGTAACCGATTGGTCGATTAATTGAAAATCGGTTAATTAATCGAATAAATAATTTTTCCGATCACTTACTATTTTGATTAGGATTGTTAAATAATAATTGTGTAGCAAGTACGTACAATTTTTACATAGAAAAGAAAGAAGTGTCGAATTAAAATTTATATTTAAATTAACGCGTTAATCGCTTCTTTAGATTCTAGAAGAAAAATCTCGAGAAACAAAATTAATATATTAGTCGATCGGAATAACTGATTAAATGATTAACCGAATTAATCAGTTTTCACGAATCTTATAATAAAGATCAATGAATAAAAATGACGCTCATAAAACACATTAACTTAGACTTCATCGAAGCATCCCTGGATCCGCGCGACTTTGATCAATCTAGAATAAAATTTCCATATCAAAGTGTGTCAAGTTATTTCTCAGATTATTGAAACTCTGCAGGGTTAAAGTGCAAATAGACAGATACGACATAGCGGCAAGACGTCGAACAATAATCATTAGGGCGGGTAGTGAGATTTCAGATATATATATATATATATTGTATATATATATATAACGGCACACATACATATATACGGTTTGGCATTAACATTAACGCGAGAGCGATATTGAAATCCGAAGAGCGCTGCACAACAAAGAAGCGGAAGCATAGTCGAACGGGGAGGAAAACGACTGCAGTTGGCGAAGAGTTTCACCCTGCGCGCGCGCGCGTACGTGGAGTAAGTGCAATAATACCAGATTATTTGCACCGCAAAGCCATGCGTACGGGTAAACACAATATTCGCTCTCGGCTCGGCTCTGTGAACCGATAGTTCGCCCAGGTAGACTCGCATCCGCATCCTATATCGCGGTTCCGGTCTCTCCATCTCCCTCTCTTTGCTCTCCATCCCTTATCCTCTTCGGCTTTATCACTCCCTCTCACCTGTACACCAGGCGTCATAAATGCCGCATTTACCCTAGATGCACTTTTCGGAAAATATTTTCGTTTGGATGATTTTCGGCGAAATTATAATATTACTAAAAAATTGAAAATTAAGAAAAATTTGTTCAGATATGTTTAAATCTTGTGAGAAATTCATTGACGATATCAAATAATTACAGAGATATCAATTTTATGAGTCGTAATCATATCGAATTGCTTAAGATTCAATTAAGCAGAAAAAAGATTTAATTAGTGACTTCTCGTGAGAGTTTTATTTCTTTCTCCTAATTTAAGATGTGTAAATTATATAAAATTATGTAAATTATTAAATGTGTCGGCAAATCCAGAATTGGATATCAAAGTATTTATGAATCCTAGTGTACATCAACGTGTCTCTCTCCCTTTCTCCATCTCTATCTCTTATCCATCTCTTTCCTATCTCTCTCTCTCTCTCTCTCTCTCTCACTCATTCTATGTACCGCTCTGGCGTAATACAGATTCTATTTGAGCTGCCTCAGGGAAGTTAACTTGTGATGCGTGCAGCTCGTCTCGCTCTGTTGGCGATTCTACGGATCTAGTCGTTGGTTGATTGCAACACTTGCACGATGAAAATGCGACGCGATAATAGAACATGGTTATTTCCATAACCCTTGCGCTGTCTCTCGTGTCAAGTTACGTTCTTCGAAAATTGTAAACTAAGTAGAAAATCGCTGCGAATTAAAATCGTTAGAAAAAATACACAGCGCGCGAGATGCTGAGGAACAGTTGGAATTATATTTACGTGATTTTAGGATGAATTTTAGAGAGCCTTCCCTTGAAAGTTCAGAACACTTCCTATTTTGATAATAAACAATCTTAAATTTGGCTCAAACGTCTTTCTTCCGAATTGAATTATTTCAAATAAATGGCTCAATATTGTTTGTTTTAATTATATGTCTAATATAATTTTAAAAATATCTGTAGAATTAAAAAATAGTAAGATTTATTTTCATTATTCCTGAATAAAATACGACCACGTGTGTAAATATTTTATAAACTATGAGGATTAAGTTGGAAAATCAAGATAAAAATACTCTCACGATTTTTCGATATTAAATTAAATATTAATCACGGGACCAATTCCCTTGGTCCTGCAATTTTAATGTACCGTTCGAAAAAAAAAAAAAAACAACCACGCAAAAAAATAGAAATTTACCCGCGGACGAGAAAGCAATCGCTCTCGATGAAGATCGCTGTTCGTAGATCGCGCTCCATCTTCATCGCGCCGCTCAAAGCAAATCAGCCTTCGGAGTGTTACAATTTTGCTCTCCCGCCCTCTCCAAACCCCACTTTGAAAGTCCCTTTAACTATCCCGCTATTTTCCTAACTTCCGTCCTAACCCCCTCCGGGGCTCTCTCTCTCTCTCTCTCTTTCTCCCCGTCACCGTCGCCACGTTGCTCCTCCACCCTTGCAACCCTCGCAGGGTGGAAACACGTCGGTCTGAGCAGCGAAGTGGGGTGACTTCCGTCTGACGGGGTAGGGGTCGAAACGCCCGCCCATTGGTCCGCCCACGTAGGACCAAAACGGCCGCTTCGAATCAATTCGAGCCTCGATTTCACCCCGTAGACGATCCTACGCTCGCGATCGTGCGCCCTTCGTCGTCCGCGAGCTCGCGACGTCCGGATTCCGGCCCGATTCGAACCCGAAAAAAAGCGCGTCCAGAGGAGCTTAAAATGCTTCCGATTTCGCGCGTGAGTCCTTGACGTAATCGAGTTCTTCGATCAAGAAATTCAATCGAGATCATCAGGTTTTCGGATGAAAAGAAAAGATCGATCGATCGATCGATCTTCGTGACTGCGAGATTATTTGCGAGAGTGAGCTGGTGAAAAGATCGAAGGTGGACGACGCTATGGAACGTGTCCTCGTAGATGACGGATCGCGCGAGACCTCCACGACGATGCCTCGACGGACTCCCGACTTGTGCGCCGTCACAGTTTGAGGCTGCGAATCGGCTAGAAGTGAAACAAAGAAGCTGGGCGAGGCGAGAAAAAGTCCCGTTATCGTTGTGGAAACACACTATTAGCGTAAGATAGCGACTCGTCAGAATAGAGTGACAGATAGAATGCGACAGTCGCTCCGCTGAAATATATCGCGACACAAGTTCGCTCGCGAGTTTTCCCGACGACAGATCCGTGAAAAATTGCAACAACTTATATTTGTATCATACAGCAATATCGCAGTTGCAACGTGGTACAAGTTTTCTTATTTAAGCAACGGAGAAGCTACAAGTTTTATATATTCGATGATTGACATTTTTGCAAAAATCCTAGTAAGGAATTTTGTGAATAATATCGTGTCGAACTTTTGTTGCATTTCGAGTCTGAGAGATTACGTTATACCAAGATTCGCTATATAATTTACAGCAATTATTGCACTATGATTCTTGTTGCAAGAGAATGTGAAATATTTCATAGCGGACCCGAGACTTGGTATAATTAATCTGAAATTTAGGATATGGCTTTCCTTAACAAAAAGACTGTTAACATTTAAAAAATTATCAAAGATTTCATACACGACGAAAATATAAAATACCTTCGAATGAGGATGAATGATTTAGTTTTACGGTGAAGAAAGAGCTAAAATTTGTTATCAAGGAGATAAAAAAAAACCATTCTTTCGATAAAAAAACAACACAACGATCTTAAGTCAGCGTTCGGATTTTCAAGAAAGGATGCTAGCGAGAGGCGGTTTCCGGCAATCGGTCGCGGGATCGGGGGCGAAATAAAAACACCCCGGGGTCACGTCCTAACGCTAATGAGGCGGCGATCACGATGGAGCCACGTGCGATGATGATGTCGAACCTGTCGTGCGACGGCTGCGCGGACAGCGACCGGGACTCGGACAGCAGCAGCATGATCGTGGACCCGGTGAGCCTCGACAAGAACGACCTGTCGCCGCCGTCGCAGACGTCATCGAGCCCGGTGATCCCGAGCTGTTCGCCGATCCCGATGCCGACGTCGGCGCCGGCCGGCAGGAGTCGAGGCGGTAGCAACAGCGGAGGAGGAGGAGGAGGAGGACGTTCCAAGAAGACCTACTCGATGATGTCGTCGTCGGGTCAGTCAAACAAATCCAGCAGCTCGGGTCAACCCTCGTCCGGCTACGGCTCCGATAAGATGTCCTCGTCCTTGATAAAGCCGCCGTATTCCTACATCGCTTTGATCACGATGGCGATCCTGCAGTCGCCGCAGAAGAAGCTGACGCTGAGCGGCATCTGCGAGTTCATCATGTCCCGCTTCCCTTATTATCACGACAAGTTTCCCGCCTGGCAGAACTCCATCAGGCACAACCTGTCGCTGAACGATTGCTTCATCAAGATCCCACGGGAGCCGGGAAACCCGGGTAAGGGCAACTACTGGACCCTGGATCCGCTCGCGGAGGATATGTTCGACAACGGTAGCTTTCTGAGACGCAGGAAGCGATACAAGAGGCCGCCGCCGCACTACGTCCTACGGGATCGCGCGATAATGGCCACCTTCGCCATCTGCGGCGACCGGGGACCCTGTCCAGGTGGCGGCGGCGGTCATCCTGGTGCCCTGGCCTACCCCGGGGCCGCTTATCTGTCACCGCCGCCCGGTCTGCCTCTGCTGGACTTCTCCCCGTCTACTCTGGAGGCGTTGAAGTTAGGGGGTTTCCTGGAACCGCCGCCGCCGCTCTACAAACCCGTTCCCATCACGGCGCCCCCGATCAGACAGATCGATCCTACCCCCGCCAGGATCACGACGCTGCCGGCCAGCCACACGAGCAGCGTCGACAAGAGGCGCAACTTTAGCATCGACGCGCTCATCGGCAAGCAGGCCGCCAGCGAGCAGAATTGCGGCGCGTTGCTGGATCTCAGCCCGTCGGAGCATCGGGAGATCAGAAGCCAGGCGTCCGCCTTCTCGCCTCTAGTCTAGGAGTCCTTGTCTCTTCATCGCGAAAAAAACGACTTTCCTATCCAGGCTTATAGCGTAAAAGGCGCTTTAATCCTCTTGTGTCAAACACATTGATAATCATTGCTGAATCGTCGACAGTTAACGAGTCCTCGTGAGAAGAAATAAGTCACGAGAGAAAAATGGTATTCCCTTCTTCGGGGAGGAAGATTCATCGGACCAAGGTAGAGTGAACGCTGAACTTTATCGCGTTATTTATCGAATGGTGATACCGTATATTTCGAGATCACGTTGGTGAACTGTGCGTCGCTGATGAGAGACTTGGCTCTATCGGAATATATTTTGAGGAACGTAGCCTCGAGAATAACGAGAGAGAATTCAATGTAATGGACGACTTGTGCTCCGAAAGTATGATGGTAATCGATATCTCGGCAGATACTCTCTGATCGATGCTGTCCAGGTGAAACAAACATTTTAATCAAACTATTCACAAATATGAAAATTGCTTCTTGTTTTTCATTTATTAATATATATCCAAACAAAAGATACATATTATTAAATTAATAATACATTTTCCCAGTTATAAATTTTCCTTTTTTCTTTTTTTCATTTATATTAATATATTACATTATTATTTATTAATATAAATATATTATAATATTTAATAAAAGCATGTAATTATATTAATATAAATTTTGTATCATTTGGACAGGATTGATATATAATGAGAGACACTCGATATAACAGCATTTCGCATCTTGCGAAATCTCAATGTGATTCTCTGAAAACGAAATATTTGCTCTGCATGCGTTAACCGTATCACGGCAAAATGCTCAGTGATTGCAAGCGATAAGAAGGACGTACATGAAGTCGAAATTCAAGCGTTATCTGTGTTATCTGCAATCCTAATTTTTATTCCGCGAGAGAGAAGACGTGTGTCGTACTTGGCGTAATCAGATCAATCCTAGCATCAAATTCCAGATGGTCGTCCGAATAATCAAGACGCAGAATCGCAGAAATTACAAAGACGAATGAATCGATTTAACGAAGATATATATATATATATATCGGCGCATCTTTGTAAAAAGGCGTAGTGCAATAGCGTAGCATTTTTTTCTTTAACATCCCGCGTCGCTTCTCAAAAACGACCAGTGGAAGTAGATATACATCTAAAAAAAAAATTTTCTCAAACGAGACAAATATCTCTCGTTTTTCACATCATAATAATACAACTCTGCTTGAATTGCAAAACATGATTACAATATAATCATATTAATTCGCTGATGCAAAACGATACGTAAATTCATTGCCTACGCAATTTGCTACAAATCAAAAGCCCGCAAACGGAGAAGTTGAACAATAACGTATACTTCCACTCGTCGAGTGAACGAGCTTTTGCCCGAACAAAGTTCGTTGTGCGAATATAAATTGCCCGCGTACCCTCCGATTCCACTTTCGTTGCCTAGAACTGGTCCGGTTAGGCGAACTTAGGCCGCTTTTATATGGTCGATTAATATCGGCATTGTAAATACGAGTCCCGAACAAATATATGCGCAGCACTCCGGAGGGGGAGAGACGCCTTTCTTCGGTGGTGGATTTAACGTAAAGCCGCCCCCGCCCAACCCCTTTAGCCGTAAGCGGTCAAGTAGACGTTTGGTGTACATACAGCGAATCTCCATAGCGCGATCCGTATGTAATTGTGAATATCTACGTATACCGACGTTTTTACGGTTAAGAAAAACGTCGTTTTCTCGTCTCTCGCGCGATTAAGAAACAGTACCGCTTCACCAAGATTTTTCATCACTTTCAACCCTTAATCATATCCGAATTTTTAAGACTAAAAAAAGCGAGATAAAAACATTATACTTTTAAATTTTGACATTTTTAGAAACCGGAATTCTGCATTCTGGAAAATATGTAACTTACTGTGAAAGAATTCCTATACGAGCTAAAGTGCGCGTTTATTTAACAAATATTGAAACTGCAAGGCGTAATATTAAATTATGCGATATCCGAATTTTTAGGAAACTTAAAAAAAAGCGAGATAAAAAATATTGTACTTTTAAATTTTGACATTTTTAGAAACCGGAATTGTGCATTTTGAAAAATATGTAACTTACTAAAAAAATTCCTGTGAATTAAGGTGCGCGTTTATTTTAAAAGTATTAAAACTTCAAGGCGTAATTAAATTTTGCGACATCCGAATTTTTAAGACTTAAAAAAAAGAAAGCGAGATAAAAAATATTATACTTTTACATCTTGAAATTTTAAAAAATCGGAATTGTGCGTTTTGGAAAATATGTATTTAACTTACTGTGAAAGAATTCCTATGAATTAAAGTGCGCATTTATTTAAAAAATATTGAAACTGCAAGGCATAATTAAATTTTTGAAACTTAAAAAAAAGAAAGCGAGACAACAATATTATGTTGAAACTATTAGAAACGGAAATTGTGCAAAATATGTAACTTTTTGGAAAAATTCCAATGAATTAAAGTGCGCGTTTATTTTTAAAAAATTGAAACGGCAAGGCATAATTAAGTGTTGCGACGAATTAATAGAAATGTGGGAGAAACTTAATGAATACTTTAATTTGATTAAAGAGTCGCACATTCGCGTTCCATAACTGTGTAAGATCGATCGATGTACGCTAACCGGATATTTATACTGCATATGAAATGACATTATTTGACATTCGATTAAAACTATTAAAAGTACATGACGCGAGCGCAACACTTTTGAAAATTTAAAAAAAAACTAATGACCTATATAATTTATGTTTGATAACGAAATTGAAAAAACCCACCCGAATATATTCAGATTAATTTAAAACGTCAAAATAAGCAGGCCCCGCTATCTCTACATTGCGACGACCAGTGTGCACACAAAAAATATGAAAATCTCGTAACGAGGGAGCATTTAGCGAATTTTTCCACGGTAATATATTTTACTAATGTATCATATATATTTTTTCAACTCGTTACGAGACATCGCGATACTTCACTTTGTTCCTCCGCTAAGATTTAAGACAAGCGAAGTCAAGATATATGTTTAGTTATAGGCTACACACATCCTATCGTTATAAAGAAATCGTCTGTAGATCTTAGTAAGTATTGTATGTGTCAAAGTGATAGATTTATAACAATATGTATAATGATATAAAAAAAAAACACACAATAAAGTATCGTTAAGTATATATATACGTGTGATATAATATCTTCCCTCCATCTACTCTCATTTTTATTTTCCTCCTCATCCGTCTTTCTTAATTCTCCATTATGTCAAATTGTAAATACGTCTGCGATGATAATATAATTGTAATTTCACTTACTTTTACTTATATAATCTCGGGAGATGGAAACAAAGATTGTATAAATATGCCGGGCAAATTTGTCGATCATCCGAGAGAAACGAGTAATTTTCTTCGTCACGCTTTGAGAGACCGGGAGGAGGAGGGATGTCGTGTGCGCGAGATAAAGCGATAACGGGGGAAAGATGTGAGAGAAGTCGACGGAAGAGGGCGTACAAAGCAATATCTTGTTTACCCGCTTCTCTCTCTATCTCGCTCTCTCGACGCTGACAATACGAGGCGGAAAAGAGAAGAGGATGGAGAGAGACGAGGCCGCGGAGGAGAATGAGTGGATTTTCATTGCAGTTTAATCCCTGCCCCCCCCCCCCCCACCAGTCCCCCTCGACGACTAAACGGCGTATTCTAAACGGCGATACGAAGGCAACTCTTGTCGCTTGGGGTGACGATATTACATTCCTCGATCGTGACGAAGATAACGGCCGCTGCCACATCTCGCGACAATTCGAGCATCGCGGTTCCTCTAATCTCTCCGTTTCCCTTTGTCATCTTTCTCCTCGCGCTTCTTTCGCTCTTTCTCTTCATTTATTTATTTTTTTTCTTCGCGTATCTCCCGCGGAAAATTTATGACGCCCGAGACGCGCAGAAGCAACTATTATTGTTAGAGGGGGACAAGACTTGCCCTCTTGGAATTAGTAAAAAAAATTAAGCATCCGCTCTCCTTGCGAATAAACACTGGAATTTATTTGTATATTTAATATATAAGAAAAATTAAATTAAACAAAATTTAATTATGCCCCCTCCTGGAAAAAACCTGCGGACGGCCATGATTGTCTCTTACGCATGATGCATTTACATATATATTAAATCGAGAATAATTAATACATATATATATATATATATATATATATGGATAATTTTGTGGAAAATATCGCGGTGCGCGAGAGGACTTAATAGTTTTAGCTTAATTAATGATAACCGCGAGAATTATCTTTCGTATCTTTTTAATATGTATGATGTGCGATCGCGTTTTCAATACGGAAATAAAATCAAAGTCGCGATACCGCGGAGCTCTAGATTGATGTTACATTTGTTATATGATAAGACTATCACAAATATGTTATATATATATATATATATGTGTGTGTGCTGTTGGATAAACTTCTCTGAAGGATCTCCAAGATTTTCTTCGTTTTGTCATTTTTTTCCACATAGTCAATTAACACGTGTTTTACGTTTTTTATATCCGTTGTATAACAAGCATAATATTTGATTCTTTAGATATAGAAAAGTAATCATGTGTATGCATATGTGTGCATCAAATTTATTATTAGAACAGTCTTGTGCAACGGAGAAATCCGTGTTGCAAGTTGCAAGATTCATTGTAAAATCGTTAGATTTACGAGTATTACATTAGATCGCAAAAGATTTACGATTGCGTGCGCGTATAAGATTTACGCGTGCACCGAATAATAATGATGCTACAGTTTACAAAAGCAACTATTATTGCATTATCTCAAACATAGTAAACATAGTGCGATGCGCGTGTGATAAGAGGGTCGAGCAGTCCAGGGTCGAGGAGAGAGAAAATTATAAAGATAGACACATATTAGATACTATGTAGATGCTTATTAGATATCGTGGATAAACACTTGCCAATAATTTAACATTGGAAAAGTTTAATGAAGCGCAATTTATCAAACAACCATCTTAAGTGCGACAATCATTTATAACAGTCAACGACGTTATCGCAGATTCGTTGTGTAATCCAAACGATTGTCAGGTAATGAGACAGAAATTATTTATTAATCTCATTTGCACTGTTAAGATCATCAACATCGTTAACATGAAAATAAAATTATGTTGTCTGTTTTTGTTTGCAAAAAATCTAATTAAATTAAATTATTTTGAATAATGTAGACAGAGATTTTTGAAAGGATAAGTTTTTTGAAAAAATATGCGCTAGATTAATTTCTACTATGAATTGATTAATCGAATATTGTACTCAAACCAATTTTTTGGTTGATTAATTATATACAGAGAGAATTTTCTTCTAGAATTTACCCTGAAAATCATGGTAAGAATTTTATAACGGTTTCTCTGATTTAATATCTGCCACAATAAAATATAAAATATGTTCGATTAATTTTACTACGTACATATTAATATTTTTTATTATGGTAAATATTAATCAGGAAAACTCATAATTTTGGGGGTGAGTTCTAACAGAAAATTCTCTCCGTAGTAATATACTTTTAAGTTCACATTTTTTCATCCCAGCTCCAAGGATCTTATGAATATTTTCTTTCGCTCATTGTCAGACGCAGTGTTGTGCTTAGATGATTTTAAAATAAAATGAAGATGATTTTGTTTGAAATATATCTAGATAAAAGATAAAATTATATATAGCGATTCATCTAGATATATATAATTTTCTAAATAATAATTTTTAAGACTGCTTATGTAAACACAGTTATAAAAATGTATCTAATCATATATTTATTTATGAATTTTTATGCGCTATAATTCAAAACCAAAATTATCTGAAAATCATTCTAGATAATTTAATACTTCAAAATAATACTTCGCTTCATCTAAGATATGCAGACGCAGATAATACATATTTTTATCATCTATATAAAGATAAGATGACGCCGCACAAAGTTTCATCTAGATGATCATCTAAATAATTTTATTTAACCAACTGCTTAGACGTAAAGTCCGTATCTGACAATGACATTACAATATAACAGACAATTAGTTGACGAAAAAAAAAAAAAAAAAAAAGAAAAGAGTATCGTTGTCACGATCGTGGTTCTTCGCGCGTGCAACACCCCTTTAATCGTCCGTCAAGTGTGTTTGCTTCATCTAAGATATGCAGACGCAGATAATACATATTTTTATCATCTATATAAAGATAAGATGACGCCGCACAAAGTTTCATCTAGATGATCACCTAAATAATTTTATTTAACCAACTGCTTAGACGTAAAGTCCGTATCTGACAATGACATTACAATATAACAGACAATTAGTTGACGAAAAAAAAAAAAAAAAAAAAAAAAAGAAAAGAGTATCGTTGTCACGATCGTGGTTCTTCGCGCGTGCAACACCCCTTTAATCGTCCGTCAAGTGTGTGTGCATTCGGAATGTAATATATCCTGGCGGCCACGTGTCGCTCACGTGCCGCTAAGTGTTTGTTTCGGTTTGCATTGTCACCACGGATACAAGGGCGTGTGCCGGCCCGTATTCACGGCAAATGGAAAAGGAGAAGGTGGAGGTGAGTCTCATCGGCCCCCTCCTTTCCTTCCTTTTCTTTCATAACTCCTCGCTCGGGGGGTAAATAACGTGCCGGTGGTTGACAATTAGAAGCGATGGGAACGAGGTTCATTATGTGCGAGAAGATAGAAAAGAGATCTCCTCCCCTCTGATCCTGTCGAGCGTATCCGTGAAACGTGAAAATATTTTCGACCTGGCTGCGCCGATTCTCCCTCTTTTGGCTATCAATCGGGGGCTCGACTCGACTTTTTGTTCGCTCTGCTAATTTAGCTCGCGAGTTATTTCATTTAAAAATGCCAAGTTTTTCACGACACATTATATATTGCGGAGAGATTGTCGCGTCGCTTTGCTTTATTTTAAATTAATTGCAGTAGGATCTATTTAGGTCGATGGTAAACATCTTAGACACATATAGGGATGTTGACAGCTTACAATTAGTAGAAGCCGGTAGCGTTACATTGAATCTTCATAAATACGGAAACTCCACGAGAGCTATAGGAGCATGTAATGCTATATATATATATATATATATATGTACACCGAAACATACAAATATAGCTTGAATAGATTAAAGTCCCTTATACTTAAAGAAAAATAAATTTATAGTTTGCTGTTTGAGAAAGTAGACGAAGAACCATAATATATACTTATTAGTCGAAAAAGTATCGGAACAATACGAGTAAAAATAATGCGAAAGCAGTCTCGTAAAAGAAAAAGAACAATTCCTCGACAAGTCCAACTATGCCATTTTGTCGTCAAAGAGTTCGCGAGACGAAAAAGCCGAAAAGAAAGGCGCAGAATCATCCACGCTCGGTTTTGCCGCGGAAACTTAGCAATTACGCGCTAAAGAGAAATGATGGAAAGTCTTCTTCGAGTTGTCTGCCGAGGGTAGAGAGCTACAGGGAAGCAAAGAGAACATTAACGACGGACACACGTACACGAAGCGGTACTTGAGCGTGGTAATAAGTCGCCTGGAGACGGTGTACATAAGGGAGAGATCTGGTAGTCAGCTACTTCGACTTCCCCAGGAGCAGAGAAAGAGAGAGAGAGAGAGAGGCATCAGGCAATGACCAATATTATGATAATTCGAGCCTCTCGCGTTTTATCCTCCGCGTCCTCGATCCACCCTTCTCCTCGCTTTCGTACGGAGGGCGAGAAACCGGGTGAGCTCTCTATCATCCCTCCTTCCGCGAAAGGGACCGGAAGTGGCAACGGCGGCGGCCATGTTTCGGAGGCGCGGGCGTGGCCTTCCGGTTGCCCGGGGCAACCAGTGTTATCCGGATATCGACCTGGGAGCGACGAGAAGGGTGGCTAGGCTTCTGTCCGGGAGGGAAAATGTTATCACTGCTTTGTGGTGGCTAAGATAGCAACCCGCCCTACCCCGCCGTTCCTGCGAGGCCTCTCCTTCTCATCTTCTCCTACCCCCGCGTTGTCCTCACCCTCTCTCTCTATCTCTCTCTCTCTCTTCCTCCATCCGCCCAGCCTACTCATCTCTCCTACGCGCGATCCTCCGCGTCGGATGTCCGTGCGGGTTGGGAGTCGCAGGATCTGTCCCGTGCTGGTATATTCTTGGAATGTACGAATAGCCCCGATGCCGTATATGCGTGTGTACACGCGTTCGCTCGTGAATCGTATTAGGTTTTTGCGAAGATTATTTCCCGGGGAAAATTTCCAAGAGAGATTGATAGTCTCCCAGATAACATTTTGTAATAATTGAAATCCTTCTTTCTCAAAACATAGTTTTGTATAGTTGAAAGAAATTTTGGGTGGTTGGGTAGGATTATTGAACGAAAGATTCTTGACATTTTTTTAAGAAATAAAATTTGGAACGTTAAAAGGATAATTACCATAAGAGTATATTAGCATTGTTTTTAATAGTTTTAGAATTATGTGATGATATTTTGAATATTTCCCAGGGAAAATTTCCCCCCAAGAGAGATTGATAGTCCCCCAGATAACATTTTGCAATAATTGAAATGTGTGATCCTTCTTTCTCAAAACATACTTGTATAGTTGAAAGAAATTTTGGGTGGTTGGGTAGGATTATTGAACGAAAGATCCTTGACATTTTTTTAAGAAATAAAATTTGGAACGTTAAAAGGATAATTACCATAAGAGTATATTAGCATTGTTTTTAATAGTTTTAGAATTATGATGATATTTTGAATATTTCCCAAGGAAAATTTCCAAGAGAGATTGATATTCTTTCAGATAACATTTTACGATATAATTGTCCAAATTTCGCGATGAAATGTAATCCTTTTTTCTCAAACAATACTTGTACGGTTCAGGTAAATTTTGGGTAGTTGAGAATTATTGAACGAAAGATTGATATGATTAAAATCTTGAAATTTTTTTAAGAAATAAAATTAAGAAAGATAAGAAGAATAATTATCGTGAGAGTATAGTATATATTAGCATTGTTTTCAATTATTTTAGAATCTATATTTAAATTAAAATAATTTAAAGCGATTTTGCGCGAAAAAACATCGTTTTCGAGACATGGCCGTTTAAAGGCACATCTTGAAAACATATCGTAGAAGCGTGCAGCAAAAATGAAGGATACGATTCGAATACGGCGATTATAAACGTTTGCCCGACGCGAAATTACAAGGACCTCGAGATGATTAAGGGATGAGAAATCCTAGCGCAAAGAGGACATCGTGTACCGTACAGCTATTGTCGTGTCCTGGCGTACTGTGGAATTCTGAGAATGTGTGCGAGCCAAGGATGATATTAGATTCTTGGATAAAGTTTTCGCATGGTCGAGGTCCCGAGAGCAGCCGCCGGAGACTGCTCGTCCCTGAGCAAGGACGCGTGTTATCCTTCGGCATTGATTTCTTCCCGGCTTTCTTCGCCCCGCCGTTGCTGCGACGACAAAGAGCCGAGAAATTTCATTCGCGCGTTGCCTCTCCTCTCTTAATCTCCTCGCATGTTGTTTCATTTGTTTAATATTGTCTTTTATGTAACTGAGCAATTTTATTTTATTTTTCAAAATCATCTCAAATTTATTTTCCGCAATTTCTCGTATATACAGTTTCTCAAATGAAGATTCGAAAACGTTCTGCATAAAAATATTCTACATAAGATATTTTGCATTTTTCTAGACAATAGATTCTTTAAGTGACTTTGGGAATTTGTTTTCCTTTAATGCAAATGTCAAGAGATGTCTCATTATATAGAAAACAAAATTATTCATCTCATCCTTAATATATTTTAAGGATTGAAAATGTCATTTATCGTAATCAGAAATTTGAAACATATAGATAATTTGCATTCATTTATTTTAGTAAAGAAACATTTTGGACAAAAATTTTCTGAGAAGATTGAAAAAGATTCATCGCGCGATAAAAACAAAATGGAAAATGTGTATTGGTAAGGGGAGTACGATATTTATAATGTATAGCTCCCTTGGGAAAGTTCAGGCATGTGTCTCAAAACTTTCGGCCGCTTTCGCGCCGATATCGAAGTAGTTTCCGCAAGTAGAATAAAAGTATATACGAATATATCAAATGCCGACGTATGTATACGCGCGGTTGAGACAGGGTGTGCTCAATATTTTCCTTTTTATCCTCTAGCGAGTTCATTATTGCTAAAAAAATTTAATTTTCTTTGACTAAATAAAAAATTGTCTAATAATTCTAGAGATTAATTTTTCCAATTTGCTTGCTATTTTTTTATCCTCTAGCAAGTTCATTATTCCTCAAAAAATTAATTTTACAAAGTATTAACAAATTAATATTCAATTTTTAATTTAATTCAATTTTCTTTGACTTAATAAAAAATGTCTAATAATTTTAGAGATTAATTTGCCCAATTTGCTCGATATTTTCCTTTTTATCCTCTAGCAAGTTCATTATTGCTAAAAAATTCAATTTTCTTTGACTAGATCAAAAATGATCTAATAATGAATGTTTCCAATTTGAATTCCTTATTGATGGCAGAATAAGCGCTCTGATGATCCTCGTCATGTGCGACCGCGTATTTACAAATTTAATTTCGCCGGCGAAATAACCACGGTACGAGGTGTGGTCCATCCGATAATCACATTCGAACGGGCAGCCTCGCTCGGGTCCGGATACGTCTGGATGAACGCATGTAAACAGGCAGGGAGAAAGAGAGAAGAAGAATGTTATAACAAACGCACACGCAGCACCTATAAGGTTGATCGCGAAATCCCCGTGGGAATGGACACTTGGCTTCGCGTTTAAGGACGCACGACCATACGCGTGTGCATACAGACGGCGCAGTTTAATGCACTGTTTGCTGTTTGCACTTCGTACTAATGGCCGGGCTTAGCGAGATTTAAATTTCTCGGTGAGCGACCCAGGGAACCCGGGGATAGGTGTCCCCTTCCTTCGGGCAAAGACGAGCCACACCGGAACGATTTAAACTTCTCGGGTCCCCCTCGAGTAATAATTCGGCCGAGTTATACAGCCCGCGGGACGCGAGAGTTTCATTCTTCCTTGTCGTCGTCGCGTGCTTCTTCTTATTGTTAGTTAATAGGCGCGTCATTTACGGGCGGATAAGTTTGCGGATCCCCGATGGGGCTGCGAAACATTGGCGAATCTCTCTTGGAGAATTACCTGTTGTCGTCTCGAGACTTTTCGCTGATGCACAGAGAACAATGATGTTAACGATACTATACATACGTATTTTTCATTTCGTTGAAATCTGATTAAGGCGAGAATTAAGGCGTCATTTAAAATTAGAATTTCAGATTTTTGTAAGAGTAATCAATAAAATAATTGAATTATATATCTCTGGTTTTATAAATAATATATGCCCCCCTAAAAGTCGTCAGAAAGAGCTTATATTTTTTTGCAGTTATATCAAATTTGTATATTAAAAAAAAATAATAAATGTACATATGCAGGGTATATCTAAATAAGTGCGAAACATTTTAGGAGATGATTCTTTGTCAAAAATTAAGAGGAATTTCTTATATAAAGGGAAGTAAAAATTAAGTTTTAATTTTTTTTAAATATTGATAAATATCCTTTTTATTAGTAGAAAATATCTACCAAGTTTCAGATTTTTAATTTGTTTGAAATTTAAGAAAAAAATAAAAAGTTAATTTTTACCTCCCTTTACATAAGAAACCACCCTTAATTTTCGACAAAGAATATCATCTAAAATTTTTCGCACTTATTTAAATACATCCTGTCTGTATATTAATGTTTGTAATACCATGAAGGAATAATGATATTAGCTGTGTATGAGAAATTTCCATTTTTTAAATATATGAATGTATTCTTTTCAATTCTCTAATCTCTGAGAGAGCAATGAATTGTTCTACAAATAAATGTTGTACTTGGAATAAACCTTATACACTTTAGTTTCTATATACAAATATAAATTGAAGACGCTTTGGAAGAAAGACAAGGCTTTCAATTCTAGAGTTTAAAGTGGGCTTGGTTTCAACACTTGTAATTCGAGCGGAATAACGTATGTGCCGAGATTTTCGACGAGGTTTCGGCGAGAGTGCGCGTCAAGCGGACTCGCAGCAATGATTCGTGCGCGTCGCCAAAGGCCGAAGAACGCCCCTACAATGTGCGGGGCTGCTGAACACGATACGAGGGGTGCTCGGTCGAGTGTACGTCGACGCGGAGCCGTAATTGTTTTACTCCCGTAGCGCTCCAACGCGAGACAGAGAAAGAGAGAGAGAGAGAGAGCCGTCTTCCTCTCTCTCAATCTATTTCATCCCCGTAGCCACTCTCGTTTCATCCCGACGCGACGCCACCCGCAGCGTGCCTATCATGCGCCACTAATGCCTAACAGGTTAACGTCTCGCATGATTATTCTATTGCCCCACGTGCTTCTCTGCCCCCTCCCGCGCTAATTCGAGCGGCTTTAACCGTAATATTTTCCGTCCCAGGGCTGAAGCGATTTTCTCGCGGCTTTTCCCATCCCACGCGATCATCTGTATAGGACAGTTTGCGACGATTGCGAAGGATTTTATTATTGATTAATGGAATAGTGTGATTTGAATCCATTTTTTTTTTTTTATAGAAAATATGTCATTTTTGAATATAAATGAAAGATAAAATAATTGTAATCCTCTTTTGTAAAATGATAATTGCATCGTTCTATCTTTTACTTTTATTACATATTTCCGTACCGCTATACAATTATATATATGATTGACATTAATTAAAAATATCTGTCTGTGCATTTTTTCTGTATTTCTTTAAAAAAAAAATTGCCGCGATATATATGACCGACGTCGAATTAAATTCGACGTGAAATTTAATCACAGCTTTCGGATGATTAAAATTTACGCGCATACATCTGTGTGCGGCGCGCTCGATTATCTGCGCTAAAATTGTGAAAAATTATTGCTTAACTCCGCGATAAATTGTTTGCATTAAATTAACAAATATACACTGCAAATACGCGCGCGGAACGCACAAAAGCGGCCGATGCGTTCGTCAGCCACGTTAAATTAAAAAATATATATCATTAAATTACAAATATATCATGTCTCGGATATTATGTGCATGAGATTCGCGCGTGAGCGAATTTTTTTTTTTATTAAATTGCACACAATCTGTTTGCATCGGCGAAATCGCGCGCCGCCTCGTCTCTCTTACCGGATTTTTCAGCGACCATTATTCGACGTGCGATTATCGATCGTACGTTTCAATACGCGCGATGAGAGAAATTTTCGGAAAAACACATCAGATATCAAATATTAATTTAATCTATGTTAAATTCTCTTGCAAAACTCTCTAATTTCACATAGATTTGATAGAAATAATGTGTTCAAAGTTGGTAACACTAAAAAATATATTTTCATACAAGTGACGCGATAATAAAAAATGTAATAATAAAAAAAAATCATTGATATGGCTCTTGTAATTTTTTAAAAAGCGCATTCACATTCAATTTATCAAATATTATACATGAAAAATTTTTTATAGAAATATTAGTATGTGCATAAGGTAATTAATCAAATTGATTAATAGTGCTTTGTATTTGTAATACTAAAAATATTATTAAGCTGTTAATAAACTAATATAATTACATATACATGTATTAATATACCAATACAATAAATTGGATAATCTTTTCTATCTTGGGAACATAATTTTTTCGAAGCCTCTCACCGCATGAAATGAAATAGTTTGTACGATAAAAGGCCCCGAATCGATTGATTCGGAAATCACAATAGCGCGTTCGCCGACGGCGCCGACGAATTCGTCAAACGACCGCACAGGTCGAGCAGACATTTCGACATTCGGGCTTCTACTTCCGGTTAAACCGGCATGGCATCCGATGTTCGCTACGTCAAACATAACATCGAATGCTGATCGAGCGAGCGATCAAGCACGAAGGGCTGCTCCACGTGCGCTCAATTTCCCCGATCAATGCAAATCAAACACCTTCCACATCGTATGACGATTGCAACCGGACGAGAGTTTCGCAAGTAAATCGCTGTCGCGTTATTATAATCGCGGGCTCCGATCACGTATACAAATAACATCGTTTCACGTCGGAGATGTTTTTCCGATTCGAATTGCGATCCTCGAGACGTGATGTCAAACGATAAATAAGAAATGGAAAGATACGTTTCTGCAGATAAATGTATAAAGAGAAGAATGATTAAATATTAATATTTAATAGTTATATGTATATCAAAATTACCGAGAATAAATTTCGGAGAAAGCTGTACATGTTAAAGGAGAGAAGAAATCATGATTCAAATCAATGGACTGTCTCGCTACATACTTCAATTACATGAAATATTATTTTATTCCAATTTATTTGCTTAGTTCTAAGTACTGATATTTTTCATTTTTATCAATTAAAAAAATCTTTTAAAAATTCAATTAGAAAAATCTACAGACGCCCGTGCTATATATAATTATGATATAGAACACATTAATTTAATGAACCGATTATTTGATAAAAAAAGAATTAAGATATACACGCACGGAGATAGATAAATTTAGAACGAGTAATGTTGAACGATATTGCGCGCATAAGTGATTTTCCATGTTGTTATTCCGTTTATATATCCGTTCGTCGCTTCTGTGACGGAACGATTTCGCTTCGCGAAATTATTCCATCGCGATTATAATCGGTGCGAAAAGCAGACGGAGAAATAAAATAGCGCCGCGGAACGCGCGTATAACGCGAGGTTATTGATTTCTTTGGCCGCTTTTTACCGTACGCGCTTGTCGCGTTTAATCCCGTATAAAATACTTGGTGTTCCCTGGGGCGCTCTTCCCCAGTTTAAAACTGCATTCGCATTTAATTCGAACAACCGGTAACCGGAAAATGGCGCGGCGGTAGCGTGCAGCCTGTCGGAAAATCGAAGTAGAAAACTTCGCAATTAGTCCGGCTACCTCTGTATACCCCTTTTTCTCTTTCTCTCTCTCTCTCTCTCTCTCTCTCTTTTTCCTCTCGTCGTCTTCGACGGCGGCCCGAGTAATTAAACGTCGGTCAATTAAACTCCTCATAACATTTTTGTAAAGTTCCATTCCGTGCAATTGACGGGCGAAAATGTGACAAATTTGTTATTGCGATTACGCGAAAATCTGGCTGAATAATGTAAATGCGTTTCGTTCGATATAGGTTTTTGATACTTGAAAAAGAAAATGTTCAACGCAATTCTAAACGCTATCGAAAGAAACGTACGAAATTATTTATATTCTACCTTCTCGTTGCTAAAAATTTAAATGAAATTTTTAAATGTACATGTTATGAATGTGTATATGGAACATGTAGAAAAATAGAATACACGTTATTTTAAATACGAATTTTTGCAAAATACCCTGCAGTGTCTTTCTAAAAAAGAGCCAAATAATTCATCGTATTCATAGCTTTTTTGTCACACACAATGAATAAAATACTTAAAAAATCTCTTCAAATCTGTGTATCTTTAATGTAAAAAAATTATTTAATTTAGTGTAAAGTTTAGTATATAAAATTTAGCGTAAAAATTTAATTAAGTGTAAAGATATATAATTTGTATGAAAATAGAGATTAAAAGTTAGGATATATTTCGATGATACACGACGGCGAAATATGATGTACTAATTCAATTGCAGCCGTCGTGTACGAGAAAAATACTATTGTGTCATGCACATCAGTGATGCACAATATGTGCGAACGTGTTGTAAAGCCAATCGAAAAGCGGACGTATAGCGACTGCAAACGAAATTATATGCGGCGAAACTATGATCGACGCGCGATCGCGACCAGTTGTTTAAAGTTCATAATCGGCCCTAGACTAGTTTATCAGCCGCGGCCCGCGTAAATCCGATTACAAGAACAGATTTATTTTGACTGGCGCACGTGACCCAACAAAAACGCGGGCCGGCCCTTAATCCACTTTCGGCGTGAATTGAAACGCCGCACCTGCTCATGACAACAGATGCGTTTACCGCGACAGATTATCATTCATTCATAAGGAGAGAGAGAGAGAGAGAGTGATGAGAGATAGGGTCTTCTTCTCTCCTGCATATATGAGACCTGTCACGTGCTGCGAAATCATTTTATTACTTTTCATAATGTATTCCAACACACGCGTTTTCGCGCGACAACCCTCGCGACCCGGATTAAAGTGATTTTTTTAAATCGACTCTTTCGACTCTTTGAGTGATGTATTTTTTTATATTTTAATTTTTTACGCCATCAATATTTTTTGTTATAATTGAATTGATCTAATAAGTGTAACGTTATCATAGAATATTACTATATATTTATATAATATTCATTATATATATTTATACATATATTAATATTTTTATTGTTACTGATAATGAGTAGTGTACATATAAATCTTCAAATATCAAGACTGAAATTTCGCTACACGTTTTTACACAGATGAACTCGAACACAATTAGAATGTGAATGAAATACGCGTGAAAAATGAATGAACGACACACTTGGTAAGATTACAGTGAGTTTGAAAAATAGTTCGATATTGGCATTCGAATGAAAACATAGAGACGCAGGCGTTTCTATCACCCGGTCACGGGCTTATTTACTTCTAATAACCGTTCTTCGAGGCAATAATTGCGATCCCGATGAAATGGCACAGTGAATCGAGTCCCCGATCCCGCAAACAAATCGATCGTCGCGCCCCACAGTTTTACGATCTAATGCCGGCCGATAATTTATAGCGATCTACCCCGTCACTCGGCACGAGAGAGGGTCGTCCATTAATGG
Source organism: Nylanderia fulva (assembly GCF_048542155.1). NCBI lineage: Eukaryota > Metazoa > Arthropoda > Insecta > Hymenoptera > Formicidae > Nylanderia > Nylanderia fulva. The sequence continues at coordinate 7,453,668 of NW_028190263.1, forward strand.
TTATGTCGGTCGCGCGAAAGTCATTTATTTCAAAGTGATCCCTAGGTATATCAAGGATGATAAGCCGAGCTCATAAGCCACCGCACACGCGACGAGACACACTGCTATTCGTCTCGAATAATTCATAAATATCCCGACGATATACGAGTCTGTTTATTCGATCTGCCGCGGCAAATTCGATATTATCGTCCGTTATTCATAATCCGCATTTAGCACCCATCTGATGCACTAAATGTTATTTGTTTTCCTCCGAAGAATGCGCGTATTCGTGCTATCTCGAACTGAGAAATATTTTATGTTAAATATATATATGTGGGATGTGTGAATAAACTTTATTGATAACCGGCTTCGTTGTGAAAGAGATTGGATTAACAGTATGTAAATTAATTTTTATTTAATAGATGAAAACTAAGCTGTGAGATTGGAATAAATATAAATTTCGATGATTTTGACGTAGATCGTAATTAAATGAAGGAGGTAAAAAGAATTGGAAGCTTGCTAAATAGATTTTTTGTATATTCAATCAGCAGTTTTGAATAATTCAAAAATATATACCCCCATCTGATACTAAATGTTATTTGTTTTGTTTCGAAGAATATGCGTATTTATGCTATCTCGAGCTGAGAAATATATTTTATGTTAAATATACATATATGTGGGATGTGTGAATAAACTTTATTGATAACCGGCTTCGTTGTGAAAGAGATTGGATTAACAGTATGCGAATAAATTTTCGTCTAACAAAAAGTAAATTTTAATTTTATAGATTAAAATTTAGCTGCTAGATTAGAATAAATATAAATTTCGATAATTTTGACATAGATTGTAATAAAACATTGTAAGCTTGTTAAGCTGCAGATTTTTTGTATATTCTCAATACAGTTTTGAATAATTCAAAAATATATATAAGACAAAATTACACACGAAATTATAAGAGATTTTCTTTTGAATAGAAATACATATGCAACAACAATAAGATGTAAAAAGAAATGAATATTATATCGCTCCATCACTCAGAAACCTATTTTCTTCATATATGAGTATAATATTTAAATATAAATAACCAAAATAAACCATCGATAGATGACGAAGAGAGAAAAAGCGAGAAACGTATTTATTAAAATGTCGAGAAAAAAGATTTTCTTAGCGTATATTTCGATAATTCCCGTCTTGCTTTAAAGCAGGATATGATTGAATAATATATGCTTAACGAAAAATAGTAGTGCAAATCATAATAACTCGCACATAGAGAACGGCAAATACATTGAATAATCGGGTCGTGGAAAGCGATGTCATCCCCCACGCTCTCCCTGCGTTCTTTCGCTCTCGTTCCTTTGTCCGTTCCTTCAACACAGTTCTTTTCCCTCCCGCCCCCTGATACAATCAACTTCAAGGGTGCACGAGAAACGAGGTAGCCATTTATCCGCTACCCTAGGAGTAACCAAGCGGGGAAAGTCCAAGAAAACTGAGTGTCCCGCCATTGTCGCGACTTTTTCTTCCTCAGGATCGAAGGGAGATATTTTGGTGCCCCACGAGCTACCCTCGTACAGTTCGTAATAGGAGCGATAAAAATATTTGCGGAGGTATAATCAAGTTTGAACGCAAATTCAAGGAATTAAGGAATTCTCTTTGACAAATTAGTACGGAAACAAGAAAGATATATATAAATGACAAACTCTTTGCGCTATTTTTTCATAAATATATATGCGTGTGTACACACGTTCGCTCGTGAATCGTATTAGGTTTTTGCGCGAATATTTCCTGGGGAAAATTTCCAAGAGAGATCGATAGTCTTCCAGATAACATTTTATATACGATAATTGTCCAAAGTAATCTTTTTTTCTCAAAAAATACTTGTACAGTTCAAACAAATGTTGAATAGTTGAGAATTATTGAACGAAAAGTTGTTGTTTGTTTAAAAAATAAAATTTGGAAAAATAAGAATATACCTAATCATCGCAAGAGTGTATTAGCAACTCTTGACAATATTTTTTCATAAATGAAGAATTGAGGGGGAGAAAATGTAAATTTGTTCGATAGCTTAAATCAAGAGATTTTGCGGCAAAGCGAACACCGACGAAGGTATAGAGCGTTGTAGACGTGTACGTAGCTTAACGCCCACAATATCAGGGTTGCCGAGCGACCCACCGCCCTGGGAGGAAAATTTAATTTCAGCTGACAACATCCTGTTCCGCTGCACACTGCGCTCAGCATTCTACAAAATCGCATGCGAGACGCGATGGCTGCTTCAGGCGCGCCAGCTTTTCTCGATGACGGCTCGTTTTCACCGCACTAGATCCACCGATATCGTTCCCCGGCGGATTCTTGCACGTCGCTATTTACCTCCGCGGATCCGAAGCGCATACGGCGACGAAAATATATTTGCCACGAATTACGGAGCATCCAGAAAATTTTGAACGCGCATCGAGATTCGGAATTGTATTTTTCGAAGAGTAAAGTTTCTATTTTTATTCATTTTTTTATTAATATTTTACTTTACGCGTTTCCCTTGTTTCCTTTCACGAATTAAAATTGTTTCGAATTATTATATCGAGTAAAGATAAAAATAAAATAAATAATACTTATGACATATTTTTTATCGACGTTATGTAAAAATACGCTTTTACGAAATTTTCTGCATTCCAAAAAACAGATTTTAAATAATTTGTATAGAGACAAAAATATACGTTACTTTAGATTTAAATTGTTCTGTACGTTTCATGCCTTTTTGGTGCCGACAAACGCGTGTCGTAACTAGATCCACGAACGACTGACACTTTGCAGAAAAAGATCCATCCATTTCGTTCGCCGATGTAATGGAATTACAGCGATTCAGCGGAATATCCGTATATGTCCCGACACAACGGTCGATTCGGCGCTTTCTCGAATTACTACGTGTAATACGAATTACTTCGTATATCCGCTTGTGGATGCATTTGGATCTCATGGCACGTCCGTATACATGTGTAAAGATTGCTGACGCAAGAATTGCTGGCGGAAGAATCGTAGAACGATCTCGATAAAACGAACTTCGAATGACTGTAGTTATACGTATTTTCGTCTTAAGAATTATTTTTTGAAAAAAATAATTGCAGTTCTTTCAATCGAATTAATTTCAATTGAAGAGCAAAGCAGAAGAGACATGTTTTTTTAACATGTTTATAGAAATTGTTGAAAATATTTGCTAATCTTTTTGATTTAGGGGGCAGCCGCGGCTTGAAAAACTGCGCAAACATATATATATATATTCTCTTCGGGATCTTGAAGATTTTGAAAGTAAAGATTGCTGACGCAAGAATTGCTGGCGGCAGAATCGTAGAACGATCTCGATAAAACGAACTTCGAATGACTGTAGTTATACGTATTTTCGTCTTAAGAATTATTTTTTGAAAAAAATAATTGCAGTTCTTTCAATCGAATTAATTTCAATTGAAGAGCAAAGCAGAAGAGACATGTTTTTTTAACATGTTTATAGAAATTGTTGAAAATATTTGCTAATCTTTTTGATTTAGGGGGCAGCCGCGGCTTGAAAAACTACGCAAACATATATATATATATTCTCTTCGGGATCTTGAAGATTTTGAAAGTAAAGATTGCTGACGCAAGAATTGCTGGCGGAAGAATCGTAGAACGATCTCGATAAAACGAACTTCGAATGACTGTAGTTATACGTATTTTCGTCTTAAGAATTATTTTTTGAAAAAAATAATTGCAGTTCTTTCAATCGAATTAATTTCAATTGAAGAGCAAAGCAGAAGAGACATGTTTATAGAAATTGTTGAAAATATTTGCTAATCTTTTTGATTTAGGGGGCAGCCGCGGCTTGAAAAACTACGCAAATATATATATATATATATATTCCCTTCTTGAAGATTTTGAAAGAATGAATATATCTTACGGAACGCGCCCATCCCACCTTGAACGCTCGGTAGCCTTGGAAAGCTCATACATTTCCGAGCGTGCCCGAGCGATTCGCGCGACTGGAAAATACCTCTCTCCGGAAGCTGAGGCTGACTACAACCATTATTTGTTCTAGTTCGCCGTCGTCGTGGCACACAGCCGCCCGATTCCTCGTATATACCCTCGTAGCATCTCCCTCCAACCCTCTTTCCCCTCTCGCGCGACCATTTTCTAACCAGACCTGGATCCCACCTCTTCTCCGGCTGGCCTCGAGCAACCATCCGCGACCTCTCCATCGTCCTCCTTCTCCACCGTATCTCTCCCTACGCATTTCGCATATCCCCGAAACCTCCGTCCCTTTCATCCCTTTCGTCCTTCCCCTACTTGCCGTCTCCTCTCAACCCCCTATGCGCGCTCCCGTCCCCGTTCCTCTTCTCCTCTCGTCGCACTACGTCTATTTATCCACCTAGCGGTATGATATTACACCCCGGGGCACACTTTGGGGATTCTCCCACCCCCGATAGCGGGGAGTCGAGGGCACCCTCCGGAGAGCCACGCCCAATCGCGAGCCGGCAGTCGGTGCACCACCGCTCTCCGGCTGTTTCCAGAGCCGAGTCCATTGGCCCGCGCTGACTTTGCGTCATCGCCACCCCGTCGTACTCGCCGGCACCTGCCACACCGCGTGTGTTTCACGGATGAGGCTTTTCCGCCGCCGACGCGACGGGGTGGCGAGGAGACGTGTATAGGGGAGGAAAAAGGAAAGGCAATGGAAAACCGGTTGGTTTCTAGTCGACAAGACGGGAGAGAGGCTCGCGAGGGTGGAACACGAAGAGGGTGTTGAAATTTAGAAGGCTTCATTTGCTCCATTCTTCGACCGTCACGCCGCGCCAAACTGTCGCGGATACGCAACGCTTATACTACTTCTTTTCTCTCTCTCTCTCTCTCTTTCTTCGTTCTTTCTTATATCCTTTTTCGCTCTACTTGCGCGGATTTTCTCGAAAAAATCTGATATTAGATTCTTCGCGAAGGGTTTTAGTCTGAAAAATGGTTTGTATATATACACGTACTGTGTTGAAATATTTTTGCGAAAAAGACCCGTTTTCTTGACACATCAGACACGAAAATCTGAATAAAATTTTAGAAACGTGTTATGCTTTATTCATAAATTCGATAATAAAAACTGCGATACATCTAACTGTCACTGATAATTTTGCATTTATATTTTTTATTAAGATATCTCCATGTTTTTTATTTATTTAATTTAATCGATCATAATTAAAGTGCGATAAAAACTGTCTAATATTTATGGACATTAAAATGAGAATCTGAATATATATAATTACCATATTTTTAATTTAATATTAATATGATATATAATTAATAATTCTATTAATATCAAATTAATACAGTATTATATATTTTAAAGCTCTTCGAGATTATATAATACATTTTTTCTTGCATTGTTTTATATGACTCATTGTGTCGAGTCTCAAAATATCGCAGAGGATATAGTCGATTAAAAAGTATTATAATGATAAGACGAACGATATCGCGAATAGCGCAAATCTGGGTTAAAAGGGCGACCTCGACACGAAGGCTTTTGTAGATTTGAGAGGAAGGGTCTAATGTGAAGTTCCCGTCATTCTCTGAGTACGTTGAGTACCGCAGATGACGCAAACTCGTTTGCAAGATATTCTTCGTAAAGAGCATTCTTGAAAAACATGCGCTCTAACAACTTACCCTCTCGTTCACGGGCCTACTCGCGGATGAATTATGAGAAAGGAAAAAACTAACGAATTCTCACAACATGTTTAATCACGATGCAATACAATATAAACAATTTGTATTTAATAAAGAATCGCAGAAAAATGCTGCGTCGAGACATTCAAGATTAGTATAGATTATTTAAAAATGTTTTTCTCTTAATTTTTTATCTGCATATAGTCTTAAAATAAATACGATGTAATAAAATTAAAATGTCTGCACACAATTTTATCAAGAGATTTAGTACACAATTTTATCAAGAGATTAAGTCAAAAGTGAGAGAGATAAAACAGATTATTATCGTTGATTTATATATGTATGCATAAGATTGAAAGACCGATTTTTCTGAAAACAGCTTTTTCTCTCCTGTGCATTATATAAAGGTATTCAAGAGCCTAAGCTTATTACATAAGAGGAAAGGACGACTGAGATCGATCGATGCGCGATTTTCAACCTTAATAGCAACGCAATTTCGTTGATTCCGAATCGCTGCAAATGTTTAATAACCCGCAGCGCACAAAGAGGAATTAAAATCATAAAGGGCTAACGTTGATAATATCTTCAAGTACAATTATAGAAATAGTGGTTATTATATGCGATATTAAGGTATTGTATTATTTTCAATCATTTTCAAGTTCTCTTTTTATCGCACAGGATGAAATTAACTAATTATACACAGAGAGAATTTTCTCTTAGAATTTATTCTGAAAATCATGGTGTGAGAGAATATTATAGGAGAATATATTCCCTGATTAATATTTACCACAATAAAAAATATTAATATCTACCACAATAAGATATAAAATATGTTCGATTAATTTTACTATGTACATATCTATATTTTTTATTGTGGTAAATATTAATCAGAGAAACTTTTATAAATTTCTTCCAATACTATATTGTTCCACGATTACCATAATTTTCGGGGTAAATTCTAAGAGAAAATTCTCTCTATGTAAAGAGACAAAAATACTTAAATACATAAATATAATATTTAATTCTATATATTATTTTTATGTGTTGTTACAATTGTTTCAAATCTTTAAAAAAAAATACAAAAATTAATTTAGGAGACTATACTCCCTTCCTTTCTGGATTTAATAAGATTAAAAATCCAGATTGTATAAAACATTTATTTATAATATAAATAATATTTAATATAATATTATAATAATTATATTAAAATGTTTATATATTTATTTATTTCAATATGAAAAAAATGTATAATTGTATGCAAAAATATATAGATGTCATTTTTAATTCTATATTATTGATTATTTAATTCTATAGATTGATTGTTGCATTATTGCAGTATATGTTCAAAACAAAAAATTCTGTATAATAATTTGTGTAGTGAACAAAAAACTGTATAATATAACAATAATGAATTGAATTTAAATTTTTCGAAACGGAGAAAAATCAGGCTTTTTATTTAAATAAATAAATATATATATATATATATATATATTACTTCCCAAAAGTTTAAAAATTTTCTAAACAATTGATTTGTTTTAAATATTCTTCAATAAAAAAGGGGGGAAATATGCTAATAATAAAGAATTGAATTTTTCGAAACACAGAAAAATCAGACTTTTTATCTAAATAAATAAATATATATATTACTTCCCAAAAGTTTAAAAATTTTCTGAACAATTTACTTGAATTAAATAATCTTCAATAAAGAAGGGAAAAAATATGCTAATAATAATGAATTGAATTTGAATTTTGCGAAACAGAGAAAAATCAGACTTTTTCTCTAAATAAATAAATATATGTTGCTTCTCAACAGTTTAAAAATTTTCTGAATAATTTATTTGTTTTAAATATTCCTCAATAAAAAAGGAGGGAAATATGCTAATAATAAAGAATTGAATTTTTCGAAACGGAGAAAAATCAAACTTTTTATCTAACTAAATATATCTACATATATGTCACTTTCCAAAAGTTTAAAAATTTTCAAAACAATTAATTTGATTTAAATAATCTTCAGTAGAGAATAAAAAAAATAAGGTAAAATGTTTGCATCATTTTTGTCTCCTCGGATTAGGCAATTCGCCACTTTGCATCGCGGCGTGCTTCGCGCGCGAGAGTATAAGCGGACAAGGTACTCACCCCTACGTCGCAAGTAGTATTCAGCCGCACAGGGGAGACGCGGAGTCTTTACTCCGCTAATAGCCGCACAGGCAATTAAACGCGGCGAATACATAAATACACGTCATTAACTCGCCGCTCAAAGAGTTTGCCAGGGCGATTAGGTCTTTTAAGGTCCAGCGCACGCCATTCATTCGGCCCTTACTCGTCGAGACGCAATTTTCAAACTCTTCTTTTATATGCACACGCAATATATATATCAGAATCTATATACATGTATGATCTCAAAGTTCGAGGTTTTTTTTCTTTTAACGTTAAGATATCGAGACGGTTGTTCACGCCTTTCGACAATTAATTCTAAGAAACTTGTATATAACATAAGAAATAAAATGAGAGTTTCTCTTATCCCTTATGATATTCTGAATAATTTCTATCTTGACAGAATTATCCCTTTATTTCTGTTATAATTGCGATATACTTATTCCATATACTATTCAATGCGATCTCTCTTTACAACATGCATGTGAATATACATTGTTTTTATTTGTGACTAATTTGTATAAAATAATCTTGCCTTACCTTGTACGATGCATCTATAACCGCATTCGCCGTGCGACTATTTTGAAGCTCTCCAATTTCCTCGAATTGATCCTGATGAAACAGTCGACAGTCTCTGAAGAAGATTTCCTTATAATATCTTCATCACACACTGAAATGTGGAAAATATATTTGTTATTAGCAACTTTTTTCTGCAAAGTTATGAACTGTGAGGTATCACTCGCGCGTATAAAATACGTTATGATACGAAAATGGCTAATCATGACGCGATCAAATTGGCACATTGAGCGCCACCTGTCGGAAAGTCGTGAAACTAAACGCGGCGCTTTTTGGAATATGGCGGCGCCCTTGGTAGTGATATTTTATTAGGTTATGATCTTTTTAATCATATTAAATAAAGAAAATATATTTATCATATCTGCGGTCTATAACAATCATTAATATATTGATGCAAACTTAATAAATAATAAATATACACAAGATACGAAATATATCGATATAATAAGGAATATCGGCAATTTGTTTGATAATACAAATTATATCACAAAAATGTCGATGTTACGTGCTGTCTTATTTAAATGTCATAATAATTCTTTGATAATTTCAAGGTGATTAAATTGATATACATTTTTTATATTATATTTAATTATATTGCGTGCCCAAATATCTAAGAAAAAATATAGGCATAAAAATATAAGCCATCATACTACACTGTTGATGATGTAATTATTTAATATGATAAAAGTTAGGAATGAACTATATTAAATCAATTTTAATAAAATATTTCAGATATCCGCTACAGAAATATTTTTTACAAGGAAAAAGCCAAAACATATGGGGAATAGCAAAACGTGAATTCACTAAAAGTACTCAAAAGTGTACCCAAGAAAATGTGAATGGATCAAAGTTTGCCTCATATATTTTTAAATTTGGTCTTGGTGGACTTGGAGTAACAACTGCTTGTATTTTGAGATCACATAATCATGTCGTGCTCTGTAGAGAAGCTAAAAGAATTAGTGATGTGACATCTGATGAAACTCCTGAACTAATTTTTGAATGGTCAAAATTGTTTAAATATTTATATCCACATATTTGGTATCTATTGCTAGCATTATCAGTAAGTATTTGTAATTTATAAATCACATACATATAAATAATAATATTTTTATTTTATATTTATAGAGTGCATTAATAGTCGCACTGTTAAATATTCAAATACCTCAGTGTGTTGGAAGTGTAATAAACGTGCTCACGGAAATATGTAAGAACAAAAGCGATTCTACAAAGCAAATTATCTTGCAACTGACTCAACCAGCTTTTATTTTGGCTCGCATGTATATCACGCAAGTATGTAACATAAATCAGATAATAATAAGTATATAACAAATATGGAATCTTTTTGAATCAAAGATCACAAAATTAAATATTTTTATCTGTATGAATTTTAATATTTTTCCAGGCATTTTTCACCTTTGTATATATTTATACACTTTCTCATGTGGGTGAGAGAGTTGCAGTGAGTTTACGTCAAGATTTGTTCAAATCAATTATCATGCAAGACATAGAATTTTTTGACAAAACACGTTCTGGTGAAATAGTAAATCGATTGACTAGTGATATTCAAGACTTTAAGAGCTCATTTAAGACTTGTATTTCTCAAGGCTTGAGAAGCTTTACACAAATTATTGGCTGTGTCATCTCTGTAATAGTGATATCACCACAATTAACTACTCTTGTAGTATTTAGTTTACCTACATTAATTTTTATTGGTACTCTCTTGGGAAAAAGTTTACGCAAGTTATCTATGGAGGCTCTAAATCAAATCGCAAAATCGACTGCTGTTTGCGAAGAAGCTATACAAAATATTCGAACGGTATTGCAGATAGTTTCCTAATAAAAGTATGCTATGAAATTTTTATATTTCACACTTTTTATTTTTCTTACCAGGTAAGAGCTTTTGCTGCGGAAGAGAAAGAGGCAGAAAGGTTTTACAAAGAAGTTGAACGTTCATCTGAGCTTTACGAAAGATTAGGTTTTGGTATAGGCTTCTTTCAAGCAGGCACAAATTTATTACTTAATGGTATTTTACTTTCTACGTTATATTTTGGCGGGCAGTTGCTTTCTACAGGAGAATTGTCTCCAGGAGGTTTAATGGCATTTTTAATGGCTACACAGACTATACAGAAGTCTCTAGGTCAATTGTCTGTGCTTTTTGGAACTTTTGTTAGGGGACAAAGCGCAGGTGCCAGAGTTTTCCAGGTATTCTCATTCAAATTATGCAGTTTTGCTTACACAAGAGAAAAAGTTTTAAAAATTATAAATATTTGTTATAGTTTCTAGATATGCCACCTTCACCAATGATGACCAGCGGTGATATAATCACGGATAAGTCTCTGGCGGGAAATATAGTTTTCAAAAATGTAAAATTTAGCTACCCCACTAGACCGGATCACATTGTTTTAAAAAATTTCAATTTACACATTCCCTCTGGTAAAACTGTGGCTATTGTTGGTGCCAGTGGAAATGGTAAATCAACTGTGGCTGCATTATTAGAAAGGTACAAATTATAACAATCATATACAATATTTTGCTTCAGATTCACAGAAAGATATATATACTATATACATAATGTAAATGTATAAAATTATTATAGATTTTACGATGTTGATGAGGGCTCTATTACTATTGATGGTCGCGATATTAGATCTCTCAATTCGAGTTATCTCAGAGGTATCGTTTTTGGCTATATAAATCAAGAACCTACTTTATTTGCTACCAGTATCATAGAAAACATTAGATATGGGAGACAAGATGCAACGGACGAAGAGGTAATTTAATATTGCAATTATAGCATTATTACTATATGTAACATTTTATAATATATTTAAATATTTTACTTGATCATCATTCCAGGTCATTGAGGCAGCTAAAGAAGCAAATGCACATGAATTTATAACAAAGTTTCCAGACGGTTACGCGACCGAGGTCGGCGAAAGAGGCACACAGCTCTCTGGTGGACAAAAGCAACGAGTTGCGATTGCCAGGGCTTTGCTAAAACAACCATCTGTTTTAATTCTAGATGAAGCTACAAGGTACAAGTAATAAACTGATGTAAGATTCATCTCTATGCTTATCTATTTTTTTCTATTTAGTGCATTAGATTATGAAAGCGAGAGAGTCGTTCAAAAGGCGATTGAAAATGCTACGAGAGGTAGAACGGTACTTGTAATCGCTCATAGATTAAGTACTATTAAAGGTGCTGACGTAATCGTTGTATTACAACGCGGTATCATAGTGGAGGTATGTTTTAATCGATAAAATTAATGTAATACCGTGCGCTCATTATTAGAGAGATAATATATAAATATTATATAACACTTTTCTCTCTCCTTCTTTCTCTTGTAGATGGGCACGCATTCGGAATTGATTAAACGAAAAGGCGTTTATCATACACTAGTAAACGAACAAGAAAAGGAAAATATATGATAATAATATGTATTTAAAAAATATGTGTACTATATTTATACAAACAATTAATATTAACGGTGATAGTTCATTATTTATTCTCATTTTCCGTTTCGTAGAATAATTTTTCCTTTGTATCTTACATAAAGTATGTAAGTGAACTTGTACATATAGATTGTATGTCAATGTATGTATTACGCTACCTCAGAAACGGGAAACAAATTTCGAATTATAATAAATTATTATTTTCTCTAGATATTTATAATGTATCTTATCACACATTTTTTATCAGTGATATATCCCAACAAAAACATATACTTTATAAATGCATGTATAATATTAATTATTTGTGATCGGAGCATCTTGCTCAATAAAAGGTGATGCTTCCGTGCTATCCTTACCATTTTGTGTTATCAAATCTGTGTCTGAAATAGCAGGAAGATCTTGTTTCGTGGGAGTTATGGTCGTAATATCCATCGATGCAGTTAAATGTTCCAGAGTCAAAGTGGGCTGTGTCGTAGGTGCTAAATCTAAAGTGTCAATATGTTTGGAACCATCTTCGATTACTTCCGGCGCATCTAAGTCGGGATCAATGAGTTTACTATCAATCGAAGGAGAAGTTTTGAATAGTTCTTTCGTGGCGTATTGATCGTCGTTGATATCTGTTTGTGGTGATAAAATTGCAGATGCCGATGTAGGAGATAATGTATCAAAATCATTACTTGGACTATCTGTGGTCGCAGATATATCGCTTAATATTGGTGTTGGGTTTTGATCAACCATTTCAGCATTAGAATTTGATGGTGCCATTATTCCATCATCATTACCATATTGTTCTGTAGTTACACTCTGCATTTCTTCATATGATTTAGATGATGTTCCACTAATGGGAGGAAATTCCGGTATATTACTTATTGTTGATGTCTGATATGAATTGACTGCTTCAGTCATATCCTGCGTTTCTTCATCTACTTTCAATGATTTATCATTGATTGAAGATAAGTCTGGTGTATTGCTTATTGTCGATGCTGAATCAAAAGCTTCAGTGTTTGAATTTGGTAATGTTACTCGTTCGTCATCGTTATTTTTGTATTGTTCCGTTGTTTCACTATCAATGTTAGAATTTATATCTGTACTATACATTGAAGGTAAGTCTACTGGTGGTATCGTGTCGGCTTTCTCGTTATTTATTTCTTGTGCGCTTTCAGTCGGATTCGATGCTTGATTGAACATTTCACCATCAGACACTGAAATGTCTTGATTTGGATGTGTGGGCAATGAACTCGCTTTGTCTAAATCACCATCATTACCTCCGTTGTCTATTGATAGTGGATTATCTGTTATGCTTTCAGGAGCAGAGATAATATCATCGTAACTCTTGGGTTGTATGCTTTCTTCTCTTGTCAAAGAATCAGTTTCACTATTTTTGGATATTCCTTCGTTTTCTTCTGTAGCTCCATCAGAATTTAATGATTCCACATTATCATCTGGCGCATCTGGTACACAAATTACGGAGTCTACCGAATCATTGTTCTCACAATCTGACACGACGGCGCAGATTTCTCTGATTGCTTGATACCCCGTGTTTCGCGGGCACTTAAAGACGCTCTGGTGAAGTCTATGTCCGTTCGTGTCGCACGTGTAAAACATAGAACAGTGATCGGGCACGGGAAACCGGCCGGGTCTCATGCAATCTGGCACCTTAACGTGTTCATAATATTCGAGATCATCCGGTTGAATGATGCTGGGAGTTAATTTACTTGAATCGTAGTAGGCGCATCGTTGTAGACGATTGTCGAAGATCTGTCCGTTCGCACACTGTGCCAGGATTGACTTGTCGCGCTTGCAGATATGGTAATACAGAAGACTAGTGCAGTGCGGCTTTAAAATGTTGACGCCACATGATCGTCCATTCTCAACGTGAAGCACCTTACCGCCACCGGGTACACCTAGACAACGTCCTTCCTCCTGGTCATAATACTGATTAAACTTGCAATAACGTAATGCAGTGGGATTAATCGCTCGTCGATGCCGAAACACTTGTAGTTCAACGGTGCTTTCTTCCGCGTTAATATTCTGTAAAAATTATGTCTTTAAAATATATACAAAAAAAAAATATAGATTAATAATGAAATAAAAGTGTAATGCCTAATATAAAATTTATCCATTACATTCTTCTTATTCAAAAAATGCATTTAAATATACAAATATAATAAATATATTTGCAATTTATTTGTTTTATATTTTAATAACTTTTTGAAAATAAAATTTATACAATTTTTTAAATAATGAATTCTAACTGTATATTTTTAGAAATCAAATATATAAAAAAGTACTTACTTTATAATCGTTCGATAAATAATATACTACCGCAATTAATAGTACAATTCCAAGCGGTAAAAATCGGAATATAATCTTCGTAAATGAAGTCATGATGCAGAGCAGCTCGTCTTTCGACTGTATATCTTCCAGAACACTGATTTAAATAAATCGTTTCTGTTTTTTCAATTCTCACGAGATGGCAATATCTTGAAAGAACTTATTAAAGGAGAAATATGCAGACATATTTTCATATCAGAAACGTGCCAATTAATAAACACACAATGAAAAATGTTAATGTAATTTTCGGTTCATATAGTCTCGAGCTTTCCAATCAAGACGATAATAACGAATTTTAGATTAACGAATGTTCTTATTTCCGCGTTTATATCAGAAGAACGAGAGATAATGGACAAATGTGAAATCGTACAAAGCGCATTAAAGTATGCATGGATGGTATAGTTTACAGTTTCGCGATAAATCGTTCAAGGTCGACTGAGTCATAATTACGGCATTCAAAACTTGATCACCTACGTTTTGAAAGAAACCTGATTAAAATTGGCAAACAAATTAATACTAGGAACGTAGAAATAAATGCGGAAAATTTATTTTTAATTATATTACCTGGCAATGCGTAAATTCTTATATACAGTATTTCGTTGAAATATATATCTAAGTTAGCTTATTCATTGAAATAGTAATATCATATAGTAATATAGAGATTAATTTACATTCAAATATATAACGAAATAGGACTCGAGTTTAGGATTGTACATCGTTGTTCGCGTTAGAAGCAGAGATTATACAACGTTTAAAAAAAATTGTCATTTGTACAGTGGGTTTCCTCCTTTCTCTCAACAGTCGCATTGTGGCACTCTGTACGTAAAATTGTTGCTCGTTATAATATTAATTCCAGCACCATAATATGGCATCACATAGTGCGAACCATCTGCTGGTCCTACAATTTGCGTAGCTATCAATATTACATCAGCAAATTGACCAAGAAAAAGAAACCCCAGTGTGCTCAACTTGAGTAAGCCCAAGGCAGGATATCCAAGGTAAAATCGATCAGCACCGAACATACCAAGAAATATCGATAACAATAATGATGTCTCGAAAGAATATCCATTCCTAAGAGAGCAATTATTCTCAAATAAGTATCTTAAATCTCTCTTCTACAATATTCCTTAAAAACTCCAATTATGCCAATTTAAAATACCGAGTACTTACGTCCATTTGCAAGGTATATCCTTCTTGAAAGTATTATTTTTCGTTTCTGTACAAATGAGACCATCAGCAACTAGACATAACACTAGAAAAACAAAACAATCTATGTATATTTAATCTTGTTAAAGTAGAAATTCTCTAGTATGCATGAAATAATTGTCTCTAAATATATAATAATACAAAAAGAAGACAACCAATAAAGGCAATGTTTAATGCAATCAAAATTTATAGGAAGAAATAAATAATAGATATTTATCTCATAATTGCGTTCTTTTACGTCCTTTTTCTACCTTTTAAAGTCTAAATATACATTATTTCATTTTAAATAAAGCGTATATAAAAATAATAAATAACGAGCATACACACATACATACACATTATAATAAATGCCTCTCAAATAAAGGTTAGGAATGCTCCAAAATCTTGAATGAGATCGAGCTTACCTTTGGCCTTGTTCTCCTTGGTGCAGCCACGTGGCTGCTGCGTTTTGGGATCAATGAAATCGTAATCGGGATGGGGACAGATGTACTGTCCCATTCGGAGATTATTGCAGTCGATTGAATACGTCAGATTCGTGCCATCGCATAGCGCGATCGTTGGCAGAAAGATGAGCAGCCCGCTAAGAAATCGCACCGAATGGAACATAACGTCTCATTTTATGCGTTACACCTCGGCGACAGCCCGATATTCACCTTATATACACGCGATTATAATAAACTACGAACGAGCGCATCTTCTTCGTGTTTTGAAATCATATATCCCCGACGTACATTGCTTTTGCTTTTGCGACGTTCCGCTCCGCGGCGCCATCTGTCATCTGTCACTTTGGCTCAATGCGCATGTGCGAAAAAAAGCGAATTCTAGATGGTACATCAAGTGAGAAAACTTGGACTTTCTCAGAACTAGCACAAAAATTTTTAATATATTCGGTCAAATTGTCAGCGTGCGAATAACACCCTCCCATTCAAATGTCGCCGCACGAATGACGCAACAGCTATGGAATGCGGTGCGCAGTACAGCGCGCAGGTGTGGAGAGAAGGAGTGGGGATAGAGCAATGGTGGGGATAGAGCAAGTAGGTGGGAGGAAGTGGGAGAATGGAATGTGATGACGCGAGGCGGGAAGGTCACCGCTAGCGCACTAATGGCGCAATATTTAATTATTTTGATCATTTTGATCGATTTGTTTTAATTAAATTTTATTGTAATCTTATTTTATATATAATTCGTGCGTACGATGTCAAGATTCTAAAATATTGCTAGTTAAAGTTACTAAAAGGCAAGCTTTTTTATTGGAGTTTAAAAAATTTAGGAGTTTAGAAAATAAATTAATTTACTAAAGTGAGCTGCTAACAATAAAAGATAAAACTTGAATAAAAATTGGCGTTAATTTAGAGTATATTTTTAACATTCGCAGCTCGAAATTCGAACATTATTTGCATAATACGTAATTGTTATGTTGTGCTCCGAAAACGCATGGAAGATCTGCACCATCTGCACTTTGCAACTACAGTGCAGATCTGAAAGAAGTTTTGTGACGGAGCTACCAAGCAATTTATTACAAATTGATATTTAAAATTTTTTTATAAATTCTGGAACATAAATTGTGGCTAAATATATTTTTCAAGTAAGTCTGATTATACTTGCAAAATTTTGACGTGATCGTTAAAGTAATTAATTCGTCCGGTTCAAAAACCATGATATAACCAATAAAGAATTCGTTGGGATTATACATTTTTCTTTTTAATTATGAAAATCAAAGGTTTTTTTATATATAATAATTTTTTTAATCTACGTTGTGTAATTAATAATCTCAAGAAATACAAATACTATCTGATACTATCAAGTTTTATTGCAAATTAGTGAAAACAAATTTTTCTATTACACTTATTTATAATATAATGAAAATTATTTGTTAAACAACTCAAAAACTGATTACTGAAATTTTTTGTAGAGACAATACCTAATAATAAACCATTCTTGTAATATAGACGGTATACTTTATTAGGATACTTGTTATATGGTTTTTTGAAAATACAATGGTGATGGAAGAACAGGTATCAGATATGGAACTAGCCTCAGAAAATATTCCAGTTCCTCAAGTACAAGAAGTAAAAATTGATACAATTAAAAAAACCAATAAATCAAATGTTTCACTTGGTAAACCAAGATTAAGGAAAAAAGCATTGCACGCATCGATACTTAAGCAAATGGAGTTTTATTTCAGTGATGCAAATTTGAATAAAGATCGTTTTCTATCAGAACTACTAAAACAAAGTCCCTGTAAGTATACTTTTCTTCTTTGATGTCTTTAATCATTCAAGTAATTACTGAGATTTATCTAAAGTATAATGTAGCATAATTTAATACGTTAGCTCTTTTATTAAATTATTTAAAAATATCAAAATATTCATATTGATTTGTCTGTTTTATTTGTTTTAGATATAGATCTTGAGGTATTCACTCAATTTAACAAATTGCGCGAGCTAACTACAGATACAAATAGAATAGCTAAAGCTTTGCAGAAATCAACTATGTTAAAAGTGTCGGAAGATGGTACAAAAGTCTATCGATTAACACCGATTAATAAGAAGGAAAATGTAGATCAATGTACCGTTTATGTGCAAAATTTACCTCCAGATGCTGATCATGATTGGTTAAAATTTAGTTTTTCTAAATTTGGATCAGTAGAATATGTTTCAATTCCTCGTTACAAAAGCAATAGAAAAATAAAAGGGTTTGCATTTATAGAATTCGATACACCAAGTAGTGCTCAAGAATGTATTAAGGTGAGAAAATGGAAAAGTAATATTTTCAACATAAGTAGATATATCACTGTATAATTAAAAATGAGTAAAAAAAAATATATAACTTTTTTGTAATTTGATAATATTACGATGTAATATTTTATTTTTCAGACGTTTCAAAATAAGGGATGTGTTTTACCATACAATACAGCTCCCCATGATGTATTAAGTATAAGTACTTTTGATGAAACTAACAAAGGTGGATATTCAGTTCCAACTTATGATGTAAATTCTAAGATAAAATCAGAAGATATTAAAGAAAACGAATCAGAAGATGAAAGTAAAACTAATGAGAATATCCATAATAATGAAATGGATATAGCAGATAATAATGACAGACAAAATCCAAGAAAAAGAAAACTTGTTTCTGAAAATTCATTTACTTTGGATGAAAGTTTAGAAAATATTAAAACTAAGAAGAAAAGAAAAGAATCTGTCGATCATAGTATAATAAATCAACAGAATGAAAAAGAAAAAACCTCAAAAGATGAAGCCGAAGATAATGATAAAATTTGTGACAATGAAACGGATGTAGCTAATAATACTAGTAGACAAAATGTAAAAAAGAAGAAAGTTGTCCCTGAAAAATTATGTGTCACAGATGAAAGCGACATTAAAGTTGAGATTCCTGAAAACAATAGTACAGAAAATCAAGAAATTTTATATAAAAGTAATAATCGTAATAAAATTGCAGAAAAGAAAAAGAGAAAAGTCACGATGGACGATATAAATATTGCGGAAGATATCAGTGGAGAAGTGAAAAAGGAATCCCATAAATCAACTAAATCAAAAAATAAAGAAATAAGATTGGTACATCCAGATACAAATGATGATGGCAAAGTCACAAGTAACGAGGTAGATTGTAAATTACAAAGTGAAAAAAATCCCAAGAGAAAAGATAGTGGAATATCAATAGCTAGTATTGATGAAAAAAAGAAGAAGAGAAATCGGAAAAAGAGAACCAAAATTCAGGAGGATGATATTTGTTATTCGTTAGGACTGCAAGTAATGTTAAAACCAGATTGGAAACGTCTTAGAAACAAATACTTAGAATTACAAAAAGCTAAAATGCAACTATTGAAAGGGCATTTAAAGAAAGGTGAAAATATAACAGGAAAGAAATATGATACAATTGGACAGAATTATAAATGCAAAGATGAAAAGGATAACAGGAAGATTAATGAAACAGAAAAGTCAGTTTATGGACGCATCAATTATACACCAGGAATTATAGTGAAAATTGAAATGGATGAGCCTTGTACAGATCCACAAAGTTTCAAGGTATATAAGCATTATTAGAAAAAGACTTTAAAATATTTATATATTTTTTTATATCATTAATAAGAAAATAATAATATAAATTTTATATCAAGCATTTATATATATTTGTTTCAGATGGAGTTTAGAGACAATAACTCCGTGAAATATATAGATGTAACACATGGTTCCTGTGAAGCTTATATAAGATGTGATACAGTGGAAGCTGCACAATCATTTGTGCAAAAGAGTTATGAAGGAAGATGTTTGACAGTTTTAAAAGGTAAATAAATATATATTAAAATCACATTCTAATATGTATATATAAATATATATATATATATATTGATTTTGTATCAATTTTTCTAGATGATGATGAGAAATCATACTGGGATAAAATAGCAAGAGATCGAGATTTAAAACTGAATAAAAAAGGAAGAATTAAGCAAAGAGGACGTGATAAATTGTTGAAAAGAGCAGAGAAAAAACTTGGAAAATGCATAAAATTTGATCAAGATTGATTCCTATTATTAATTTTCTATATAAAATTTTTAACATTCATATATACATTATACTATAGTACATATCTCTGTACATGCATGTTATGTATATATAAATAATGGTACCATTGTTAGTATATAATTGAAACATAAATAAAGACATTTAGCACAAAATTATTAAAAGGGTAAATTATAACAAAAAAAAATATATATATATAATCCTGTAGCATAATTAGAACATTTATTCTTATAATATACATTACAGTTACAGTAGCATTTTAATGTTTGGTATTTATTTTACAAAAGGTGTTCTTTTTATAAAATTAATTAAATCCTACCATCTTCCTCGTCCTCCTCCTCCTCCTCCACGACCTCCACCTAAGCTATTACGGTTGAATCCTCCTCCACCACCACCGCCTCCTCCTCTAAATCTTCCACCATTGGCACCTCTGTTACCAAAGCCTCCTCCTCTGCCACCTCCACCTCTACCTCTACCGAAACCACCACCTCTTCCTCCAGCACCCCTTTTCATAACTCTGCCAGGACCACCTTTCTGTTTTTCTCCAGGAGGTTTCGGCAAAAATTTTTGGAGAGGTAATAATTTTGCTGGATCAATGTACAACTAAAATCAATAAGTAATAATTAATAATGTATATATAAAATTCATATACAAGTAGAAATAGTAAACATATAAGCTGTTTATATGTTTAATATTGTCATACCTGAGTATCTTTTTCAAAACTGGAAGGCTTTGCATTTTCTAATTGGACAGATACATAATAATTACGAATATTTCCAAATATTTCATCTATTTTTCCAATCTGTTGTTTATTTGACAAATAGATTGGTGCATGAAAATATGGAATTTGTTCAATTTCTCCTTTAACAATTATCATATCTTCTACGGGCCATTCATAACGTCCTAGTGGAGTCACTGTTTCTGGAGGTCCTTGATCATACCTGTGATACATTAACAAAGAAAACAATATGCTTATTTGAAATGCCGCATAACCTATAATGTAATTTTGTAAACTAATTTTCTTCAGTATATATGTAATTATTATCACTAATTGGCGAGCTTACCTTCTGCCTCTATCGAAACCACCACCACGTCCTCTATTAAATCCTCCACCACCTCCTCGGCCTCCTCTGAAGCCTCCTCGAAAACCTCCTCCGCCGCCACCGCGTCCTCGGAAAGACATAACTTCTCAAATAATCTTACTGCACATCAACAACAATAATTCACACTTATTATGTTGAAGTAAAATTATCTGTCAAAATTATTTTCTCTCTATATTTTCGTTTATTTATATTTCTGGATTTCAGAAATAATTTTTTCGGTTTTTCGTAACCATAACATGCAACGAGTATCCACATCCACGACAATCCACGTGCGCTTCTTCTTCTTCATAGAACATGTGACATAACATAGATGGAAAAGCGTGACGTAAATCGAGTGACACTCGATTTTCCACGTCGCCAATTGGCCAGTTCAATATAAAACTTGTGGCTGATTGGTCTAATGAAAAGCTTCGATCGCTGTGATCGGTCCGTAGAGTCTCTGGAAGTAAACTTGACGTTGTAATCAAACGAGACGCTTCTTTATTAAATCTATCTATTTCATGGACGAGAGAAGAAGATTCTCGCATGCGCAAGATGTAGATAACGGCGCACTTTTACATATAAAATTTTGCATAGTACATTTTTACGTTATATATATAGCGATAAAAATATATAAAAAATGTATAAAGATAATCTAGTGTCATATGGGAATATGATCTATATATGGAAAAGGAAGAAAAAATGTTGAAAAATTCTATCAAAAGAATATAAAGGTTATATCAAATTTATTTTATTTTCATCGCTCTTTCATTTATAATATTTTATTTATTTAATATGTCAGCATAATGATATATATATATATATATGTGTGTGTGTATGTGTTATTATGTATGTATGTATGTGTGTGTGTTTACAAAATATATAAATATTGAGTCTTTTAAAACTACATCTCCCGTGAAAATATGTCTCGCGATTATATTTTATTGACTCAAAAAATTTTTATTAGTATCACAAAGTCGTTTCTTATTAAATTGATTCCGCAAAGAAACGTTTGTATAATTTATCCGTGAAATTATTCACTGGTGGATTAAAATAATCTTCTACGGAAATGTATTTTGGTCCACCAAAATTGTTCAATAAAGCGATCGCAAATATGTTTAACTTGGCGAAAAAGAATCCATGATCTGTATATAAATAAAAAAAGTAATGCAATGTAATTTGAATATACAATTTTTAAATAGTATTTCGTAAAATGCGATATATTTTACCTGCGGGCATATTTTCCAATTTTGGATGACGATCGAAAAATAATTGTTTTGCAATTTCATGCTCTTTAGTATTATTCTTCACCTGAAATATTGGAAAAGTTAAAATTAAATGTCATTAAATGTCAAATTAAAAATCATATGGTACAAATAATACAAATAAATTGTAAAAATGTATACTAACTACTGCAATTTTTCCACTTAGCATAACTCTGGCGCATCGCGGGTCCATTGGATCCCAATTTTTATCTTTGCAATAACTTCCTTCTGCCAATGATACTAAAAGAGTCGCGCGATGATCTACCTGTAATAATTAAATATATTTATATGATATAATCATTGTAAAAAATTTAGATTGTAATATGACAGATAAATTAAATAATTTTATCAATATATGATACATATATATTATATTGGAGATTATTAATAATTTTATTTTAAAAAACTACAGCTAGATATATTTTAAGATTTAATACATGATAATCTATTGCCACAAAAAATATTATCTTATTAGAGAAGATATGATATATCAATTGAAAATATAATTTAACGCAACATCATGAGATATTATAAAAATATCTTAAATTTTTCTTTATATAATAAAATTTTCTGATTTATTCTCCTTTATTGTCACAAAAAATATTATCTTATTAGAGAAGATATGATATATCAATTGAAAATATAATTTAACGCAACATCATGAGATATTATAAAAATATCTTAAATTTTTCTTTATATAATAAAATTTTCTGATTTATTCTCCTTTATCGCATATTAAATATTTTTTATATGCATTGTATATCGCGATATTACATATAGTAATATCTACTTACAGCGAGATCTTGGGCAGTAAAATCAAGAGGAGTGAGATACATATATGGAATTCCAGTGCCGTTTCCAATAGGTCCATCACTGATGGAGATTAAATTCGCAACAGGAAATGTTTCCACATCTTTCCGTATGCTTATTGTCGCTGTAGCAGCCCAATCTTCCGATAGAACAAAAGGTATAATCATATAAATAATGATATATAAATAGAAATAAAATATAAATAGAAAGAATTGCTTAATGAATATATCATAGAGATATTTGAATATAAATTCGATAGATCGAATTGTAACTCGTAGATCGTATCTGTTTTTAAGTGCAAAAGATTAATTTAAATATTTTTGAAATATAAGAACTATAAAGAATTTTATAATTTTTAATAAGTTTTTTTTGCTCTATTCTTTCTAATATCTCTTTAAACAATAATAGATTTATTTTGTGATGATCATTATTAATATGTTTCATAGCAATATAATCATTCTTTTATATATATTCGATACAACGAATTGTTTGATATCTGGTTAAATATATGCTTGGCACAAGATCAACGATAAATGACAAAAACAAAGCACGCTATACACGAGTGTGTGTGTGTGTGTGTGTGTTTGTGTGTGTGTGTGTAGCGTGCTTTGTTTTTGTCATTTATCGTTGATCTTGTGCCAAGCATACATTTAACCAGATATCAAACAATTATATGTATATATATATATATAAAAAAAATTATTTATCTTAATTATTTATATCGCTGAAAGTCACTTTTAAAATAAGACCAAAATAGACTGTAAAAGACATATACGTTTCATATTATCATCTTAAACAAAATATATATATATGTACATACATATATATATATATATATATATATATATATATGTATGTACATATATATATATTTTGTTTAAGATATATATATATATATATGTATGTACATATATATATATTTTGTTTAAGATGATAATATGAAACGTATATGTCTTTTACAATCTATTTTGGTCTTATTTTAAAAGTGACTTTCAGCGATATAAATAATTAAGATAAATAATTTTTTTTATTGTAACGTACACACACAGATTACGAATTTAATATTTAATATTAAATTCCAGAAAAAGTAATATAAAGTAAAATGAAAAAAGTTAATATAAAAACTGCATAATTTGCATAATCTATATATATTTTATATATATGTGTACATATATATATAAAATACATGTAATAGAAAATTGATACATTTCTAATGCAGAGTCACGGTATTTTATCAAGAGTAATATATTATATACTTCATATTTTAGGAATTTTCCTATGTCAACAAGATACCAGCATCAGTCAATTACCAGCTTGATTAACGACGTATCTGGCGACTAAAGCTGCCTGGTCTTTCGGCGGTAGATCTTGTATGACTTGATTAGTAGTTCTTTGACTGTCTCGACCATCATCGAATCCGATCGCACGTTTCAGAAAGTCAACACTAGATTCGTCGGGCTGTTTTGTCCTTTTCCATTTAACAAACTCTTGAAATTCCTTCCAATATTTATTATAATTCACTCGCGCGTCGTCAAGCTTATGCGCCTCGCTTATTAGTAATACGCAAAAAACGATAACGCTGATCGTGATTCGCAACATCATTGTCACAGAAACTGTCTGCGCAGAATATTCTTTTACAATGCGCAAATGAGAAGCGGTTTCTCTTACACAATGTACCTAATGTTTTTTTTAACGATGAGCAGGGCTTCAAACACACAAGTGCGCTGACCGCTTGCTTCCGCGCGCTTTATAAGCTTCGTGATTAATACGATGACTGTGAAGATATCGTAATAGAAGCCCAATCTGATAAATTAAATTCGGGCGCACGCGTATCGCGGAATACTCCGCGATATGCGTGATCCCGAACTGTCGTGCGCGTGTAGCGTTTTACGCAATGATGCGATGAAATTCAGTGTAAACAAGAATGTAAAAAATTTATAATTTACAATATCGCATTATACTATATAAGAATTAATTTACTTTTAACGCAATTAAAATTCATCATGTATCTGAATATTGCAATATCTCTGGATTCTATAATAATAATCAATTAAAAGAAAAATTTATAATTTACAATATTACATCATACTATTCAAGAATTTATTTTTAATGTAATTAAGATTCATTATGTATCCATGTAATAATAATCAATAGTGTATATATATATATATATGTTTTTTTTATTAATTTTCAGAAAAGATAAAAAAAGAATCAGTTCAAGAGGATCTCATAAAATTTTAGAAGTTCGTTTGACGCTTGGTTGTGGTGCAAGGTCGAAGAAACTGGTACGTCGGCCACTGCCGAGGCTCTCCGGCTGGATGTGGGTCGTCGTCTAACTGTTTTACGTACCGTTTCTCCGCCCCTGACTCTGTATCTTTCAGCAGCAGCAGCAACAGGGAACGGACGCCTACACGATGATGTCCATACTTTGTTCCTTGTACTATACATTACGGTAATGCTAGCGGCAATCGCGATCACGATGAGGGTTTCGTACGACGCTCTTTCTTCCGTCTTCCTGCGGCCTTTTCCTCCAAGATTGCATCGTTATTCTTGAAAATTATTAAACCGATGATCATCGATGTTAATATGTACGAAACTTCATTATAAGGTAATATATATATATGTATATATATCTCATTTACCGTTTGAATTTATGAAGCTTAAAATATTTCTATCTCGCGCTATTTTCATAAGACTGCAGAATTTGACTCAGATTAAACATCCTGTTTATTTAGCTTTGCTGTTATTTTGAAGTAATACTTTGCATTATTAAATTTTTATAATAATTTTTAACGTCATAAAAAAATGATAAAGCGTTAAAAAACATGTATTTTAAATGAGAATAAAAATCTGCATTGTTTCTCTTCAACGCAAACATTCGTATTAATTTTTTGAGTTTTGCAAACAAACGTACACTTCCGTTATCTTTTTATCTTTGTTGGACATTATACTCGATTTATCTATCTTCTTTAGAGTTTCCCATAATTATCCATTTCCTTGTTTCTTTCTTCCTCAGCAACGGCGTTCTCCTACTCTTGGAGTCATTCGGAACGAGATCTTCCTCCACCGCATGTTTCTCCTCCTGCCTCACCTCTTCGTCTTTCTTCTACCTGTCCTGACGACAAGGCTGTTCAGTCGCTATACGACCTTCTTCCAGGGTTACGAGTCCGAGAGTTTTCCGGGGGCTCTAATTTTTCGTTCTCTCGACGCGCTAATTGCAGAAGAAACGCTTTTTTCCAACGAAATTGTTATTCACCATTATAAATTAGAATTGTGTTGCATCAAAAATTGCGCGCCGATGGATCAGTGAATAACATCAAGAATTGCGAGAACTCAAGAGGAGGCTTCGAGATTGACACCTTTTAAATCTGCTATCATTTTTCCACACGTAATCAAGGTATAAAAATATCTAAAATTATATTTAGATAATTTATAAGAAATTTTTTACAATATTATATTCGTATAATGAATGTGATAAGTGGCAAATGCAAAGAGATAATTGAATAAAACAACAAAAAATTCAGAAAATCTCTTTCTCTCATTAATATATTGATAATGATTAATAAGTAATTAATATATTTAATATAATTTCGAATTTAATTGTATATATCTCAGTTAAATTTTTTAATACTAAATTGTTTTGTATATTTTTTTTTTATATATGTTTATAAGTATACATAATATAGACAAAATTTATTGGGTTTAAAAAAATGACTATTTATAATATTTTGAAAAACGGCTTTGCAGTTTTTTGCACATTAATAAAATACGACTAAATAATTTAATAAAATATATTAATTGATAAATAATTAATATAACTTTAATGACTTCAAATTTATAAATATTTAAAATAATATTTTTAAATAAATACTTTGTATATATTATTATATATGTATATGTATGTACAAACATAGATAACAAAATATAAAAAAATAATTTTCAAAATTTAAAAATCGCTTCTATGGACTTTTGCACATTAATAAAATATGATTGTAAATTTAGATGAGAAAAGATCGCGCATGTATGTATGTAAGATGCGATTCACGGCACGGTCATGTACGTGAAACTGAAATTACACAATTCGGGGACGAAACCCCGAAACAGGGAATAAAGTAGGTCATACTGACCAACATCACCAGGCGCGTTCCATTCACCATGTCAGAGGAACCACCACAGAGGGTCATGACCGTAATCCCCATGAGCGTTATGATCGTGATGTTATTATGAATGGTGAACGGCGTCATCGCATACATGATGATACACAGATGATTTGAGCGGGTGAATGCATGTCACCGTACAACGTTATTCGACCTGAATATTAGAGCCAAATAGAGGATTAACAAAGTTACAGGACAGCTCGGAGGAGTATGTTACCGATTTATATGGAAAGCGTATAGAAAGAGAAAAGAAAGAGACGACGCGATGCCGGAAGATGAAGAAAAATAGGGATAAAGACAGAGAGAGAGAGAGAGAGGCTACTAAAACCCGTTATACATTGAATTCCATCTGACGTAACAAGATCTGCTGTCCTGTACATTACGGGTTTATTATAACGTTTATGTTAATGTATAAACGTTTATGTTAATGCATAAATTTGCATTTTATCTCGAAAATCTGGATCCGTACGAAAATTCTCTGCATATATTTAATTCTGTATTTATATATCTTCTGCAAACAGCTTTGACACTCGGAACTTATCAAAGATAACGGTCTAACAAGCCGTTACAATTAGTGGCTCATTTAGCATTATGCATTATTATTATTGCATTAAATTATACAGACTTACTCAATATGACGCGTTTACAGTAACATTTCCAGTTTAATCAATCTGCTATGTAAAACGCAATTTTGCATGTCGATAGATGTGACATGTATTTTAATTAGCAGAAATTTAATTATATTTGGGTCGTTTCCTGTTTTTCATGCGCTACTTTCACTGAGATACCCGCATATAAAACTTAGATAACAGTGATGACTGTTGCAGTTAAAAACCGTAAAAGCGTATAAATATGAGCACGAAATATTAGAAGAGCCTGAGAAATAAAAAATATTACATAAAAATAAAAAATTTCCATCATACAAATGTCATCAAGTTTGTTGCGCATTATTAAGTAGAGAGTCTGCTCAATATACTATCATTCTTACAACCATTATTTAATTTGCGTTTTAACAAAACATTATAATAAGAAAAAAATAGATATCTAATATTATAAATCGAGAGTAAATTATAATGAACCAAGAAATGATGATCAATTAATCATAATTAAACGATTTTTTTCAGACATCGTGTGTATGAGATGCGGAGACGCTTATGGATGCTCCTCGCTCTTCTGACATGCGTGTCGAGCGAGTATCTGATGGGCGGCCACCTGGACAACAATGCCGGGTCCCGACGATCCGGCAAGATCGAGAACTCTCCCACGTCGGGTCGTCAGACGCGTCTGGACGACCTTGACCTGGATCTCATGGCAGAGGAGAGCGCGGTTGCCGTCGTTGGTGCTACCTCTGAGACTCTAAGCGACGACAGCGACGACGTTCCACGTTACCATATTCCGTATCCTTTCGCCTTCAATGGCGGCAAGCCGTTCTCGTTGGAGAAAGACCCGATAACCGGTAAGATCGACTTCGAGAAGGCACCACCCGTCAAAGCTCTCAATTACACCGATTATCGCGAGAATAAGGAGAGCCAGGATGATCCCTCCAAAGACAGAGGCGGAAACGAGGACCCGGAAAGGAAGAAGAGCAAGGGCAAGGGCAAGGACAATGAAGACGTCAGTCCGAACGAGATCAACACGTATGCTAATTTTCACGATTTTCTCAACCTGCCCGTCCACTATTCTTCGGACAAATACGGAAACGACAAGTATCCGTTGATCTCGAGCTCGTACGCGAACACGAAGGTGCAAAGCGGTTCTAATAGCTACAGTACGTACAATCACAGACCTTATCATCCTGAGAACGATCTGTACGTGCGTCCCGTTAAGCATTCTTATACACCGATAACGAAAACCAGCACGCATAAAACTACAGCTATCGAGGAGGATAAAGTAAAGTGGAGTCCGTCGACGACTTTCTTGCCGATCATCACCACGAACTCTTCGCGAACGATGCTTTCCACCTCAACCAGAGCACCCGCCGTGACCACGTGGAAACCATCGAATACTCCGGTATCCTTTCACACCATCGATCGCACAGAGCTTGAGAACGAGAAGAATCTTCTGCCGATCGAGAAACTGCACGTGGAATCTCATCGAAATCCGAGCAACGTTCCCACGCGAACTCCGAACGACGGTGCCATGACGGAGAAGACGCAAACCACCTCTCATCTTCACAAAGATCACTCGAATCTCGATAATTTCGTGCTGTCTCATGCGAGACCTGAAACGAAACCGACGCAAAGCGAAGAATATTCTTACGACACTTACGAGTTGCCGGAAGGTGAGAGCGAGAGCGAAGGCGGCAACGACGGCAACAGTGAGGAGACCGATTACTTTTTACCGTTCAAAGACTTATTGAAGGAGATTACGTCGGTATCCTCCACAACTGCTTCTCCAACAGCATCCACGGCGGCTACAACCACCACCAGTACCACTACTACTACCGCTGCTACTAGCACGATGACTGATACTGCGTCTTCGACAAGAACCACGACGACTACTACCACGATGATGCCTTCGCGATCTGTATCTTCGACGTCATCTACACCTGAAGATGCATTGGTAAACAACAGACTGCAATTCCCGATCATTTCTTCGTCCTTGAACAGCGATCGAAGACAGAGTGTTACGGAGAGTCATCAAGGTATAATCGGTCACGGATACAGACCAACCTCGATCAAGCTGGAACCAAACAGAATAGGAGCAGGAACCGTGATAGAGAGCACGAGCAACATTGTGATTCCACCGGATCAGGACACCGTGTCTTTTGTTCTCGGTAATCGTCAAAGTGTCGAAGGTGGTTACTATTCGGTCGGGACAGCCGTCGGAGAGAATCCTTACGGCACTTTGTCCGACCTCGACACCACGCTCTGGCCGCTTCACAACGATCCGCATGGACCAACGAAGATAGTCAAGCACGAGTATTCATCAGCTCACTCCGCCACTGAATCACCGGGCTCCGATCGCGTTACGCAGAAATGGTGGCCACCCAGCCCTCTGAAAACCAGCAACGAGATCGAACCACCAAAGTCTCAAAGTCCTCTCGTAGCAATCGCAAGCGCAGTGATTCAGGATACGAGGAACCGAAGCAAAGAAAAGGATTCCGGCTACGTCATTTTTCCGGATGAGAACGAAACAAAGGACAAGGACACGACGAAGGAGGAGCATATCGTTGTCATAAACGAAGCGGATGGCAGTATTCGTGAAATCACACCCAAGACGACAACGTTAACGACGACGACGATTGGAGGAGACCTGCCACAGCTCGCTGAGGACTTGATACCACCCGCGGAAAGTTCTAGGCCACCATCGTACTACCATCATTACCAATACGATATGTCAAGACCGGATCACTCCAGATTACCTCAGAGAACACCTTTACCGCCACCTCCGTCGCGTATCAAACCACCACATTCGGCACCTCCCCCGGACGCAGGACTTAGAAAACGTCCGTACTCGCCGGACACAAAGCTGCCTAACATCCTGCCCCAGTTCCGACCTAACGCGAAAGCGTCACACGGTCATCGCGGTCCAGACGCGATAGGAACTATGCCGGCTGGACAACCAGGTTCATCGGGTACGAGAGTTCGACAACCCTTGCCGAGTCACTCGTCCACTTCGCGAAGACCTCTTCCGCCGCCCTCGTATCTTCAGCGTTTGAATCC
Organism: Nylanderia fulva; assembly: GCF_048542155.1. NCBI lineage: Eukaryota > Metazoa > Arthropoda > Insecta > Hymenoptera > Formicidae > Nylanderia > Nylanderia fulva. The sequence goes on from NW_028190263.1 coordinate 7,484,551, forward strand.
ACCACCGCCGCCGATTCACGCGGTCAGACTAGCCTTTGTGCCGACGTCCAACGGAGACAGCATTGCTTCGCCACACGAGACGGAATCGACGATACGAACGAGACTTCGTCCTCCGCACTCATCCATCTCGCGCATAGGCCTGGAGGAGAACAAATTGTTCACTCACGGCAAGAACAGCGAGAGTAGGAAGGAGGATCATGGTAAGAGCGAGATTGCGGACGAAAACGAAGAAAGATACCCGGAGGAACCGCCAATGACACCGCCGAGGCCGCCTCTGTTCCCGAAGAGACGAACAGCGGATCCTCCGCGCGTCGCGACTCTGCAGATGATACAGCAACACGGTGAATTAATCGGCGAGAATGAAGAGACCGACGAATCGGTGGAATCTGTGCTCCCGCATGAAGCAGAACGCAGGAAGTCCGACAATCACGATCCAGCGGAAATACCTGAACAACCTGTATACGTTGTATACCCGGTCAACACCGCGGTCAACATACTTTCAGACGACTCCAACGAGAAGGACGGAAGCGTCGTTGTAGGTACACGAGGTCCTCATCGGCCGCTACCACCTGACACTTTGCTTCAGAACGAGCCGGCGGAGGAGACGCATACCGTCTACAACGGTAGACCTCTGGCCGCTCTTGATTTCCCATATCCTCTGGAACGACCTGATCCGTCGTCCGTCTTTCCCGCGGCTGGGGTGAAAGAAACACCGTTATTGATACCCAGTAAACAACGGCAGCAGCAACAACAACAACAACAGCAGCAGCAGCAGCAACAGCAGGCTTCCACCCCAAGCGAGCAAGAGAAGAACGAAAAGGACGAGCAGGTGGATTCAGTAAACGTGATCCCATACTTGCAGGACTTCCTACCGACATTCAACAACAAAAAGAAGAACGACGCGGCAATTTCCGTGACGTTGCATCGCACTGCACCGATCGCAAGCGCATCAACGTCAGCATCGACGTCGACCTTGTCTACATCGACTTCGACGCCGATCGCTTACGTTTACACCCCGACGAATGCTCCGTATTCCATTCATCGTCTCGATGACGACGTCAACGACGATGACGAAGACGCCGCTACGAAGCAAACGGTGTTGCTACCTTCTCAACAGCCGTCCAGCTCGTCCAGCTCGGCGCCGGCACCGCAAAATTTCATGGCCCCTTTTGTTGCGAGTTTGAGCGCCGAGACGCCTAGCAAAAACGATTGGAGCGTCGTCGTCGTCGAGGGAGCGGAGAGAAAGTCGGATAGTGACGGTGGCGAGGCGAAGGTCAACTCGGAGTCCGAAACCCAAACTGAGAAGAATGAATTTGACGCTGACAACTTTAAGCCGCAGCTCTTCGGTGGGTTCAAACCGATCTACGAGTTTCCTACGGAAGATGCGGCGCGTCGCGACGTCGCCGATACGAACGCAGAAGTGGACACTCCCAGGAATTTCAAGAAACTGCTCTCCGTATCCGACAAGGGATAATTTAAATTAAAGATACAGAATTTTAAGGATACAAGACGTCTGTGGGTTTCCCTTCGAGCTTTGCGCTCGGACATTCCATACTTGCGCTCATTTTACTTATTTTTTTCGCGTATACGTAAATGAAAACATCGACGAAAGCGAAAGCAAAACGTACATGCGTAAGAAAAAGAAACGAATGTCTTTGCGCGCTGCTCGATGAAAAGATAGATACATCCTCGTGGCAGAGCTAATGAAGGACTGACTGTTGTCACCTATTTTTTATTCCGTCTAATTTATTAGAAGAAGATTTATTAGAACATTGTGACATGAAATAATATATTTATTGCAATCATTTGAGTTAAGCTTTGCCTCGCAGATGTATAATAGCGTCTAAACGTTAGCTACAAAAGTATCGACAAGCAGAAGAAACACTGAATAAAAATAACATTTTCTATGTGGGTAAAATTTTTGGAATATTTCATTATTTTTAATTGTGCAATATACGAGTATTAGGAAAAAAACCATTTCCATCGAAAAGAAATCAAACAATTAAACTTGATATTTCTTCATAAATGCTTTATATTATCGAAAGAGATATATCGTCATACTACAAAGTTGTATAATGATATGTAATAATAGTTTTGATTAAATTACTTACGTATACTAAAATTATCTATATAATAGATGCTTTATATATATATATATATATATATATATATATATATATATATATATATATATATATGAATAAAGCATATAGAAATTAATTTTATTCAGATCTTTTTCTCCACAAAATTAAAGATAAAAAAAATTATTTTTTAAATATGTTTCGCGTCTTATTACTTTGTCTTCTATAAATTTGATAAATTTTTCATATATTGCCTATGAATATATATTATATATATATTCGCACGTATTACATATCTTATCTGCTATCAAAAAGTCGAAGATCCAACTTGAGAATAACATCACCGCTATCGACTTCACGTAATTTGATTCTTTTTTGAATTGGTCCGCAAGAATCTTTACTATCTCTCATTATGTCAGCCACTCTGATTTCGGCACGACCAAGAAACTCTGCGTAACATTTCAAATTGTCGATATAAAAATTATTTAGTCGATTAATATTTTTTTTAGTAGCACTCGTATAAAATTTAAGTAAGAGATATACGTAAGGACTTACCGTCAGGACTGTAGTGTCCTTTATCGAACACGGTGATGCAAAGGGTATCCTCCTGTAGATCTTTTACTTGGAATTGCATCGAATCGTCCCACCAAGGGCAATCGCTTCCTGATACGACATTGGTCCTTTCTTCTTGAGAGCCCATAGACACTTTGCAGAATGTATTATACTTTCCTAGAAGAAAAGAAACGCTTGCATATGAACATTCGATCGTCGTCGACAAAGCAGAACGACAGTTCTGCGACATATAAATATATATATTTTTTTTGCTTTAAGCGTTAGTAATTTTATGCTTTCGTGCATTATACGTAGCCCTGAAGCCATTCCAAAGATAGCGCACTTATCCTCCCGCATCCGGATTCTTCAGCGCCAAACTTTTAAAGCTTGATTATCGTAAGATTGAAATATTTTGATATATAATTGTATATCTTAAAGATATTAAATATATATAATTTATTAAATATGTGTGTATGGTTTTTCTTTTATACATATAAACATTTATACACTAAAAAATAATTTTTTGTCATGCATTTATGCTTTTGCAATTTTATTCGCCAAAACCTTTAATTTTATTTGATAACTGTAAAGACCATTGTTTGAATTTTTAATTGTGGATAAAGTAAGAGTGCAACTAATTAAACTATTAAAAAAATCATAGAGGAGAAAAGATCGTGCTACTGTGGAATAGATGAAGCAGATAATAAAATCAATGCAATCCCATCATTATAGAACAAGCTTAATAAAAGTTGATTTACAAACCAATGTCTAAAATATACGAATACAGGTATTCAGAATTCTTTCAAAGTGCAGGATCTCGATACTATACCTTTTCTGCTAATGACAAGATCTTCAGCTTCCACAATTACTAGTTGCAGCATACCTTGGGGAGGTCTGCGAACTACAATCATGGCAGATTTTTGTTAGTAAAATAAAGCGCTGCATGCAAATTATATGATATTTTTGTTTTTCTGACGCATGTTTCTCCGATAGATACCTATATGTATACCACAATATAATACCACCTTTACATAAAAGCATACAAGCAAGCGTTAATAAACACGTGCATTAACATTGGTAAAGAGGTGTAAAAAAAAGCAAACGTGCGATAATAAGCGACCTAAAACCGCCATTGCGGATTCTTACCGAATGGGGCTTTCAAGTTGTAGCCTTGGAGGACAGTGACGAGAATTCTGCCGCACGCCCCAAATTGCGCCTGCTCTGTTCATCCACATAAACGTATTGTTGAAATTAAATTTATTATGCGACATGGGAGTAGATCTACGTATAAGCTGCGATACTGCGTGATATACACGAAAAAATTGACGTACAAATACAGTGACCATATTTTCTAAGAGAAAATAAAGAACAAATTGACAATTCTGTGACTATCAGAAGTCTACGTTCTTATTCTTATAGTTGAAACTGATTCAATTATGTTGAAACAAATTAACCCTTGGTTTCTTAAATAGGTTCTGAATAAGAGGTATCATTGTTTTCGTATATAAATTCTCACGTTAATATTATAACATTAGACGATGAAACGCTAAATAAAAAAAATTATAATATAAATAAAGCGACAAAATATTTAAAATAAAGGAAAAAATTGAGTGTTAGAAAAATGAATAAATCTAAAGGACAGCTACTTTAAATAAAGGTTTGTCCTCGAAAATAAAGAACGGATAGTCACTGTACGTATAAACACTATCTGCTTACAAACAATTGACAAAGCAATAGATAACTTATAAGAGAGAAAGAGAGAGCCTGTACGAATAAACAATTAATGGTTTGATAATCTTAATACTTGGATAACGAGGATAGTTAAACTCACTTGATCGTTGTCTTTGCAAACGATTTCTTTCGTTTTCTAAAAATCTCCTACGCGCTTCTATGATTCGTTTCGACCACAATGAGCATTCATTCGCAGATGATGCTAATAATATAATTGGCTTCTTTTGATCTTTCAGTCTTAGAATTTTCGAAGAATTGTCCGCTGCGTCGCTTCCGCTCAGGCTACTGTTTCCGTCATTTTCTCCGAGCAAGGACAATTCATTGAGAAATATTGGCTATAAAAAGAAGAGACATTTTGATATTACAATGATGAAAAAATTTTTTACACATTTTCTTTCTGATCAATTTTCTAATATTTTTCAAAAGTATTACATATTATAAACATTACCTTTCTGTACATCTTAAACTTTTGATGTTCGTTACGTTCGAATGAAAATTGTTGGCAGTTGAGGGAGAATTTTATCGGTTGAACGAACAGTAAAAAATCATTTGTCAGGTAGCCGACGAGTTCTTTGCCACTTTTCGACTGTAACAAAGTTGCCATGTGGAATAAAACTGTGAAAGAAATGCAACATAAAAATTTCTCAATACGAAAATAATTCTTACCTTATGAAGTATACCAAAATGCAAAAGTTTTCGAGGTCCTAAAGAATTTGTCAAGGAATTGAAGACAAGTTGCTCTTCAAGACCGTCGCACATCACATGAGTTTGCAACCATTCCAGTCTGTCGCTATTTTCTTTCTCTCTGACTCCTTCATTCACCTGCAAAAATGCATAATATTAGATGAAAAATAAAACAAAATAAATATGAATAAATTCTCCTCTCTTTCTAGATAGCAGAATCAGTTATTTTGACGTCATTTGATGTTAAAATTACGTAAAAATAACTAATTTGCTATCTGGGTTCTTTCTACTAGTTGCTTTCTTTGTATTCTTTTGCGAGTGCTATTTTTACCTGGGTACAAAACTCTTCGGATTTAGCCAACGCTTCTTGTAGATACTGCCTATCGGGATGATCCATCGGCGTATATTCCAAAATCTATAATGCCAGTGTGTTACACACGCTACTTTATGACGTGATGTAAGTTACAATGATTTAGAGATAAAAGTAAGAATACCTTGCCGATAATGAGCGGATATTTTGTTATTCTTTGCATCGGTTTGATTAAAAATGAGCTTAATGGCATCCCCTTTGTTCTAGGATCTTGTTGACACTTCTGTGCGACCCGGACGAATTCCGGCGAGGTTTCTGTCAAACGTTGCAGATACGTCGCAGCGGATATTTGACAGCTGCAGAATCTTATGTAAGCTGACATCCTGGGTATCTATACAAAATTTTATATATATTGTAAGCAGATTTTCATAAATAAAAACGATGGTTTTTCTTGCATTTAAAATGATCGTAAATTATTCATACACTTACATTTTCGCATAGAATATCGCCAATCATTCTAACTACTCCGTTGTAGCTGTTGTCCCTTCTTATTCTTAAAGTTCTGTAAGAAATTTATTCGTTATCTCATTTCGTTAATAGAAAATATATATATTTCGTTAGTTATACATTAATGGTAGATTTAGTTACCTCAAAAAGTTATCGTTACAAGCAATAATGTCTCTCCAATTGATAAATATCTTTTCTATTTCATCGACGCTTAAGACTAAACTTTCGATTAATGGTTTCTCAAACACCTAAAATATACACAATATATATATATACACACACACATACATATATATAGATTCATCTCGAATTTCCCTTCTTATATTTTTAATTTAGAGTAACAATGTGCATGTTTTTTTTCTTTCAATTTTTCATACTTTAAATTTGTCAAGTTTTTATTTAAAATCTTGTTAAAGTTTTAAATAAATACTTTATCTACAATTAATTGATTTCTAAAAATTTACACAATTGTTGATAAGAAAAACATTTTAGATAGATAATATCTAAGAAAAAATCTACCAAAGTGGTATAAAAAATCTTTAGATGAAAGGAAGGAGAACTACGTGTCATATGTTACTCTAAATATATACATACATGAGTCAAAAACCGTAGATAAAAAACAAATTCAAAAAAGAAAGTGAAAAGTACCTCGTGTACTAGTCTCATGTCTTCTATATAGGCGTGTTCAGTCACAATTAGCTCTTTGATATGTTCCTGGCGCTTTTTTTCCATGGGATTGTGACACATTGTATCGATCACCAATTCATTTGCTACACATAAAATATATACAAAAAATGTTTTTTTCGCGTAAAATCATTAATTATTATTTTTTTACTTTAAGTAGAGATAGCTAATTTTATATTCTCAAAAATAATGTGGCTCAATAAATATATGTCTTAATACAAAAATTTCTATATGTATAAATGAAATAAAATCTTTCGAATTGTCTATACTATTCTATAAAGTACAAAATCTTTTTTAGAGTAAATAGAGAATAAAATCATTCCCCTGTCAGTAGAACGATTTTCTACGTGCTAATGAATTAATTATCTTGGGGCAAAGATAAAAACTTTAAAAAGAAAGGGAATATATTACATGTCAAAGTAATATCGATAAGTTAAAATTGTTATTACGAACGATAATATATCGAATAACATGTGATTCGTCTACGCAAGAATAATTTTTACAACAGATAGATATTTTATTTCGATCAGCGATGATAGATGCGAACGTATCCGTATATGTATATATGGATATGTTTACATACGTATAAGAACATCGGCGTACATATGCGTATGTGTGTGTGTTGTGTGTGGAAACACAATATATATATATAATATTTCTATATGTATATAAAGTGTGTGAACAAGATTTTTTTCTTTGTATAAGTCTCACACAGAATTATTCATACTCTCTTACAACATTCTCCATTACACGCCAAATCACATCGTATCTTAATTGAGATTTCCGACGAGACTTGATATTAGAATAAACAAACAACTTGCAAATAGTAACAATCTTAGGAATACAACGCACTACATGACTACATCGACTAAGGATAACCAGTTGCACAACTTGCTTTAGACATCCCGCCGCCGTCACCTTAGAATAACTTTATGCTGGGAGGGACTGGTGTCTTGGGATACCTAATTATTATAAGCACACAATTATTGCCACTGTGGTATAACGTATTTACTCGCTTCTGTGGTTCATGGAAGAGATTATATAGAATGGGTAAAAGTAGCAATGAATAAATACGTTGTGCGCTTGATTTTTCGCCAGTATATGAAATCGGTTGCTGATATATCATCCTTGCTTCTTTTCTAGATGACTTTACGGCTGGAAGTTCGAGGAGTCTCTAAAGAAGCCACAAACTGACGCATACTTTTGCGAACATTTGCGAACGTTTTATCGAATGTTAAATTATTTTTAACATATATTGTATATCAAAGCTTCATAGCTGCGTGTGTATATACTGAACTCGGTGTCGAAATGTGTCGGTAGGCTCTAATGCAATTCTTTCGAAGATACTTTTTCGGGGAACAATAAACATTTTTTATATATCCTTTAACATAATAAATTCTTTGCAACGAAGCGCTGTACGTTCATGGGCTATAATTGTACAATATATCATATGAACAAGCCGTTTGACTGCAGATTACTATCCAAGAAATAAATAATATACAGTCAGTCGATTGATACACATACAGGAATATTGTGATTCAATGAAAAACCTAATTTACAATAAGATATTACGTCACTCAATGAATCATGTGATCAATGCTATTTCTTTTTAGCTCGTTATTGGCGATCTTTTATTGTTCACGTATGACTGCTATTTATTTAGGCTCTATTGTAAAAGGCTGCGAAGAAGGAGCGCATCCTTTATCTTCTGTTATTTATAATACAAAGTATTTGTTACATTCGCGTATAAGTGACTAGGAATCGAAAGATTAGATCGATAGATTTACAGCGGGCAATCAAGTCATACGCTTTGTTTCACTCTAATTTCCCCTTTCATGAAATTTATACACAAATGAGAACACGAATAATATTTGTAATGCAATATCGTGTTTGCTAATTTTATTAAACGTAGGAAACTGCACACGATGTCAAGTCGAATAAAATTATACGAGATATTTCTCCAAGCTCCTTCTCCTCTTATACTGTTTTCAATCGCAACAGCTAATCATTGGCTGCTCGATCATGAGATCGTCATCTTTTTAGATATCTTTTAGGCCTCGGCATGAGACAAACGCAATTTCTAACGGTCCACAATGCGCACCATACATTAACATTAACAAAGGATAAAACATAACGCAATTATTGTAGCTTTTTTTACGGTCACTTCTATTTTATACAACTCTATGATTAACACAAGCATCATACACACATACCATAAAAGAAATAATAGAAACAGTAGTAATCTTAACTTCCGTTAAAAAAATTGAATTAAATTCTCTAAAATTGTAATCGACCACCGAAATGTTCAGAAGCGAGAAACGTAATGTTCGGAAATGACGCGGAAAATACTTCTTTTTTATATTTGAAAAATTTTTATATCTAAATAATTGTTTTCTTATACAGCAAGTTTCTTAAATAAAGCTTTAAAATGTCAAGCTAAATACATATATCAATTTGCACATAAATATGAACTTAACAAATTGACTTAAATATTAAGTAACAATGGTATTCTTACCACGACACATAACGTTAAATATTTCTAACACGTGTGTGAACAAGCTAAAAATTTAATATTATTATTTCTTAATTATATGTCAGCATATAGATAGAGAACTGAGGTAGACCTTTGGTGTTGGTGCAGATATTATCATGGTGGTCGCGTAACACTAATGAAATGACTGAACGATCGGACTTGGTACATGCGCGCATCTCTATACAACGAACATAGTATTTGCATGAAAATCGTTTGAAGATGTAACACAGTTAAAAGGCTAGTGTGTTGCGATTCAATCGTTGTGATAACAATCCGAATGATAACATTAATGAAGGAATGAGTGCACAACCCCGCACCAGAGGGAAAGGCTTGTATAATATGTATAATAAGTAGAGGCTATATATATATATATATATATATATATATATATTTATATTTATATATATATAATAAAGAGAGAGATAGAAAAAGAAAGGAAGAACCAACTCCAAATCTTGTTCTCTGCTCTTAATCTCATATTAATTCTTCATTTCTCATTTTCCTCTCTCTCCTTTTTTTCTCTCGTTCTCTTTTACTATTCCCAACACCCTCTCACTTTTGCTTTTTTTGTTTTTTTTTTTGCACATTGTCTCCAACGTTGAAAGAGTTCTGTCGTTGTAGCACGCCATGCTGAGTATTGGAGCTGCTATTTTTCTTATTACACTTCAGGTGCTTTAATTTTAACCAGCAATGCTGTACTGCTGCTCGGCTACCCTTTATGCTGCGTGTTAAGCAAAAGCGAAAGATAATTAATAAAAAGGAGATTATAGAATGCATATATGATAAGACTAAATAAGAGAAACAATCGAGGCAGTTGTCTCTTTAAAGCATCCTTTCTAATTTTTAAATTATTACTTAAAATCATAGACTTATGCGAAATATTTATCAGATTTCTATTTCCTCGTTAAAAAACTTCTTATAATTATTAAATGTATATATAAATGAAATAAAATATTAAAAATTTGCAAATAAAATTGATAGAAAATCGCTATTACTTGTATTTCGGCATGTTCGTGTTGAAAATATAATAAACACTGTAGAACTTTTAAATAAAGATTAATTATAAGCTACAATAATAATTTATACAATTGTTAAATATAAATAAAATTAGAATACACTCGATCACGATTAATTATTTGTTAATTATTATTGTTATTAATTGTTATCACAAGGAAACGACTACCTCTGACGAAAAAATAGACGGACGAACGAATGAGCAGACATGCAAAAGGCAGACAAGCAGACTGTTTATAGAAATTTAGGAAGATGTTTGAGACTCGCTTCTGTTTTGATTTTCATTTCTAATGTAAATCGTATAAGCAAAAAGTGTGTGAACGATCTCTTTATGCTTGTGACATACCATTAACCAAGCCATACAATGCATACACCTACATTAGACAGAAGAATGAGATTAATGTTGTCAGTTATTTCAGAGCAGACTTTATATACGACAATCAAACACACTGCTTTTACAGATTTTTTTTTAAATTGCGGAAAAAATATTAATTATATTTTAAATGTAAAATACTTACATTAAAAAAAACATTTCGATGATATAATTGAACAAAAGGTATTTGTAACTGATGAAAAAATATATTCTTGAACTATATGAACTACATCATTATAAAAAATTTATGCTGCTGCTATCGCTCGGAGTTATTATGTCAACAATATATATTAATTCATAAGAAAATAATAATGTGCTACATCATACTTTCAACACTGCACTCTTTCTTATAAACTATTTACTTATAAATATGTAATATTGATGCTATGATATAATTATAATAATAAACTCCATCTTAACTCATTTTGCGAATCACTAAATAGTTGAACGCAGAGTAAGCAAAGATAAAGTTGTAACAAAATAATAATATAATAATAAAATAACAACAACAATAATAATAATGACGACGATCATAATAAAAAGAATGATGATAATAGACGTAGTAATGATATTGATAATGATAATAAAAATAATGTACGACAAAAAAGATAATACAAATACATAATCGTTTCGATTGGAACTTATTAAACACCTAACGATCGTCCGCCTATCCATAGCCAGAAGTTGTGTGTTTCGCATTTCTATTCTATCTCCTATTTTATTTATTAAATCACTTTCTCTAGTATCTACACAAATGTAGCCAATATGTGTAGAAATTCATTACAAATTTACTTAATTGCGTTCATACTACATTATGAACATTATGATATTAATAGTCAAAATAAGCTGAAAATTAAATTTTAACAATCACGTACAAAAAGAATACTTACACATAGGTGATACGTAGTTGCTTGGGAAGACGCCGGATACGCCGTTTAATTCGCCTCTCCACCATGCGGTCTCTTCCTTAGCAAGAACTGATATAACATCACCTTTCTCGAAGCTTAACTCATCCTCATTTTGTGCTTGGTAAGGATAAAGGGCCATAACGCGGTCTACAAGTAAAAAGTTAAGTTACAAATTCAATTTTGTCCAAGAAAATATATATAGTATCCTAAATATCATATATAAGTATAGCCTTGAAAACTATAATAATTGAATTGTAGAATTTACTCACCAACATTTGGATCTGTTGGAGAATCTAGATATCCATGAGAGACAGGCGTACTTCTATTACTGCTACTGGTTAAAGGTTTAACATAAGTTGCTGGGAACCAACCAACTTGCCTCTTTTTACCTCGTGCCTAAATAAACAAATGCATGTCAATTATTATTTGAGAATAAGGAAATTAAGTGATAAGAAAATGTATTTTTCTACCTGAAGCTCTCCTTCCCACCATCCGCTGTCAGTTTTCTTACGAATCATTATTAATTGTCCTCTTTGCAAGTCTAATTGTTCTGCACTAGTTGCTTGATATGGTGCAATAACTTGGACAATTTCAGGTTTTCGTCCTCTCTAAAGGAAAACAGATATTTTTCATTAATAAAGTTATAATTTTTCGTTTTGTATGCATATATATATATATATATATATATATATATATATATATATATATACTTTTTGCAATTTAAAAAAAAAAAAAAAAAAAGAAAAGAAAAGAAACGGCATCACAATCATTAAATAGATTATATTTAATATTGTAATATAATAATGATATAAATCAAATACCTTATAATACTGCATTATCAGGATGTCAATAGCGTAAAGGAAGCAATAAACACAATTACACTCTTATAATAAACAATTTTAATTGCATGAAATATTAAAGAATATGAACGCAATTAATTTTTTTACCTGCTGAGCAGCCATGGCAGTAAAGTCCGGTAATTCCGCTCTATCCTCAGCAGCTGCTCTTTCATCTTCTAATTGTTCTGCTGTTTTCTCTACCTGCTAAATACATACACACTCTATGTTATTTAGATTTGTTACTATAGTCTTATTTTTTCAGATGTCAGTGTAAAATAATAGCAAATTAATAAAATTACACAAAAATCAAATCAAACTAGCATATATTAATTATATTATAATATTAATGTATTTAAGAATAAGATATTTAAACAAACAATATTTAAAATATGCATTTACGCACTTGTGATGTTGCGGCTACTGGAGTAACATCTTTGGTACTGTTTGTCTCTGCAGCAGTTTCACTGGACTGAACGTTAGTGGACAAAGATGCATCCTAATCAATGCCAGATAAAATCGTATTAGGAATCAATTAATATATTAGTAAAAATAAAAAAATTATACTTTTATCAGGCAGGTTAACAAATTCAAGCATTTATAAAACAATCGAATCATCGACAGATTAAAAGATAACAAGGAAAAAATATACAAAGATCGAATTTATATCATACCTGATTGGGAGCATCGCACTTTTCTACATAATTAGATGGAAAAATTCCACTTTTGTCCCCTATACAACCAGTCCACCAGTCTCCTTCTTTCTTGATAACTAATACAACTTCCCCCTGATTGAAATTAAGATCGCCAGCTTCGGATGAATCGTATCGATAAAGCGTAACGTAATATTCGTTAAGACCATCAGCTGCAATATCTTTGCTGCTTGTAGTTATCTCTTTTACATATGATTTAGGGAACCAACCCTTATTTCCATTACTAGTCGAACCATACCACCACTCAGCCTGAATAAAATAATATATATGTATAATAAAACACACACACACACATATATAAATATATCTTTTGTGATCAATATTTAACATATATATTTACCTGCTGCTCAGAAACATAAATGGTCTCTCCTTTTTCGAAAGAGAGATGTTGCTCCATAGTAGGTCGATATGGAAACAAGGTGGTGGCTTGTACATCACAAGCTGTACCTAATCCTAAGGTAGGTATAATAGCTTCCACTACTGGGGCTTCTCCTCCTAATGATCCTGCATCGGATACGTTCTCGGGAACTTCTGCTATTCCCCTGTATAATTAAAATAAAAATATTTCAATATCCAGATATGAGAGATACACAAAGCAATAGTTGATCCATGATATTTCGCAAATACTGATATAAATGAAAATACAACTGACTCTAATGTTCTCTTCTCTACACTGTCTTGTTGTATGAAGGTACGTTCATTGTCCAAACCAGTATCCACAGGTTCCACGTAAGATTCGGGAAACCAACCAGTGTGACCGCGAATCTCTCCTGCCATCCATCCTGGTTCAGCGTTTTGCACAGGTGGTACCTATGTAAAATATAGACACCATATTAGATATCATATGTACAAAATAGTTTTCTTTTGACAATAATGACACTCTTATTGCATTTATTATACATACCGATATAATATCACCGGGTTGAAATGATATTTCGTCTTGATTTCGCGCCACAAATTCGTAAAGTGCTCTATATTTGCGAACACCCGTGACAACAGCTTCATTCGTCGAGCTTGCCGTTACAGCGGCATCGTCAACAGGCCAAGCTGCGTCACTAGCTATACTAGGTGCATTGCTCCAAGCGCTATCGCCCCATGCGGATGTAGCATAGTCAGCCGCGGCACCGCCGCCGCTTGCCCGAAGTTCAAGTACTTTCTTTTTCTTATCGTCAAAAGTACCGTAAAGCTGCTTACAGTCCGTTATTAGGTTTTTCATCTGTGTTTTAATATCTTCAAGTTGAGCATTATTATTTTCGATATCGGACATCTTCGAATCAATCTGTTGAAAAAATATATTTTAGGACGTCGATATATATGTACATATTGCCTAAAGCTAAAATTTATTCATGTATCATCGTCGAACGTTAGGGACGCATACCTGCTGTTGTAAATCTGCAATTTTATCTTTCATCTGCTTAAGAGTAATTTGTTTATTGTCAAAGGCCATCTTAATAGCCTCTTGTCCAGCTGCATCTTGCGCTGCGTTGAGTTTATTCTTCGCCTCGATACGCGCTTTCTCCTGGCTCAACGCTAATAATCTTTGATTTTGTTCCCGAAGTTTATTCTTTAAGGCGGCCATTTCCTGTAATTGTGCATCTCTCGTTGAACGCATACCATCGATAGTCGTCTTGACGCCTGAGACTCCTACCCGAGTATCACAAATTTTTTGTGATAATTCTTTCACTTTGTCGTTCTGAAAAGCAGAGAAAAATATTATAAAAGAATTGTTCATTAAATTCTCTTATAATATACTTACAAGTGTTCCAAGTTCAATGGTCAAGGTCTGATTCTTTGCTTTCAATTTTAGAAGAACATCTTGCTCCTTCTGTCTTTGCGCTTGCAATTCTTGCGACTTCTGTCGTTCCCATTCCAATTGTCGTTGCCTTTCCATTTCCCTGCAAGTTATAAAACAATGCTACTTCCAAATCTGTATACATAAATATATAAATTTCTCTAAGAAAGCTTAATGAATTTACTTGCGTGCCGCCTCTTTCTGTTCTTGCGCGCGTTTCCGTTGTTCCTCCTTCTCCTGCTCGATTTCTTTTTGTCTCTGCATTTGTTTCTCAATTTCTGCTTGCCTACGCCTTTCCTGCTCTAATCTGTATTAGAATGCAATATTTTCCTATATTATTACCTAATTAATAAATAATATATTACCTAATTAATAAATAATTCTATTTACCTTATTTTTTCCTGTTTTTCAGCCTCCTCCCTCTCTTTTCGTTCTCGTTCTTCTTGTTCTTTTCGCTGAATTTCCAACAACGCTTTACGCCTACGTTCCAATTCCGCTTGACCTTTCTCAAAGTTCTCTTTACGTTTATCTTCAAATGAAGTCTGTAAAATAATATTCTTTTTTTTCATATGTTTTTCTTATTGCGCAAAAAGATATTCTTATATTATTAGCCGTACCTGTGGCATGCCTGCTAACGGATCAATATTTTCCGCTGCGTTCTGAGCAGTTAAACTACTTTGACGTTGTCGTCTAAATGTGGGTGGAATTAGTTCCAGTGGAAGTGCCGCAGGTATCGTTTCGCCTGCTTTAGCGATATCGCATAGATGCATCGCAAGCACAAATTCCTCAGAACCTAAGCGTCCATCCGAATCCATGTCAGATAAAGTCCTATCAACATACATTTCAATACTCTTTACATTCCCATTTTATAACTTATTACAACTAACATAGAATGCTCTTTTGTATTATGCATTTGTTTTACGATTAAATATTTTGCAACTATACCATATTTGAGCAAGTATCGGTTGTGGCAATTGCGATTGCACCATGATGTTTCTTGCTTGAGGCCCGGATAGAAAGCCAGATCTCGTTCTATCCCAAGTATTAAATAACTGAGTGTATTTTAATTTGGTCTGATGCGGTACCGCCCATTCCACCGTGGATTGTGGCGAACCAACTAACGAGTGCGGTGAATCCACGGAACCCACTCTATCTATACTCGGTGGACGTGCTGTTGTACTCAAGGGTGTATTTGTAGATACCGGCGTCTGTGTAATGGCGCCATTGACTAGTGCGCCGTTTGCAGTTGTCGAGGATACCAATGGTAACGCTACTGAAGAAGCAAGTCCAGTACCTGTGGAAGAAAATCAAAATTAATATAATAATTAAAAATACAAGTACAAGAGAAACATTGTTTTGCACACGTACCAGTATTTATTGATCCGATGGATGGTACCATGCCAGGGACACCAGTTATAGGAGCAACCATACCTGTGTTAACTATGCCTAATGGCTGTGTCGGCAATGATTGTGTCATACTAAAGGCAGCCATTGGAACAGGGTTTGTATTTAAAGGTGCAATTGGTGCTACTGATGGAATACCTGTAATTAATAAAAGATTAAATATATATCAGTACAATTTTGTAAAAATATAATTATAAAATGCATTATTATATAATAAAAATTAATTAATAAAATATTTTAAAATGTACACAATTTCAACATAAAATTTATTTCAATAGTTTACCTATACCAGAAACAGGTGGGATTGAAGAAACTACAGTTGTACCAACACCAGGAGGTGTAACTTTCATGGGTGAGATTCCTACAGGACTATTTGGAAATGATGGTGGTGCTGGTTTTGGTGGTGGACCACTCGTCGTGGCCGCAAAGTTACTACCTATAATAATTTCGTATAATTATTATAACATTGTTGAATTGCATTAAAACAGTTATAAATTCATAATCCAAACAATTCTTTATGTTTGCTCTATAAATTATACAATATAAATAAAAGATAATTAAGTAAGCATAAGCAGAATTCTTTTATAAGTACTTTATGCTTTTTTCATAGCATATTAATAATATTAAGCAATACAATGAGATTCAGTACAAAAACTTTGTACACAAGGTTTACATATACAATGGGTTTGTGATGTAAACGTGTATATTTATTTAAACATACCAATACTTGCAGGTGGTGCAGGTCTTTGCGGAGGACCACTAGTTGTGGTACTGAGAAAAGGCGCGACTCCTTTTTTTTTGCCGCGTAATAAAATGTAAAACATTATTAACGAAATATTATTTCCTTCTCTTTCGTCAGAAATATTATTACAAGTATAAACGATATATAGATATATTAGTTGTATAAACTGTATGTATATAATTAATAAAATAACCTTATATTAGCAAATAAAAATTCTGATTAAAAAGTGTGTATGAATTTTCTAATTTATAAATAATAGAATTATTAATCTAATTAGATTTACTTCTATGTCCAAGCATTTATGATAATTTTTCCGAATATATAGAAAATATCAAAAAGTCATGCAAAGTATAAATAATATTAAAATAGTATATAATAATTATATGTATATGATGCATGAGTTTTTCCTTTCACACTTCTAACAAGTACATTTGTCAAGAATTTTATCATCGCAAAGTCCAACGCATACCTACATGTGTAATACAAAGGAAATATTATAAAGATAAAAAATGTTCATAGCTTGAAAATGCAAAAATTGAATTGCTGCTTCAATATAAAGTGTTACATAAATTTTGGAAATTTTTATATCAAAATAAGCTGTGCATGAAGCATCTGCTTCGCACACACACACACACATACACTTATACACATACATTAAACAAATTATAGTTATTTCATAAAATTGTAATACCCTTTAATAAAAATACACGATATATTTGTAAAAATACATTCCAAAAGGATATATTTAAAATGCAACAAATATACCACAAGCTAAGAGAAAGTTCATCTTAATAAAATGTTAAGAACTAAAGTAGCATTTAACTCGAAAATGGTATTTAACTCGGAACATTCTGTTAAGCCATTGAATAAAAGCTTGCTCTTTAGAAAAGAAAAGATAAATAGACTGATAAGAAACACTCAACAGTTCAGCACAGTTAACATACCCACAGAAGGTGGAGCGGGTCGAGCGGGTGGCTTAGACGGTATATGAGTTGTGGCGAGTGTACTTGGGGCCACATTCTGTCTATTTTGTTGTAATGCTGTGTAGTATGATGCATTATGAGTGACACATAATTATGTCTGATTTTGTTGATAAGATAATAAAACACATATATTGACACATGTAATACATGTTGAATTTATGAAAATGATAGATGATTGTAATAATATAGGTTTGGTTGAACATCAGTAATATTGATCATGTTTGATAGATCTATCTGCAGCTAATGAACCACACTAATATGTTTGAGAAAGTGTATATATTTGGGTATACTTATAAATGCTTGTAAAAGCTTTTATAAGATCTTTTCCTGTTATTTTATTGAATTGTTATAAGCATCTATCTAACAATGTTGATCGAGAAACAGAGAAGGATAAATATAATGAAAATATTTAATTGTATATTACCTATAAGAGAATGTGTATTTCCAGCTGTGGATACTGCGCTTGCTACAGTTTGAGGAGGTGCTATTGGTTGAGGTCCACCTAAGTTTACTAGAGAGCCAATATTATTTTGAGCGGTTGAACCATTTGTCAATCCAGCCAAGTTAGCATCACCTAAAAATCATTCATTAATCTTAATCACAATCAATCTAATAATATAATCTTTGGTATCATACATGCATAGATATATCTACCTGTTGGGAAGGATTTCAAACTCTGTATGAGAATGGGTGGCAGTACTTTGGGAATTTCAAAACCTCGTAATTTCAAATTGATCAACTTGCACGCAATGCTGAACTCATTTATGTTCATTTTTCCATCAGAATCTGTATCCGATAATGCCCTATAATATAAACAAGAGATTAGAAAGTGCATTATAATTTAAAACAATGTTGACATTAAATGTAACAACTTTATACCATATCTGTCCGAGAATGGGAGGTGGAAGTTGAGATCTAAGGAGAAATCCCTTTGCCTGTTCGCCAGTAACGATTCCATTGATTGGTTTCAAGGAGTCAAATTGTTCTTGATACTTCATTCTTTCTCTAGGTTGTATTACCCAGGGGTCTATACCTATATGTCAGATATATAACATTAAAGATGATATCTTCCTCTTAATGTAATATAAAAAATACAATCCATTTATTTGTGAAAATAATGCTTATTTTCTTTTCACAGCTTAGAATAATTGCCAGTCTTACGAAATAAACAAATTATCGCGAGGAGGAAGAGAGATATCAAGCATGGAATGTCTATTACAGATGACAGAAATGATAAACGTAATTTGTCGGACAATGACAGATGCAGGAACGTCAATGCACCGATGCAATGACACGAGAAAGCGAGAGGAAAAAAAAATAGAAAAATATAAAACAAATCACCTGGAGTTTGTGGAGTAACCATTTTGAAAGAGTGGCGTTCGCTTGTGCGATATTCTAGACGATATTCCTTACAACTAGAATCTCGCGTTCGGTGGCCGAGTTACGATGAGTTTACGCCTTCAAGATTAGACTAGGTTAGGTCACGGTGATCGATCTTCGCTTCGAGACGGCTTTACAATTACAAGATCTATCTGTTAATAGGAGAAAAATCGTCGAGAAAATCAAGGGTGATTATATCAATTCAATTCGAGTCATCGATTGGCTCGAAAAACAACGATCTGGCATTTTATCGCGGCAAAACGAATTTAATAGATTGAAAAAAATAGATTGACACGTAAAAGAAAATTTGCCAGGTCGAAATGCCTCACGAGACGCTACTGGATCAATCCCGAATGGGATTCATGACCTACGCATGCATATATATATTCCCATCGTACAAATCACGAATAACCATCAATCGTCCCCTCCCCCCTCCCTTCCCCTCGTTTCGTCTATCTTGACCTGCGATGTGTCGTTCGTCGTCCACCGTCCTAGTTCATGTCGCGTATATAGTCAATGTATTCGCCTACTGCCCGTCTGGGCCTACCCGAACACGTCCGTGTCGCTTAATGTCAACTGTCAAACTGTCCGCCGAGCGCGGACGTAATCTTTCTCTCTCGCCCTGTTGCGCGCGTAAAAATGCGAGAAGAATTTTCGGTCCGCGGCTCCCGGAGACGCGCAACACGTCGGATACACAACGGACGCACCGGAGTCTCTCCCCCAGAGTCAATCCGCACACAAGTGAATCACCACTGACCACACAATCAGCTTCACCCAGCTTCACCACCGCTCGGTGCACTCTCTCTCACTCGTGTACGTCACTTTCCCGAGCTCGGCACGCCTCGGAACTCTTCGGCGAGAATCGATATCCCGCCTCAGAGACTGCGATTCTATGATCCTCGACGAAGATCGTTATATTGCTTCCTTGCGCGAAAGATTTTTTTTTCACCCGCAACCCCGAATGATTAAAAATCACCGGAAGTGACTATACACGCGTATCTTTATATTTTTATTATTCGAGGAGATATGTTGATTTGTCGAGAAAAATGTAAAAATGTAGAATGATACGCAGATCGAAATACAGGCGATAATTGCGAGGGAAATTTGAGCTACGATATGATTCTGGTGTTGAAACGTTTCCATTCGATTATTTCAAATTGTAAAATTAAAAGCTTGTAAACGCGGTTTTTTTAGAGAAAATATTTCAACTCAAATTATAATTTCTATCTTTCGATCATTAACAACTTTTATCAAATTTCTTATTGTTAATGATGTATGGAAGACATTTGAAACTTCATAAAAATTATATAGCGCTTTCACTTTGAAACTAAAGTTACTGTTGAAATTTGGATTTAATTCACTAACTCATTTAAAAGTTATTGCAATTTAAATTTCCGCTAGTTTTACATATAATAATCCATTATTATTACATTAAAAATATCGAAAAAATGGTATACCATGTACATCAAATTTTTCACATATATGTAAATTGGAACTTTAAAGAACAATGTCGCAAAATTATACATATATTAGCATTCATTGAACCATTTAAAAGAAAATAATAATTTGTTGAAATTTTTTCTATTTCTGAGCATTTCGTGTCAAGTTAGGCGATTACTTAAACTATAACGATTTTCTCTAAAATGAATAGCGTTAATATACTTTCATCTCTGTTTGAATCTTCTGCACATCCTTAAAAATATTAAAATAAAAAGTGCCTCTCTTATTCCCCGTTCATCAACGGATAAACTATTAAAATATTAAGTATGCTTTCAGTCGATCGAAGATGAATAGCGGCTCAACACAATAGATCTCTCTCGAGGAATCAAGCTTTCAGTCTGACGACTTGAAGGAGTATAGAGACGACGGGTAGTAATATACGAATTATACCAAATTACGAGTACCCGTTGAGGAAGGGGGTAGAGGAAGGGGGTCATGCGTCCTTGATAGATATTCCTATCATGCACAGGCATATATGCATTCACATGCACGAGCTGGAAATTGCAAATCCGCGTATCACCACCGGCAGTTAAATCCGCGCGAACGTTTTGCAAACCGACGCGGATCGCTTTCGGAGGTATTGTAAACTTTCGCGAAAGTGTGCTCGCACTACTTGTAAATTATATTAAACAAGTTTGTGACGACGAAGAGTTATTGTACATATATGTCTCTGCATGCACAGTGAAAACTTTCGACGAACTAATTTTCTTTATCGCAAATCTTCATGATAAATGTTGGAGGAAAGACAGTTGGTTTCCTTTTCGTAGAGTTAAATCGGTTCATTTAAGTGTCGCATGATCTTTCGCAATTCCATCGATATAAAATTGGCGCGTCAAAAATATGTATACAATTATAAATTTCATAATCACTATCCATGTTTGTTTCTTTTTTTTTTCTTTCAAAAATGTATGCATACAGTTGACGCGTGATAATCGCAGACGTATATATATATATACACGTGTATATAGAAGTTGATGATAAGTACTTTGAATGGACACGTGGCTGATATAATTCTATATATAAATCTATTGATTGATATGAATTAGATCAAACGGTTCGAACAATTTGACGAGATTGAATTGATCATCGCGAATCGCAACAGGAATATATACGCAACGAATTGCATAAAGTCACTGTTGTCGATATAAAAAATAGAAATTAAAAAACGTTTTACATTCTTTTTTTACTCTATATACATGCATATATTTATAAATTGTATACAAATTTCTCTCATAAGCGGCACGTGTATGATGCAATGATAAATCGTGATACACGCGTTATAACGGTGATAGCGTCATGTAGTAAGTGCCGCAATTCACAATTACAATTACAATTCTTTAATCTCGCATAATCCAATCGCGAATAACTCGAGCAACGTTTATCGTTCTATGTGCGAAGCATATGTGGACTCAATCAAATGTGTAACAGAAAAGGCATTTACGATATGAAAGAACGCGAACGTAAATTATATAGACGTATAAACAGATTGAAGGTTGAGCCTCGGATGGATTCATCGAAGGATTCGCCGAAAGACCTTAATTGAAAGGAATCGAGAGATAAAGGGAGCCGAAGGAAATGACAATTATATCATCATCATATTTGAAAGGAGAGAAGAGAGAGAGGCGTTATCGATAACGCGAACCTGCCACCCGGTGGCGAATGCGCGAGGCTGCTTCGGTTTTCGAACGCGACTCTGGCGCCGGCGCCGAGAGAACCTCCCTCCTCCAGCTCCCTGACGACGTCGTGTCCCCGGTGTCGCGTGCCTCGACATCCTGCTAGCTGGTGCTAGCTAGCGCGAACCTCGCGACCGAAGTACACGTGTCCGCTCGATACGCGTCGGTAATCCCACGCGTTCCCCTCCAAATTCTCATTCAATTCTAATGACAAGAGAGAAAGGTGAACGCGCGACTCGATCGAACGGATGTGCAGAGTGTGAATATCATTCCGTCTAGTATAGCGACGCCTTTCCTTCGACGAAACTTATCGATCGGCAGTGCTACGGCGGGAGCGACCATCAGCGGCCGGCCGGCATAACGCGTGCACCGGGTCCTCGTTGTGTGCCTCGTATACGGGAAGCTGGAACGTACGGCGGGCCGTTGATAAAATCACACGGTTTACAGATTCATCCGTGATCGACCGTGGGAACGTGCGGCACTTAGAACGGGTAATTACATTAGTCATCCTCATTTTTCTCAATCGAATTACAATGCGGCCTCTGTCGTAGCGTCCCGCCGATTGTGTTCAGTCGACCACGTATTTAACGATTCGAATCGCGCCGCTCACGTGATTCACGACGGGCGTCTCGTGGTCCCTCGTCGCTCGTTGAACTTGAATGATACTCCGCCGGGTTGTTTCCTCATTGGATTCCTTGGATTCGAATCGGTTCAAAGAATCTCTTCGCTTTGTCTTGACTGACATGTTCAACGACCGATTAATTACCTTGAACGAAAGAAACAATATTACACATCTCATATTACATATTACCGTAACTTATTTTGACGGAAGTCCACTTATTATGCGATACTCTATTGTGTTATGCATGATAATACACCGCAAAAAATAATTTCAAGGACTTAGTTTTTTAGCATGCAAACGGAGAAACGCTTGCTTGAATTTGTGACAGAAAAAAATGGAAGTAGGTAGTAATAGTGACTCGGTAATATTTATCATTGTATGATGAATGAACGCTATGTGCATTTCGTATTCTACATTTGGTGCTAAAAAATTCTCAACTCATATTAACGTCATACACAATCTTTATCTTTAGTCTACAATATAAATATGTAGGACAGTTTTCGGTCATTTATTTTAACAAAAATAAAAATTCACGTCGGAATAAACTTGTTTTCAAACATCAGTTTACGTATTTGCAATGTTAAAGCTCTTTCCATAACTAAATAAAATAATATAAAAAATCAGTTATTTGTACAGAATATATAAATAACGAATACATAGATTTTCGTATACATAGTTTTTAAATCAATTAAAATTTAAATAAAATTTTTAAAAAATAAATTTAAAATTCACGAAACATAGTTTGCGCTGGATAAATAGATGTAAATTTGCAAGATTTAAAAATATATGACATAACAAGTACGTAATAAGATAATATTTGCAGAGATACAAAACTGTGTATTTTTCGCGTATGTTTTTTTTATCTTAAATTCTTACAACAGAGTTTTATTTCTTATGCAAGAGAATCGCTCACGTACGAAGCTGCAAAGTCGCGGAATGCATCGTTTGTTTGTAAATTAGCAATGCGCTTTCGCAATAATCATAATAAGAAACTAACTTGTACATGAATTCTTGTGTTTGAAAATAGAAATTAATTAAATTCCCGATAATTCAACAAAAAATATGAAACTGAAAAAATGCAGCATATATTTAGCCTATACTTTTTTCTGCATTATTTTCAAAATTATTCAATATATGTATATATGTATAAAATGATACGATAAAATCTAAATTATTCCACTGCAACTGTAATAAATATTAAAATTTGTTCTTTTATATTAGAGGAGACACATAATTCACTTTACGTTCTAAAAACGACATAGTTGCATGTACAATGAAAAATTGAGAAGAGACAGAGAGAGGAAGAAATCTAGATTAGGCAAATACTCACTTTCCTTATGTCTTCGTGGCGAGATTATTACAGACGAAGCGAGACCGAGGTAAAACAACATGCATAATGTCCTTGTATATGTATATACACAGACAGTGGTCTTTTTAACATTATAAGCGTCTGTAGCTCGCGCATTCTTAATCCATTTTCCTATGGACGTGCACTTTATCGATCTCTCATCTTCCAGACTAGGCATATTTCTCAAGCGCACTTGTGACGATGATTCGTTTAATTCTATCCATCGTGCTTGCTGAAAGTATTTTAAGTACAAATTATAATTGAATAACTTTAGTATTATTGATTGAATACTTTATATTACTGTACGGTCGAGAAAAGAATTTTACCTTTTTTAAATTCTGTCTGGCGATTCTCAAATATCTACGTTCTTACTTTATATTACTATTTAATTTTTTATATAATATTTAATATTTTATATAATATTTATAAATTATATAATTTTCTTGTGAAAAAATACGCCCATGCCGATATCGGAAATCGTGTCACACGTAAATAAATAAATAAACAATAAATAGAATACTTCTTCAAAAATGAATTATATTATTTGTTCTTATTTTATAGTTATACACGAGCGTCCGCAAGGGGAGGCAGAGGGGGCATTTACCTCCCCTTGGAATCAGTAAAAAAATTAAGTATTTGTTCTCCTTTTGAATAAACACTGGAAATTCGTTTGCATATTTAATATAAAAAAATATAAAAAAATTCTTTTAATTAAAAAAGAACAAAAAAATAAGAAAAACTGTAATCATGCCCCCTCTGAAAAAAATTTTGCGGACGCTCATGGTTATACATATGCAACCGATAACATCAGATATCAGAAAAATATAAGGTAGACATGAGTCGCACATATTTTTACCGGAAAAAAGAGGAACAATTTGGACTTTTTCATCTCGCCTTGCCATTCGGCATGTTCAGACAATGCCTGTCTTTTTCATCTTCCTTCTGCCACTTTCCCCGAGTAACTCCCTTCATCCCCTTCATCCCCTTCATCGGCTGTGTCCACTAGAAAAAGCAAAATCTTGGTAAGATTTTTCCAGATAAATTTGAATACCTACATAAACACATAGGTGTATAGAAAAAGGAAATCAATTACACGTCTAACAACATAGGAATATAACATCCTTCGCGCATTAAGCAAAAGTCGACCTAGATTGATCGATTTTTTTTTGCGCGTAAGTATGCGAGCTATGCAAACTCGATAAGCTTTTACATATATGATTTTGCAACCTGTTGAACGCCTTGTTAGTGCGACTAGTTACGTTTATCAAAGTGTATGTTTAAATTACTGGTGCCGCTTAACAAACACGTCGAGAGTTCGCGGACCATCACCAGGTTCTGACACGCAACCATTTGCGTCTTCGACAATTTGAACAGCTGATAAATTAATTAATTATAAATATATATCGCAACAAAATCTTCCTATATCGATTAAATTTAACCAGAGCGTAAAGATATAACGAAACAATGATAAGACCAATTAATTCCGACAATAAATGCGAGCGATGTCGTTTAAAGTTCACGCACCTGTGGACTTGGCGTCTTAATAAACTCTCGCGGTGACGTTCCCTCGAATTATTCGCAAAAGGGAACCGCTAATGTTGAGCGCCGGCGACTTATACTTGAGATGCCCGCCAGCCATTCTTTCCGTCTCTCTTTCGCCTTTTCCTCTCCTCCATCTATCCTGCTTCTCAAACAAGAAGCGAGCAAGAAACCAGTTGCGATTTTTCACGCGGTGGGAACTAGAAGCCGCTCCCTACTATAAATAGCCTTCGGGGTTCCTTCTCGGGCCGCGATGCCGGCCTCCAACGGTGACGGCTGGACCGGCAACATATGCGTCTAACAATCACTTCTGTCGCGTGCGAATAATCACCTCTTATCCATCCAGGCGACTCCAACTGCATTCCTTCGCGCTGAAACGAATAAATACGTTAGGAAGGAAAAAAGCAAAGTATAAATAACAGCTAATATGAATACCTAGGTCAGGTAGATGGGAAGAATGCGCGCGGGGGATAAGATCCGTGTTCTGCATCGGAATTTTTATTCACAGAAAGGGGGAGGAAAGAAATTCCTTTTGTATACGCCGACCGATACATCTTCTCCTGGGGAGTGAAAGTACGGGAAGGGACGGTCAGGTCGTGACAAACTTGGAGTGCACAAGATTAGAACTGCAGCTAATTATTGCGGACGGCTGCGTTTTGCGCGTACGATTTATTGCATACTTTTTTTACATTTTTTTCTAAATTATGCAATTAAGTACGCGCGCAAATTAATCTGCCTTTATAAAAAGAATTCTTGCATTTTAAAAATAATTTGAACAAATTACGAATTACCAGACGAAAATATTCAATTTGCGAATCTGTTAAATTATTAAATATTAATATATAATTATTAAATATATATTTAATATAATTATTAAATATATTAATATAATATTTTAAATCACAAAATCTTATCGAGAAAAAGTATACTCAGCACTCTCGTTAAATTAAAAGAAAATGAGACAATTATATTTTGCCGCATTTGCAATATATTTGCAATGTTAATCGTATTTTATTAGAGTTGTAACTCATATGCATTATCAACTATGAACATAGATTGACATAAGCGACCCCTCGAAGGTCGCGTAGAAAATATCTTGGAAAACTGTGATACCGATGACCACAGAGATAATATAAGGTTGCTCATACATCGCATTCCATATTTTAAACTGATAATGTAGTACGTCGTATATGAATGAACGTATATGAATGATTATACGTATCAGATTGTACACATGAAAGAGTCGTACGTATGTATATGTACATGCAACATGAGTGATTTTTCAATACGCGTATACTATAATAACACTGATAGTTTATATCAGAACGTATAATCAGTACGCTAAGAATGCGATATATGATGTAAAAAAGCCGTATTAAATGGCGCCTTATTTCCTTGCTCCATGATTCTTTAATAAGTTTTATATAACGCATAATCTAAAAATAGATTCTACCATGCACACGAAGTGTTACACGAATTTTCCGTCTAATGTCTGCACTCATTACTACAATTGTATAATCAAACGGCGGAAGAATAGCAAACAATAGAACATATGAATACATAAATAATTCTAATTTCCGATCTATTCTTATTAACGAGAAATAAGCAATATATAATAACCAGGATGACGTTTATAGAAAAACGATATAAAAAAAATCATCAATTATTGCGTTCGTTCAATTTAAATCGCCGAATTGAAAGAATTCAAAATAAATAACCTAAAAGAACGTCGGAGTTTTTTCTTTCTTTTTGCGTTTGTTTTACTCACTCGAATATCGTTGTCGCGTTCGATTTTGACAGATCGAGATTCGTCCCTCCGTGCAACGAAAAAAAGAAAGGGGAGGAAAAAAAGAAATTCCTCATTCTGCATTTGTAAAGATGTGCACGACGCGTCGAGCCGAATCTCGCCGCTGGAACGGATCAGATGGCGGGGCCGAGTCGGGCCGAGTCGAACCGAGTCCAGCCGAGTCGAGAATGAATCGCGACGCGCCGCGCCGGCTAAAGCATGTGGCCAGTTTCCGTCCGTCCTTGATGCGCGTCGGGTTGTGTTTGAGCGACGAGTGCGAGTTCGGACTCGATTTTATATCGTTTATTTCCCGCGGGTACGTACTACATTTCGAAAAACTACTCGAAATATTGCCTTATTTAGATATCTACAACGACCACCACTTTTTGTGCGATTATCTCCATGCAATATTACTCGAGACAGATATAGATGAAACATGCGATAGCACGTAATTTTGTATGTAGTGTGGCTCATATTGTAATTTTATGTAAAGTCAGAAGGGACTCGCATGAATACATTATATATGTACGAGCGTTGCGTAAATGTTTCCGAACTTTTGCTTCGCACTTTATTTTCAAATGAAAATTTAATGTATTGTAGCCGGAATATTTTAATCTGATATTTTTTCTTTCTCTATCGAAGATTTAATATTAAAATATAAATTATCAAATATTAATTGATTATATTATTTTTTGTATTATGTGGCAATACATGATTTATATATGGCTAGCTAATTATATGTTAAATCTATATTTAATCTATTTTAAATATATATTTAATCTATTTTAAATCTATATTTAATCTATTTTAAATCTATATTTAATACATTAATTTAAGCTATAAAAGTATGTATAAATTTGAAATTTCAGAAAAAATGTAGAATATTTATTTATATCATTTTACTTAGAGAAAAAATATTTTGTAGTTTATATATCGTATATTATTCACAAATAATTTACTCACAAATATATGAAAGAATTTGTCAAGTATATATATGTATAAATCAACACGAATTTTAATATTCAAATGAAAAAAGAAAAGTGGTAAACGATATAAATAACGATCGATTGATCATTGGTGATGCTAACGTTTGCAGTATCAGTTTCTTTCGAGTCTTAATATAAAGACAATTGTATCAATTGTATCAATCACGATTCGAGCGGGTCGCTTCTCGGTGTTTAAGTTTAATTAATCTACAGGTTTTTTATATATTAAAAGCGCTGCGCACAAGTGAATATATTTGATTTAAAAATTTTGATATTAAACTTTATAATTTATCAATTCTTTTCCCTTCTCTTTCTTTTGCACGAAGATCTAATTGCTTTTGCATATATGTACATATATTTGCCACATAATATGAATAAGAAATTATCAATCTTCGATGATTCATCGTAGAACGATGCTTTTTCAACATATCTATAAATTCCTTTTTAATTTATTTTTAATTGCTTGTTGCATATAACTTTTGCTCTTGGAAATGAAAAAAGAAAGCAAAAAAATATAAACAAAAAACAAATAAATAGTATAAATATTAAGATAAAAAATGAATATCTAATCACATACTAATTTTTTTTCAGTTATCGCTGTTCTCTGCCGAGAAATCGATGCATTTGGAAGGCTGATAAGCGATCATCTCTGGATTGAATGCTGAGAAATCAGAAGCATTCTTCAAAAAGCGTATGGGAATGTCCTAATGAAGTCTTGTACGTGTTCCTCCGGAGATGAAATCATGTTTACAAAATCTCTGTAACATGAGATAATTATGTCAAAACCAACAGAATATTGTTAGAACGGATTGTCAGTCGCTGTCTTAAGCGAAGCTATTAATCCGCACGCCAATTAAAAGCTAATATTTATTTTATATATATATATATATATATATATATATATCTTCGTTCACAAAAGTGCAAATAAAAACTCACGCAAAAGATATTGTCGAATAAATAACAAAAACATACCTCGGAAAAATGGCATACGACGACGTTGTCCTTCATATGGGCGAATTTGGCCGCTATCAACGCAGAGTCTACCTTCTGCTTTGTCTTCCGGTGATATCGTGTGCCTTTCACAAATTAGCCGGTGTATTCCTCGGTGCCAAAATGAATACCAGGTATGCAATTTGAGAAACGTAATAATTATCAAAGATAGATTACGATGTTAACATATGTACTTACGGTAAATCGAATCGTTATCTTGTTTCAGATGTTTACTTCCAAACGAGTATGCGGAGAACGCCACGTTCCATCTGAGCCAGGATATATTGAACGCGAGCTATCCGTGGGACAACGAACTTGAAGGGTGGTCTCAGTGTCTGAAACGCGACGTGATCGGCGCCGCGAACGGGACGATCGTTGAAAAAGTAATTGGTGACGACGCCAGAGGAGGAGGGACCAGCCGTTGCAAGCAGTATGTGTACGATAGAAGCGTGTACAAAAGTACAACCACTTCTGAGGTATAAGATTGTTCCGTTCTCTCATCGCAAAATAGGGTTCTCTTATCGATTTTTCTATCGGCAATTGTTGTAAATAAGATATGTCTCATAAAAATATCCTAGATGGACAGAATTCATACACACACAATTAAAAAAAATATATGTATGTATGTCTATTTCTGAGGATGATAAAAATAATACCGTTTTTTTTGTGCAGTGGGGTTTGGTCTGCGACAGGGCGTGGCTGAGAGCAACGGGGGATGCGTTGTTCATGGTAGGAGTCATGCTTGGCTCGATGATATTCGGCGGTTTATCCGATAAATATGGCCGTAGACCAATTTTCTTCCTGTCTTTAGTCATACAGCTGGTCGGCGGTATACTAGTCGCTGTAGCACCCGAATTTTATTCCTACGTAATCTTCAGGCTAATTGTCGGTTCAACCACCAGTGGGGTGTTCCTAGTAGCTTATGTCATAGGTAATTACATTCAATTATATTGTCACTCTGCAAAAAAAACATAAGGCAACACATTATATGAGAGCTTGTCGAAAATTTTAATTGGATTGAATAAATATTAAATGTTGCATAAAAATGTAATATAAACCTTTCTCTTCCAGCTTTGGAGATGGTTGGACCGAAAAAGCGATTAGTAGCCGGAGTCGGCGTTCAATTATTTTTCACTGTCGGATACATACTCACGGCCGCTTTTGCGTATAATATTACCAATTGGAGAATGCTGCAGGTAGCTCTTACGGTACCGAGCATCGCGTTTCTAGTTTATTGGTGGTACGAGACAAATAATATATATATATATATATATATATTCTACATAATGAATATAATTCCAATCAGATATTACAACTCACACGGTGATCCAATTTAGGTTTATTCCTGAATCCGCGCGATGGCTCCTAACAAAAGGCCGCCTCCAGGAAGCGAAAGATTTGCTGCAACGCGCTTCTTTGGAGAATGGCGTGGAGATGCCGAATGAAGCTCTAGAAACACTTCTTAATAATAACAGTGAGGATAGTACACCAGATACGAGAAAACCTTCGCTCTTTGACCTGTTTCGTTATCCGAACTTGAGGCGAAAGAGTATCCTCTTATTTTTCAATTGGTATATACTATAGTTGTTTTATCTCGGTTATATGTTTTTTATTTTATTATGTTTGATAATTTTGTACCAAGTTTAATTTTCTCACTTACACATTTAGGCTGGTCAACAGTGGAACGTACTACGGACTTTCTTGGCACGCATCCAATCTCGGCGGTAACGACTACGTTAATTTTGTAATATCCGGAGTAGTGGAAGTACCGGCGTACACATTCCTCATCTTCACCCTGAATCGATGGGGCAGAAAAATCATCCTTTGCGGCTGTATGATGTTGTCCGGATTAGCATTACTTGCTACGTTATTTGTCCCTCCCGGTGAATAATATACAATATTTTATTTAAGATAATGACATCGCAAAATTTCATATAACAATCGTTTTAGTCATACGAACATTTAAAACGACAAAGTTATAAATGTTTAGCCTATAATTATAAACGAGTTTATGTTTTATTTTAGATATGTCGTGGCTAATCGTTTGCTTGGCGATGATAGGAAAACTTGCTATCACATCGTCCTACGGTGCAATTTATGTGTTTACTGCAGAACAATTTCCGACTGTTATTCGAAACGTCGGACTGGGTGCGAGTTCCACTTTTGCTCGAATTGGCGGAGTTATCGCGCCATATGTCAATCACTTGGTACGTTCTTACTTTTCATCGCTTTTCTTGATATCTGAAAAAAGCGTAAAAAGATGAAGTTGAAGTATGTTGACATATTGCTGATTAGTAATTATTATTATAAATTATACAAAATTCTGATGAAACAATTCATGCTTCCAGTCGGAAATATGGACGCCGTTGCCGCTCGTTATTTTCGGATCGTGCGCTTTATTCGGTGGATCATTGTCCCTTCTTCTCCCGGAGACGTTGAATAAGAAACTTCCTGAATCGATTCGGGATGGCGAGTTGTTTGGAAAGTAAGTTTTCTATGTTCAATATTTTATTATTTCATACCATTTATTACTTTTATTAAATAAGACATATTGTTTAAAAATAATTTTTTAGGAAACCATCCAAGAAAAAAAAGAAGAAACAGCAAGTGGATCTTGATCAATTGAACGAGGTAGAAGTAATAAAACCATTAAAACCACAGGAGAAGCAGAACGGTGTACACGAGAAACAGAATGGATGACACTAAATTACGATAATCAAATCGGTATTACGTTCAAAAATATGTACTCAATTCTCGTCTGACCATATTTTAGACGTCTATCACGTGTATTACATACGTCCACAGAGAACTTGACGTAACACAATGCTCCTCGAATTTTGATTTAATATCTACAGTTGTCTAATATTTATTCGCTCTAGATTCGTATTTCAATTGAATTGAATTAGATCGCATTCTTAAAAGTAAGATGATGGTGTTTATCTACGCGTATCACGTTGCAATAATGCATAGAATATGCATATAAGAATTCTGCCGTTAAACATATCATTACTCAAACATCTGAATGTCCTTTATAAGGAATGAATTATATGTACGAAATATTGCAACTTATCAATAAAACTTTGCTAGAATTTTTCATTCATCTTTTAATTCATTAAAAACTGGCCAAACATTGCTTTTCAATACTAGTCTGATAAAAAATGAACGTAAGAAAAATAAAATTATGTATAATTACATATCGTAATCATGACGAATTTACAGAAAACTTTTGAAAAAATGACAAGTGTTTTTTTTGTATACATGCATCACTTCATTCATCAATATACTTGAATAAATTATTTACGCAAGATATTTTCTTCAATTAAGATCAGATCGTAATAAAAACTTCAAACCTGTGAAAAAACTCCACGATGCACAAATGACAAATCTTCTTTACACGATTTGCAGTTTCAGTTTATTCATCGATATAAGTGGATAAACAATTTTTGTTAAATACTTTTAGATGATGAGTTTTTATATTGATCTCTCAAGTTTGATTTCTTTATCTTATCCGTTATTTCCAGATATTGCATTTTCTTTTGGGATTCATTTTACTACCAACAGGGCAATTAAAAGCCTTGGCAAAGTCTTCTGAGTTCGAAACAGATCCTATCACTCTTAAACGTCCAGTACTATGTACGTCCCTCGAAGCTATTGCCTCATTAACTTTGGGATTAAGGGTAGCTTCGCACCACACCTACAAATTTTATTGCAGCGCTTTTTAGTAAAACTCACAAATCTTATCATTAACTCATTTGTATTAATCATTTATATTCTTATTTATAATTTTATTTTTCTAGTTTTTAATCATACAATACTTACATTGGCAAAAGATAGGAAGTAGAGTTGATCGTGAGTGACTTTTTCCAAGCCCGGCAATGACACATCCGGTTGTCCGCATTCTCTTGTCCTCCTTTGATAAGCCCTGTACGAGGCTTGTAATCCCATTGTATCCGCGATATTCTCACCCGACGTTTGATTGCCATAATTCTATAATTTTTATCAATAATGTATCATTAAACATTTTCCAAATGCAGTAACTATAATTAAATTAGATGGCAATTTAATATAGTGTAAGTAACTCACCTTTAATTTATTAGTTGAATTATTTTCAAGAGGATAACTATTAAATTGCTGTACAAAACAGTTTGCTCTTTTGCCGTACTCTCGAGACAATATAGATAACCATTCCACAAAATTATCATCATCATCTAAATTATTGCCATTCTTATCGTAATAGATCCCTAAAATCATTTTTTTTTCTTATATTACAGTTTTAAAGAATATTAAATTTTTCAGATATATGAATTAGAAAAAAAAAGAAAACTACATTGTTGTAAATATAGCAATTAATATAGTTTATAAAATGCAAAATAATCTACAATTTTATTTCACAACATACCATCATTATCGAATCCGTGATTAACTTCGTGAGCCATGATAACTCCAACAATGCCATAATTAACAGCCCTAGAATAAAATTATATAATTAGATAAAAGTTTTATTAAGAACTAATATATGGAAACATAAGGCAATTGTAAATTTATTTGTATTTATTGTTATGCACATGCTGCATTGATATTAAATTGTCCACTTACTGTGGTCGATCAGAAGCGTAAAATGGACTTTGGAAATCCGCCGCCGAAAGGCCTGTGAAATAATTGCAATTTTTAAAAAATTAATCTTATTTATTTAAAAAATCCACACACATACTTATAGAATTCGCATCAGGAGAGAAGAAGGCATTTACTGTCAAAGGACTCATCCACCATCTGCAACACAAAATTTGTCAAGGATTAGCATTAATTAGATATTAACATTTATTATAGCTGTTAACATTTATTTAAAAATAAGAAATTGTAATTGTTTAACAAATATGAAAAAATGAATATTAAGATAGCTTACACGTCCTCTTCGTCATCACCACGGTGCTTCTTTAACTCCCGTAGCTGTTTCCATTTACTATATCTGCTATAGCTAAGTAAATTCTCATAATACGATTTGCCTATAATGAGCTTTAACGAAACAAAATAATTAATAACAGAGTCGTTATGCAGACAG
The DNA here is from genome assembly GCF_048542155.1 of Nylanderia fulva. Lineage (NCBI taxonomy): Eukaryota > Metazoa > Arthropoda > Insecta > Hymenoptera > Formicidae > Nylanderia > Nylanderia fulva. Next base: position 7,519,281 of record NW_028190263.1, read on the forward strand.
CACAAAAAGGCGAAAAAACATCTTAAAAATATCTAAAGAACGATAAGACATCGTGTTTTAAAATGTCTTTTAGGGATTGGATATATATTAACAACTAATAATAATTTTTATTAAGAAACTTACTCCTTGGAAATATTGTTTAACGATAGTATTATTTCTGTACCAATCTGGATATCCAATATATTTTTTCATATTCACTAGTTTCGCCAAAACATAATCCTTAATATCTTCCTCTAGCCATTCTGATTCTTTAATTTGATATTCTACTTCCTTTTGTATATCGTCGACCATATCCTCTGCCTATAAAACAATAGAAATAGATGATTATATTAGACAAATTATAAAAGCACATATATACGTATTATACATACACATACACAAGCCTACTATAAATAACAATAGAAATAAATTGCATCAGTTTGAACAATTAAAATCAAATACTTACAGATTTTGTAATATCGTCTGAGTAATGTCTTTTCACATATTCGTATGATAGAATGTCACGCAGTTGTGCCTGACGCAAGCATTTGGATGATCTGTCGCAATATTTATTATTATATTTTAACATCTCAATATGATATAAATTAACTATATTTTAATACATATTAAGGCCATGCTATAAATCAACAAGTAATATAAAATAAAATAATGTGTTCTACTTATTTAATTATAAAATAAATAATTATGTTTCTTAATTGCAAATAGAGTAACGATAAAATAAATCATATCAAACCTGTCTTCGTCTTCTTCATCTTCATCTTCATCTTCATCATCTTCATCGTCTTCATCTTCATCGTCTTCATCTTCATCGTCTTCATCTTCATCATCTTCATCTTCATCTTCCAAAGGATCCCAATCTTCCCATTCGTTGTATAATTCTCTCATTTCATTTGTAGTAGCTTCTATCATCCTGCTCAAAAAGTTCCAGTGTATGTAGTTCACTGAAACATATTTTGCATGAGCAAATGTAGATGACATTTCATTACTAATATCGCATATTGTATTCAAAACTCACCGATCGTTCGACTTGGTGTCTCGTTTAGTAAATCGGCAAGAGCCTCAAAATAATCTGATTGGTCAACATTTAAATTTAAATCGTCATCCACAGGAACATGAGCTTCGTCAAATAATTCCGCAATTTTATACACCCAATTGATTTGCGCCTTTAAAGATTTACATTACATTTTATTAATGTTAATTCAACCATAAAGAATGTAAGAATAATATATTGTAAAAATAAAACGAAATTAATTTACAAAAAAATAACTTACATTTCTATTAACAGTATCAGGCTTTTTTTCATCATACCATTGTTGGAATTCATCGAGCGTCAACTTCAGCTCTTCCCCTTCCCCTTCAGTATCATAAACAATCTAAAACATGCCATCATTAAGAAATTTTCTTAATTTCTTGATAGTAGAATAATAAAAAGAGATATATATATATATATATATATATATATATATATAGAGAGAGAGAGAGAGAGAGAGAGAGAGAGAGAGAGTGCGTATAACAAAATATAATGTATAACAACATAAAAACTTACCTGCGCTAGGTTCACCTGAAACTCGACCAGGTCTTCGATATCCTTTAGAAATTGATCTTCTGAGAGCTCAGTGCCTCTCTCTTCAGCTATAGCGCTAGCTACTTCGAAAATGTAAGTAGCGTATAATACCATCGTTAATGTAGTACTGTCTTCTTCATCACTCGTTTCTTCTGTGCTTTCCGCCGTTATAGACCTGACTGTTTTCAAAGTTTTCTTCAGCCTCTCTTTGTCCTGTACTTTTCTTTCATGATTCCTTCTGCTCTTCTGCAATTTCTCACGATGAGTAAGATGCTGAGCGCGTTTACTATGAATCTTTGTCGATACAGCTCGTCTTTTTACTCTTTGTTTCTTCATCTTATGACTATTGAGAATTCGAGTGTTACTCTTTGTCTTTTTATTGTGCTGTATATTTTTATTTTTTTTCTGAGTTTTTCGATATAACTTGTTTGTGGATTTTTTCTTGCCAATTTTCCTCTTTGCAATTTTCTTTTTTTTATCTTTATTCTGTTTTTTCGCAGCGTCTTTATCTTCACGATCAACTTCGTTGTCATCGTCATCATCATCTTCGTCGTCATCGTCATCATCATCTTCGTCATCATCGTCGTCATTGTCATCTTCACTATCTTCATCGTCATCTTCACTATCTTCATCTTCATCTTCATCGTCATAGTCATTTTCATCGTCATCGTCATCGTCATCGTCATCGTCATCGTCATCGTCATCGTCATCGTCATCGTCATCGTCATAGTCATCTTCGTCGTCATCATCATCTTCGTCGTCATCGTAAATTTCGTTATCTCCGCTTCCAGACACCTCATTATCCTCCTCGGTCTGTTCTTCATTACTTGGATCTTCATTATCATCATCTTCAAAATCTTCATTCTCAATCCAGTTTTCAAGCCATAGTTTCAATGTACCCGAAGGTAAATGTGGAACATCGATCTAATAATAAAAATATATATAAAAAATACAATAAAGATCATTGACAAAAATCAAAACGGATATTTTCAAATTATCTATTCCGCAATACGCAATGTGTATAATAAAAATAATGTAAAGATATCACAGTTCATCTATCACAAATTTTAGCTGAAATAAAAATATATATTAAATATATATTCTTATCAGCTGAAATAAGAATATATATTAATAATATTAAACAGTAAAAAGTATATATATATATATAAGATTACAGATATATAAAAAATAAGATGTATAATATTAATTTAAAAAAGTAAAAATAATTTATAATTTTTCTGACCTGTACGGTCTTATTTGGTGAATAACCGTTTACGCGAACATCATGAAAAGCATTCCTTCCTGTCAAGCGCACATATTGATCGTCTACTTTTTGCCAACTATATTCTTCCTCATTCCATTCGTCTGGCTCCATTGTCATCGGCCAACCGCCTATACGCGATAGAGTGACAAGTATTTTATCAAGCCCTTCCTTGTCCATCGCATCTGTAAAGCATATAATAAATTAGTATATCATGAAAAAATAATTTTTATGTAGCAATTCGACGATTCGAAAGCTACACTGATAGACTTACCTGTATCCATGCAGACCGTATACCATTTTTTTGCAAGTTTTAACGCCAAAATATCATTTTTTTTAGGTTCTTCTGCCAAAATATCTGCAGAATTTATTAATAATGTTATTAGAGTGGAAGTTTAGAAAATTGATGCAACCAATAACAGATTACATATAATTACTGTCTACTTGTTCTTGTACTTTCGCTTGGAGCTTATTAAATAAACTCCACGCAGCGTATCCTTCTGGAATGGGATTATGTTCCGCCCAATTTCCACAAGCATATTCGTAGAAGTCGTCGCACGGATCTACAGATGGGTTTATACTCTGCGATATTATCTTACCTGGGAAAAAATAAAAAAGAATAAATTAAAATACCTAATTTTCAATAAAGGTGATTAAACACTTAAAATTATTAAAGTTTTAATTAGATTAACTGTTTTCAATACCAATTGATTCGCATTCCTTGCTTGTACACACATTCCCTGTCGTCTCCTGCTTGTTTTCATTTAGTTTATTTTCGTTCAAACCAAATAACCATGCCAGATTTTTAGGATATGCATGATGAATTGATGATAATGCAGCATTCTTTATTAAAAATGCACCAATCAAGACTCTATAAAAAGAGACATCCAAGAAAAAAATATAGTTAATTATAAAATAATTACAAATAAAGGATATGCAAAGAATATATATATCTATATTCGTCGCTTGAATATTTTTGATAGATAATGATTGAATTATCGAGGTATTGAATATTTTATTTTTTTAAACACTATATATATATATATATATATTTAAAAAAAAAAAACAGAATCTGTATATATATATAATATAAATATTAATATTAAATATATATATATATATATATATATATATATATATATTACAAAATTAGAGCAATCAGTTACCGTGTTCAAGAAGTAATTATTATAAGCTACTTACAGAAGAATGAATCTCCCCATGTTCGCAGAAAAATCTGCGGCCGATAGGGATTTTAATTACACAATTAATGAATTGTAACGTTCTTTACCGCAATATGAAAGTCATTTATTGCAGTTACCCTTTTATATGTTTTTTCTTCGGGCGGAAAGACCCCCGACATGCTCGTTGATATGCGAAAATATGTAGTAATTAACTTGATAGAGTCGAAGGACAGAGCTGCATCTTTCATCCTGCTGATTTAATTAATAAAATAATAGTGCTTATAATATAATAAATTATTCTATTCTTTTTCTCCTTTCTGCTAATTCAAAATGTTAGTTTTTTTCACAGTTTTCTACTTTCTTTCTTACAAATTTCTGCTAATGTTAAAAAATACAGACATCTCGATATTTTCAAAAATATGAATTATCGAAAAATACAATTTACTCATAATAAACAATAAATGATGAAGAAATAATAACTTAATAAATTTAAATAATTAAATAAAATATTTTAAATTGTTTTATTTCACTTTATCGAAAATGTTAAATAATAATATTTATATATAACTTTTATATGTAACTTCGTATACTTCACGTACACAAGAAAAAGATATTTATCACTTCACACTAATGCACAATTTTCCTGTCACATTGGATAAGTTTTAACTGAAAACAGTAATATTTTTATCATAATTAGTCGATATAGTCAACACGTATAGAATCTCATGGTCAACATGGATTCTCATATCTATATATTTATAAATCGGTATATATTTACAACAAATTATCTTTTTCAGGACATCCGTCATGCGTGTCAGTGATGTTGTATCGTATCTATTGACGTAATGCAATTCAAGCAAAATGTAAAAATATTAATAAATAAATGATTTAGCTAGCCTAACAAAAATGTGCATCCTGCTTAATAGTAAAAATTGTTCTGTTAACAATATATATTTTACACAATCAATAATATATATATGCTATATTTTTTAATAGTATATATTTAAAAGACCAAAGGATATTGCAATGATAAAAAGTGCGCGAAAAAAATTCAAGTTTTTCTAAATTTTTAAATACTATATATATATATATATATATAGTATTTAAAAATTTAAAAAAACTTGAATTTTTTTCGCGCACTTTTTATCATTGCAATATCCTTTGGTCTTTTAAATATACTATTAAAAAATATAGCATATATATATTATTGATTGTGTAAAATATATATTGTTAACAAAACAATTTTTACTATTAAGCAGGATATATATACATATATATATATATATATATATATATATATATATATATATATATATAAGTAACAATATACTTTACACATTTATCTTTATATGATTCTTGATCTGTACTGACCAATTATGTCTTGTACATGTAGCCTTTCAGACTATATATATATTGTGTATATATATATTTTGTTGACTATATATATTTTGTGACTATATATATTTTGTTTTTGTATATACATATGCATGTACATACATGTATATATGTATATAGATATATTTTTTCATTCTATAACAATAAAATATACAAACATGCGCGCGCGCATGTGTGTATATTACATATATGTATATAATGTTTTCTTTCTCTAATACACAAGTGTATATAGTACTGTCTTCGTCAGAAGGTCGTCACACAAAATATCTGTTCTAACCTAATAACTTTGTTCACACATCAGTTATAGCTCAATCAAATTTTATTAACAATTCTTGAATATAAATTTTAATTGTCTATAATGAGTTTACCTCGAGTATTGATCGTTAGTACGAAAGAAGGAAAAGCTAAGGAAATTGCAGAAAGTGAGTACAAATATTAACATTGTGTATATTCAAATAGCTTTTATGAAACTACAGCCCACGATTTTTCTATCATTTTTGCCTAAGTAATATAATTTTTTATAAAACTTTTATAATTCTTCTTTCAAGTTCTTATAACATTATACTTTAGGTGTATTGATTTTGATTTGTTGTCCAATACAGATATAGGTGCGGAACATTTATCTGAGGAAAATGACATTGTGGATTATCTGTGGAATATTGACAACAAATATTACACATCACAGATCTTGGTGCGCACCACAGAAAGTAAATCCTGTAAACTTCCAATGGAAGGAATCAATGCGTTGATTGTGTACCATGATCCACAGGCAGTAAGATACCTAATTGCACTGATAGTTATTATATATTTAGTGATTAAATTGCCAAATGCATTAATGTCGTTCAATTTCTATAGCACACTGTGGATCAAGAACTAGAGTATTTGGCATCGTTATCTAATTCATTAACAACAGCAGAAGTATTTTTATTTTCCTGCAGTGCAATAACTGATACACTTCTACGAGATAAAGGTATGCATATGTTATGATATAGAAAATATTGATTATGATATCTGAATAATTTCATGTTCTATATTGTATATGTTTTGTGAATATATGCAATGTTTATTCAAAGTTATTTAAGTTATTGTAAATTTAATTATTTTATATCTTTCAGTATTAAATTGGTGTTTACACAATAAATTTGAACTGGTTGAATTAGATCAAACAGGAGACTCAGAATCTGATACAGAGGGTAACAAATATGGTATTGAAAGAATCATAGAAGCTCTACATGCTCACACATGGCCTAATATTATACTTAAAAGTAGTGTATCACAAGATTTCTGCTGTTGAAATGAAAATATAGACATACTTTTCATCTCTTTATACAAAAATTAAAATATGTTGTTTTGTTACCAGATAAACCATGTGCGGATGAAACACACGAAGTTAATGAAATTGGAGAACAATTTGAAAATATTCAATTAACACATGATCTTTCTGAAAGGCTACATGTGCAAGACATAATTGGTCAGTACAGATCAAGAATCATATAAAGATAAATGTGTAAAGTATATTGTTTCTTATCAGATGTTTTTTTGGGCAGATGGCATTTTGGGTGATGAAAATGCAGACTTTGGAGAACTATTAGGTCAATTTATGGCCATGAAAGAACAGATAGCATCTTTACCATCAAATGAAAGGCGCGCAGTGGCTGAACAAATAGTTGCTGCCTTTTGGAAAGCCATGGGCGGCGATCATCTAGAAATCGAAGATTGAATTTACGATTTAAATATCGTAATATATTATTTAGATTAACTACAAATTATTTTGACTTCAAATTGATTTAAGATGCACTAGAAAGCTCAAAATAATAAAATGTAATTGTAAAGATTTGCATATTGCAATAACGTGCATTATGACTGTATGATAAAAAAAACAATTTTTTAAAAAATAAGTTACATATATATATAAACAGATAATGATAGATAGGAAAGTTTTAATAATACTATGAACATGGAACATTTATTGAAAATGTTATCTTGTAGCTGTAAAATATTATATAAGTATAATATGTTTGTAATAAACATATGTATTAAGATTTAAAGCTACATGCTAATAGTCTAAATAAGTTGGATTTGACCATTTTTTTATAAAATAATTTAAATTAAATTGCAAATTTTTAATATTTATATAGTAATAAATATTTATAGCAATATACCCAGATAGCCACAGTAATTATTATGACATTATTTTGATGGCAAATGATACATTTTGACATCAAAATGATGTTATAATAATTACTGTGGTTATCTGGGTAGAGGTTAAAATGAGATTTCGTTCATTATATCTTCGAGAAAAAATCGCGAGTTATGAGAATACATTTCATGTACAGATATCTAAACAAGATATACTAACAATATAATATATTAATAAATATACAATATATACCAACCAAACTAAAGTTAGCTTCAAATTTAAATACTAAATTCCTGTAAATAATGTCCTAATTATCTTGAAGTTAACCTCTGAACTCTAAATTTGAGACTCACCCTCTCGTCAAATTATATTTTCCTATAATCTAAAGATTTCTCGAGGTTAAAAATTGAGTAAAGATTAAATGAAAGGCCCGTTCCACTTAACGTTTGCAACGCTCACGAAATCATTTCATCCTTGTTGTTCGCCAAGTAAGACAAAAACAGATAACGCTCGTGAGCGTCAAATGGAACGCGCCTAAAGCTTCATATTAGAAAAAGTTAGTACATTATAATATATGTATATAGTGTGTTTATAGTACACATAATAATTTATATTTATTTATATATATATATATATATATCTATTACTATATATATATATATTATCTATTACTATATATTATGTGTATATATATATATATATATATATTTCAGTTTTCTGTATTATTTAATGAAATATATTTGAAGATTCTTAATTATAATATGAAAATTATATACATTTCATTATGTATGTTAGATATTCTTATTATTGATAATTATTTCTTTTTATATTATTGTTTAGTATATTGTTACACTTAAAAAATTTATTGATAAATAGGCTATAGTTCAAATTATTATTATTTTTACTCAAGGAAAAATTGTATTATATCCATATCTTTTACATATAAATATATATACCAGAAAAATAGCTAAAATAAAAATAATTTGATAAAATTATATAAAAACAGTACACAATCATTTCCCTTGATTGAAATGAAAAGATATGCCATTATATCCATGAAAAAGTAGAATTTAGGAATCAATAGTTAACTGACTGTCAGGTACAACTACTTTTTCTCCTGGTTTAAAGGCGGGCATTCCAAGATAAGGACAACTAGCACATCTAAATGCATCTCCAAGATAACACTATAAAAAATTCATTAAAAATTTAGAATTAATATTTAATTTGTATAATCAAATAATTAAATATATGTATATAAAGTTTCATTACGATAACAACAATAAGATACATACATTTCCACAAGAGGATTTAACAGTGCCTTTCTGTATGGTGTTGTTACTTAATTCTTCTGCAAGTCCACATGTACAATCCTTACATGCTTTTCGTTTGCCTGTTGTTGCACAAACTGAAAAAAACAGATGTAATTAATTTATGTAAATTGTTTATCTAATTATACTATATAAAATTAACATATATTTAATATTTATAATTATATGTTAACTTTACCTTTTAATGCTGATGCATCTGGTTTCACAAGATCTGACTCATCTAAAAGTTCATCTTCATCTATCAAATCATCTACCTTCCATACATTTTTTGTTTTTGTAAATGATAGAGGAACACTAGAACCCACCTAAATAATAAAAAAAAGATATTAAAAGTTTTTCTTTTGTTGAATAAGATGCAAACTAATATATAACTAACCTCGAATGATGGTTTACTTGCTAATATTTTGCAAATATCTTCTGCATTGCTATATACAGTCGACAAAAGATTTTTCTCTAAATCTTGGTCCAATGTATTTCGTTCTATATTTTTTACTATAAAGCCATGTAACTTCAATCTAGATATTCTTTCAGAATAGGTAAGTTGTGTATCTGACTTTTTCTTCACTGGTAATGGTTCGTAAATGACAAGTGAGCCATTAGGCTTCAAAATTCTCAGAGTATCCGTTAAAAACTCATCGTTGGTGCATGGTTGTATAAAAATGGCAATAACGACATTAAAAGCAGATGCATTGTAATTTTCTAAAACAACATATAAAACAAATGTATATTTTTAATCATTGTATGTAAACAATAATTAAAGACAATTTTGAAACCATGTGTGTATGTACCAATAATTACTTATAACAATAATTGATGCTTTAATTCAGATAAAATATACCTTTTTTTAAATCCAATAATTTGATGGTATGCATTTTTCCAAGGTGTCCAAAATGTTGCTTGATCGTAGAATTAAATTCTATCGTATCATTAGGAAAAGACGATTCATTTCCTAATATAACAAGATTCTCGTTTTCCTTGTGAGATGTCATGTTGCAATAACGATTTATTCTCACAAACTATAAAAATACATATCTTTTATTGCACAATGTAAGAAAACAAAAAAGTAATATAGCCTTGTTCAAAAATTTTTTCGCATAACGAATAATACTTACATATCGCTTTTCTTTAGCTAACCGAGAACTGTATAAAAGATGACTCTGAATTTCTCTGGCTAACCTATCTTTTTCTCTCCTTGGTATTCAATCAGCACCAAGCTGGACAACCAATAACACTCGACTGAACTATAGATAGCAGAATAAGCAGAATTTCATAATCATGTGACAGACGAATCTATAAATATGATGCATGTATTTATATATATATATATATATATATATATATATATATATATATAGATTTATATTATATATATATATATATATATATATAATTTATATATATATGTATGTATATCGTCTTGTCATATATGCATAAAAATAATCAAAAGAAGATATGTATAATATATTAAAATTATTAAGAAAATATTCGATAAGAGATAAATCAAGCTAAAATGAAAAATAATTATAAATAAATAATTTTTTGAATCATATATATATATATATATATATATATATATATATGTGTGTGTGTGTGTGTGTGTGTGTGTGTGTGGTCTCCTATTTTTATCACAAAATTATAGTTCCTATGATTTATTTGATTGCAACTTGATTTCATATAGTTTGATTTATTTCTTATCGAATATATATTATATATTTTACTGATATATAGATCTGATATAATTTCTCGATGTAGATAATAGAGTGTAATAGCGAGTGAAAAGTACGAATAAAAATATTATAAATATGTTATTAATGAGAATCTTAAAATAATTAGATATATTCTCATACTATTGCAGATATACATTGTGGAATAAATGAATTGACAATGAGGTTGCGAGTTTTGATAAGTCGATTCGATATTAGAAAATATCGATTTGATAAAAGATGGCGCGTTAAAATTTTGGCGCGAATTTTTAAAATATATTTTTTCCCACATATTTATGTATTAATTATTATCGATTCTTATCAATAATGCATCTGCATTTTAGAAAGTCCGAAGTTTTTAAACTTTATTAATATATTGATAGAACATTTTAAATTGATTACGTTACGTGTATTTATCAGATGAATATTGATTAGATTTTTTGCACATCTAACCTCGCAACACAGAGCGATCTCCAATGATTCCTATTGTTTACATGTAGATTTTTATAAAAGCTGACTTTAATTGTTTATATTATGTATTATTTATGCGCGATAATTAATCCTGTAACAAAAAGAATGACCTATTATAAATTAATTCGATCGTATAATCAGTTTAGCAACAACAAATCTGCTAACTTGATCAGAAAGGAATTTTTAGATTACTTTTCTAAGGATTTGAAACACAGTATTATTCGTTCCAGTCCTGTCTCTCCAATTGCTGATCAATCACTAGCATTCATCAATGCTGGTATGAATCAGGTATGTTTTTTTAAATATAATTTATTTCTATTAAGAAATCTGATAAATATAAGTTTTTTACATCGCAACACCTCTTCAGTTTAATAAAACTTATTTCTATTAAGAAATCTGATAAGTTTCTTACGTCACAACGTTTCTTCAGTTTAAAGGAATCTTCTTAGATTATTATGAACCACCTGCGACAAAGATTGTCAACTCGCAAAAATGTATTAGAGTTGGCGGAAAGCACAATGATTTAAGTGTTGTTGGTAACGATAGCTATCATCATACGTTCTTCGAAATGCTTGGCAATTGGTCCTTTGGAGATTATTTCAAAGTATAAGACACAGTACAATATATTATTCATATATTTGTCAAAACCCACCAGATACTTATTTATATAATCTTATTGTTCTCAGGAAGATGCTTGTACATATGCCTGGAATCTTTTAACAAATGTGTATGGTGTACCTGAAGAATGTCTATATGTAACATATTTCGGTGGTAATGAGAAGTTGGGCATAGGTCCAGATCTGGAATGCAAAAATATTTGGTTAAAACTCGGTCTTCCAGAAAGCAAAGTTCTACCTTTTGGTATAAAAGACAATTTCTGGGAAATGGGTGTATCGGGTCCTTGTGGACCTTGCACAGAAATACATGTAGACTATATGAAAAGAAGTACTAATCAGGCTGCACGAGTGAATAAAGGATATGCAGATCTTATGGAATTGTGGAATATAGTTTTTATACAATATGAAAGGTGAGTTATCAATTTCTGTTATGAAACATTGAGTGCTTTAACTTAAATCACAAAACAATATTTTACTATATCTTATTACTTTGTACATTATTGTGATCTTTCTGAATATTGTTAAAGCCTCTCTTCCATATATCACAAAATTTAATAATTATATAAAATTGCATAGTCTATTAAATATCATATTTTATATCAGGCTTGCAAATGGATGTATAGTACCTTTATCAAAACATCATGTTGATACAGGCATGGGACTTGAAAGATTAGTTACCTTCTTACAAGGAAAAAAATCAAATTACGATACAGATCTGTTCCAGCCATTATTTGATGCGATACAAAAGCATTCGAACGCTCCAAAATATAAAGGGACATTTAATAATGATGATATAGGCAAAATTGATTATGGTTACAGAATTCTCGCAGATCACGCGAGAATGGTTACTATTGCATTGGCTGATAATATGTTACCGGAGCAACAGTATGTGATTATTTCAATATCTATGAAATTTCTTATATATTTTCATTAAATACATGTATAAATATAATAGAAATAAAAAAGATATTATTATTTACCAGCCATAAACTACGGAGAATATTACGGAATACGATAGACGTGGCAGAGAGAATATTCAAAAAACCTGGCATAGTTACTGAACTTGCCTGTATTGTGGCTGATAACCTGGGTGCAGCTTATCCAGAATTACACAATAATTTAAAACAGGTAATAATATAAGATTATCAAAGTTGTTTAAAAAAAGGGCACCATATTTTATATTATCTCAATAATATTGTTGGATTCAATTTCAGGTACAAAGGATAATAGACTTTGAAGAAGATTTATTCAAAAGATTGCGGAATACTTCTGGTAAAAAGTGGAATAAGATGGTTGAAGTTCGTCCTGAATTAGCATCGATCACTGATTGGATGGCTCCTGGTTTAGTTGATGGCTATAAAGAATTACAATCCGTGTTAAAAGAGTTGTAAGATATTTAAAACACAATAAGAGTTTGATATTGATAAAGAAATCGCTTATTTGCATCTGTTTTTATAACATATATAATATATTAATATATTTAATAATTTATATGATTTACAGGCGTGAAACTAATGTGTTACCTGGATCTGTCGCATTTAAACTATATGATACATATGGCCTTAATTCAGAAACTATAGCAGAACTAGCACAAATTGAGTCTTTACATTTTGATCAAATTGATTTTGAAAAGCAACTTGATAATTGTAGATATCAATCAAGAATTGGCTTAGACAAATGTAGTATACTTACTAAAGAATCTTTGAGAATACTTGAAGAAAATCATGTATCTAAGACAAATGATTCATTCAAATACAATTATACATACAATGGAAGTAATTATGAATTTCCAACACTTAACAGCAAACTCCTTGGCATTATTATCAATGGTAACATTAAAGTAAATCCTATATATATATATTATCTGTCATATTCCCTGTGATTAAATTTATAATGTAACTTTAAAATATTATCTATTTTATATGTTATAGGTAAATTAATTATAAATGAAAATTCCAAAACTACAAAAATTAATAATAGAAAAGCTATAAACATTGATGAGATATTAAATAGTACCAATGAAATTGGTATTATATTGGATAAGACTATGTGCTATTCATTAGAAGGTGGTCAAGTTTCAGATAAAGGAAACATTTGTATCAAGAATCTGTTTTTCAACATAGATAATGTCAGAAAAGTTAACGGCTATGTGATTCATTCTGGCCATTTTGCCAAAACAGATTTACCGTAAATATCTTTTATATTTTTCTATATTTAGATGATTATATAAAATTATTCCATTTAATTATATTACTGTAAAAAATAATATATTGAATAATACATTTATACATTTTTTTAGCACATCAGAATTGTATTTACAAATAGGAGACGATTGTCTAGTCAATATAGAACCAAATATTCGTGTTGAAGTTATGAAACATCATACAGCAGCACATTTATTGAATGCAGCCCTAAAACAGGTTATGCAAGTAGTTTATCAAAATGGTTCTACAGTCAATGTAGATAATTTAAAATTGCAATTCAATTCATTTGGCGAACAACTTACATTGGAACAAATGAGAATAATAGAAAATTGCATTAACAATATTATACAAACCCATGCTGCAACAACTGTACAAATTTTAAATTTACTCGAACTATTAAAACAAGATGATGTTACATTGATCCCTGGAGAAATATATCCTTATACAGGCATTAGAGTCATAGAAATTAATGCTGACAGTTTGAAAGCAAAGTTAGTAAATGTAAATTTTAAATATCAAAGAATTTTCTACTTTTATTTAGCAATTAATATCTATTGTATATGTTTCTAGGGAAACGTGTTGCGGTACTCATGTACATAATACAAGTGTTTTACAACACTTTTGCTTTTTAATGTATACTTCAAAGGGAGCAACAAAGCGCACTGTTAAAGCTGTTGTCGGCAGAGAAGCTGTACGTATGAAACAGGCTGGTGAAAGAATGTGTCAGAGAATTGCAGAGCTAGAAGAAATATTAAAAAGTGGGAAACTCACATATGAACAATTTAAAGAAGAAATAAATCAAATAAAACAGGAAATTAATGATCCAAATATACAAATATCATTACCTTATGTGATCAAACAGAAATGCTTGACAAACTTAGAGAATTTGAGCAAAGCAATATGGTTGCAAGAGAAAGAAATCGAGAAGTATGTAATATTGCATATCTTATCATTATCCAACTTATCATCTGCTGAATTCTAAATAATGACATTTTATAGGGTTTCTATAATTCGTGAAATCACTGATGCCATGGATTCATCTTGCTTTATCATACATTGTCTAAACGAAAATCCCAGATATTTATCATTACACGAAGTTGTATCTCTCTTTCCTAAACTACCAATATTAGTTTTATCCAATACCAATGGATCTGTAAAGGCAAGATGTTCGATACCACAGGTATTATATTTCATTCACATTTAAATGTACATTTTGATATAGATTATGAGTATGTATATGTATATGCAGTGATATGCAATATATAATTTATATTCAAATTATATTATCTGGATAAGTGATTATTATTCTATGTAGGAAATGGTGTCTGATGCATTTAATGCACAAATCTGGATGGATGTCGTTTTACAAACTTTTAATGCAAAGCAAGGACCTATTAAAGGATTCAAACCCATGTTAATTGCGAGTATGAAATCTACACATGTGTCACAAGATTTTCAGACATATATAGAAAGAGCAGTAATCGAAGCTACTAAATTTGCATCCATACATGTAAAAAAGGTTGAGCTTATTAATAAAAATCGATAAGTAATTATACTTGTTACAAATGATTTGCACTAAAAATACAATTGTAATAAATTCATATTTATGATTGATTAGTTTATCTCTTCACTCTCTACTTTGCTATATTCAAATTAGCAAGTATATATTATGTATATAGACAGCATAATATCTAAAATATAACATCATTTATTTATATATTTATACATCTTTATTTATATAAATAATGTAATAAAATTATATATATATATATGTGTGTGTGTGTGTGTGTATAGAAAACTTTTGATTACGATTTAGATTGTATATGTTCTGCATAAAATTGCTCTAACGCAGACCATTGCGCTGTATGGAGTAGTATATGTGGCCTTTTTGTTCGCATGAAATTTACTGCTTCTTCGGGCGTCCAATTATTTTTCTAGAATAAAACATTTTATGATTTAATGATTCATATAATCTTTGAAGGCTTTTATATTTAAATAATGCCATATTATCTCACTATTATTAAATAGCACGCAACTAATGTTGCACTTCTTGTTCTTCCTGCTTTACAATGAACATAAACCGTGCCAGGTTGACTGTTTCCATTAATAGTATCTGATGGATTACCCAGTTTTCTAGTGGATATAGAGCGAAATTTATTAATAAAATTAACACCGTTTTGTAGTTTTTCCTGACAGGGTGCTTGAAAAATATCTGTTGTAGATAATTGTAGAAATTCTACATTGTGGCTGCGCCATTCCTGATGGAGAAAAACAATATTACTAATTTGCACATATAAGATTACTTTGATATATGCTAGCTTTTTCGTTATGTAATTTTATTTTCAAAATCTAAGTCTTATCTTGCCACACATACCTTTTCTGTGTTAGATAATAAAGATAACTCATAATCTTCGTTCATGGATACAACAGCCTTAATATTTTCATCATCAACTAACTGAAACAGAAAAGAAATTGTGTAAAATGTAAATAATCTGTAATAACATTAGTCCAACATTTACATTATAATTTAATAGTTGTTACATGAAGCTGTAGTGTCCAAATAATTTACATTTAAAATATATGATGACATTTTTTATATATTGCAATACAGATATATATTATAAAACACATACATTTTATATATTAAGTATATAAAGGTATTTTGTGATATCTTGTTGGACATATATATATATATATATATATGTATTTATATAAAATAAAAATAAGATTTAAAACAAGATTTTGAAGAAAGGAAAAAGCAGAAGGAAGATCATAAATATTATGAGTAAAAAGATTATGGATTTTATTCAAGAACTTATCTTCTATTTTCATCAAAAGAACTATTATGTTCATGATTTTTTATGAGTTTTTATAAAAATATATGAGGAAAAGTATAACAGTATAAATTGCACATGCATCATATTGTATCTTATTTTATCGTATTTCAAGAATTGATTTCAGAATTGATAATGTGAAATAAATGTTGAAAAACTAGAAAATTTATCGTATAAACTACTGTTTTTTCTATAAAATTTAATAAAAGAAAACTATGAATTAAAATTGTAGAGAATATACCTGCTTCGTCGATCGCCGGAATGGTAAGGCGCCCAGTATAACTGTTTCGTCTATCCTATCGTACCAATTCCTGGTCGTAATCTTTTCCATAACGACGTTGTAAAATAAGGTTGGATAAAACGTGACTCTCGCAAACATCTTTGCTATATGAATTAATTCCAAAAGTGTCGTATTAGTTCGAATGAAATGATTAAAAGTGTATCTCAAAGAGTAAAATTTTCTCTCAACATTAAAGTTCCCGACCTGATGTAAACATAACGGTAAATTTCATCACTAAATGTAAATCGAAAACTATATCAATTAATTTGTAATTTTCCCGTTATCTCGCTTCTTTCTCCGATGCGATACGTTCGTGTGGACACTTATTTTGGAAATGTTGAGAAGAATGAAAGAAACGGAAGCTGGCTTTTGTGAAGCTAAATGATTCCATGTATGACCGGTTGACCTACTCCAGCAGAATACAAAGTAGAGACACGACTGAAGATTTAAAAGAAGACGAGATAATGGGGGGGAAAGATGTAGCGAGATATGCTCTTTTGGTTAAGTGTATCATAGTTTGTTCGAACTTTACCTTTTCAAATATTTTATATTATGAAATTTAATGTACATAATTTTAAATATATAAATATATGTATTATAAACTAAGAAGTTTAAAATAAAATTCTCCATTATGTTTTAATATACGAAAAATTAACAGTGAAAGTATTTTATCCTTCAAGGATGTGTGTGAGATAAATGGGAGATAATTCTTTTTTTCTAAATTATAGTTCTCTAGTTTTCACAAGGTCATTCAAAATATGATATATAAAATTTATGAACAAATTTGTATTTTTTTTCAATTAAAAATATACTTATTTTTATATAATATTTACATATAATTATCATTATTATTACGCTAATCTAATGTCGCAATCTTGTAACGTTTCCATTAAATCTATATCTAAGCAATAAGACCCTAACATTCCTTTTCTAAATAATCCAACAAAATGTTCTGCTGCAAATTGCAAATTTGGTACAGTTTCTGTTCGTCCATCATAGCTTTTTATTTTTATTGTTCTTTGAAACTTTGCAGCAATAAATGTAAGTAAATGTATCACATTGTCATTTGGTTCTGGCAAACCTAGTTTTTCTACATATTCAAATCGTTCATTTTTATTTAACCAGAACAGTAAGTAATCTGCAAGTACATCCGCTCCTATCACATGATCTTGCAAACAGCCTACTAAAGCCAATTTGAAACCAGCATGAATGTCCTTAATAGAAGGAACTAAAATACCTGGTGTATCAAACAGATATATTAATGGGTCTTCCGATATCTTTATGCGAGTCGACAAGGATCGTGTAATGCCTGCTACTCCACCAACATGAGCAGCTTTGGCCCTGTTAAGATGAGTGTTTCTTAAACGATTAATTAGAGAGGACTTTCCAACATTGGGCACCCCAATAACCATTATGGAATAAGATTCTTCCTCGATTCTATTATAACGTGCTGAATTAGATATTAACTTTTTAGCTAAGGGTAAAATTTTTTTTGCATTTTTGCATTGCTCATCTTTGAGATTTGTAAATATTATATTGGATAAGCCCTCTCTATTTAATGTAGACACTATGCTTTCTCTATATTTTGTATCAGCTAGATCCATTTTGCTCAATACAAATATATGCGGTTTCAAGCCCGTCAAAGTTCTGCTGAAGTCCGCATAACGGCCAGAAATTGGTACTCGTGCATCGTGAACTTCTATGATGCAATCGACATTTTTTAATTGTTGCTGCATCTGTCTCAAACCCTTTGTCATATGTCCAGGGAACCATTGTATTGCTTTGTGATAAACAAACTTTTCTCGCAAATTAGCGATTACTTTACCTCCTGTATTTGTCATCGTATTCCGACTTTGATGTGTGTACTTGCTACGTTTTTAGATAATCCTCGCTTCCATAAATTCTGAAATATTAATACATAACCGGTTAAAATTAAGGAAATTTGTCATCAATGTTTGAATGCTCGATATTTGATTCTGGCATGAACGATAAAAAAAATATATTCCGTTTACGAATCAAGATATACCTATAAAATATGCAAAGTTTATGTCAAAATCGTAAAATCGAAATATCAATGCTGGAATAAAAAATGCCAGCATTGAGGTTATCGGCAGTTTAGCCAAATAACAATAAACCAACGTGAGGCACGCAAAGGCACATTTCCATGAAAGCACGAAATTAATGAAGCGCAAGTTTGCGAAACGGCATTATTTGTAATTACGTAATAGGCCGAATAGCAATATCGATTATTCAGCTTTCGAATAGCGCGATCGGCGTATTAGCATTTTGCGGATTTTTAACGTGTGAAGTTGCTCGAAAGTCAGCCAGCCCTCGCGAACGTAGCAGACGACGCGCCGAGCGAGCCGACCAATCACGCGCGCGATCGGTCGCGCATGCGCAGTGGCGTGTCGGCGTACCGCGCGTGCGCAGCTCGCGCTCGCAACCGTGCGAAAGTCCACATGAGCCTGTTGCCAGTTATTGATCCTGGCGCGATTAAACAACACCGCATTGCCGTCAAGTACGAAAACAATTCTCGCCACGTCTCGGCCGCGTTCGCGCTCGGCGTAAAAGCGTTGACTGATTAAAAACCGTCCTCGTGCGCGTCTCGGAGTTACCTCTAATCCCGGAGATTTGGTGCGTGACACGAGCAGGGGGAGGCATCGCGTTCGCATCCCGTCGAAGCACCCCGCTGACACGTACTGTCAAGATGTAGAGGATCGGCGCCGCGGCAGAGCAACGTCCACCGTGTCGGGAGAGTCGACCCGTGTCGAGAGAGGAAGGAAGAAAGAAAGAGGGAGCGAGAGAGAGAGAGAGAGAGAGAGACAGAGCGAACATGTCATTGGATTTCCGCGAACGAGCTTGAGCTCGTTGAGGAGTCGAGATCGCGACGAGCCTAAATCTTCTTAAAATCCTGACCGTGATTTCGCAGAGAAACGTAAAACGGACGGACGGACGGACGGACGGAGGGACGAAACGGCGCGATTGCACATGTGATCCCCCCCGAGTGGCCGACCCTATTTGGCAGACGCGATGAAGAAGTTCACGATCAAGGGTGTACTCGACGGGTTCCGGTCGTCGGTCCCGCAGCCCGTCAAGCCCGACCAAGAGATCGTCGAGAACCTGAGGACGGAGCACTTTCAAGTTAAGAAGGTCAGTACCGATACGTCAAGTGTGCCTTCGTACCACATTCGTAGTATTCCCCCGTATTTGCCCTAATTATGTAAAGTGGACCTGTCGATAATCCGCTGTTCGGCATTTTTTTCGCAGATCTCGACATTGATAAAACTCACACGTCAATTTCCGCGATATCGCGGAAAATAAAATCTCTACTTTCCGCGATAAGTTCAACGATTAAACGAGTCGCATAATTAAGAATTTTATAGGGTCAGCTATAAAAGAAAGCATGCCGCTAATGAGTAGATAATATTGGCTTTAATTAGACTTAAGCGGGTATAAAATCTATCGTGCATCTATTATATAACGAGATCAAGGATAAAAAAGAAATGATAAAGATAAGATTTCAGATTATGCTTACAATTAAAAAAAATTAAATTACTTGTTCTTTGTTTGACATTTTATGTATGCCATCTAAAGGAAACCGAAATAAAAGCTTTTTCAAAACGTCCCTTGTTTTAATTCGAACTTTTTATCTGTTGCTCGAATTATCTTAACAATTATTTGCATCGTCAAGGCTAATATAATTCTTTAAAATTCCATGTACAATTCTAGATAAATATACATTAAAAAAAATATATATATATATATTCATTCGTGTCCGCAAAAATCGCAGTGGGGTTGATTAATTTACGAAATTCGCGAAGGCAAGTCCTAGCAGAAGACAGGTCGTAAACTCGCTAAGAAACTCAAGTTGCCTACTTCCGAGTACATGAAGCCCCCGGGAAGAACGTAAACATCCCGGTTGTCGATACTCTCGGCTGTACGTTGCACATAAGATATCGCCCTATCTCGCTCGTCAAGTTCGTGCGCCAAAACTGCCCTGTCTATTTACTCGAACGAGTTTCGTTCGTAACCGTGAAGTTGTTATCGAAGTACTATCATGCTTCGGGTAACACACACGTTCGTGCGAATATATATCCGGTTACGCGGTCCCGAGAGAGGAACAGATAACGATGCATGTAGATATTTCCAACGAGTGCGCGGAAGAATACGCGGATATGTACGGCAATGCCGATTAGAGGCGTTTTATACGTTGTACGCTATGTATATATACGTATATGTATATATTTGATTATACGTCCCGCGCGATCGATGTCAATTCATTTTCTCGACCTTTCCCCATTTTCTCTCTCGCGACTTTTTCCCTCCCCCCGACTATTATCGAATTTACATATAAAGACTAGACGAATATTTTCGTCGCGAGTTATTTTTACGGTATACGAGATTCAGATAAGAGATGATAAAGGCTAATAAGAGAATCAGGCGCAGAAATTAGGCGCATATGCAAAATACATCAGCGATGTTTTGTATATCGTTGAAATCATGACATACCAATCAAAAAGACAAGTTTGTTGTGCCTAATTTTTGCGTTTCACTCTCTTATTACATTTAAAAAATATGACGAAGACTCTGATATAAAGAAAAATAAATATAAAAGTTCAGGTAGGAGATGAGCTACACCGTAAAACAATGTGTCGTAATTTTACATAAAAATGTGTAAAATTACATAAATAATAAGTGTAATTTTACGTATTTTTATGTAAAATTACGACACATTGTTTTACGGTGTAGCTCATCTCCTACCTGAACTTTTATATTTATTTTTCTTTATATCAGAGTCTTCGTTTTATTTTTTACGGAATGTCGTAAGATTTTGTCGCATTCGAGGAACTTTTTCAAAAAATTAATAGGATAGATTTATATTTTTAGATATTACTTTCTTATTTGAGATAATTGTATAATATTCTTGAAAACCGATTCTCGTTAAATATTTAATTATATTAAATTTAGTTATATTAGTTACATCACGATAATATAATATTCATGACGACTCGTGAATTTATATATACAAATGATATGGCACATAGCCTCGTGTTATGTTGCATTTGTCTCTGTTGAAATCATCGCTCGATGCGTATAAGTGAACATAATCATGAAAGCAATTATTTAAATTTTTTCCTCTCTCCATCTCTCTCTCTCTCTAACAAGAATGACACTCGAATTCATATACCAATTTTTATGATTTTGCGTCTACTCGATATATTTTTCGTTGACATTTTCATATATGAATGTATAATTAAAAGCTTGCAAATTTTCTTAAATAATTATGAGACATGGCGTATATAATTTAGTTTTGCCAGAGAGTAAAAAACGAAGCTTTAAATCTGCGTTTTATTTTATGCTCTCTTCTTTATTGATATTTATGCACTTATAAAAAAGAAATAGCGCGTGTATTAAAGGTAACATATATTATTATATGACAAAAAATAAAGAGAGAGAGATTCTTTCTCAGAAACGATATATGCACTGCATAATTGCTGACGACGATTTGTTCCACGTATCGCAGCCTACGTGCGAAATTTGCATACGTTGTCCAGTACACTAGCAAACATTTCAGAGTTGCGCTACTATATTCGAAAGCATCCTAATGAATATTGATTGCCGGAGTTAAGAAGTGAATGTTTAGCTTTATGTTGTAGAATTAAAATTAGAGTGTTGTACAGAGAAAGAAAGTTTACGTGCAGAGGATAAATCTACAGATATATTTAGAGATTATTTTTTTTTTACAATTATATAATATTTCTAAACTATCGGAAAATGATATAAAAAGCAAATGAAACTTCGAAAATGATCCGATATTACATTTTTACAAATAAATTTTATCTCATTCGTTCAACATTTTTTAAATCGCGCGCAACACATTTTTGACAAATTGCAAGAATATTAAATTGACATGCGTTACGTGAATGAATTTGTTACGATGATGATTAAAATTGATCGTTGCGTATTTTTTGTAAGTAAAATTTCACCAGCAATAAAATATCGGGAAGCATCCAGTTGTATTTCCAATAAAGGCAATTTATGGAAGAGGCATATGACAGATCTGTCAATAGACTGGAAGTTATGATGACCCGCCCTTGTGGATTTGTAGCTATATATAATATTGTCAATAAGAAATTGCATTGTGTGCGATGTATCCAAAACTATCTACCAATGATCGAACGCATGATAAACTGCGATCTCTCGCCATTCGATTTGACTTTAACCGTATATTAAAGGCTCTTTTATGGCAAGGACGATTCGAGTGTCCTAAATTCTGCAGTGAAGAATTTTTTACGCCGAAACTTACTTGCTCTCATAAAAGTAAAATAAACGGAGCGTATAAAATTGTAAAAAAAGAAAAAAACGCTGCGCGTTTTACCTATTTTAAGAGATAACTATTTTTTAACCGCTTATCGCACGAAGCTTTTTCCGTAATCTTTTGCCGTAAAGGGGACACGCCGTACATAGAAAAGAACAAATTAAGCCGTACACGCACGGCCGTGACAAGAACATAAAAAACGAATTACGAGAGGTGCGAGAACCTTACGAGAAATTAGAAATTACGTCGCGACGTACACATTCATTTGAGCACGCGCGTATCTGAATCTGTCAGCAAGGCAAAAATAATGGCCCCTGGCGTTGCAGCTGCGCTAGCACTCGTATAATAGAATGCAAAAATGAATAAATTCGAGCTTGCCCGTGCTGTGCAAACGCAATACCAGGGTTTACCTGTGTAATATTTTTTCATTTTTCTGCGAATTGTGAATCTCCAATTGCGCGTATTATGTACGTGCGATCTTTCGAGAAATCCGCTTCCACAACTGAACAGTTTTTTCTTATATTTGCATTAATTTATCGCTACGATAAAAATCAAAATTAGGCGAGAAAGAAAGCGAAACAATTTTCTATAATCTGAATATTCATATTTATTCGCGTATTTTGTCTTACTTTTACCGTTCAAAATTATATGAATATAAATTATCTCTTGTATTTGATTCTGCTTGATTGTAGAAGAACGGTTTATTTTCTCCCTCGCGGAACATCGCTGCAGCTTGAAATAAAATAAAGAATAACGCGTTCTTTTTATTTTGTATTATTTTGCGTACGTTAGGGAAAAAAAGAGCGGCATAGAAAAAGCGGGATGTGAAAGCTTGACGCACGCGCGCCAAAGTTTTCACTAGCGGAAAATTGATAGCAACCTTGATATTGAGCTGAAAAATGTTGTGGGCTACTCGTGTACGTTTCGCCGTATCTATCATTTCGCTATATCTCCTATATGCGCATTGTCGTAACTCTTCTGGACCAGACCAGACATCAATTTCGTCCTCGTCCCATTCCGCTCTTACCGCGTTTCGAAGATGTGTGAGCGATCAAGATATTTCCAAGGTTAGCAAACTCCAAGGTTAAGCAAACTGTCATTCAACTGAATAAAGTCATTCTAATTATGACATTTTAACGAAACGATATTGATATTTTAAAGAAAATTTGATTAATGTGTCAAACACATGAGATGTATAATAAAAGCAAATCTGTATCAACAAAAAATCTATTACAGATTTATCTATTCGATCGCGTTATATATAATTGTTAACACACTCAGATCGATAAAAAAATTAATCATTTAGAATTTTAAATTAAGAATTTTATGCTATTGATTTATATAGAATTGAATTTATCAAACCATTGCGTGTTTTGCTGAAAAACTTGCAAAAATTTACCCCACGAATTTCTCTCTTGTTATATAATTGTTAACACAGTCGGATCGATTAAAAATGAATTAATTTTTTAACAGATGTATTAATCGAATATTAAGATGAATGTCGCTCTCTTCTACTTTATTTTATGCTATCGATTTATATAGAATTGAATTTACAAAACAATTACGTGTTTTGCTGTAAAATTTGTAAAAAATTACCCCATAAAGCCTCCTTTTGTTATATAATTGTTAAAACGGATCGATAAAATGATTAATTTTTAACAGATATATATATATATATATATATATATATATATTAATTGAATATTAAGATAAATAATCGCGTCTACTTAATTTTATGCTATTAGATTTCTATAGAATCACAAAACGATTGCATGTTTTGCTGTAAAATTTGCAAAAAAATTACCTTATGAATCCCTCTCTCGTTATATAATTGTTAACACAGTCGGATCAATAAAAAAATTAATTTTTTTACAGATAAATTAATTGAATATTACGATAAATGTCTTTTATTCAATTTTATACTATCATTTTATATAGAATCAAATTTACAAAACGATTGCGTGTTTTGCTGTAAAATTGGCAAAAAATTACTCTACGATCCTCTCTTTCTCTCTTGTTATATAATTGTTAACACAGTCGGATTGATAAAAACATTAAATTTTTGACAGATATATTAATTGAATATTGAGACAAATAATCGCGTGTTAATTTTATGCTATCGATTTATGTAGAATTGTATTATTCATAAAACGATTATATATTATGTTGAAAAATTGCCTCACGATTTCCATCATTTCGCTCAAAAAAAAAAATCGTAAAAATTGGAAAATGTTCTAAATAACGGAAGAATCGTTTTCCGTCGATCTGATTTGTGCGGTTTATCTTTTTATCGAGTTGATAAACGACGCTCGTGTGCGCCGCAGAGTAGATCGCCCTGCCGCGCATATGTGTCGATCGGATTGCCGCACCTGCAGGCGCTGGGCGTCCGACCGTCACAAATTACAATGCAATCATCACGCCATAACACGATCGTGTGAAACGCTTTCTACCCGATAATAATCCGAGCCCGCTGTATGCAAGCCGATTAAGTCCTACGGCCGCAAAATATGTATTCAAAATGGAAAAGACCTCCCTTTATATGCACCTCATCGATATATATTTCTTTGTTAAGAGAGCGCGTGGGTTTTCAAGCAAAAAAGGTTAATCGCCCGATATATATATATATATATATATATATATTTTTTTTATAATATAACGTATCTTTCTAGAATTACCAGGTCGATAGTTTCGCTTCCTCATGCAATAGTACTTTTTTCCGCACACGCGACAACTTGGCGAGAAGTTCTAGCTCTTTCTAATTTCGCAGAAAACATGAGCGATCCGATCCTGATCAATGCAATGTTTCACGTAAGCTTATATTTTCGCGTCTAACGAAATCGATAAGATTTTCGAAATATGTAAAAAGAATAGATGTGTCGGATAATGCATAGTTAATAAAAAGTTATATTTTTGCGAGATTTAAGCCACGTGAATTATTCGATAGGATACTGGCTTCTAATCTCTTTATTTCGACATAATTTCTTGCCTGGAAACGATATACACTGACAATGAATCCGTCGACGGTCCGGTAAACTTGCGCGGCGGAAAATTGCGCGTGGGAGGATGGTACCATCCTCCGGGGACTCGCGAAATCGTGAAACGGAGTAAGGTAAGTTGCTGCTGGACGCTCGTAAACTTTCGCCGTATTTCAAGCCAGTTCCCCGGCGCCCGACGATGGCGGCTGGTGAAATGGAACGAGGGCAGTTTTCAGCAACGAAAAGCAGCGGCGGAGTCCCGTTGCACCAAAATCGATCCCGAGACATATCCGTCGTCCTATATGTTATCCTCCTCTTCAATCGGCGGTGTCGGTCGCGTGGTTAGCCCCCGAAAACCCCAAGTTTCCCAACTCGCGTTTACGCGATCGCCGATCCCGAAGCGCGATAAGTCTTTAGAGCTCTCTCTCTCTCTCTCTCTCTTTTTTTTATTCGGACGAGTACTTCGCTTTGACTTTAAGACCGGCGCTGATATATCGCGGCGGATCAACGAGCGAGAGCAAGTTTGCGAAAAGCGTGCGGCGAAGTGCCGCATCTTCCATTTCATAAGATTACCTCATCCTCCGCTTTGCACGGTAAAGCGAGGCGAAGTTTTAAGATAAGTTTCCTGCGCGAAGAGAAGACGTATATAAGCCCCAATATCCTATATATCGGCATATAAGCGCACATAGCGTCGTATGTCGCGTTACTTTACGCGGGATATAAGTTTTATCCGTGTAAAAGATATTTTATTTCTCTTTAAGTATAAGGGAGAATGTTTTTGGAGAAGAAAACGAGTGTGTGTGTGTGTATATATATATATACATATATACTCACATATGTATTGCCACGTCAATCGATATCCAGCCTTGCTAATGACGACAGACCTTTTATTGAAAGCCAGGATAATGCCCGGTGAAGCCGACTTTAAATACCTCCAACAGACAATATAGTATCGGTAACATTTACGTATCGGGGCAACAAAGGTATAAAATTAACAGTAGCCAGGTTGTCCACGAGATACACAATAGGAGCCTGTGAAACAATACTTCCCCCCCTTTTGATATATTTCCGCAACCCCTCTCGCGAGGATGAATAGTCTTCCAGGGGACTAAAGCGGGAAAGATGGCATGAAACGGACGCCTTTTATGTTACAGACATTCAGACACGGTTTTCCGCATCAGCCGACAGCGTTGGCATTCGACCCAGTTCAAAGGCTCCTAGCTATTGGCACTAAATCAGGATCTCTCAGAATGTATCCTTTGACGTTATCGTTAATACGGGTGGTATCCCGTAATTAAGCCCTTTGAAAGAAGAGCGACGCATGCCCGCAATTAAAAAGAACGGAACAAAATGGATATCTATTATATAGTATATCGCGATTCAACGCGATTCAATTTTCGTTCCTTTTTGTTGCCTTTTTTTGCTCCTCTTTTCTCCCTTTATGTATTATATACTCGAGTATAATTGTCGAGTTTTCTCTCGCTCGCTTTTCGCGCAGTAAATGTGTTTACTTTATCACGCGATTCTATTCTCGAAGCAATTATGGATAAGATAACGATGACGCTGAAAATTTTGCATTGGCGGAAATAAAAATTACAGCTGTATATATATATATATATATATATATATATATATATATATATATATATTCGTTAAAACGTGCCTTTGCATACCGCCTTAAAAAAATTTCGGAAGTCAATGGGTTTGTACAAATTTAGCGAATTAATTACACGGTCCTGTCGCTTCGTGACTCTTCGACCGTGTGTTTTTACACGTCAGTGATTTCATTGATCTATCATAGCCAAAGTGAAGATATAATAGATGCTCGGCACAGTTCGATGGGCATACTAACTACCGCGATAAACTATAAACGGAAAAGTTTTAACCGCGTTGCCAATTTTGGATGAAATTTTTACGTTTTGCGTTTAAAAGAGTTTGGACGCGGAAGAATTAATGAATCGGCAAGAATTTTCTAATAATATTTCGTGCAATCTTTTCGCGCGTTTTTATAATGCTTCGCATGCGGTTTTTTTTTAGTAAGCTAATTGATTAAATAACATAAAGGGTATTTTTATCATAAATATATCTGGATTATAATTATATAATTTAATATATATGAGAGATATTATTTTATAATTGTACATGGTGGGTCCCAGGTAGCTCGTAATTGAGAGATGTACGAAAAGAGAATTTTCTCTTAGAATTTATCCTAAAAATCATGGTAATCGACAATATGGTATTGGAAGAATTTTATAAGAGTTTCTTTGATTAATATTTAGCACAATAAAAAATATTAATATCTACATATAGTAAAATTAATTGAACATATTCTATATGTATTATATATATTTTTATATTATATAATATTATCCCCCACAATTACCATGATTTTCAGGGTAAATTCCAAGAGAAAATTCTGTCTGTGTACACATGAGACTTGTATTTTTTCCTGAATTAATTCGATACCATGGAAACACAGTTTGGGTAGACCTGGCGTAGATGCACATGTAAAGCACGAGGGATGTGCGGCTGTAGTACAATTACAGTTCTTGGTCAACGAAGGAGCATTAGTGTCCGCTACGGCAGACGACACCGTGCATTTATGGAACTTCCGTCAGAAGATACCGCAGGTGGTGCAAAGTCTCAAGTTTCAAAGAGACAGGTTAGTAATTAACACGTGTGGCTTTACATTTTTTTATTGCTTCTAATTTCGTTTTTTATCATTAGAGAAATATTCGTAATGCATCGAATAAATACGAAATGTATAAAAATATCTTGAATCACGCATGACTACTTACTACGAGTAGAATGTAAAATAGTCGAGAGATTTTTAACGAGCACTCGAACTGTGTTTGAACTTTTTTTTTTAACGAGTGGCTAATCGTATAATACGTTTTTAACAGAATCACTTGCATTCACCTACCGCTTCAAAGTAAATGGTTGTATGTCGGAACGGAACGAGGAAATATTCACATACTGCACATTGAAACATTCGTTCTATCCGGATATGTAATTAACTGGAACAAGGCTATCGAAGTGTAAGTATATTAATTTTTTGCTAAACACATTTCTGAGTAATTAAGAAGTGAAGAGTAGCAGCGTGTGTCGATATAGATTTTGTATAAACGCAATCATAAATATGAACGCGTGTAAAGCATAATAAATTCTACATGCCAATCTTCGTAACTTCTAATTACGAGCATATATAAACACGTTTAAAATTTGTTGCTTTAAGGTAAGTATTTGAAAGTTAACTGCCACCACTTAACGTAATTGATTTCAGCGAGAAGACTTTTCTATTAAATGCGGAGTGAAATGATGTTCAGTATGATGTAAATTTGTTCTACTTTTTTTTAGCACTTGGTTGTGATTAGGTATTGTGTTAATGCAATTTTCTTCAAGCCGCAGAACGAGCATAAACAACGGAAAGACACGCTGCGAGAAAAACAGAAACGTACGATAAAAAATTTATTTTGAAATAATAAGATATTGGCACTTGAGAATTTTTATTACAGAGAATATATCGGGGTGCGTTTGCGTGCACATATTTTCTCAGTTTGAAATATTCTACAATAAATTCATTGTAATTTCTTATCCATCCTTAGTTTGGATTATTTGATGTGAAATATGTCAATTCCTTAAATTTATTTCCAATAAATCTGTACTAACAATGGATATAGAATATCAATGACTTGGAGAATATTTTAAATTGGAAAAGAGAAGCATCAATATCCGCTATGTAATTTTTTTACACAAGAAGTTTACGTGTTTACGTAACATCTCTTATTATATCTTTTCGCGAAAGAATATTTCTTAAAAATATTTTCTTTTTTTTTCAAAAAGATGAGTGAAAAATAACTTTTTCAGATCCCATTTCCACTAATTCCTGTAACGGATGTGTCGTTTAAGATTGTGTCCTTAATGTGTGAATGTATGGATTAATTAAATTTCGGTGGACGGATAATTGTAATATTCGTGTGGAGATGATCTCCGATAAACTCTACTAGTACTTATATATTTTTTTAACACTGAAAAGAACTGACGCGTCAAAGACATGTAGTTCTTTATTGTGCCTGACTGTAGACACATAGATGTGAATGTGGCAGTGATGGTATAGGGGTGCTCATTATAAGTGTACCACCATTGGGATTTGACATATTTCGATGAAAAAAATTGAAAGTTGCATCATCTCAGTCGCGGAAATTGGCACAGTTAAGAATTGTCTAACAATATCAAGAATATTGATTTATCCATATAAATATAAATTTCTTTTTTTTTATAAGAAAACTTGCCACAGAATATTAATTATATTAATAAATAAATATCGTTGTTACAAGAGTATTTTACGATACGATCATAATTGTGATTCTATCTCAGATTAATGGATAATTAGCCACGAGTAATTCCCAATAGCGAGACACTTAAAATAATTTATATAAGCGTATCCCCCCTCCTTTAATCTTCCTCCTATTTTCCAAAAATTTATTACCTTCGATAAAGCCTTTTAATACTTCTACATTTGATTTATCGAAATTAATAACACAATGGAACCGTCTACACAAATGGAACCGTTAATTATCAATTTTAATTATTTAAAAAATGCTTTATTATTTATTCTTTCTATTAATCAACTATAATTTTCTCTTATATCGTATGTTTGATAAAAATATTATTAAATATAGTGCCAAGTTTTTGATACACAAGACATCATCGGCACATTACAAAAAAATTATAGCGTAATATCTAACAATAAGCTAAAAAAGTACAATCGTGAAATAAAACTGCAATGAAACCTAGTGTTTAAAGCTTGCACACAAGTGTTTCATATATACGTTTCACAATAACACAAATCTAATGATTTTCATGTGTGTGTATATACATATATATATTTTTCAGATCTAGAAAGACCCATCCTGGTGCTGTAGTACACTTGAGTGATAATCCTTTAGATTTGAGCAAGGTACGCGCGTTTTTGAGTACGTTTTTTTTTGCATTATTATTTCATCCTTATCATAATTTCATGATTGACATTCAATTTTATCGTGACGCATCAAGGAGAAAAGAATTGCGCGAAAAAAGAATTGGCGTTTATTCAATATTCCTTACACAAACTTGGATTACTCGTAATCCAAGCAAATAAGTGCAAGTGTGTGCTTGCATGTTGTATGTGTGCATGCGTGCATGCTATCACTGTTGTGTATTAAAAGAAAAAACGAATTTAAAAAACGCCTATTTTATTTAAAGGAAGAGAGATTTTTTTTGATACTCCAAAACACGATCATCGTCGATATTATGTAAAGACGAATTTATAAATTGGTTTTATAAGTCGATGAAAATCATATCTCGCGATCATGATCACTCATCTTTTTATACACTTTGTACGAGTTCATTGTTGATACAACGAAGTTTTTCTTATAAAACCTTCTACAAATTTATCTTCTATTTACCTACTACTAATTGTGAAGTTACGAGTGTGTGACGAGTGTCTGAGTGCTCGGGGTGCGTTTGCAACCTCTCTGTGTCTTTGATGTTGATGTTGTACTTGATATTATATAATTAACGTGTTTAAATATACGCTATTTTATTTTTCGGTTATGTAAATATACACCTTTGTTCTCATTTTAATTACAGCGGGGTATTTAATTACATACGTTATTTGTTTTTTAAATTAAATATATGATGAATTATTAAGGATGCATTAAAAAATGTGAATGTTTACTTTTAATCAATACTACTAATTTTAATTATTTCCTTCTTTTTAAGTAGTGTGTAATTGCAAAGTATCGTTTCTCAAAGCATTATGTTTAGACACCGTGGTTACACTAAATAAAATATTATTGAAGAATATATGAGATAAAAACTGCGTTTTATTTGATAAAAGAAATTCAAAAGCATATTACGTATTTTATGCAATAAAGTAAATTGCACAGTTAAATTGTGATATTTAATATTTTTGAAATGAATTTTTCCGACCGCGTAATGTGTATGTCAATAGCACAATCTTTTTCTACAATTAACTTTGTCTCGTTGATTACAAAAATTTTCGTCCACCTCATTCTTTTTCGACGATCGATAAATCAATATCATGCGCAATCATCGTATCTCTGAGTTTTATATGTGCCCTTTGCACAAATCTTGTAGAAATTTGTCCACTACATTTTTATATTTGATTATCTGTCTATATGTATATGTTAACAATAAGTGCATTGTCGTGATAACAGAGTCGAGATATTTCGTAAAAGAATACATTTTATCATCCCTATATATATAATGCATATATATCGTCGTTTCTCTCGTTTCAAGGAAATATATTTTAATGACTTTACGCGCATTTTATATACATGTGGATGCTTTGTTTTCAGATGCTTATAGGATACTCGACAGGACAAATTGTTTTGTGGGACTTAAGAACCAAAAGTGCTGACTACAGGTGTCAAACGGATGATGCATTGAAATCGATAACATGGCACCATGAAGGTAAACAATTTATGTGCAGTCACACGGACGGTTCGCTCTCTACTTGGACTGTTCGGCAATTAAAGCCGACGAATGTAACATACCCACACGGTGAGACTTAATTGATATACAATTTTATCTATTGATTATATATAATTTACAAAAATTTTATATTGATAATCCTTCTTACAGCAAAATCCACTAGAGACGGAGAACCTGAACTTTGCAAACCCATTCAAAAAGTAGAATGGAAATTGTCGAGATCGGGGTAAAAAAAATAATATACCATTCGTTTAACGAGCACAGAATAATTCTTTATTAAATATCTATATCTGTTAATCTTGCAAATAACGTATAAACGTAAATTTTTATTAGGGAAGCATATGTGATATTTTCTGGTGGATTGGCATACGATACCACTGGTAGAACACCCAGCATTACAGTGATACATGGAAAAACTACTACGGTGCTAGAAATGGAACATAATGTTATAGACTTTGTAACGCTGTGTGATAGTCCATGGGCTAGTGGTACAGTATAAAATACATTTTTTATGTGATTCGCGAGTAAAAAATATTGTTTTTTTTTTTTTTTTCACAACTGTAAATTATCCTCTTTCTGTTGACTACAATATAAGTGTTTTTTTTCTTTATGTATTTTAATGTATAATGAGCACGTTACTTATCATAATAATTATAATTATTGATGGGTATATTATCACTGTATATATGTGATTACTTATTTTTCAGATTTTCAAGATCCTTACGCTGTTGTTGTTCTACTACAAAATGATCTGGTTGTGATAGATTTGTTAACTCCTGGATTTCCCTGTTTTGAGAATCCGTATCCTATGGATATTCATGAGTCTCCTGTAACGTGTTGTGCATATTTCGCGGATTGTCCTTCGGATCTGGTACCTGCATTTTATTCCGTTGGATCCAAATCGCAAAAGAAAACCGGCTTTAGCGAGAAGGAATGGCCTATTTCCGGTGGAGAATGGAGCTCTAGTTCTAGCAGTTATAACGAGATTATTCTTACTGGGTATAATATTATTAATAATATAATCTTGTATTAAATCATTTTCTTATTAAAGAATTTATCTCCTCAATCATAATAATAACATGCATAGTTTCATTAAAATATGTACGTCTTACTATATTAGTTATTATACATTGTATATATATGTCATCGTCTATTACTAGTTAGCTAATAATCGATAAATTCCTTAAATTTCTCTAGTTATACGTGTGTTTGTTCATAGGCATGCTGATGGCAGTATAAAGTTCTGGGACGCTTCAGCGGGAACGTTACAAGTTCTTTACAAACTAAAGACGGCGAAACTTTTTGAAAAGACTAGAACGCGTAGTATAGACTCTGAGGAAGACCCGTTAGCGATTCAACTTATCTTCCTTTGTCCTGAAAGTCGAAAATTAGCTATTGCGGGAAGCGGCAAACACGTTGTGTTGTTTAAATTTAAGAAGGTCGAGAGTATGTCCGAAGTAGTGGTAAGTTATTGTTCTTGCTGTTATTGAAACATTACTTAAGTCTATCTGTTAGTGAACTTACAATTATAAAATAGTGAAGTTATATCATCTTTTTCTTTTATTTTACTTTAAATTACTTTATCAAATCTTATTTAAATAAAACATGTCTTTATATATCGATTTTATGCTTATTCTTTTGAAAAAAAGACGTGTTTTTCCGGATATATTGCAGACTTTGGAGATATGCTTATCGGTGGACCCTTTAAGAGAAGCGGATAATTCGCCAGATCGTGAATCTCCGGCAACTGGAAACACCGTGGGAAATGTGGAATCGAAAACTTCAGATTTCAATCATCCGCTCAAAGTTAAAACGGGTTTGCAAAAGAGAGCTGCTGGTTTTCAAGCAACATTGATTTGTTTAACAACGGCACCCAGTGGAGAACTACCGGAAAATATTACATCTCTTAGCTTAAATTCTTCATACGGCCTGTGAGTATACAATATAATTTAAGATTATTTTATTTAATTTTTGCGCAAATAAAAATTTTATATAAATTAGATTGATATTAATTGCGCGCGGTAAATTATTGTCTTTTCATATAAAATTATTTTTACAAATTTTTATCAACTTTAATAATTTATAATCTTTTATATAAATTTATATATATATATATATATATATATATATATATATATATATTATTATCTTATGCTGCCTATTATAGAGAGAGAGAGAGAGTTAATCAAATATCATATTATATATATATATATATATATATATATATATATATATATATATTCTGCTTATTTTTATGTTTAGATTGGCCTATGGAAACGAGTCAGGGTTAGTGATAGTGGATATCGTGCAGAAGATTTCTTTAATTGTATTAAACACCAGTGATCTTGGAGGTGGCTCTGATCCTTATCAACGCGTCTTACGGAGTCCCAAGAGGCAGGACGACTTAAGACGAGAAAATGAAGACAAGGCAAGAAGTCCAAGCACAGACCAGGTAAAATGTACTTCTTCTATTAAAACTATTTACATTTTGAGTTTCCCTGTCCCTACCCCTCGATCTCGTTTAGAAAGACCTCTTAGAATTTTTACATCTTGAGCGTCTTGCATTCTGCTTTCTCTAAGTGCCAACATTATTCTCACTGCATGTAATTATAAAATATTTACAATATAGTTTAATTACTACAATTATACGAAAAAAATTACATTAATACAAAAAGTTACAAAAAGTATTATAGTTTAAAGTATGATTAATAGAACATTTTTTTCAATTCTGTAAATATAAATTATCGATCCGATAATATCATTTTAAGAAAAAATATCCTCATTATAAAACGCACGCGTGCACGTACATACATTTAAGCGTGAGCGTGCATAAAGAATATCTAAATTTTATTTAATTGCACAATGGTCCATAGCACATATTTTCATAACAGTAATGACAATAGGAAGTTATGAACCTAAATTTTTTTCTGTAATTTACTAATCTAATCTTGCGTGCTTGAGGAATCTTTCTGTAATTTGATTACGGACTCTTCCTGTAATTTTATATGTGTAGTATAATTCGCTAAAAACATATCATCGCTCTTAAAAAATTTTTTTAAATATACTGAAAAGCAAAATAAATGTTGGCAACAAAAAGGTAAAGTATCCATTATCTCCCTATATAGCGGACAATAATCTATTTTTTAATCAAAAGGATAATGACCTTTCATAATGAAAGAAAAAAATTTAACAAAAATTAGAAATATCTGATATTTTAACAAGCTCTAACAAACGTAACAAACAATTATTGTTTAACAAGTAATAAAAATTATTTTTTACGTAATTAACAAATAAAAGATGTAACAATCAAATGTCAAATTTTAATAACATAATGACATGTTATTATTAATCAAATACTTTTCAAAGCATCTATTAATCTTTATATTATGTATATTTATTTAACTTATTTTAACTTATTTAATTTTTAAATTATTAAATTTTTTTATTATATACATGATTAATATTTTTTTTATATTGATATTTATAGTAGATGTCGCTTGTTAAATTATTTACATAAAGTTTGCTTTCAAATTTGGATAGTAAGAAAATATAATTTTTGCAATAAGATAAAAACTACGTTTCAAATTACTATGTCTAAATGATTATTGTGTATCTGTGTGTAGAGAAATTTTTAGACGCAATAATATTCTTTTTTTACATATACTTTTAATTTACGTATAATATGCAAAAACGTCAATTTTATTCTTTTTCAAATACATTATAGGTAATATTATAATAACAAAA
Organism: Nylanderia fulva; assembly: GCF_048542155.1. NCBI lineage: Eukaryota > Metazoa > Arthropoda > Insecta > Hymenoptera > Formicidae > Nylanderia > Nylanderia fulva. The sequence continues at coordinate 7,555,795 of NW_028190263.1, forward strand.
ATATTTAAGATTTTTGTTCACTGCTTAGCAGTTTTTTAATAAATAATATTAAACACTAATATATATTATAGAAAAAGAGGATAATTACATGTATCAGTTTAAATATATCTGTCAAAATTCAAGCTGTTGTATCCCGAGGAGAATATCTGCATTTTTAATGTTTGTTTAACAAATTAAAAGTTTTTTATGTACCAGATGACTCAAACAACCCAACCTTTTAACTTCTAAAATTTAGTGAAAATATGTTTAAAGAAATATTATGAACATTTTTGTCATAAATCAAAAAGAATGATTTTACATCGGCAACTATTGGTCAAGCTTGTCATTTTCCATGGGCTAAGTTTTTTTCATAAATTATATGACTTTTTAAAAAAAATTATTATTCAAGACATTACAGATATTTATAAAAATCTAAGTCAGTGTATACATATATCTATATAAGTGTATTAAGAAGTGACAACACAGTATATTATTTTATTATAAATATTATTAGAACATTTTATTAGAAAAAGTATTCGTATATATATTATTTTTTATTATAAAAAAAACTTTGATTATTAATGTTAAATCTTATGAACGGATTATATAGAATAAATGAATAATAAATGTTAAATACTTTTTCTTTTTTATGCGACTTTATAAAAGAGTATAATGATCTGTTTCGTTATATTTATATATATTTTGCATTTAATGTTTAGCTAACTACTATGTGTCTACCATTGAAGCAAGTAAGACTAAATATATTTCTGTTGAGAAATTTGTTATAGTTTTTTTGTATTGTGTAATGTTGTTCTGTTAAGAGAGAGAGTATTAGTCTTTATTTATATATTATTTTAGTAGGTAGCAATAATTAAATAGTAAAATATTGAGTTTCTATCATTAAATTTGTAATTAGATAATAAAATGTTGAGTGTAGTAAAAACTGAACTGGACAAATAAAAAGGAGTGGAAACAATGCAAGAAAAGCAAGATTAAGAAACGTTAATTACTTAATACATTACAAGAATAACAATGGTTCTCACATAAACATTTGATGGAATCTGTGCATATGCATAGATTTGATATAAAAATAAAAATGTGATGTAAATGTAAGATTTACAATCACAATCATTAAATTAATATGGTGTGTGTTTTTAACAATGTTGATATTATATATATATAACTTAGCATTGATTTGCTTTGAAGACTGATACTACTTTTTAAAAAATGGATGGATATATGTATGTACATACCCACATATATATTACATTAATGTGATAAATTTTACGATGTTATTCGTAAATCTTTTTATTATATAACGTGTGTCATTAGACATTATTATTAATATACACAGTAATGCATGAGAAAAATAAATATGCAACCTAAATCATACATCAAACATTTAATGCTCAAGTAATTTTTATATACGACATATTATAAAACAGAAAAGTGTCAGATATGTTGACGAGTCTCAAGTTTGAGATGTCATTAATATGATAAAGCATCATTTATCAAGTATTTAAAAAACCATGCTTGAGAATATCATTAGGGAAAAATTAAAGATGAAATCTTATTATTAAATGTGTTTTACACGGATGTTCTATTTGTGTTTACACAATTTGATTCATGATAGTTGGTACTCACTACATTATGTTAGACAGATAGTAATCGAATTAATAAACATTATTTGTCACATTTATCTCTAAACGTAATATTTAATTGATGGTGTAGTGCTCTCTGTGTTAGAAATCAGAAATTTGTCACTGTAGATAATTTATGACAATATTTTTACAAAAAAGAATTTATTCTTAATGTGTGTACAGTGTGTTTATTAGCATAAAAAAAGTGTTTATTTAATAATAATCATAACATGTTTCAGCTACGTATATACATCACATCAGTAAATGTCAGCATTGCTCAATTATTGATGAGATATCTAGCAGGTGATTAAAGATATATCCATACACAAATGTGTTACGAGTAAAATAGAACATTTTGTAATGTTTTCGTGATTAGAAACAACATTTGATTGGAAGTTAATATTGAGAGTGTTCTCTAGAAGCTTTGACACACAGATTTGATATATATTTTTATTAAATTTCAAGTTTTTAAACCTTGAGAGCCAAACTAAATTACTGTACTTCGTTTTTACAGTTCAAAATTTTGTGAATATTATTAAAGATTATAATTTAATCCCCCGCCTTAATGTAAAAGTAAATTTGTGCAAACTTGCAATATATCCGATATGTAATATTTTTATAACACGTGTTCTCTATGCTTCTCCAACCTTTATCAGCGCCTAGTACTGTCATCTTACTGATGTAATGCATACATGCATTGTTTAAGATCATCTCTAACTTTACATTTATGCTTTAAAGCAAGTTAAATGGGAATTATATTATCAGACAAATGGTACAACTGTTTTTACAGAGCTATTTTTATAAAGCCAGTATCCAATTATCTTCCAGCAATATTTACATGTACTCGCATGCTTAGTAAATGTAAATGTTAGTACATATATTATTATCAATGTAATTTTGTTGAATCACTCTTTTTGTTTATTTTAAACGCGAATATGTAGATAAGATTTATAACTTGACCATTGCACACAGATATGAAATGTGTACGCTAACTCAGCTATACTTGTAGCTGATGTCGTATCGCATATTCTTCATCGTAAATTTTTTTTTTCAAGATTTCTAGTATCGTCAAGAATCAATATTTATGATCTCACTTGCTATTTTCTTATCGAGATATTTATTATCGAAAACTGTAGATATTTTCTACAGCAAGAATTATAAATCATACGTCAAAATGTCAGTGATTAAAATCGTATCTTTTCGTTTATATGAATCATATTAAACAAATCATAAGATGGTAACGCGATATCTCTTGAATTTGATCTCTCTCCTATCTCTCTTTCTCAATAACGATTCAATAAGTGCAACAAATATTGAAATTTTGAGACACTCGTATACACTTAGGAAATTTACTTAACATTGCGAACAATAGTTAAAAGAAACGAAAACAATGTGACAAATGTATAATCTTCATTTCTACAAAATACATTCCATTGACTAGCGATATTATAAATACAAAGGCCTACGTTTCTACGAGCATCTTAGGCATTTTGTTAGCTCTTATAAACAGATAGATTTATTCATGTAAAAGAAAAAAATAATTATTGTTCTGTCTGTACTCTTCGATACAAGAATTTCACGAGCTTGGGAAGTGACAAGTGACCATATGTTTGCGATAGCTTTTCAATTTGAATTTGACATTACGCTTGTTTTTAGGCATGTTTCACGCGTTTTCAGACACGGCAGATCATATAACAGCACGATAATAAAGGATTAGTCTACACCACTATTAGTGGACACTTACGGAACACGAACGCGAAAATTATATGTATAATGATATTTTTTTAATATAATTGTTTTTAGATTAGGTTCACTATTTTATATATATATATATATATATATATATATATATATATATATATATAAAATCTCTTTTTACCTACGATTGATTGATTGTGCAAAGTCCAACATCTTAAATTCATCAGAGTCAACGAGAATCCGCGACGGAATCCGAGCCCGTAGTTACAAGGATAGCAGATTCGATTCAACAAGTATGTCTTCGGAATGAGAGTCAGACTGGAAACAATAGCGATAAATCGAGTGGAGAGGAATCCACGAACGAACACAATAAAACGGGGAACGACGACGAGTGCCAAAAAAGTCAAGGATGGAAGGGATTTAGTCTCAAGAGACAACTGAGCAAGGTTGATCTGAAGATCAAAAATACTTTTACACCGTCCTCGGTGTCTTCTCAGAATGATGGGGTACTTGTATGTTTTTTAATACGTGCTTTAATTATCATTCTTTATGTAATTAACAAAAATCATAATAATTTTAAGTTCTTTTTGTGTTGTTACTGCTACTAGTTTTTTCGCGAAATATTTAAACTATATGACATTTTAATTGTACGTAACACAAGTTAGCTTGTAGTGCAGCCATTGCATTCTTATATCTTTGCATCATTTATATGTACGTGTGTATGTTCTTACAAGTGTATACATAAGTACATAAAAAAATGATGACTCTCTCTTCTTCTCGTAATTTTATAAAGAAAACAAAGTTTCTCTTACATTGTATGAAAAATTATTTGATTATAAAAAGAATATCTTTTTGGTGAGAGAAAAAAAGATTAATTTTGTGCTTATATCAGAAATTGCTTTTTGTAATATAGATAACGGCATACTTTTGCTTCCCTCTCTCTTCTCGTGAATCTAATGTCATTTTACGTTTACAATGTACATCTTTATGTTTTCGAAAGAGCTCGTCATCGGGGCTCATGCAAGTACCCCAATGCCAGCAGACAAGCAGCGATACTGGCAATCAAAAGTCTTCCACATTTTACTGCAATGTCACCGAAACGGCCAGCACGAGTCGTTCGCTGTCGCCGGTCGAAAGTGTCGACTCTGAATCCTCTTTGTCGCCGGAGAATCAGTCTCCGGGGCACGAGAGTCCTCAGATCGACAACAGGAAGCGAGAGATCCAAGAGGCTAGAAGCCCCGTGAGCGAAAACGAGGCCGAGAAAATGATAATAAACGACGGCAATATCGGCGTAAAAACCGAGGCGGTGAGACCGATGAATCTGTCTTTGCCCGAACACGAGGTAAAACCGCCGCGATTGAAGCGTATCGCCAAGCTCAAACAGACAAAGAGAGAGGGTCGTTTGCTCTCAGTGCCGAATCTGAAATTTTCCAAGAACGAGCCGACTGTTTGTGACCTAAGATGCGAAGAGAATTCTACCTCCGAATCGTTCACCGGCAATCTTATAAGAAGATTCAGTAAGTGTTTATATCTAACGTAGAAAAGCGTTTTGTGTCGTCCGTGTGTCCTTAGAGATATATTACTTCGTTAGATTTTCACGTTAAATGTGAATGTGTGAACGTGTAACTAATCTTATTAGCGGTCGAAATTTTTCTCGATCGGGAAACGTGCGATTAACAATAAATTGCATTTGTATCTGTGATTGAGAACATGTGGTGGGTGTAGACTAACCATAGAGAGAGCTCGGCTGGTCCTGGACGTGCTTCTGCCTCTTTTTTTTCTAACAAAGCCTAGGATGCTCTTAGATGCGTTCATGATTATTTCCAGAGGAAACGTTAACACAACTCATATTAATTGCATCGTTGCCAAGATTGGGTAAATTATAATAAATTATAAAATCATTGCTTTAACAAATTATAAATTCAATTGCTGGTATTTAATTATACATATTTTAACAAATTCTATATTCATTTAATTTTAAAGCAGAGTAAAGATATTACTAATGATATTCATAATGGAGTGAATATATAAGTATTATCTCTCTTCTTCCCTATTTCAATTTAAAATTTGTTATTATTAATTTGTACATTATATATTGTGGAGAAAATTAAAATATATTTTAAATTATTTCAATTTAATCCTTTTATATAATTTCACGAAAAATATGGAATAATTTTATTACTCAATATTGGCTTTCATTATAACATGTCATCATCAAAGGTTTATGTGAAACATTAAATTAATATTTAGGTAAATCAGTCAATATTTAAATAACAATAATAGCTTCTAACACATGTGTACTCTTGCAAATCGTTGCGATAACTCTTAATGGCTTTAAACATTACTTACGATACATGTCTCAAAGAAACAAGCAAATATTTATTAAAATACTAACAATTTTTGACACATATAATAGATCACATAAATCTGATAAATATTCACATATACATAAAATTGAATAAAATAGCTCGCAAATTTCTAGTTATCCGTTACAAGTATTCTTTACTTATTGCATGTACGAATACAAATGCATATTGATGAAATAGCAGCGCTATTATAATGCAATCTAAATATTGTTAATAGACATTTCTATGTCATTAAAAAGAAAATGAACGGTAGCAATTTATCTCGTGTTTATTATGTTTCTATAATTCTAAAGAGCATGTGTTGCGTATATTTTAATACGTGCAATATGAAAATTATTAAAAATTACTATACATCTCTGTACATTCTTTATTATATTTATTTAAATTCTACAATTTCATAATTTCTCTCTGAGTGTTCGTTTTCAATATATTCAATATGATAGAAATGAATAATTTAACTCTCGAAACAAGATTTTTGCAAGAATTTAATAGCAGAAGCTTGGTAGATATCATCGATTGCGAGATTAACTAACATTAAAACGTAATTGATTGATGATATTTTTTTCATAAGATAAATATTTATATAGTTATGTGGAATAAGAGAGACTGTGCTGTGAAATTTCGTCACGCAAGATGTAGAGTCTAATATAATGGTCAGTCAATAAATTCATCGATAGTTATAATTAGGCTCGTCCGAAATGTGTCGACGTTTCTTCGGTTATGAAGAGAAAAGGCCTTATAATTAATTAGAAGAGTGCAGACAATATTTTCTGCTACAGGTTAATACAACGTGATGTACGTCGAAATAAAAATAATGATAATAATAATTCTTTAAAATGCATTCCTGATTTTGATCAAAAAGATACCTCTACGCGCAAATTACAAATATTTAAATGATAAAATCAGTATTATGATTTGATGTAATATTACACATTCTTACTATGTAAAGGCAATACTATAAGCATATAAGATTATCTAGAGATAGGCTATAAAATATAAATGACGTCGTAAGATACGCAATTAAGAATTTGTCAGATGCAAATATCTCTGCGCGTATATTCAATTTATATGTAAATGTGATATATTTCTGATTTTATTTTAAGAATACATTTTAAAGAATGTTCAAGAACGCTTCACTAAACTGCATCGATTGCCTTTTCATAAAGCATTATCTTGCCGAACAGTTTTTTAGTATGCAATTCATTCGCGTTGATGATCTCGATAGGTCAATAGGTCGGGATTCATCGTATATATATTTAAGATTTTTCTAGTTATTCCCACCCCTAGGTTTACCAATATACCTGGAATGCGTAGTAAATATTTGGAAAGTGCATCGCCTCATGTTTGGTCTTGGTAATCCTTGGTATCCATTTGTGTCAACTTCCAAATTTTATGGCTACGTTTATGCCTTGTAAACATTGTTCTTATGCTCGCAAAATATGGGAAATATACCCCTTCCTCCCGCGGGAATATCAACAGGAAATAACACGACCCCGTTCGTACCGGCGCCAAGTCCTCTATCTACACTTTTACACTGTACAATACGAATTTGAAGAGATTCTACTTTAACACTTTTTCAGGTTCAAATCAATTTTGCGGTCTTCCCCGACAGCAAGCTCGATTCAGGTAAAAACAAGGTTTTTCATATTTTGGCAGTTGTCTTTATCACCGAGAGAAAAGTACACACCTTGACATACCAAGATCTCAGTCAAGATGTATGATACACATTACAAATTAATAGGCAGTATTCTTATCATCCTATGTAGCTTGGTTATAATCCAAAAATCGGATTATTATATATTCGTAGACTATTAACATATTTCTCGAAATACGATCGACTTCCACTTGTCTTCAAATCTACATGCACAATTATCATGATTTTTCTCTTCTTACTTTCCAACCTACGAGTATATTATCTACAGACATTTTTCTCTCGGTACAACATTGCTTTTCAAAGCTTTTGGAAATTTTTTCGATGGTTTGCACGCAAATAGCAATAGTAATAATAATAACAACACTGATGATCATGGCATCATCAATGACAACAAGACAAAAGTTATTTTCTTTTATATCGATTAGATTAAGGCGTGAAATTATATTTAATGCGCGTTATATAAAACGCTGCTGCTGACAGGACATTTTTGTCAGTCCAACCCTTTCAAATTTCTATCTCGACATTGACTGACTACTATAGAGGACTCTGCATAATATTCTGATATTCCACATAGCGAGCAACAAGAATGTGCATACACGAGCAGGCGTTTATCATTTTTTTTCTCTCAACGAGGTCTTCCATAACGTCATCCCCAGTGCAGACAACAGCAATGACAACAAATGTTATATTTCGCACACAAATTTGCCCGACAAATCGTCTTTCGAATAGTCGAGGCAAAGCCCAGTCGCATGAACGAAAGTGTTTTCGATGTGTCTTTATCGAGGGATGTCTGTCATTTCGTATCGACGCGACAAAATATACAGATAATATGGGAAAAAATCTCCTAATTCGTCTAAGTAGACGTTACTTTTACACAAACATCTATTCTGACGCAAAGCTTTATCACTATTTTCGACGTGATTGATTCTGATGAATCATTGTTTCTTAAGTAGGGTTCTCTCGAAAATGAAGATCATTGTTATCGAACATGAAAGGAATGCCTCCGAATGCTTGTGTGAATTCCAACGTATGAGAATATTTTAATGAAAAGAATAAATAAAGTTTCTTTACTGAAACGCTTTTGCGCATACATGAGTTATTTAATAGAGAATAATATAAATAATTGTTTGTACGCAGAGAGAATATTTTCTCTTAGAATTACTCTGAAAATCATGGTGATCGTGAGACAATACGATGATATTGAAAGAATTTAATAAGCGTTTCTCTGATTAATATTTACCACAATAAAACATTAATATCTAACACAATAAGATATTTACTATGTAGATATTTGAATATTTTTTATTGTAATAAATATTTCGGAAAAATTCTTATTAAATTCTTACAATACCATATTTCAGGGTAAATTCTAAAAGAAAATTCTCTCGTGTAAATATTAGACAACCCCCCAAAAATAATTGTTAACCATTTCTTTTCTCTCCAGCTATTTAGCTGCATTATTACATTTAATGAAGTCTTCAATTTTAGGGTGGGAAATCATATGGATATGTAACTTTATATAAGAAGAATTTATAAATATATTAATTAAAACTTTTCAGTAATATATTTTGCCTTATTCTATACGTCAACGTGAACTAATGATACATTTTTAAATATAAATTATAATACGTCTCTGCTATTTTGTTTGATATTTTATTTGATATTTTTCATTATTCTATTACGCTTATATGTTGAGTGCTTTAGTTTTATATTTCCATTCTTAATTAATCAATATGGTAATAAAAAAATAAGTTTTTATAGAATAAACGATAAAGAGAATAGAACGCGTAAAGTACGTAGACAACGCTTATATAACATAATAATCTACTAACTGAAAATTCTAAAAATAAAATTTCTTTTAATGGAAATTAATTTTTCATATAACGTTTTCTGTTTTCTCGTTTCGCGACAAAAGATGGCTTGATAGAATTCCGCGCTCATTTCCATATAAAAAAAATCCACGTAAATTTGCTTTTATAAACGAAAGCAACGACCCAAGTCGTACATACTATTCTTCTACATTTGACTTGTCACTGATTTGTAGATGAACGGGATGTGCGTATTGCCGGTGACAGGAAGAAGTACAGTGGGTGTTGGTGGTGAGAGAGGTGACAATGGTGATAATAGTGATGGTTGTAGCACCGGCGGTGGCAGCAACGGCGCCTACAATAGTGACGGTGGTGGAGGTTCTAATGCTGGTGCTTGCGTAATTCGCTCGGGTACCCGTAATGCCGCCGCCGGGGCGATTAGCGGTACCGAGGAGGAAATTAATACGCAAGTGTCTCGCAAGGGTGTCACGTTAGATCAACGTCACCCGCGCGCCCAGGGTATAAGGAAGCTCCAGAAGTGTCTGAGCACCACTACCAGCCACTTCGAGGTGGATTCCGCCTCGGGCGCCGCCGCCGCTTTTCCGACAGTCTCGCAATTCTACGCTCAGCGTAGCACGGAGATGAGAAGTTGCTCCTCAGCCGTCCCTCAAGCGTCTTTGAACTACCAGAATATCCTCACCAATACCAGACAGTATAGCAGCTTTGGTAGTATTGTGTCGACAGTTAATTGTAACTTTAATTATCTATATATGTATGACTACTACGTAGGCGATATATATATTATTCTCTTTCTCTCTGTGACATCGAATGGAAAAGCTATTCTTCTCTGATCGCTTGATTTTTACTTTTATTTTCTTATGAATAGAATGATTTTTCTCGGACCAAATTTTTCAACCGTGGAAAGTGCCGGATCTTTTGCGCAACGTTGCTCCATCTTAAATGATTAATAAATATATATAGAAAAATTATTATACATCAACGATCAATTTTTTGACATTATATCATACAATTTTTTCAAGACAATGTTTATATATTCCTCTATCTCTTACTCTATAAAATACATTTTTTTCTAGATTGATTTTAAAACTGGATAGTAATTTTTTAATAACTTTCTTTTTTTATATAATTTGTAAAATCATTAGCAACGTTGTTCCCGAGATTCTTGCAGCACGGCATACGTTTTTATATATTGTCTAGAATCAATAGATACTGTCTGGTCTTTACTGATTTGATTGTGAAAGCGACTTCGATAGTGACTTCTCTCTCACACTACGATGCATCTCTTTCTTTCTGACTTGTATATGCTCTTTAGTGGATCTTTTCTAAATAAACACAAAATGGCACACTCGTCTGGACTGCGTGATCTCTAGTTGTCACACTGCACACTCTCGAAAAGAGATACTCTTTCCTACTCTTTTCGTTTTCGCCTATGTGGCAAGCTTTTGATTTCTGCTTCTTTTAGATGTGGTCTATAACGTTGCATCTCAAATAACTACTTCCCAGCTCGATGCACAATCTAAGACGCACCCTGTGTGAATATACTGATAAGACGGACTTTACAAGCTTCATAAAATGTGCAAAAATGTCGGAGGGACAAAATATTACGTGTCAACATATTATAGACTTCAACGATATACATCTTTACTTCTTTAAAGTACCTAAATCGGTTACCGTTTTCTCCGCATTTGTAAAACGACTTGTCTGTCGTATGTTAACGTTATTTTCAATTGTGTCAACGTACAATTCTCACGATTTTTATGCAACTCCTTAAAACGCGATTTGTTTGCGCCATAATAGCGCTTCGTGTTAATTTTTAAATATAAATAATCTCAATTTATTTGTATCGCTCCTAAATTTTACTTGAAATGTGCATCATTTAATTAAAAATGTATAGGCTGGAATAAATTTACGTAACAATACTACATTCATTATGTGCAGTATTAAACTTCAATTTTATATCATACGACCATTAATTGTAAGTAATATTCTGTGCTGAAATAATTATATTCAGAAAGTGATACATTGTTTAATGTACATTCTATTATATATTTGGATTATTATTTTTGCAAAACCGCTTATAATTGAAAAAAAAAAAAAAATATATATATATATATATATATATATATCTGGCGTCTTACCAATTTTATTTTTGAATTATACAGGCTTACATGAAATGCATTGGTTTGTCCTATTTTTTGTTTGTACTATGAAAATTCTCTCGATTAATTTTTATGTGATGATATTTTCGTCACCACACAATCTGAAGATCTCTCCCCCTCGAATATTTTACGCGTGCATGCAAGAGTAATTTTTCGTCGCTCGTCTATTTAGCTTCCTTATATGAGATTAACTGAATCTGCGAACGAATATTCTCTCTATACTCTAATATAACTTTACGTTAACTGAACACTATACACGTGTGTGTGCGTATGTACGTGTGAATTTGTATGCGTCTTAGTGTGTATGTGTTTGTGTAAATTTACAACTGACTTGATATATTCATAAGTCCTGATAAGTCCAAAGTCTGCGAAGGAAAATTAATATGTGAACTGCAGTCGAGAAACACTAATCATGATAGTTGTTGTTGTTGCTGTCGCTGTTATTATTATTATTATAATCATCGTCATCGTCGTCGTCCTCATAATGAGTCATTTCTCATCGTCACGATCATTATTATTACTGTCCTCTTGAAGCTGCGCTCTGTCTCTGATAAATGTTCTGATTCCGCTAGTTACACTTTGCGATATACACTACGTAAAAATGATGTAAGCGTGTCGAAAATAATTTCAATAGTTATTGTGCATGCTTTTTAGTAGCCCAAAAAGAAATGGAACATTTTTATTCCATAAATAATCGATAATTTTCTTTTGGGATCGCTGGTCGGGTAGACAAATTCGATGGTTCCTTCCAACGATCAAGGAGCTCGAGTATGTCGTCCCTCGAAAATATCACCACAGAAACCATAAGCTGCCTTACATTTGCGGATTCTTATACGAAAAAAAATGGTATGTAAGCTAGTTTAATGATAGATTTTTAACAAGAGTTTGATTTTAAAAATTTATGATTATTATCATTTTTATTTTACGTAAGTCCGAATTTACATTTATTATATATTTAATTTTCCTTATTAACGCCTTTAATTCAACGAATCAAATAATTGTTATTAATTCTTGCTCTTGTCGACGAGAGACATTATTGCTTAAAATTAAAATTTACGAATATTCTAAATGATTAATTATATTACAATTTTTTCTTTTCTTACGATGTTAATAAATTATTTGCAATAATTTAACGTGGAGGAAATTTAATTACAATAATTAAACTGTCTGTTTTAAAGATACAAACGGCATGCCAACTTTGTGGATTGGCACGTCTCTGGGATCTGTACAGACTGTTGTATTCAATACACCTGCCCATGGCGAACGTCATGCTCATCCAGTGGTTGTGTCTACTTGTAGTAAGCAAATCTTCTTTATTATATTTTCAGAGTTCAATAAAATATATAATTATCGTCTTAAAATCATAGTAATCTTTATTTAAAACCGCTCAAGCTATGCAACATGAATTTTAATATGCATTTGATTCTGTGCAGATGGATCTACTTTCAAACTCAAAGGTTGTATCCAGTCCATGTCGTTCTTAGATTGCAACGGCGCTCTGATTCCATATTTATTCGAATCTTGGAAAGATGAAAACACGGATAGCAAGGAACGCAACAGTAAGTTTCATTTCCATTAATAATTACAGATTTATGAGAACAAAAATTAATATAGAGATATAGCTCGTATTTTCTATGATTTTCATATTTATTCTAAAAGAATCCTATGTGTAATATATAAAAATATTATGTTTAATATATCAATATATTTACATATAAAACTATATATTATGTAATATATAAGAAAGTTTCATATGTGATATGTCATATTAATAAAATAAATTTTTATAAAAGAGAGTCAAGGGAAATGTACCAATAGCCGAATGTCACCATCGGCGCAAGTCAGCGGGGATAATTTTGAAGACAGACAATTTGTTGTGCTTGCATCGGAAAAGCAAGCGAGAGTTGTGGCGTTACCCTCCCAAAATTGTGTATATAGGCAACAACTGGCGGAAACTCATATCGTAATTAAAGCAGAGGTTACATCACTGAAAGGTACAATCTATATTTTTTACATAAAGCGAGAATATAGATATAATAGAGATATAACTGCCATTTATAGACTTATTATTATGTTTGCTATGTAATTATTTTAAGATATGTAATCCTTTCGCGGAGAGCCTCATTTCCGAAACATTTCTGTCTAGATAATGTCTGTCTGGTATGTTATGTTTCCAACGGTCACATCACGACGTACAGTCTGCCTAGCCTTAGACCGCTGATAGACGTTGATTTTCTACCTCTTATAGACTTGAGGTAAGAACAGTAACTATCTCTTTCTAATTTTTTTATTTTAGCTCTATTAAAGCAATATAGTAATAATATTTGCACATGACGCGTTGCACTATACTCTATTAAAATTGCAAAAGTTTTTACATTTTTTATTCTTATATATAATGTACTATATAATAAATATTGAATATAGTACATATATATATATATTAAAAAAGTATTAGAAATATTTCACGTACCATACAACTCAGAATTATAAACAATATACATACATTAAAATATAATATAATATACGTTGTCGCGTATTTATTTTATGACTTAATTATAAATTATGATTCAATTATTAATTAATTGAATAAATTCAATTGTTAATACAGTGCCAATAATAATTATTTGTTATATATTTTTTAAATACAATAATATTTTGAAGTCGGTTAATTTTTTTTTTCAAAGGATCCTAATTAAATTTGCATAAAAATTATTTTTATTATAATCTTATCTATTTTAAAAATCATTTTAAAAGAATATATTAAAAATTCTATAAGTTGATAAAAATTGGAAAATTTATTTAAGTATCTTCTTCTACTTGTCAATAAATTTTTAAAATTAAATAAAATATTATTTTATAGTTCTAATGTTTTACAGAAAAATTGCAATTGATAGGTTGAAAGATGGATATATCGTATTAATTTACGAGATTTTTAAACGTGATATATATATACGTAATAATTGCTTCTCATTAGAAAACACAAAATAGGAAATAGCTTTTAAAAGGTAAAAAAGAAAGAAAAATTCAGAGATTTTTTAATTAAAAACGATGGCCATAAATTATGTATTATTTATAATCAAAGGCTTATTTGCTGCAGAAAAAAATTTTAAATTCTATATTTTTAAAACATCTGTCGTAAGAGTTATCTGCTCTATTTATATAGTTAAATATTTATTTTTTAGATATTTTATTAATATTTCGACGCATGAAATTGATAAATCTTATTAAAATTTTGCTTATTCTCTTATCGTCGCTTAAATTTTATATTTACTCGCAGTAGAATAAACGACGCAAATTTGAAATTCATCGACTAGATTTAGGTAAAGTACCGAAAATCAAATATACTGTGCGATTGGTGTATGTAAAAATATTATAATTATATCAGGTACTTTTTGTCACTCAAGAGAATATTTCAATTTATTATTTTTTATAAAATTTTATACTAATTATATGTGTGTACAATTTTTTCTAGAAGTGTGCAGTTTATTAAATATTTCAAGTTTCATTAATTTAAATTGTTGTTATTTGTATTATAACATAATTTCATAAAATAACTTATGAATAATTGTAAAAAAATAATTTTAAAAACATGAATTTGTGTGTGTGCATAAGACTGAATATTTTTATAAATAATTAATGTGACACACTTCTGGAAAATATTTTTATATATTTCTATATTTAAGTAGAAATTACGTATCTAGGAGCTATATAAATTTTTAAGAATTTACGTTTTTTTATCGATGTTAACTTCTTGAAATATCGTATGGAATACACAGAATAGCAATAAATTTTACATATTTATGTGTATAAATATTATATATATATATATATATATATATATATATATATATATATAATATGATTATCTATTAAGAAGTATCTATTAAGAATTGATAACAATTAACGATGCCGCATGTGACTTCTCTCTGCAATAAGTGCACTCGTTAACCCTTAACACAATTTGAGCATGTTTCATATGTAGTATTTTTTCTACGAGCACTTCTACTGCACTACTTTATCTTGAAGCATATATGTATATGCTACATTTGCAGAGAATGCATTATGAAACGAATGAAAATGTGAATTTGCTAAGTAGTGTTTACGCTACGTTAAAATAAAAATATTTTTCGTTTCAGTTTTATTACGTTCTTTTGCACAATATTTTATTATCACGCGATATATAAAATTGGCTTTTTTATGGCAATTCTTCATCTATGCAAGTTCTAATCTTTCTACTTGAAAATATCTTTATTCATATATTTACGATTTCTATTTAGCAAAATCTGGCACTACACTATACGGACTTTCAGGCAACATTTATCATTTTCTCGTCTTTTTCACTTACAAATTTTTCTATACATATACAAAAAAATAAAATATATTCGTGTAAACATACTCATGTTGAAAAATAATTGGGCTAGCTGTGTTTTAAGGGTTAATGCTAATTATAATAACATAAAAAAGTAATATAACGTAAATTTTATATTAATCCGTGTATGGTCGAGCGCTCACTTTCCTCCTGTCTCTGTAATCTCTAACAGTTTTCAGACTACAAAACACGGCATTGTAGACCCCATGTTGAGCATATGGGGTCATCAACTCTTTGTTAATGGCGATACCGATCAGTAAGTCATCTATGAAATACAGCTCACCATATGTAAAACCTTTACACAACACACAATGTGCCTTGCGTGCAATATATACTATTTTTTTTCGATTTCATAATTTTACCACCAGCTTCATATTAGTTTCACATACATAGGAAAACGTTCCTCACGTGATTTAAACCCTCAACTAACTAACTGGTTGTTTTTATTGCCTACCAGAGCTTTGTGCTATGTACAAAACCGCACACTCGACACTCTTTTACAGTTGTACCCTGATATTGCCCTTTTTCATATAATATATATTAGTTATGAAATAACGCATTGCAGTAAAGCTTGTTTATGCATTTTTTTGCAGGATCTCAAAGACGCTTTGCTTCAGCAATCGAGGCCATGGTTTATATCTTTCTTCACCTATGGAAATTCAGAAGTTCTCCGTTTCGAGTGAATTCTGGTATTGTTTTATATATCTGTTTTACTTTTATTTTATAATAGAAAATTACTACTTTTAATATTGATATTTTCTTTTTCTTTGAATGTTGAATATTTGATTTAATAATTAATAATTAATTTTCATATAATTTAGTTTATCAATTAATAATGACTTTTTAAAAATCTCTTTTAGTGCTGAATTGACGGAGATGATGGGTGATCTGTTTATTGGTCACGATATGCCAGAACCGCCTAAAGAAGGTTTCTTTAAAGGTTTATTCAGTGTTGGTTCGAGAAGTCTCGATCGAGAGGAGTTGTGTAAGTGGATATTTAAAATTTTTTTTTTTTAAATAAAAAAAGCGATATCCGATATTAATGTCTATATCAATACCGATTATAGTCGGGGAATCTAGCGGTCGTGCATCGCGCACAGTGGCGAAACACATTCCAGGACCAAACGAGGCTCTCCGAGAGCGAGTCTCTAGCGCAACGGGAGAAGTAAATCTGGCACATCAAATGGTTGTGGAACGCGGTGAGAAGCTGTCGCAGCTCGAGGAACGAACCGCGCGCATGATGTCGGAGGCTGAAAACTTTTCGCAGAGCGCTCACGGATTGATGCTCAAGTGCAAAGACAAGAAATGGTACCAGCTATGAGGACGTAATTCGGTTCGAGCCCGGTGAAATGGCACACGTTTCTTTAATTATTATTTAGCGTTCACGTTTCTCGTCTATGAGTTTTGTCGTATTAAGAAACTAAAAATTAGACGCGTATTACGATCCTCACACACGCACACACGAGAAACATCTACACAAATGAAAGGGATAAGGGGATATATATTATATTATATGTACATCTCATATGCGATCACCTGTGCGACGCACACGGTACACACGCACATTCTATAACAAGAAAAAAATAAGCGCGAAAAAAAATATATTTCAAAACGAATAATTATAGCGGTGATTTCTCAAATATGTAATTATAGATCTTTGCGTATGGATGAATAAAAGAGGGACGTCGGCGAGATTATGGGAGTTACGGTTTTGTGATGAGTTTGCGCGGATGTTGTACGACACAACGTACACGTATAATTATACTTATATAAAATATAAAGTACTTATGCAAAAAGATGATTGAGAGAGTATATACGAGTCAATATAAGCAATTATGTAATAATTCGTCTTTTAACCGGTGGCACTCGTTAATTCATTCGGACGTCCTGTGAACGTTTTTTAATGGCGCCTTGCCTTGTTTGCTTCTCAGCAAAGAATTGCCAATAAGTATTTATGTGAATGCCACATTGTTGCAAAGTTTAAGCACTTCTGAATATGTAGAATCGAATGAATGCTAAGAATCGCATTAGTTTTTAAATCCTCTAAAAATAGTACATACATATATATTATATATGAGTTCTTAGATTAATATTATATATGTGTTATATAAGAAAGAGGATATATTGAAATAAAATATACACACACGGTTACTCATATGATATATTAACAATGCAACTAAAATTTGCAATGTAGTAAACATATTGTAGAAAAGAATTGTTTATTGACTAATAATTCTTATTCCGCGATGTAAATTTTATAATCGTGTACATTGTAAGCTGACTTGTATCTAAGTATTTATCAGTACGCGATCGTAGATCATTTCGTAAATATATATATATATATATATATATATATATATATATATATATATATATATATATATACATACACGTTAAGGAGTAAAATAAAATGTGACCAATGCGATTCTTACAAGTTCATCGAGTGTAAAAGGGAGATTTGTTAGACTCGATAGAAACGATTTTATGCATATACTTTTAAGAAAGTTATGAACGCAGGCAAGACGGCACAGCGACACCATTCCGAATGTATTGACAATAAATTTAGTTAATTTTTTGGTGAGAGAAAAGTATTGGATAAAAGTTGAATGCAATGAAATATATTTTATCCAGAATGGCGGGTTGCGCAGATTGCAATAGCTGCTGCACTCGCCACACTGATAAGAATGTATTAGTTGTTATCGATTGTAGTATCGCTAGTATGCTATGTATATATAAAGAGAGATAGATACTGTAGAACAGATTCTGCGTTATAAAGCTGTTTATATAACAATGTATTATGAGTTACGCTATTTCAATGCCGATGATAAATTCAACTGAATTTACATTACATTAAAGTGACGTGAAATCTACTATTGTAATTTTAACACTATATATATAGTTTAGATTAATTAAAGACAATATAAAATATATATATATATATTTGATCATATGTATCATATGTATATGTTTATATATATATTGTATATACACACATACATATACATATGTGATAAGTTCATTTGAATTTATCGGGGCTCTGAATCGTCGTACTGCTTCCATAGCAATAATTGTATAGTCGATGTTAATGGTACTAATCACTCGTATACTTAATATGCCCGCAGAAGATTAATTAGAATTGCATTTTTCGAATTGATTCGAGCTCATGATATAATTTCCCTTGGACAATATAATACACGTATAGAAAATCCGTTGTCCCATTACACTCTTTATCACGGGATGTCTTCACTATCGATTATTAGTACAAAAGAGCGCGAGCTCGTTCGTCGAGATGTACGAACTGTAGTTGAAATCCATATTGATGCTGAATTTGTAATACGTTTGTGAGAGTGCGCAGATTAGAGATGATATTGAATTATGATCCTGTTTTAGCTAAACTGCTAACTCTGACAGACGTTTCACTATCCTATGTCTAGAATTATTATTCCTCGGATACCCGACACTCAGTATGTAAGCAGTTCAATGGTAGATAAGATACATTCAAAATAAAATATAAAGTATCCTAAGCAGCGGAGATTTGTTAATGCCCGAATTACGAATGTCGGTACACAAATTAGGAAAGAAACCTGTACTTTCAGTGAAAAAAATCGTCTACTGCTATAATGATAGAATAGGTAGTTTAATGTGAGTTATAGTTACAGAGAAGATAGAAATTATATTATTATTTAAATGTTGCAGTAATATATTTGAAACATTTGTTGCACAAAGATTATATATTTATTGAGACAATTTCTCATTATTTATCAAAGAATTAGTCATATTTCTGATGATAGTATATCATCTATTTTATATAGGCCATAGTATGTAAAGAAAAAAACCTCGAGAATGATATGGAGATTGAAGATGTTCGACTGTAATTAATCGATTTGCTTGCTGCTTATATTTTTTTTATGTGCTATGGTCTCGAAATCCAGAAAACACTCTAAAGTAAATTTTTAACTCTTTCTAGCCTATATTTATTCCTATTATATCAAATTTTCTGCTGGAATGAAAGCAAATTTGTGTTTCATTGTTTCTTATTATATCTGATTAAATAATATATCATATAAGTAAATAGTGTACAACAAAATTGTAGAATTATAGAATGTACAGCTATATATAAATTATCAGGTAAATATATATAGCTCACCTACACAAACATACATATATAAATAAATAAATAAATAAATAAATAAATAAATATATACATATATATATATACATATATATATATATATATATATATATATATATATATACACATACACAGACGATATTAATTAATTTCGAACAAAATCTACGATGCTAAAGATTATCGATTGGGCTGGAGAGAGATAATCGGAATGTGTATACATTTTAAAGTCCCTTTAGATGTTCACAAATAGAAATATAACAGATATCTCTTTTACTACATATTTAATTAGTTTTTGTACACTAACGTATAATTTTTTTAGTCACTAATTAGATGAAAATGACAAGGCACGTATAAAAATGAGAGATTTTTTTCATACAGCTATTCCTCAAGGTCGATACTTTTTGTCAAACGAATCATGTTCCTTTTAAAGAGCTATAATATTACCTATATTCTTTAAAAAGGCTTCGAAAAATATGATCATATATGATTTTCGATTCATGTAAGTATTATGATGCGCTATTAAATTCAATATTATAAACGAAAAAAAGTATATACTTTTAAGTGCGACGAAATACCTAATACTCTCGATTTATACTACTATTAACAATCTAGTTAAATTTTTATTTTTCAACAGATATTAGATATTATCTTATAATTGTAAGAGTACTGCCTCGGCTACAGACTGTATCTTGGCTCCAATTTAATAAATGAGTTTTACTCGAAGTCGAAAAACATCACATCAAAGTATCTTTTTTTTTCTACACTATTTTAAACCGAAAATAGAACTTTGTATAATCGTTTTTTATTTTAAAGATGTACAGTCGTCAGACTTACCTTCTTCAAATAAAGATTGCTTTTTTGCTTCATATTTGTGTCGTATATGCACGGAGAAAATATTTTCTTAGAATTTATTCTGAAAATTATGATAATCGTGGGACAATATGGTATTGGAAGACTTTTATAAGAGTTTTTCTGATTAATATTTACCACAATAAAAAATATTAATATGTACAAAATAAATTTTACTATATATATAGTAAAGTTAATCAAACAATCTTATTGTGATAAATATTAATATTTCTTTTATAAATTCTAATACCATATTGTCCTACGATTACCATGATTTTCGGAATAAATTCTAAGAGAAAATTCTCTCTGTGTACGTATACTCCATTTTTTACATTAAATATATTTTAGCGCGTACACATTATAGAGAATCAATTTCTTTAGCATTCAAAAACAAGTCTAAAATAATAAATTAAATGAAGCTTCGCAAATTAAGCTTCAATATAATCAACAATAATTTTTATCAATGTCTCGTGTTTTTTTATTATTATTTTTAGCTTGAATGAGCAGATTGCGCCGGATAAGGAGCTTTTTCGCAGAATTTCCGCTAAGGAAAAATAACACGTAGGTCAAAGCTCTCGAAAACTTCGCCCTTTTTACTCGCTCTTTAACCGGAAGGAACGGTGATTGCTATCGACACCCCGGCTCGTAATTAAATTAATTTCTGCGTCTCTTCCTTCGCCGGTATAGGCATCGGCGTGGAATAATGCAACCCGTTGCGACGTGGCGCGACGCGACGAAGGTGCTCGACCGCACTCTCTCTCTCACACTTTTCCTCTTCCCCTCCCTCTCTCTCTCTCTCTCTCTCTCTCGCGGGCACACTTCTCATTTCCAATTTAAAAATAATGAGAATTTACTGCGAATAGGTGTGGCTGTCGCGCACAGATACCCATTGACTATACCAACGTCTCGGCCGCGCGCGAAGTGGAATGAATTGAAAAAAATTCAATTTAGCTCCGGCTATACCGCATATAGCCGGCGACCGGCCGCGATGCGACGCGATCCGCCGTGACGCGACGTGCGCCTCCTTTTTCGCCATAAACGGAACAATAGATCCAAATTTATTTATTTATCTCGGCTATTTATCCACCGCATTTAAAAAAAAAAAAAAATAAATAAATATCGACGATTATTTTACTTTTACTAGCGAAACAAATACCGGAGAATATTTTCTTTCTTATAAAAACGTTGCAGAAAAATGTCCACCCTCTCCACCCTGGTTAATTATATTTTAATCGACGTCTTTGAAGATCGAGGGCCGTTTTCGCGCGTTTCGAATAACAATACGTGTCGGCGACGTATACAAGTATGCGTCTATGTTGTCGGCAACGTCGTAGTAAATAGGAAACGAATAAAGATCCGGGAAAGAGTGAAAAGAGAGCCCGGCAGTCTGTCTCGGGCGCGCGCAATAAAATGTAAATTCGCGGCAATTCGCGCTTCGTCCTCCCCGTTCCGATATCGGAACCCGGACGCCTCTCTTTCTCTCTCTTTCCCTTTCTCACTTCTTCCTTGCTCGTCTCCCGGAGATCTCCGTGTAACGGTAAGTAAGTGGCGAGCGCTGCGTTCGGAGCCCACGGGCTCCGCCGTCATTTGCATGAGTAACGGTGGAGAACGCCCGGAACTAAGGGTGTAGCGAGACGAGTAATTTATAGTCAATAATTCTTGGCGAGGCAATTTTCGCATCGAGCGCGAACGTTTCCTCGGAACGACGACGACGACGACGAAGACAGCGGAGCCGGGAAGGCGAAATGGCGGGAAATGAGGCGGAATGTTAAATAGCCCGTCGTCTTTCACAGGTAGCCCCACAACTGGAATCATTCCCGAGAAGAAAAAAGCGATTCCTCGTTCCACCCTCGTGCATATGCCATGTTTTCACCTGTAATTTTAATTATTTGAGAATGTTTTATCATAGACAAATTTAAAAAAATTCTTTTTTTTTTTTTTTTAAGAAAATGACACTTATTCTTATACTTACTCTCTCCTGTTTTTTATTTATCGCACGACGCACCACTTACGTGCGGAAAGTTTAGCCCGATGTTGAGGGAAGCGAAGATTACCCGGGCAACATAAACCGATACCGACGACATAAAGGTGCACGGGCGATATTAGATATCAAACCTTCCGCCTTCGGGTATCCCATCGAGAGCTATCAGACTGATAGAATATGTTCGACGTCGACGTCGTCGTCGTCGTCGTCGCCGCTGACGTTCCATCCCCCGAATTTTATATCGGCTCGTATATGCGATCGCCATACATACACCGCTTTATTTAGAGTGGCTTTTATCGCGCCCGCGCGAGGCTAACTTATATATCTCGAAAATACACCTTACCTTATTCATATCCGCCACTCTCCTCTTCTAAAGCTATGTATTTTGCTTGCTTTTCTTCGTTTATGGCCGCATACATTTCGCCAGGGACACAGTATATTAGTTCCTCGCCATTGTCGTTGTTCCTCACACACACTCGCACACTACTACGATTTAATTCGAATGTGTATATATGCATTTGTACGCAAGGTAGGTGACATTTATCGCGATCCGACACTCGTCTGTCACTTTACGCGTCGTTCCCGAACATTTATCGCGCGCGCGATATACTCGAAATAATAAATAACGCGAAGAAACGCTCGTCCGGCACTCCCGATGTCCGTTTCGGTTTACCAAAAATATGAAATGATCAGGGGGACAAACTTGCGACGATAATTTTTCAACTAATTGTAAGTAGCAAATTCGCGGTTGGTACCCTTCGCGGCGTAAGTGAGTCATAGATACAGAAAAAAGTGTAGATAGCGTAAAACATAGATGAAGCAATAAACAAATGCATAGATGAGTGATAAGGAAGATGGACTATTCACATAAATAAAAATCTATAATATTATATAAAATAATAAAATAATACAAAGGAAAGAGAAAGGAAGCAAGAAATAGAGAAGGGAAAAAGAAAGAAAGAAGAAGAGAAGAGATTGAAAAAAATAAGAAATATATGTGCATTAGGATCACTGTGCACCATCGCGCGCCCTTCTTTTATTTTTCGGTATTAGTTGCAAAGCAAGTGACAGTTGAGCGAGGGCGCGCTTGGTGCATCTAATCGCGAGGGGTACCAATCGCAAATTAGTCAAGTACTCCGGGTGTTTATTGTTACGAAGTTGTCGACGTATATTTCAAATCGTCCGTTATCATACTCAACATCGGAGGAGAGTCGGAGACGACGCCGAGCGTTTCTTCGCGTCGATTTATCTGTTTCGAGGGCATCCTGCGTGCACAAGTGTTCGGAAAGGACGCACAAAATGAGACGAGTGCAAGATAATCGGCTCGATAATCGGACGATTGTAATCAGCCATATTCTTCCGTAAGTGAGGTAAGTGATCGTCCAGGACAAAGGAGCAGTAATGGCGACGGGATGGATATTAGCTTTCTTTTCGTTTACAGCGATCGAGTGCACATCTACCAGGAACACGATAATACAGTTCTTCATCGCCGTAATTATTGAGGTCTAACTCATCGAAATAGGTATGTATATATATTATGTGCCTTAGAAAGGGACCCTCTCAATAATTTAATGTGGTCTCCCGCTTTCTCTCTTTCCCTTTCTCTCTTTTTCTGGTCTCTTCTTCTTCTCCTCTCTCAACTTCGGTTTATTCGCGTTGATTTATCCGTTTCGAGTATATTCTGCGTGCGATAAGTGCTCGGAAACGTCGTGCAAAGTGACGAGCGAGTGCTGGATCTCGATAATCAGTCCATTCAATCGTAATCAGATATATTTTTCCGATATATAGGCGTAGGTGAGCATCCTGAATAAAGGAGCTGTAATGGCGGCGCGATAAATATAACATTTTTTGTTAAAGTGAGTAATATTGTGCGTACATTTAGCAGGAATACGATAATTTAGTTTTTCTTCTATTATATATACATATATATTGAGGTACCCCTTTCCCCCTCTCTTTCTCTTTCTGCACATTGAATATTAGAATTGATAATTAAATTTGATCAATGACAATTTAATTTTTCTCAATTAATAAGATGTATTTTTTAATTTTTTAGCACTGATTTGACGAAAGTGATAAATGATCTGTTTATTGATCATAACGTATACCAGAACTGCTTAAAGAAGATTTCTCTGAAGGTTCATTTGATGACGATTAAGGAAATTTTAATCAAGAGAAGGTACGTAAGTGGACAAGTGGAATATTTCTTATATATTAATCTTATATATAATATATATAATATAATATATACATTATAATATAACCAAATATTATATAATCATATAAAAAAAAATATATATATATATATAGTTAATAAAATATATTTATTAACTTAATATATATTCAGTGTATTTTATATATATATTGTTTAATATATATTACTAATTTATTATAATATATATATAATAATACATATATATAAAATATATAGAAATAATGTATATATATATATATATATATATATATATATATATATATATATTATATAATATATAAGTATTAGTATTATATAAGTTATTAATATATATGTACACAGAGATTTTTGTCTTAGAATTTATCCTGAAAATCATGGTAATCGTAGGACAATATGGTATTAGAAGAATTTTATGAGTTTTTTTTATTAATATTTGTACCACCATAAAAATATTAATTGTAGCACAATAAGATATAAAACATGTTCAATTAATTTTACTATGTATCAATATAGTAAAATTTATTATGTACATATTAATATTTTTCATTGTGGTAAATATTTAGTCTCATAGGAACTCATAAAATTCTTCCAATATTATATTGTCCCACGATTATCATGATTTTCAAGGTAAATTGTAAGAGAAAATTCTTCCTTTGTAAGAGAAAATGTATAATCTGAATATTAGATAGTATATCTAATATTAAGATTATATATGTGTGTTATAATACACATATTTGTTTTAAGAAAGAGAAAATTACGACGAGTCATTTTCATTATTTTACTTTTTTTAATAGATAAAAAGATTTGTGTTGTAATATATTATACGATAAGTCATTTTTATTATTTTATTTTCTTAAAGAAGTAAAAAGATTTGTGTTGTAATATATTAAATATATAGAAATAATATATATATATATATATATAAGTATTAATATTATATAAGTTAATATACATATATGTACACAAAGAGATTTTTTTAGAATTTATCCTGAAAATCATGGTAATCGTGGGACAATATGGTACTGGAAGAATTTTAAGAGTTTCTTTGCTTAATATTTACACCACAATATAAAAATATTAATATCTATCACAATAAGATGTAAAATATGTTTGATTAATTTTACTATGTATCACTACATAGTAAAATTTACTATGTACATTTTAATATTTTTATTGTGGTAAATATTTGATCAGAGAAACTTATAAAATTCTTCCAATATTATATTGTCCTACAATTACCATATGATTTTCAGGGTAAATTGTAAAAGAAAATTCCCTCTATCTATACTCTCAATATTAGATACACATATTTGTTTTAAGAAATAGAAAATTACGAGTCATTTTTGTTTTCCTTTTTTTAATAAGATATAAAAAGATGTAATGTATTGTCTCTCTTACTCTCTCTCTCTCTCTCTCTTTCTCTCATCTTTGCATTCAAGCGCCAATTTACTATTATTGGGAGTACTTCGCGCGATTAGGTGTACTAACTGTCTTTTTATTAATTTATTATTGTAAAGTTGTCGCACCATAAATTTCAAATTTTCAGTTACTCGTAATATGTTCAACAAACATCGTAAGTGTCGGGCGAGACGACGAGCGTTTATTCGCGTTGATTTATTCATTTCGAGTATATTGTGCGTTTGATAAATGTTCGGGAACATCGTGCAAAGTTACGAGCGCAAGTGCCGGATCGCGATAATCGACCTGTACAATCGTAATTAGCCATATTTTTTCGATATAAGCATAGGTGAACGTCCGACATAAAGGAGCTCTATAATGGTGGTGTGATGGATATTATAACATTTTTTTCGTTAAAGTAAGCGATTGCGCGTACGTTTACCAAGAACATGATAAAAATAATTTTTCTTACACACACACACACACACACATTTAATATTGATATATTCCCCCCCCCCCTTCTCTCTCTTTCTTTTTCTCTCTAAATATTGAATATTTTATTCAATAATTAATAATTAAATTTGATTAATGATATAATTTAAAATTTCTTAATTAATGAGATATTTTTTAATTTTTTAGCACTGAATTGACGAAGATGATGAATCTACCTATTGATCATAATATGCCAGAACCGCTTAAAGAAAGTTTCTCTGAAGATTTATTTGATGATGGTTCAAGAAGTCTTAATTAAGAGAATACGTAAGTGGACAAGTGGATATTTTTAATAATATTAATTATATATATATATATATATATATATATATATAATATATATACTATATACACATACAATATATATATATATATATATTAACTTATATATTAAACTTTAAATATATTATATATGTATATAATTTATGTAACTTAACAATTATATAACTTATATAATATTAGTTTTAATAATATTTTAGAAAATAAAAACAATAAAATTCGAAATTAATGTCTATATTGATATCGATTGCAGACGGGGAATTTAGCAGCTGTACATCGTGGATAGTGGCGAAACATTCCAGGATCAAACGAGGATCTCCGGAATTGAGTCTCTAGTGCAGCAACGGAAGAAGTAAATATGGCATATCAACTGGTTATGGAGCAGTCGGAGGAGTTATCGCAGCTCGAAGAACAATGTACATCGTGCGATAAATGTTTAGAAACAACGTATAAAGTGACAGGCAAGTGCCGGATCTCAATAATCGGCCCATACACTGAAGACGAAGTTCTTAACTTGACTATATCTTTCAACTAAATTACTATTTTGTTAATTGAACATATAGTATTTAAGTCAAATTTTGTTAAATTTAATATTATATTTAATTTAAATATTTATATACGTTCAATTAACAAAATAATATTTAGTTGAAAGATTTTCAAGTTAACAAATTTTTTTAAGTATACAAACGTAATAAGCTATATTTTTCCAATGTGTACCTAAACGTCCGACATAAAGACGCAGTAATGACAGCGGAATAATTAATATCGCAATGTAAAAAAATGACTGTCGGATATCGCGATTGAAAAAATAGACTTGCACACTAAAAAATCTTGCGACACGTCTAATTTTGAAAAATACAAAAGCATTCTTTCGGAGTACCGTACATATGATTTCTGTATCCGGCAGAAAGTTGTTGCCTCATATCTCGAATCTTTTGTTCCGACTACTAAAGTTGTCACATTGCATGAAGAGTGTCGTGCGGAATGATGAACGGTTTCTCCGCATTTGGCGTTGATATATATTTGTCCAGAGTATACAATGAATGCAATAAATGTTCGAAAATGTCGTGCACACTGACGGGGGAGTGTCGGAATATCACGGCATTCAACTTACGCGATCGTAATTAACTACATTTTATCAATTAACGTATATGCACAATTAAATGTTCGATCCAATTTGGCGTGAAAAATTGCCGCCGCATATTTCGAATTTTCCGCACGACAATCAAAGTCTGCCACGTATCGCGAATATTAAAATATTGAAAGTGCAAGAAAATAATTGTATCCAGCGTTAATTTATTAATCCTGAGTACACTGAAAAAAAATGTAGAGATTTAATATATTTAGAGATTTAATATATTATATTTAATTTATATTAAATATTTTTATATGTTTAATTAAGATAATATTTAGTTGAAAGGTTAACTTAACAAAAAAATTTTTTTTTAGGGTATATTATAAAGAGGATGTTCCGGAGTATCGTGCAAAATAACGGGTGAATATTGAATTGGAGAATGACTCGAATCGGGAGTGTCGAATCTATAGCGTTGGACGATCGTCTCGATTTACTCTTTTGGATTACGCGGTCGTGCAACTCGCGAATATTTAAAATCGTCGTCCATCGCTTCGCGCGTCAGTATCTGTCGCGAAATGCAATGTGTGTCATTCTCCAAACATGTGTTGTACAGTGATATCTGAAATATTTTTTAATATTATGTGTGATATATGTGTGACGCGAAATGCAATGTGTGTCATTCTCCAAACATTTGTTGTACAGTGATATCTGAAATATTTTTTAATATTATGTGTGATATATATGTGACGAATCGGGAGTGTCGAATTTAGCGCTGGACGATCGTCTCGATTTACTCCCTTGGATTACGCGGTCGTGCAACTCGCGAATATTTAAAATCGTCGTCCATCGCTTCGCGCGTAAGTATCTTTCGCGTAATGCAATGTGTGTCATTCTTCAAACATTTGTTGTACAGTGATATCTGAAATATTTTTTAATATTATGTGTGATATATGTGTGACGAATCGGGAGTGTCGAATTTAGCGCTGGACGATCGTCTCGATTTACTCCCTTGGATTACGCGGTCGGGCACCTCGCGAGTAAGTATATTTCAAATCGTCGTCCATCGCTTCGCGCGTAAGTATCTTTCGCGTAATGCAATGTGTGTCATTCTTCAAACATTTGTTGTACAGTGATATCTGAAATATTTTTTAATATTATGTGTGATATATGTGTGACGAATCGGGAGTGTCGAATTTAGCGCTGGACGATCGTCTCGATTTACTCCCTTGGATTACGCGGTCGGGCACCTCGCGAGTAAGTATATTTCAAATCGTCGTCCATCGCTTCGCGCGTCAGTATCTGTCGCGTAATGCAATGTGTGTCATTCTTCAAACATGTATTGTACAGTGATATCTGAAATATTTTTTAATATTCTGTGTGATATATGTGTGACGAATCGGGAGTGTCGAATTTAGCGCTGGACGATCGTCTCGATTTACTTCCTTGGATTACGCGGGTCGGGCACCTCGCGAGTAAGTATATTTCAAATCGTCGTCCATCGCTTCGCGCGTCAGTATCTGTCGCGAAATGCAATGTGTGTCATTCTCCAAACATGTGTTGTACAGTGATATCTGAAATATTTTTTAATATTATGTGTGATATATGTGTGACGAATCGGGAGTGTCGAATTTAGTGCTGGACGATCGTCTCGATTTACTCCCTTGGATTACGCGGTCGGGCATCTCGCGAGTATATTTCAAATTGTCGTCCATCGCTTCGCGCGTGAGTATTTGTCGCAAGATGTGTGTTATTCTTCAAACATGTGTTGTGCAGTGATAAATATCTGAAATATTTTTTAATATCATGTGTGATATATGTGTGACGAATCGGAAGTGCCAAATATAGCCGGATTAAAGCAATTGGATTACATGAATTACGGTAAAAATTCTATTATATCTATTCTAAACGTTTTAAATATCACCGTATTTATATAATGTGAGACGCAAATAATACTTGACATATAAGAAACACACGCAATATAAAAGTAAAATATTTGCGTATATGTTATGACGATATATAATTATTAGTAGGAATCCCTTTTCTTTAATACGTCAAATCGATAACATTAAGTGATCCCTATATCTATCCCGATATCTATCAATCTTGATTTCGGTTATTGCAATTACAACGAAATAACCGATGTTCGCGATTTACTAGAATGGTTAACAATACGTATAGTCGTAAATTTAATAAGAATTTAAACAGCTTTAATATATAGCAGTTCAAACTCATTCTGAATTCATTGCAGTCATTAACATTTTATACATGTTACACATGTTAGATGAAATATTTTATTAATAATCTAAAATATAATTTTATTTAATAATACTGCTATTATAATAAAAAAGTCTGTATTTTATATATAAATGCAGTAATCGATGAATTTTCGCGAAATTAAAAACCTTAATTAATTATGAAGTTTTGAATTGATCAATCGATCAATTGATTTAAACAAATATATTCTTATAAAAAATAAATACTTTCTCTTCTTCATATTTGTATGGTAAATGTTATTATTTTTATGTAACTAGTACATAATATATAGATCAGTTTTTCATACCCGAGCAGAGTTAAAGTAAAAAAATTTAATATAATAATAAATAAAAAGTGAAGGGAAACATAATTAGAAATAATTTGTAGATACCGGATATTCGAATAAATTAATATAGTAAGCGCCGAGGATTTTTTTCAGACTATAGGTTTAGTGAGTCTCACACACACAGACATATTTCGTTAGGCTATCGAATCAGGCGTGCTCTCTCGAAACAAAGGATGAAACCAACACGGATTAAACCTATTATTTTGCTGTTCATTATAACAATTACCTGTTGATGGGATGGGGTACGCCGGGAAACCGGCGAGAGAGTAATGATTGAAAATAACAGGAATCACATAAACGTGCAATCATGGCAGTGCCGAAGTACTCTAGAGGATAGTCGGAAATGATCACAGATTTCAGGGCAGTGTGATCATTCGGCTCGAAGACAAGCATTATGATAATGATCCTCATTATACGCGATCAGATTATATATTATAGAATTACTAGCCTGTTATGATAAATCATTAATCTTGTTGCGGAAAATTTTTCTTTAAGTGATTCTACGGCAGCGTACTTGCTCGATTTAAGTATAATATTAACAACATTTGTTTAAATTATTATTGTTTATATAAATCTCACTTTTCGAGAGAATTAAATAGTAATTATCAAGTAAGTGCAAGGAAATATAGTTTTATTATATGAGAGAAAAAATTATTTAAAGAAAAGTTGCAATACCCTTATTTTATATTAAAACGTACATATACGTTTCGATTATATATCACTAAACCTCACTAAACCTATAGTCTGAAAAATCCTCGGCGCTTACTACATTAATTTATTCGAATATCCGGTATCTACAAATTATTTCTAATTATGTTTCCCTTCACTTTTTATTTATTATTATATTAAATTTTTTTACTTTAACTCTGCTCGGGTATGAAAAACTGATCTATATATTATGTACTAGTTACGTAAAAATAATAACATTTACCATACAAATATGAAGAAGAGAAAGTATTTATTTTTTATAAGAATATATTTGAATATATACCCATTATTTTTATCGATATAATATATAAATTAATATATAACTCTTGTCTTTTACCTCGTCTTTCTTATCTTATGTTTGATTCTAATTTCAAAGGAGTATTGCGCGATATATTATTTCGATAAATAGTTATCGCCGCGATGTATTACATGAATTCTAATTGCGAGTGTTATTTAATCACGCAGTTAACAATTATTATAATTGTAATAATCATTTTCCCAAGCTTCTGATCGCGTTCGAATGCTTAACTGTAATAACAACAATATTCAAAGCAGCTCGACGACTCACATTTTCTCTCCAATTTCTCCTTATTTTTGATTCTTCAATCTTCCACTTTTCAATGTCACTTTGTAAACTGAAGGCCGGCCGCGTTGTAAACGAAGAGTGCTATACGTCTTTTAATTCGCGCGTTATCATCGCAAAGTATTTAACGTCAGGTATTTAAACATTCTATTCTCTGATTTTCATATTGAATTATTAATGAACGTTTCACAACATATATTACGACTTTTCGTTACTTGAATTACTACATCAAAAAATGATATTAATATAATAAAGACACGACATTTCCAAGTGCGAATAAAAATGTGCGAATAATCAATGTCGAAGATCAATGTCGATTTCGAAACGAAAAATTTAAAAAGTGTTAAATTTTAAGATATTTAAAATTCACATCCGCAGTCCTGTTTGCAATCGATTCTTATTGTTTAGAACATTCCCAATCGAAAAATATAATTGTGGAAACAGCGGAAATCGAAAATCTTAAAATTTGAAAAAATTCATCTTTTACAGTTTTGTTTAAACTGCTGTATTTTTTAAAGTGTGCAACTACAAGCGAAACGAAATTCACTTCACACATCTATAAACGATTCCTAATAAGACTGCTGATTTGGATTTGCGTTATTTTCAATTTTGGGAAAAACTTGAACTTTCGATTTTTTTACTGACGACGCGAGCGATCGACGTACTATCATTTTCGGTATTAAAAAAATTAATTTCTTATAGTCAGCTGTCAGATTAACATTATTATATATTAAAGACACATTTTCAAATGCGTTCAAAGTCTTTCAGCGAAGATAGATCGATTTCGATGTTGAAGCGAAAATTTTTAAAAGTGACAAGCTTTAAGATATGTCAAATATACATGCTCAGTCGTGTTTAGAATCGTTTCTTGTGGTTCGGGACATTCGCCTACGAATGTTACATCGATGTACAAAGCAGAATTAAAAAATCTTGAAATTTGAAAAAATTCATCTCTGACAGTTTTGTTTAAACTACTGTATTTTTTAAAGTGTGCGACTACAAGCGAAACGAAATTCACTTCACACATCTATAAACGATTCCTAATAAGACTGCTGATTTGGATTTGCGTTATTTTCAATTTGGGGAAAAACTTGAACTTTCGATTTTTCTACTGACGACGCGAGCGATCGACGTACTATCATTTTCGGTATTAAAAAAATTAATTTCTTATAGTCAGCTGTCAGATTAACATTAATATATATTAAAGACACATTTTCAAGTGCGTTCAAAGTCTTTAAGCGAAGATAGATCGATTTCGATGTTGAAGCGAAAAATTTTAAAAGTGACAAGCTTTAAGATATGTCAAATATACATGCTCAGTCGTGTTTAGAATCGTTTCTTGTGGTTCGGGACATTCGCTTACGAATGTTACATCGATGTACAAAGCAGAATTAAAAAATCTTGAAATTTGAAAAAATTCATTTTTGACAGTTTTGTTTAAACTGCTGTATTTTTTAAAGTGTGCAACTACAAGCGAAACGAAATTCACTTCACACATCTATAAACGATTCCTAATAAGACTGCTGATTTGGATTTGCGTTATTTTCAATTTTGGGAAAAACTTGAACTTTTGATTTTGCCACTGACGACGCGAGCGATCGACGTACTCTCATTTTTGGTATTAAAAAAATTAATTCCTCATAGTCAGCTGTCAGATTAATATTAATATATATTAAAGACACATTTTCAAGTGCGTTCAAAGTCTTTAAGCGAAGATAGATCGATTTCGATGTTGAAGCGAAAAATTTTAAAAGTGACAAGCTTTAAGATATGTCAAATATACATGCTCAGTCGTGTTTAGAATCGTTTCTTGTGGTTCGGGACATTCGCCTACGAATGTTACATCGATGTACAAAGCAGAATTAAAAAATCTTGAAATTTGAAAAAATTCATCTCTGACAGTTTTGTTTAAACTACTGTATTTTTTAAAGTGTGCGACTACAAGCGAAACGAAATTCACTTCACACATCTATAAACGATTCCTAATAAGACTGCTGATTTGGATTTGCGTTATTTTCAATTTTGGGAAAAACTTGAACTTTCGATTTTTCTACTGATGACGCGAGCGATCGACGTACTATCATTTTCGGTATTAAAAAAATTAATTTCTTATAGTCAGCTGTCAGATTAACATTAATATATATTAAAGACACATTTTCAAGTGCGTTCAAAGTCTTTAAGCGAAGATAGATCGATTTCGATGTTGAAGCGAAAAATTTTAAAAGTGACAAGCTTTAAGATATGTCAAATATACATGCTCAGTCGTGTTTAGAATCGTTTCTTGTGGTTCGGGACATTCGCCTACGAATGTTACATCGATGTACAAAGCAGAATTAAAAAATCTTAAAATTTGAAAAAATTCATCTTTGACAGTTTTGTTTAAACTACTGTATTTTTTAAAGTGTGCGACTACAAGCGAAACGAAATTCACTTCACACATCTATAAACGATTCCTAATAAGACTGCTGATTTGGATTTGCGTTATTTTCAATTTTGGGAAAAACTTGAACTTTCGATTTTTTTACTGACGACGCGAGCGATCGACGTACTATCATTTTCGGTATTAAAAAAATTAATTTCTTATAGTCAGCTGTCAGATTAACATTAATATATATTAAAGACACATTTTCAAGTGCGTTCAAAGTCTTTAAGCGAAGATAGATCGATTTCGATGTTGAAGCGAAAAATTTTAAAAGTGACAAGCTTTAAGATATGTCAAATATACATGCTCAGTCGTGTTTAGAATCGTTTCTTGTGGTTCGGGACATTCGCCTACGAATGTTACATCGATGTACAAAGCAGAATTAAAAAATCTTAAAATTTGAAAAAATTCATCTTTTACAGTTTTGTTTAAACTGCTGTATTTTTTAAAGTGTGCAACTACAAGCGAAACGAAATTCACTTCACACATCTATAAACGATTTCTAATAAGACTGCGGATTTGGATTTGCGTTATTTTCAATTTTGGGAAAAACTTGAACTTCCGATTTTTTTACTGACGACGCGAGCGATCGACGTACTATCATTTTCGGTATTAAAAAATCTAATTCTCTATAGTCAGCTGTTAGATTAACATTAATATATATTAAAGACATCTTTTTAAGTGCGTTCAAAGTTTTTAAGCGAAGATAGATCGATTTCGATGTTGAAGCGAAATATTTTAAAAGTGACAAGCTTTTTAGATATGTCAAATATACATGCTTATTCGTGTTTAGAATCGTTTTTTGTGGTTCGGGACATTCGCTTAGGAATGTTACATCGATGTACAAAGCAGAATTCGAAAATTTTGAAATTTGAAGAAAGTCAACTTTGACAGTTTTTTTTTAATTATTTTATTTTTTAAAGAGTACAACTACAAGCGAAATGAAAATCACTTTTTACAATTAGAAACGATATTAAATAATACTGCGTATTCGGATTTGGTTTATTTTAAAGTTGGGTCACAATTTTAAATTTCGATTTTTATTATGACGAGGCTTGCGATCGAAATGCTGTCGTTTTTCGGTTAAAAAAATTTTTTTTTAAACTCAGGTACCACATTTACATTAATATATTAAAGACACGATATTTTCAAGTTCGAATAAAAATCTTTAAGCGAAGATAGATCAATGTCAATTTCGAAACGAAAACTTTAAAATGTTTCAAACTATAAAATATTTAAAATTCACATGCGCAGTCGTGTTTAGAATCGATTCTTATTGTTTAGAACATTTTTTCAATTGAAAAATATTTTTATGGAAAAAGCAGATTTTGAAAATATTGAAATTTGAAAAGAATCAACTTTGACAGTTTTCTTTAAATTACTGTATTTTCTAAAGCGTACAACTGCAAGCGAAACGAACATCACTTCCCACAATTAGAAACGATATTAAATAATGCTGCGTATTTGGATTTGTTTTATTTTAAAGTTGGGTCACAATTTAAAATTTCGATTTTTACATTGAAGAGACTTGCGATTGAAATGCTGTCATTTTCTGAATTAAAAAATTTATTTTTTACATTTAGGTGTTATAGTCACATTATAGAAAATACGAAAATGATAGAGTTGAAGTTACACGTACATAAATCAGTGAGAATTTCAACACGTGATGCGATATTGAAAAGTACGATTAATTTTATGAGAGGACTGGAATTATTATCGAAAATTTTAAAATCTGTCGCATTATTACTATTTCTTATAAGTTTATTTTTGATTATAAGCATATTTAAGAAATAATTGTCGCTTGTAAGGATTGTAAGATAACAGAAATATTCTTATTTTCTATTGTTTTGGTTTTTGTTTAATATTTATCAATCGCACGAACTTTGTACCTGTTTGTTCCGATAAATTATTGTATATTTGCGAGTCATTAATGGCGAGAATTAATTAATTATTCATGTGAATGGTCGTCAGTTGTAATAATCGCAGGGAATAATAACGCATTTATTTTCCCGATTATTCTTTTCGTAATCGCGTTTCTTTGGAGCAGTAATGCTATGACAGACAGCGACAATAAAGCGACTGCATGCAGCATACATTATACATCAGAAAATGCATGTTTTAATTCTTTCTTGTTTACACGTTCTTACCTTGTTGTCATTCGCGTGATGAGTCTCGAGCAAGCACGTAAACCACTTTGCACATATCATTACGTTATCTATCGAAATATGATCGCGACAAGTAAGAGATGCCAAGCGCGATCGTTTTCAATTATAATAATTATAACGATTATCTGTCTGCGATCGATTAACTCCTCACAGAAAAAAAGGAATCCTTGATTTAAGTATATTTTTATTCTTGAACGTTATTTGATTGATAAGCCTTTAATGCTCTTTGTAATTACAAATTTTTATTTGCCCTAATAATAAATAAGTTTGTGTAAAGTATATTTTATCCTTAAGATATATTCTTGTTTTAAAAATCACATATGTGTGTGTGGTAAAAACAAACTTAGTCACATTTGAACTAAAAATTATTATATATATTTTAAAGTATCACTTACATCTGATGCTCACTTGTCATTTGTCCTTGCAATATTTATAAGTAAATTTCAGCTTCAACCAAGAATATTTGCACTTTGTTTTAAGGATAAATTATCCTTTATCCAAAATTATTTATATTTGGCGCCATTATAAGGATAAAATATACTTGAATCAAAGTATTTGCATTCTTTTAAGGATACTGTTTTTTCTGTGCTGCGATACTCGACATGTAATAATTTCGTGACGATGTCTATTTATCGAAGAAATAATTATATATTTCTTTAAAGCTTGGATGAATTATAAATTGCACGTCATATGTACACATTTTAAATTTTTTACTAATTTAAATATAATTTATGATTATTGTCTTTATGAGAGTAATTATCAGATTGAATAATTCAAGTATATATAGGGATGCCGTAAGATATATCGCGATGGTTTTTTAATAATTTATTTTTACGGGAATTGGAAATGTATCAGGTGTGTAGTATTGAATTTTTATTATCTATTTTCGGATGATATCTCATGTCTTAATTTAACTCTTGTAATTATGCGATATTAGAGTGAAGTTGTGATGTCTTTAACAAAACGTTGTGAGTTTAAAACACATTTGATAGTCGAACACTGTTGCGACGTATTTATATAATTAATAAGTATGTGTACTTATATATTTATTATAATTTCGTGATTTATCAATAATTTATTAACTATATGTATTATAAATTCAACATTTATACATTGTTGTAATTTGTGAAAACGTATATTTCGCAAGATTTATTCGATCGATCGTGTAAACTCAATTCAATATTTTCGAATTTTATATTATCTTTTTACTTTTAAAATTAAAATTACATATTTATTCCAGCGATATAGTATTTATTTTATATTATATTATTGTATTATATTAAATCATATTATATTATTAATATAAATATACATATATAAATAATTTTAGATTTTATTTTGAATTATTTAAGATAATTTGATAAAATATTTACAATTAATACTTTAAAATATTATTTAGAATATTAATTTAAATTAATGTTAATTATAATATAAATTTATATTAATATATGAGTTTATATTAATTTTATATATAATTATTTAAAATTTTTAGTTTATATTATTTATAAAAGAGAGGTTATAGATTTTTTGAAATATTGTATATATTCCATAAAATATATTTTTTTATATATCTATTTAAAGTACAAATAATATATTCAATTAAAAGCAATAACTATTTTTTTTAATTTTAATTTTTGGACACAGTTATACATATAATTTGGATATATTTATATTTTACAAACCAAAATAAATAGATTATAACTCTGCCGTTGCACAACGTATCGGTAAGATATTCTCTATTATTGTAGATGATATAGATAAGAAAGATCTACGAAAATTATATTTACCGTACTCTAAAAAATATGTTTTAAAAAATCTCTAAAAAATATATCTGAGTCGATTAGAGAGGAGGTCATAAAGGAAACGCAGGGACGAACGTCATAAGAATTTTTTAACTATATACGCAGACACACATACACGAGCGAGAATATTACATTACATATATGCTTTTTTTATGTATATCCACAACCGTATATTTAATTGGCAATAACTCAAGCATTATTAATCGATAAGATTTCATTCGAATCGAAGGGCGTGTTAACAATATCCGTTAGAAAATGGCAGGGTACCGCGGTGACGATCCAAGATTGAATGGAAATAGCATAGTGCGCGCGACAAACAAAGAAATCAAAGGACAGTTAGTTTCCCGTAGAGATCCTGTATGCTATCGGTTTTACTCTTGGTTGATCGCCGTTGCAGTGGGCCAATCCTCACTCTCGAGTCCCGAAGCTTTCCGCGATCGTTATGGGTATTTGTACAACACAATTTATCTCACCCTGGGGCCACGAGCCACAATAGCGGTCGCGCGACGGCCCCGTCAAACTCGACTCGAAGGAAATACCCGCCGTAACAATCGATTATCGGCGAGTGAAAGGAAAGAGAAATCATCGGGGTCGAGAGATTCGGCACGCATGCATACACCGTGCTCCGGTAAAGAGACTTGAAGCTTGGACGCACGCTGCGTCATCGGGATTAAATAGACAATTAAATCGCAGTATATAGGAAACTTCGATATATGTACATTTAGACTCTATCAGGAATATTGACAAATCAAATCTTCTTAATATTTTTAACATCGGAATATCGCGTATTCAATGAAATTGCTTATTATACAATTATGAAATATAATAATATAGCATACATATTTTATTTAATGTATTATATAAAATTCTCCGCAATTGATTCGCGCCTCGATTTCTTTATTCGATATTCTTTATTGACTGAAGATTCGCAATTAATCAGTCCCGATTTTCCATTAATTTCAACATTGGAACATTGAGTGAAATAAATTCGCCTGCGCAGTATTTTTCAGAATCATTTGTAGTTGTTTCTAGTAACAATAATTTTGTTTTATTAATTAAAAAGAAAAAAAAATTAATAAATGACCAACATCCCACTTCGAGATATTTCAAATTCGCTTGTAAAAAGTAGTCAAAACTGATTTTTGTTGATCTTAAAGATTTTTCAAATCTGCTTTGTCCATCAATATAAATTTTGATTGCGATTGCTACAAATTACAAACGACTCTAAATCACCTGGAAAAAGCAGATTTGAAAAATTTTTTAAATTGACAAATTTCTACTGATCATTTTTTAAACACTTGCAATTAATAAACCGCACGATTACAAATGAAATTAAAATTACTACAAACAACAAGTGATTCTAAAAGAGACTGCGCAATCAAATTTGAGATATCTTAATGTTGGGTGCTGGTCATTATTTTAATTAAATTTATTTTTTAATTGATTAGAAACGAAATACTATTCGTAATCAAAAAATTAATTTTTTAAAGTCAGATTCACGTATAGGTAATGCGCGACATTTTTAAGTTTGAATAGGTCTTTAAGCGGAGATAGATCGATGTCGATTTTACAATTAAAGCGAAAAATGACGAGCACCCAAATTTAAGATATTTCACATCCGCATGCGCAATTTCTTTTAGAATTGTTTGTAGATGTTTATGTTGTGATTTTTGTTTTGTTTGGAGTTGCACTGTTTAGAATTTGCAATTGTTTAAAAAAAATGGTCAATATTGAAACTTGTCAATCTTAAAGGTTTTTCATATCTGCTTTTTCGAAGTGATTCAAACTCGTTTCTAGTTATATGTAGCAATCGCAATCGAAATAAATTTCATCAATATAAATATTGATGGAAAAAGCATATTTGAAAAATCTTTAATTCGACAAAATCAGTTTTGACTACTTTTTTAAACACTTGCAATTAATAAACCGTGCAACTACAAACGAAACGAAAATCATTAAAAACATCTATAAACAATTTTAAAAAAGACTGTGCAAGAGGATTTGAGATATTTTAAAGTCGGGCACCTGTCACTTTTTAATTAATTTTTTAATTGATTACAAACAAAATTTATTACAATCAGCTGAAAACAAAATACTATTATTTTCGATATTAAATAATTAATTTTTAAAGTCAAGAGCCACATTCGGGTAGCTGAATTTGCAATATTCCTAAGTTCGAGTAAGTCTTTAAGCGTAGATAGATCAAGATCAATCTTAAAAATATGACCAATACCCCACTTTAAATTATCTACTATAACATTATAAAATATATGTTTTAAGTGTATTATTGTATAAAATTCTCTGCATTGACTCGTCTCGATGATTTCTTTATTGATTGAAGATTTTTGAACATTGAGTGAAATTATAGCTACTATAAAAGTATGATGTATATTTATTTATTAAGTACGGTACATAGCATTCTTTGCATTGACTCGCGTCTTGAAGATTTCTTCATCCGGTGACTGAAGATTTACAATTAATCCCGATTTTCCAATTCTGAAAGCGCTTTCAATATCTTCCCTGTCGGTTGTCCCACGTCCGCTTTCATGTTTACACGTATCCCGAAGGCCATAAATAAGCCCGTACGGCACCGCCGTCCGACACAGTCTCTCGCTCGTGCACGGGAAAACTTGACTAATTGCGAGAAACCACCCTGACGTCGTTGCTCGTTTCTTTCCGTCGAGATAGTCTCTTCGTGCCGCTTCGTCCCCGCCTTTTACGGTCTTGTAATATACAGTTGGAGAGCACAACGCGCGGTTTTTCGTCGGCCGTTCATCATTCCGAGACTAATCTCTTCTACTTGGTCTGCGCTGACGCATCGTTTGTCTTGCCCTTAACGTAGCTAGGTAGTCGGCCGGGTTTGTCTGTCCTCCGTCCGATCGAATGGCCGGACTTTGCTTGCAATCATTCCCTGACCCGTCTCAACTTTTTGCTTCGGATTTGTAGTCTATCCCACGTGTAGTCTATATAGAAACATATGCTCCTTCGATTTTCATTCTTCCATATTCGATATATTTTATTTGTGCAATTTCATTAATTTATACTTCATGCGTCATTTAATTACTAATCGTGCGTACGATCATTACCTTAAAATCTGTATAATGTAACTAATTAAATTAATTAATTGAACTAACCAAAATATAGGATGTAATTAAATGAATCAGTTATATATAGAGTGTAAGAACACTATTTTGCTAACGTCATTTCCGAAATAACTATCGCAATATCGAGAGTGCAAACAACTTTGTTTGTGAAATCGGGTCGATTTGTAGAGTAGTTTTCGAAGAAGTCTCATAATGGAGAGTGAGAGGGGTAGGAGGAGTTGTGCAAAATGACGAAGCCTGCGGCCACATAATCTCGTTTAGTGGAGGTAATTGCTTCCTAATCGCGCGCGACCAATCAGCCTAACTGTGTTACGCTATCTAATTCGTTTATGCGGCAATGTTGTATCGGCCTTATCGAAGCACCGGATTACTCGGGTCCTTTTCCGCGCGACTCCCTTCCATAATTCGCCCCAATTCCGATTTCGAGCTGTCGGTCCGAAAGGCGGTAATCGCTCTGGGCACATCAGTGTGTGTATGTTATGTATATATATATATGGTCATTTAATCGCTTTCTCGTACACCAACCCATTCCGATTGACGATTTCCGCAATCCTGAATCTTAATTTTCTGGAAAAACAACTTTTCAAGCGATGATTATTAACATACATTTAAATATAATTTCATATACATATATATATTCAAGCTTTTGTTAATATTTATTCAAGGTTCTATATTGATGAAATAGATACACCGGAAAAAAGAATTTTTTAAATAGAAATTTTTATATGAGATTAACATCTAATTTTCATATTTATATTTTTTTTTAATATTCAAATAAAATGACATTAGCTTTAATTCGTATAATTTAACAGATATATGGATTATTCTAGTCTAGATACGTAAATTATATTTTTTCAAAATGATAATTTTCGCACATGTAAATTTATGAATTTAGTTAAACTGATTGAGTCCATGAATTTAATCATATTTCAATCGCGGTTTATTATTCACTTTGCAACCGTATAATTCGTATATTAAGTAATAAATACAAAAAATAATGCGATATGCTATATTCAAATTGAATCTATATAACAGTTTAAATATGGCATAAAAACAATAGTGCATACATACATATGAAAGACAGTGTAAAGGGCATGATGAAACCGGTTTGTCATCCAACGAACGGAAACCATTGAATTCACTGGCGCCAACTAATCCGTATGAAGTACTCTTCAGTAAGTGCCGCTGCTTTCTTTTACCGTCGTCGATGCCTTCCCTGATGCAAAACATTGCCGGAAGAGAACTCTTGACTAGGTACTTGATGTGCAACTTTCTTGTCATGGCCAAGAACAGCACGTTACAGCAGATATAGTATAACCGTGACTACAGTATTCGACGGGAAATGATAAACATTGTACCATGTGTTATGTTATGAAAATTAATATGCTGAGAGAAAGAGAAAGACACATTTGTTGGACTTTGTGAGATTAATTTTCTTGCGAGCGAAACATATTACAATATAAAGGAAAATATAGACGAAGTGAATATTTCGCGATACTCGCTCTAGGAAAAGAAAATGCATCGGCTCCCACGAGTTGAAACGCAATCGCTATTCGAGTCAAAGGTCTTTTTGTCGGATGCTATTTTCCTACGATTCGATTTCGCAGTTCCTCGGGTCGATAGAAACTAACGCGCGCGGCTGAAAGGTTGACCACTCATGAATACATTATCCTTTCTAACGAGGTGAATAGGTCAAGTAGATGGAGTCGCAGCGCTGTCTATAAATCACTCAAAGGACGAGCGAGATCACGCCACGTGCAAGAACGCCGTTCAATGCCAGCTTGACTTCTCGTGCATCTGCTTCCGCTTTTTGTTCCAACCGCACCGACGCCCTCTCCTCGCTGTAAGAGAGCGCGTTTTATTATTCAACTTGTCGTTAAATTACCGTCAATTTTGCGCTTTTTATCGCGTATCTATATGTTTGCGCGAGATATTAAATCGTTCGCGCGGTGGAAAAACGATAATAACGCGCGACATGTAAATCAAAAATATCATTTACATTTTTCATGCTATTTTCATAGAAAGAATTAAAATTCAGATCTATAATATAATGACAGTTGCGCGTTTCGCGATCCGTAAAGTTGATATATAAATGTTATCAGTTAGAAATCAATTTAAATAATTGAAGCTTATCGATGATGGTGAATTGTCAGCCCGTTGTCATATCTGGAAATCGATGCTTTTATAGCGCGATCGCGCGTCTGTTATATTGGCAAATGATTTATTTCAATGTAGCAACAACTCTGTGATTAAGGTCGTGCTTACATTGAAAACGCGAATACACTAATATATTAGTTTAACTGATATCAGTTAAATAGGTCAATTTACACATAATTTAATATTTTGTATATAATGAAATACTATAGAAACATTTTAGATTTCCAACTCAGATTTAATGCAAATATATACTTTTTTTAGGTGGATATATTATTTTTTAAATCTAAATGAATATATGAGAAATAAGGTTATATATGTATACATATACGGTTTTTATATAAATGATAAAATATCAATTATATATAAAGATCTATATTAATTTATATATTATAATAAAGTATGAAATATCATCACGCGAATATATATATAGTCTATAACATTTAATTATTATGTATAATTAATTATTTATTACTTAATATACAATTTTATATTTTCTATGTAAATGATTTTATATAAAATTTTTCATTAAATTCATTTTACCTTACTTGATATTACAAGTATTTTAAATAAATTTTCTACATAAAATTACATTATAAAAAGTGAAGAGTTGAAGCTTTTTGTATGTCTTATCAAAAACTTTATATTAATCTGGGATATTTTGGAAATAATAACGCAAAATTTTTTTGTAAGAAACGATTTGCTGTATTTCGGTTCTAAAAAGAATCAAACTGTGATTAACATAGAATAACAATGATAGAATAACGACGAGTTGACGTAGATA
Source organism: Nylanderia fulva (assembly GCF_048542155.1). Lineage (NCBI taxonomy): Eukaryota > Metazoa > Arthropoda > Insecta > Hymenoptera > Formicidae > Nylanderia > Nylanderia fulva. Next base: position 7,600,210 of record NW_028190263.1, read on the forward strand.
ATGACACTGTCGCACGCGTGCCAAGTAAATACAAAGCTTTAACCATATTTTAAAACCAGAAATACACAAGATCAACATAAAAATTAGAATCGTGAGCAATTTGCGTCGACAATTGTGTAAATGTCTTTCGATCGTAACTACAACGTTGCGTTATAATAAAGCTATTTACAAGTTACAGTATCTCGTGTAATAATCATCATTCCTGCCGTTCTTCATCTTATAATGTCATGTACACACAAAGTTCGATGCGCTACGTAATATCGATAGTTACTAAAACTTTGGTTACGCAAAAATAGACGCAGATATATATTTATATATATTTATATACGTATATGTATATATGTATATCCGAACTATTTGCCATCTCATTAAATTTGTTAGGGTTATGCGCCTATGAACAAATGTACAATAATTACAAGGGAAGTAGGACATGTGAATATTTTATAAATAGTACATATATAGTGATTACATTATATCAATTATTTTTTCATAGCCGCAAAAACGGAGAATGCTTTAGTCAAAAGTGATGAAAAAGAAACTGCCGCACTGCGTACAGTTCTGATATGAAATTTTTATTTTAAACGAATAGAACACTGAAAAGTATTGCATTTATTGTTTTGTTTGCGTTAAGATTTAAATAGTCCTCTGTGCGCAAATATATATATATATATATATATTTTTTTTTTTAATATTTATTATACAAAATATCAAGCATGCAAAAAATATCATACATATATAATTTTCAATTCAGAATTGTAAAACACATACATCTGAAATAATCAATCATATTATTAATTAAATTAATTATATTTTTCTAAAAAAAATAAAAATATTATTGTGATATTATTAAATTAAAAAGAAAATATTAGTTTCATATCAGAGAAAATATTCGTTTGAATACAGCATTAAAAGACCGATCGAATTTATTTCATCATCGTAAATATTTCGTGATCCAAATTTAGTTTGAAAAGATTGACTACTCGCAATAATGACGCGAATAATAAATTATTTTATTGTGGATACACGGAATGTATTTTAATTCATTCTTCTTTTAACGTAAACAAGAGGAACATTTTTTGAACGCTGTTTGAAACCAGTTTTTTTTTTAACAACATAAAAGCATCGCAGCATATAGTTTTCATGTAGCACATAACAAATAATCTTTATACTGATCGAGGAGCGATCACAAATAAATGTCTAGACAAAATATTTATTTATTAAATTATGATTACTTTCATTCGAAATAAAATCCCCGTAATTGCGTGTTCGTTAACAAATTTTAGTCATGCACACATTCGCACTCATATAATCTCTTTCGTGGAAGCGCATCGCGTCGCATTCTCTCCCTCTCTTTCTTTCTCAACTTTCTCACTCAAAAATCACAGTTAAACATTGGTTTTTCGACGTTTGGTGTGGCACTCGTCATCAGATACTGAGAGATACGTCGGACGCAGATGGACAGAGAATAGATAAGCACTTATTAATCGAGTCGCGCGTCATACAATTTTTAATCGTAAGTTAAAATCTTTCTAGTTGTCTAAAAGAGTTTAATAACAGCAATATGTTAAATTTGCACATATTCAAAAGTACAGCCTAACCGATGTATACTGCTTTTTAATTCCGCTTTAATAAATTCATCGTTTTTGTTAAAAGTTGACGCGCGATTCGTTCTCTTATATTTGAAGGAATCTGTTGAGTTTTTAGTGACAATTTATAATTAGACATAACTTAATGAGTTGTTGGATTATGCTCCGCGTTGCGGATGTTGTCTATATGTTGATCAACTTTATGAAAATTACGAGTTTTAAGATTTAATCAAAACTTGCTTGCCTATATCGCAATACTTGTGATTCCAATTGAATGTAGTCTAACTAGAATAATAAATATAAGAAAATTACGAGTCTGAGAGAGATAGTGCCGTGAAGTAGACAAAAGCAGCTGATAGCTCTCGTCGAATAATGCACTAAGGATTTAATCCTTGGACAGCAGGACGTTCGTAACAACAGAAAGTATTTATTACAGTAGCTTTGTTATTCGAAATCAATAAGAAATTTTACACAATACACAGACATACAATACATATATAATATGTATTGTTAATAATATACAATATTAAATATATATTATATATAATATATAGTGTATATATATTATTAATATATGTATATATATGAGATGTCTCATTCTTATGTGACATTAATTATAGTGGCAAAAGCTTTTTTAAAAGGGCAACAATCCTAATATCAAGATATTCAGACTATTATTAAATGAGAATGTTAAAGATGAGATTGATCAAATTGCCGAAAATTCGTATATTAGGTATGATACTTTATACAGTGTCGAAAAATGAAAATGTATTTTAATTATTATAATCTTATACTCGATATTTCTTTCTTTCTACATTGTTATTGAAGTTGCTTTGCGACTTTGTCTTATTTACACATAAATTATCTGAATTGTCAAGATAAATGAGCTGTCAGAGATAAATGACACGTCTCATATTACAATTCTGTATGTGTGTGTCGTGCATATGAAATATCTTTTTAATATAGATAAATTTTATAGATATATAATTATTTCTATAAAATATCTATTTCAAAAACTTCCATATTTTATATTTTATTAATATCTCATCTTAATCTTATTGTTTCAAAATAGTTTTTTTGCTTTGTAAAATATGAAATTAAAAAAAATGTAATTAAAAAAAACTAATACAAAAATAAATAATGAACAAAAAAAACAGAAAATAAAATAATTTATTTGTGAACAATATTTATATTATATACATCTTTTTATGATATATTACACTGAAAAAAATTAATGAATTAATAAATATTTATTTCAGTGCTGTCTAATAAAGCATTTATTTAAAACAAATAAATATTTATCTGTTTTGAAAAGGATTTTTCAATATCAAATAAATAATTTTCTGGTCAAATCAATATTATTAGTTTCAAATAAATAAATTTTTAGATAGTATTGAAATAAATATTTATTACTAATACATTTTTTTCAGTATAAAACTAAAATTTTAGAGATCTTTTGTAGAAAATTTCAAAAATATATTTAACTCCTATGACCCTGATTCTTGTCAAGTAAGATTAATGACGGCAAATGCAAGCAAGTGCCTGCTCGTTACATTTCATATTCATTATTACTTGGACGCTGCTGAACGAGGATTAATCATCCTGAATGCAATTCGAGTGCAATGCAATTTTGACAAAAATAGATTATTATTCCTGTAAAGAGAGCTTGAGGTAGGGATACGCAGCCATTTTGACACCAAAAGACTGGATATAGAACTCTTTCTATCAAAAGAAATAGTTTTTGCAAAGTAACACTTAAGTGAATATTTATCGATTTCTTTTTTCTCAATTTAATATTTATTAAAGAGTTTAAACTATCTAAATATATCAAAATCCTGGCTGCGTCAACATGAAAACAGCAATGATTTACGTCTAACAATAAGAACAAGAAGTACACTGAAAAAAAATGTATTAACTTGACTAAACCTTTCAACTAAAGTACTATTTTGTTAATTGAACATATATTAGTAATTAAGTCAAATTTACGTTTTGTTAAGATTTAATGTTGTATTTAATTTAAATATTTTTATACGTTCAATTAACAAAATAATATTTAGTAAAGGTTCAGTCAAGTTAACAAATTTGTTTTCAGTGTATAGAAGTTTCGTGTATGTACACATTATTCAATATTTTAAATTCTATGCTGAATATTCAATTACAAGATAAAAAAAGGCTTAGCGTACAACTTGCGGAAGACGCAGACCATCGAGTAATTGAGAAAAACGAATAAAAAACAAGAAAAAAACAATCCTACCGCGCCTCGATATCCGCTCGATAACTTCAGACCTTTCCTTACGAAACTCTGTAAATACACCCAAGCAATCACGTTACAAGAACACGTGCGCGGCGTTCCTCGCTTACGTGCTCTCGAATTCGTAGAGAAATCACAGGTTCGCCGGTGAACTCACCTCGCAAGCGTTAGGCTCACGAGTGCTCGTAACCGAGAACTCATTGATGCATCCCGGAGGCGGCGCCTAGACGGGGCCCGTAGATGGAGTACGGCGAAAAATAGGGCGGTAATCCGGCGGTCGCGTGCGGATGCGGCGGCGGCGGCGGCGGAAGCGGCAGGCCCAACGACGACAAAGACGGCGGTAGGAGCGGCGAGGGTTTCCCGTAGGGATGATAGCGCGCGGTGGCGAGCGGGCTCAGGGGCGGCGTGGGATAGGATCTGGCGAACAGGGGATGAGTCGGGGGTAATCCGACCGGAGGCGACAGCAGGGATAGCGTGGCGGCCGCGCTCGCAGGATCGGTCGCTCCGCTGGTCGTGTGAGTCCTGAGATGCTGCAGTAGCTCCTCCGAGGTGGAGAATCTCTTGCCGCAGTACGCGGTATCGCCCGCAATCCAATTGCATACGTAGGGTAGCTGGGTACCAGCTGCTAGGGCGGCTAATTGCGCGTGCGCGTAAACCGCGCCGGCCGCGCCGAGCGGCCCGTAAGGCGAAACGCTGCCGGGTTTGTGATCGCACTGGGCGCATCCGGCCGGACAGGAACCCGGTGTCGCGCCCGACGGCAATTTTCCATTCGCGATACTGGCGACGGCCGCGTTGGTCGCTGCTGCCGAGCTCGACAGTAGATGCGAATTCAGTTGGCAGCCGGTGCAGTAGGGATCCCGGCATATCGGCATCAGACTGTCCGCGGGTCCACCGGTGGTCTTCAGTCGCGCGTAACCGAGATAAGGATTGGCGGCTACGAGGCCGTTCTTCAGGGCGGCGTGATGCTGGGACATTAGCGAGCTGGCCATCACGTCGATGGGTAATTGACCGGGACTGTAGCCTAAGTAGGCGGCGGTGGAGACTGGCAGACTGACGCCCGGCTTGAACGTGCCCAATGGGAGATCCTTGATGGATGGATCGGTCATCGCGAGGACGCCGGCGGGACTGTAGGCGGGTTTCGCTTGTAACGAGGGGCTACTGACGGTTGGCTGACTCGTAACGGCAGCCTCCGCCGTGTTGTTGTTGCTCGACGGTATCGAACTTCTCGAAGCTGGCGAGTCCCGCGCGACTTCTCCGTTCGGTGTCGCCGTTTTTCTACCCTGCGGCGTGACTGCGCGCGTCGACGCGGCGCTTTGATTGCTAGAACATCGTTTACCGCCACTGCCGGGTGTTCGAGATCGGCCGGATGTCGAGTGACTCGACGACGAACGCGGCTCGTCCGGACTGGACGCTTTTTCGCGTCCCAGACAAGATTCGTAGGGCTTGAAATTGGTTTTCGTCGATTCGATCGTCGTTGGCACCGTTACTGTCACCGTCGGCGACGATTTCTCGCGCGATTGCTCCGCGGTCTTGGATGATCTGCTCGACGATTTGTCCAAGGAACTTAGCAGCGATTTGTTGGACGGCGGATCCGCTCCTATCTGGCTGCAGGTCTGTGCGAGCAGCGCGAGTGGACTTTTCTTTGCATCTAACTGAAAGCACAATTTTTTAAATATGAAATGAAACTCTGTAATCTTGGCTGAAATATTTATATTGATAAAGCCCAGTTTTCAACATTTTGTTAATATTCTATAAGCTTCCACATCAGGAAAAAAATTAATCTTCCGCGAATATCGCATAAAATATATATATATATATATATAAAAATTTTTATGCACTAAAATATATGTCGATCATACAATCTCTGCAATTTTTGTTTGAAACAACATGCTCTGTGTAAGCTGAACATATTATATATAGATGTATATCATGCGTTTTTATAAATTCCTTATTTTTTTACCCGATTATTAAAACAAACGACTTATATTTTTTAACAAAATAATTTTACATTGTATAACTGGATTAACATCGGTTGATGTACAAAACGTTTTCCATCTATCCGCAATGTTATAATCATTAGTATTAATTGTTCAGTTGTCGGTTTCGAGTCTAATCGATCTCCTTTTGAATGCAGTATATCGGACTGAATTTCGCTCAACAATTACGTTGCAATATTTGATCCGACAATTCTCGAAACTTGGCGCGTGTCGCGTCTGGATGGAGGCAAGTCCAATTAATGACGCGCAAACCGCAATCTATAACGCCGTGTCACTCTCTCGCCGAATGAGAAGTGACGTGAATAAAGGGTGCGTCGGACACACTTATTCGCCAGGATGCTTAATTTGATTATCGAGAATATTTTTAGGCGCGAGCAATGTATATTTCTAGAAGATCTACAAGATGTCCAACACAATCTATCTTCGTCGAAACTGAATTATTCTTAATAGCAGCAATATTAATATATATATAACTTGACATAATTATTCTTGAATGCATCAGATTATAAGTAATAATATCCTTTTTCGTGATAAAAAATCGATCGGTTAATTTTAAAAAGATATATCGATGCACGTGCGTTTCATAATATCTCAAGAATTCGAAATACACGACGGCGTGGAACGTCGTTGATAATTATCTGCGCGAATTACTTTTTTTTTCTTCCTTTTTAAGAGCGAGATGCATGCCGGGAGGGGGGAATATAATCAATATGCAATTGGCCGACACAGACGTCATTAGCGTGTAAGTGCGGGAATTTAATATCGGCGCCTTGGCGCATCTTCCGACTCGGGAGGCGGTCACGATGATGCACTCGGTATAATTAACGTATAGAGGAGCGATATTTCTCGTCGACTGATACGTTCACCGAACAGATGTTCCGCCGTAATTAAAATGCAACGATCATGCAACACTAATCCGCCGCTCACGGCCGGTCGGTACTAATGGCGCGACGCCGACAGATATTAATGCCGTGAATTGCAACAGGCCATTACGGCAACGCGAGGCTATATATTAATTGCGCTCGTGAAAGTTAACGGGAACGTTCGAACGTAATATTTTAATCCGCTAATGCCACCCGCCGGCTTTTGATTGTCGCGACTAATTTATGCCCCTCTCGTGACATACGTCTTCCTTTTGTCCGCGCGTGTGTTACGTGACTTCCACTGAAATCCTGCGGCTCTTCGGCTGGCTTTTTTTTTTATCCTCGACGTTTTTTTACATTCGCACACAAGTGCGGCTTTCCAAAAATATATCGACAGAGTTGTTACGGAAAAATAAAAAAAGTTGTTTTACGTAGAGATTAAGTGCCTTGAAAAAAATCACCGGATGTTTGATCGTTGCCGACTATATTTATGTCCGCATCCACGAGGCATATTTGTCATAGGATTTTTTATATCGTTTGCAAAGGTGATGAAGAGAGAATAGTTAAATTATTATTACACATAATTAATTACGTGAATAAGTATGCGTTGAAATATTGTAGAGAAATTTGACAAGCAAATATATAAATGCGCACTATTAATGCACCTCGATTGTACCGGATATATATCCAAGAGTCGATCGAACTCTATACCACTCGCTTTTCCATCTCATCCCCCGCGTGCAACAATCAGCATTGTATTACCGAATCGTGCTTTGATTTATGACGCGCGTAAATCAGCGCGACGCACGCCGAGACTTTGCCAACACTCGCTGTCCCCAAAATAGTTTACAGGAGTCCGGAGTATAAAACGCGGCGCGCATGTTTCCCGTCGGGATTAACGAAACGACGACAGGCGACGTTAATGAGCCGCTGGGAAAGATATTTTCAAGCGAGACTCATATAGGCGACATTTCAAATATGACTAACTGCATTTGCATTAATAACATAAACATTACATACATAAAGTTATAGCGGTAAAATTAATTTTCTCGTAATCACATATCTATTTTCGCAACATTTATGAAAACTAGAACGCGCAGTTGATAATTGTTTCTTAAAATTATCTGCAATTTCTAAATTATTAATTTATATATTATATACAATTAAGTATAGTGTATGTTATATATATACATACCCATCTATAATTATCTATATCAAAGTATATATATATAAATATTATATCATTCTTTTTTCGCTTTGATATAAAGTATAAATATCTACGTTATTACATTTTTTAGTGCCTTCTAATTTTACACCGCGTTAAAAAAATAAGCGGCAGTCGCTAAGAATTATCGGTCATTAAATAAGAGAAGAGTTTAAACGTTGAAAGATATACGCGTCTCGACAAATCGTTAACTCGAGACGTAAACAGGAATAGAGGATATAATGGACTTCCCGTAAATAGCGACGGAGGAAGAGAAGAGAAAAGCGGATAACGTGGTGGTAGAGACTAACCGTAGTAGGTAGCGGCGTGAGGTATTCAGGACGGAGATACTGATTCGCGCTGGACGTCAGCATCTTTCGCGGTCGATCCTCGCTCGCACCGTCGGTTGTACTCGACGAAAGCACCACTTTTTTTTTTTTTTTTTTTTTTCTACCACACTCTTCGGCTCATCGGCGAAACTAATTCCGGGGAATCCGTCGCACTTTTCTCTCCCTCCCTTTCTCTCTTATTATATCCGTCGCAGCGACGAAACAGTGGTGGTATCACTCGCGAACGAAGCCATGCATGAGGTTGCACTTTCGATAACGAAATGACACTTATCAGTCGCGCGACGATCACCAAACAACAAAGAGGAGATCGTCGTGGTCGGCGCACCAGGAAAGTACATCCGCCTCGAGACGTATGAATGACACACGGTAAAAAAAGAAAAAAAGAAAAGCGAGTCGCGTTACGGAGCGACCGTACGGACGTACGATAATTCGGGACAAGTCGACGCGATGAGGTTCGACTCGCAACTGAATCGCTCGCCGCAGTCGACGTGGAGCGCGGTTGCCCTTCTCGTCGCTCAAACCCTCACCACTCTCCGGCGGCGTTCAGCTGACTTCCCCTACCGTACACCGCAGATTCGCGCTCCCCCGGGGAGCATCTTCCCCTTCCTCGCGTCTCTCCTCGCGACAACATCGTAGATGCCCCTTCCTCGTCGCTGCCGGCCGGACGGTGTATCGCGACTACGACGCGCGGAACGACACGAAACACCACGAGCGGCAACGACTAACCAATGCGGGCGAAAGAGAGGCGAACGCAAAGGTGACGGCGACGGCGGCGGCCGCCGTAGCGACACGGTGGTCGTTGTCGGTTCGCGCTACGCCGACACTTTTGCCGGGTGCGAGCGACCCGGCCAACGACGTGTCAACCGGCGCTGGGTGCCCTCTCGCGACTCCCACCACGACCCTGCACACCGCCGAGGGAGTTCTCCGTGTATACCCGCTACTCTCTGTTACCTATCTCTTTCTCTCTCTCTCGCCGGCATCGTGGCGCGTTGTGTTAAAGAGGTATGGATGCCACCGTATAACGCCCCGGCACCTGCACGATCTCACGATACGCGATTGTGCGAAATGATAAGGCTTTACGTATGAGATTGTTGCATTCCTAATCGTTAAATTGCTCTCTACGGATTGTATCCCTTCTTAGGAAATTGCGAGCTTGCCTGTTTCTAGGTACGTTGGCGTAAAAATAAAATATTGGCACGCGAGAAACTAGATCGCGTATATACGTTTCCTGAAATTCGAATTTAATTTTCTCTTTGCGCTTTATGTCGATGAGTTGTATTATTACTTACGTCTGTTATATACTTGACATAGTTCAATTTTAGTTATACATATTTTTGGCAAAATTAGTTCGAAGGAAGAGAGGAAGAAAAAGAGTAATAGAAATTACAAGCGTGTACAAGCTAACGTTTTATTTCTCCACATATCGAATTCTGGTGCGTAAAGCAATAAAGTATCGAACAATATAATATACGAGTAAGTAGAGCGTGAAGGAGTATAACCATCTTATACACTTAAACGGCCTTTGTTCGTGCATTGACGATGATGCACTCTCTTACGCTTGAGATATACGTTAGCATCTACTCAGGCGTTATAAAACTATCCGCAATAAAAAGATATACGAACAGGTATAGGAAGATCTATCGTTTCTTAAGCGCAGCTGTAAACAAGGGTATAAATGGTTAAAGAATAGATTTTGTCCCTAGTAAGCAAAGGCCTTTGACTAACAAGTATTTAAGTTAACATAAATCTGGCTACATTTTTCGTTTTTCTTTTTTTTTTTTTTTTTTTTCCGAAGGTAGCTGATGATATTTATAGCTTTATGGCTGTTACAAAATGTAATTACACTTAGAGTCTGTCGACACCTACGCTTTGAAAACGCCCGACAAAGAAAAAGGGAAAAAAATGAAAGATAACACATTTCGAGGTAAAAGTTTCATTTTGCCTGAACGGAGCCATTTTTCAAATCCTGTCATTTAACAAAACGCTCGAGTAAAACGTTTCGACAAGCTTTACAACCAACATTGTTAGACATTTCTTACAAAGAATGAAAGGCGAAGAAAAATGATGAAAAATAAATTGTCTTGTATCTGTACTTTTTCAAACTCTAAATTACGCATGTCAGCTTACACTGAACAAAAAAAACTGATCACATATTTATCGGATATTCAGGCCTTTGTAAATATAAAACATTCCACCTACAGTGAACCCATTGAAATGGCTTTTTATATTCGCGACACGTGGATGAAATTTAATACCGAAATAAATTTAATACGAAAACGTTTAAAACGCTTGCACGGCACGAGATCTAATGCATATTGTAACGATTAATGAATTCGACTAAAATGGATTGAAGTGGTAATGGCAGTGGTGTATGTTGGCGGATACGGATGTGTTAGCGATGCATCGAAATGCATATCAATTGTTTCATGGAAATTCGAGTGTCAATTCCTCTCATTACTATTCGCAAAATTATAGGATTGTGTTGCGTGTACCATGATTGTGTGTTGCATGTGCCACACAGGGGAGGTGATTTACGTAATTCGTATTGATTATTGAATCCTACATTATCGTGTAACCTGATTTAATTCGGCACTTTAATTAAACGCTCTAAGAGACGACTACTTGCATAATATTAACATGAAATTTGGAGAAGACACAGCCAGTGGATATAGAACATGACGTAGCGATAATAAAGCATCAATTTACATCACAAATTGATATCAAAAGAACACGATTTGAAAAATTTTAATCAAAAGTCATGAATCTCCAAAATTAATTATACATGTGGGACGAGTAAAAGAAGCAATTAATAACAATCAATTTAAAGTTTTAATCGAGTCTGAAAATGCCAAATTACACGAAATATCTCATAAATTAAACAGCACATTTTCTTAAATAAAAGCATCTGTTATTTATTTTGCGGCAATTAAATACAAAAATATGCGCATAATAAAATTATGCAAATAAAATGACAAAGATCCATGCCTCTATTTTAAAAAATCTGTGTCATCAGCTTGACGACGACGAGCTTGTTAAAGAGAGAGAGAGAAAAAGTATGTATACATATATTTTCTTTAACGTAGATTTATACGTATAGGTATATTATCACACAGGATACATTTGTATACCCTCTTGAATATCGTAATAAATTCACGACGTTACGCGTAAATATCGTCGAATTTGTAATTTCTTGTGAGCAGCTGCTGCGCGTAAGAAATTCTGGATTACTTGTTACACTCATTTCACTACCCTCCTTCAACGGCTCGTCGTCGTCGAGCTGGTCTGATGTCACAGATAATACAAGACACTCTGCCAGGCTCCTTCAGTCGGCGCCACATAAACACGTCGTCCTCGTCTGTTGAGCCAAGTAGGGGAAGAGTCTTGGATAATTATACACCGCTCTCATCTCTCACCAAAGCGTATCCTCTAACTAGCGCTAATAACGCCGCTAATGCTCTTCCGTGGAAACTGTTCGTATCTAACAACCGTCCGGAACGTCGCCCGGCAGGAAGATAAGATAGAAATAGCGTTGGGATATTTGTCCGGGTTTCTTTCGGATGGGAAAACATTGACCGAGAATTGTGCAATACGTGTTTATTAGCTAACCATTAGACTTTAGTTAATTTTTTACAGCGACATTTCGAACTTGATACACAAGGAAAATTATTTCTTACGAAATTTCATCATTCGTAATTTTTAATATCACGCAATAAACCTTATCATGTTTTCTCTTTAACTAATTTATTTCCATTCAAATATTTTTGTAGTATCAAGCTTGAAAATATTTTTTGAAGGTATATATTGATTTATTTTATTGCAAATAATATAGATTGTAAAATTTAAATAATTTTTAATTGTAATATTATTAATTTTTTAAACATTTTAAGGTTTGATTTGAATAAAAACTTGTTAACTGTATACGATATAAAATTTTTTTAATCTAATAAGGTCAATTAAGTACTTATAGATATTAACTTTGTATAAAATATTCTAAATATATATAATCTGACCTGACCCGCTTATGATAGCTTAAGCTTAAATATTTCAAAATAGAAGATATGTACTTTACGACAATTATGTGCTCAACACTTTAGCATAATACTCGAACATTAGGTCATACATTTCGTTTTTTTTTTTTTATTTTTTTATGCGAAATGATGTAGACGGAATTCACATGACGTTTATACTCAGAAGCTGTAGTTAAGGCGTACGGCACATGGTTTGTGCGAACATTATCGTTATCAGTCTTCGGTAATAACAGACTGCGCAGCGCGTTGCGCGCAATTACATGAACGATTTATAGGTTTTCGTCACGCAGTTCTACTTCCTCTGACTTCTTAATGAATGTGCCAGGCTTCTGAAGTTATTCCGGAAAGTTTCCATTATTTTCCATCATCTTACAATGAATCATGCTAATTATACTTGGGAGTAGCATTTATCGTTTGAAAATAATTGTGAGTATAATTACGTTAAACTACTCTTCTAATATCAGCTGATATTTTTTTCCTCGGATAATATTTCCTCTCTTTTTTTTTCTCTCCCTCCCTCCCTCCCTTTCTTCCTTTCCTTTCAAGATTTCCCGAACTTTTAATATCGAACCCAAATCCTGCTAGAATAATATATTTCATCCGCGCCACGCCACGCGCTTCTCGAGCTGACTTTGCTAGTTTGTGATTCCTCACGCGTCATCGTGTCTCATCGCAGCGAGCTACTCGGCGACGGATAATCACCCTCTGCTCACCGCACATCGATCAGGCGAAGCGTAAACACGATTAGTATAACGCACGGGTAATGAACTAATCCCGCCACGTCGTCGACGAGCACGAACGCGCCTCGGAGTGGCGCGACGCCACCTCGCGCACGACGACGTTCGCATGACGTCGCTGACGTTGCCTGCCACCCCTCGTCGTCCTTCCACTTCTCGCGCGCGAAGCTTTGGCTCTCTCTTTTTTTTTTCCTCTCTTCTTTTCCTTCCTCCTCGCACGCGCGCGCGCGCGCGCTCCAGAAACGAGCGCGTTATTTATGGGTAGTCGGTTGCAACTCCACTGGCGCATTCTGCACAAGGGCTGCACGAAATCGACAGCTGTCGCCTCGTTCGGCAGCTCCGTATATCCATCTCCCTCCTCTTTCCTCCCCTCGCCGCCCTCTGCCACCCTCTCTCGGACTTTTCCACCGATGTGGCAGCTTCTACCGTATATCCTACTCCTTTGCGCTCGGAGGTTAAGTTTGTCATCCTATTCACGTACGTACGTATCCATACATTATGTATTGGCGGACATCTAAAGCGTCGCGTGAGTCGCGCGATATTTCCGTGCTACATGATTTCTGGTAAAAGCGTTTAAGTGCCGTCGCTACTGGTATTGACTGACAAGAGGGGGAGAAAAAAATTCGGCGACTTGTAAAATGCGCCTCGCGCGTAATCGAGCTTCTAAACGCATATCCAGTTATATTTCACGTTATACATACCGTGACACGAGTTTTAAATGTGCGGCAAACATTTAATACCGATGTTTTGTCAGATTGATTTAACCCTTAGTCCCGACTCGTGGGACTCGTTTGCGTCCGCGGTGAGATCGTTGTGCTCGCTGTGACGACCTGATTTCTTAATAACAAACTATATAAAAAAATAATGTTTATCGAAATATTACGATTGGGACTTCAAGTTGAGGGTTGCACGAAGCTCCATGAATTTCTTCAGATTTTTCAAAGCGTTTTTACCGATCCAAATAACGCAAAGACCCATGAGTCGGGATTAAAGGTGTCGAAAAGAACCGTCGAAAGGACTAAGGGTTAAAATGACGTATATACATATATTACGAAACGGCAATAATAATTGATCGTCGCGAGAGTCAATAACATCCGCGTTCCTATATCCGCTTCCTCGATTTAATGGCGAGACGGTGCGCGTTTAAGAGGGCGGTTCGCGCCAGCCAGCGCCGATAATGGATCGCCGTTTTACTAAGAATCATCCGTCCGATGCGCGAATAACGGGGCGGCGTATACACGTCCGTACCGATATGAGCATACAGAACGTGTACTAGCGCAAAAGGCGTTATTTATGTCCTCTTTGTCGGGCTATCGATAACCGCTGCGGAGAACTGCGACAGGGCACGGCGCGATGCGATGCGAGCGATGCGATGCGATGCGGCGTGGCGCGGCGAGGCGCGGCACTACGACGCGGCTTGGCGTGGCGAGGCGCGACGACGGCGTGGCCTACTAGTGCGGCGCGGCTCGTGTCGGTGTATACGCACATAAATAATGCGAGCGCAATTTCCCATGTAATTGATGGGGCTCCCCTTCCCCCACCATCGCCCATCGTGCCCGTTCCATAATGGTGAGTGAACTGAGCTCTGGATGTTAGCCGGAGAGCAGCAGCAGCACCCCGCGGGGCGTAAACTCGACAATGCCTTCGTCACGCCGCGCATTGTTTGCCACCGCCGAGAGTTCACTCTACTGGGGCTTGATTTACTGTCTCCGGCTGTGCTCTCACGAGCCCGCGGACGGCCCCGCAAAGAGCGTGTACCGAAATTTTCGTCGGGAGATGCGTCCGGGAGCATCTCTCTCTTTTTCTGCTGTCATCCTACGGGACTCCGCGAAAATGAGAGAGAGCCAGAAGGTGGTTTTGGTCCGTCATTTCGAATATTACTCGACCATTACGTTATTCGTCGGATCGTATTTAATCTTTGTATTAAAAAAAAAGAATTTTAAATTATATGATTTGTAAAGCTGTATGATTTTAAAAAATTTAAATTAATGGATATAAGAGAAACTGATTTATAGATCAATTATTTTTTAGATTTTGCTCTTTACACGAATTACAAGGAAATTTCACGGTATATAATATATGTGTATTTATTATATACACGCGATTGTCGTCTTCATATTTTAATCTCGGCGGACTTCCTTCGAATTACATCGACGATCCAGTCCAAGTTTTCCGGGTCAAAACAAAATAAAAAGAATTGACGGCGTCGATCGAGGCAAGAGTCGGATTTTCTTTTTCGTTTCCTTTCCGAGGCGGTTCGGAACACGTTGCTTCCACTTTTACGTGTGTATTTGCACAAGTATGTGTTATCTCGTTACATTCTACCGGCAATCCGATCGGGCATCAGGCCGGTCCAGACGGGCAGACTAGATTAGGAAGGGTTAACCAACGCGCCGGTGATTTAAATCAATGACGGCGGCACATCTGCTGGCAGAGATTAATGATTAGACGTACGAGAATGAAGCCCGGGACTCGGCGCTTTCAGAGATCAGACAGATTAGAAACTAATTTAACGAGCAGCTTTCATCTTGCAATCCAATATCCATCCCGATCCCCCTTACTGTATCACGTGGGCAGCCACTACTACCGGGTATATTGATTGATCGACGTCGACGATGCGGTAAACGCGGTGTGGCGCATTTCACTGCCTAGATTTCGTCCCTCGCGCTTTCCATTTCCGGTGCGCAGCTTTTTTCACATTTTTGCTTGGTAAAATGTGTTATTTCATTAATTGCGAAATTTTATTTTTACTTTTTTTTTTTTTTTAATTTATCTCTTTCGCGAAGTAAACAGTAATTTTCTGATTGATCGAATATTATATATACGTTCGAAATTAAGATATCTGCCTTCTGCAAAAATAATTTTTCAATCGATAACGATGTGATTTTTGAAGAATAAAACACGCAAGGGAGAGACGCGACATTTTTATATCAATATCAATACACATACACATATTTAATGTGACTGGTTATCGTAACGTTATCGTATTTATACTGGATTCTTACTTGACGATACTGCAGTTATGTATCACGCAACTCTATAAATATATCGGCCTGACAGTTTACGACAACACGGAAGCTATTAAGCGACGACTTGTAAGACGATGCTGCAACTCTTCTTCAAGTACTTTGAAAATACATACCGATCGATAGTATTGACATCCACTGATTGCTAATAAATTCTCAGACATGCCCCGAGTATTACAGTGCATTATCACTTTACGTGTTATATAACATTTTTTTCGACGGTTTTTATTCGTTTAAAAATTGTGAAAATAATAAGATTAAGAGTTAATTAGGTAATATGTGAGAGATTTTAAATGCAAGTATTATTAAAAATTCTCTAGGTCTTTGTTATTAAAATATATAGGATATTATATTTTTTAATGCAAAAAATGCAAATTGAGTCAATGATTTCAACGATTAGATGTGAACGTTCGTAATATAAATGTCATAAAAATTCTGTACGTTGCGTTGAGTTGTTTTTATTATATTATCACGAGAGCTGTAAACGTGCATTGAAATAATTTGTGCATCGCGATTGTAAGATTTATAGCACAATTAAATGAACTATAATTGTAGTACACGCGATCAATATAACTTGTGTGTCACGCGAGCATTCCACAGTTAAATTATTTCACATAGTTTACAAAGTTCCATTTTTGCAAGGTTATTCCTACTCTTCGAACGAAAGATCTCGTATTCTTGTAGTTGATTGAAATTCGTTTTCGCGAAACAAACGTCTTAATGGATTTAAACATAACTTTGACAAACCTTTGATAATAATTAATCAAAAACAAATATGACAAACATTATATATAAAAAATTAAACTCTCTTTTTTTCAGTTTCAATATACTTTAATATAAATCTCGAGATACAGGTCGCGTATTGATGAAATTAATAATTCAAAGTAATTATTCGAAATAATATATAATTCGAGTACATATATATATAAGAGTCGAGTGACAGAGACTGTTTTTAGGAAACACTTTTAGCATCGATCGCGTCATTGTCGAATCTTCGGAGCGTTACGCGAATTGATATGTCAAAATGAGGCGCCGAGTCGATGCGCGTCGCGAGAACACGATAAGCACGTCTGGCCGGTTGTTTACGAGAATGCGGGAACCGTGTAACGGCGTAAACCGCGTAAGGCAACGGCCGGGTAGCTCGGTCCGAGACACCCCTGGAACACCCCCCTTGATGGCTATAAAACTTCCGGAAAACCATGCGCGCCTGTCCGCCCGCTGTCACATACGCTCTTTCCCGCTTACCGGGAGTTACGAGGCTGTAATTTCAGAGGGAAAAAGAAAGAGTAGGAAAGAGAGAGAGAGACGACTCTCACTCACCCTCCCAGCTTTATCTCCTTCTACCCTTTCTACTTTTCCCCGCAGATCCGTCGTCGCCGACCGACCCCTTTGTGCTCGGCTGTAATCCCTCTGCCGCACTAGCACCGGCGTACAGGTCTGGTCGTCTCCTGTCCCACGATGGAAACACCGTCGGCGACAAAGTTGAAGTTACGAGCGCGGTGAACTCACAAAAGCTTTTTACAAAACTGTTAGCCGGTTCCGGTACGAGGCCGAGGGAGGGATACGAATGATTTGCGGTCGCGAGGGCTCACTATTCGAACGTCTCACGCGCCTCGTGACTTCTGCTATCCTCCGAAGGATAATATGTCGTGATCCCGATGTCATCTCGATAGTGTCGATAAGAATACATTGAGAGGGCTTACTTGACGAAACAATTTCGCATTCTTATATATTTGCATATTTTTGACAAACAAAATTAAATGCATTAAATTAAAAACAGTAAATATCTATATATAATAGAGTAAAAATTTCTAAATATGTAGGTAGTGTGACATTTCATGTTACATGTGCGTGCGCTCTATAAAATATGCATCTCATATTTATTATATTAATAATCTATTATTATCATGAGCCAAGTATAATATAAAATTATTTTTCATGCATACGCAATTTTTCTATATATAGATAATGTAGGTAATATGATATTATTATCTATCACGCAAAAATTTTAGTTTACGTTAAAAATACGTTCATCTTTCTATTATATACAGTATAGTGTACGACGTCGTAGAATACGCGGTGGTACTTTCAGGAGAGTTTTTAGCATAAAAAATTTTTTCGGCGTTATAATAATATCTCGTTGAAAAAACAATGCACGCGTAAGCGGCGCAACCTGTGGCGAAATGATTAGAAAAACACACCTGCCGGCTAGTGAAATGTCCTCGTAACGGTGGAAAATTCGCGGTGGACATCCCGGGAACGAGGCTTGTCCAAACAGAACGTTCCGGGGCCACAAAGGCAACGAAACGCAGTCTGTATATAATGACTCGGGACGCATAAACATCTGTCCCACAGATCCCAACTGTGACTCCCCGTCACAGCGTAAGGAAGAGAAAAGACCGAGGAGCGTGCACGACGTGTCACGCGGATGAATGCGGCGCTACCGTGGATAGGCACAAGTCCCTGACGAATAGAGTTAATGTCGAAAGTGTCAACATGAAATATTTGAGTGCCGAATACAGGCGTGACCCTACTCGGAGGGGGATATGCGAGGGTATCTTTGTACGTCGTTTATATAAAGGGACATTGTGTACCCGTCCTGAATTTATTGGAGCGATTCCGCAATCGTTCGACGATACCGGCACGCAAGGGTCTTTGATGGACGGAGTGTGACACTGTCGCTCGCGATAAATATCACTATTCGGGGATAGACGACTTAGAAGTCACGGTCGATTTTTGTGGGTCAACGTTGATCGAAGTAATATAATGCGAAAATTTTCAACCGCGATTTGTGACTAAATATTTACTACGATTTAATTTCACGCCATCGTTTCACGATTTTTTCAAGCCGATGCAATATTGATTCATTTCATTCGTGAAATTCTCGTCGACATTATTTCGAAACTTTTAATATATTCACTTTTTTCGGAAAAAAAAAAAAAAAAAAATACTTGTTAGGCGAACGAATAGTTGACAGCTTTCTCCAGGCTTTGTTTTATAATACATTTTCGTGTACGGTGGCGGACAGAAATTCTGAGGATTCCGAAACGGTCAAATTGAGCGTTGTTATTTTCACTAAAAAGAATATTTACCTATCGTACATACCAACCAATCGGGAATCTTTCCGAAAGTGTCAAACGGTTAAAGTTGTTTCTGCAAACAGACCGTACACAGTAGCACCGACATTTCGACTGACATGAGCATCATGACGTCAGTTTAGCAGGGACCAACCGCAATCGCGAAGAGCAGCGGAACCGTCCACAAACACGAGCTGTGCTCGGGCGATGTTTGCACAGTCGGTTAGCATCGAGTGCTACTGTATGCATAGGCTTGTCGTTGCCGTCGCGGTCGACGTGTGCGTCGGTTGGCGTAAATAAAGTAGCCGCGAGCGCTAAGTCCGCTAAGTGTCCTCCCAATCTGTATACGCTTCCCATTAGCGTATTCGGTCAGTGGAGGGAAACCTGGCCGAAACGTACGCCACGGAAAAGCTGAAGTTAATACACGTTCTTGGTCCTAAACAAGCAATAGCCTTTAGCCTCTGTCGAAACCGCCACTGATTGTGAGAGCGTCGAGCGTCTTCATTGTTGTTGGACTACCCTGTTAGATGATGTAGACTAAATGATTTTTATCGTTGAAAAGAGCAATATTGTCGGAAACCATGAACGGGTAACTCGATAGAAAGAAGAGACGAAGGATGAATAATAGTTTACCGTCGATCGCGTGCGCGCGAAGCGTTCCTAAATCGGATATAATAATGATATCTCTTGTCGAAACACTTTGCCGTACATATATATATATATTACCGCGAAGTCACAACTCTCGAGATTCTCGCTTATAGATAATATACGTCACGCATTCAAGGATTTTCGGATCACGAAGACAAAATTTCATAATTACAATGTAACCGGAGAAGATTGTCCCCGAGACACACGGATATACATATAATTTGTAAATCTCCGTGCAATTATATACATGGGACGACACTTAGCTACAACGTATGCAGGCATAAATTGCCCATTCAGTCCGGTAATTACACTCTGTGCGTTTTGTCTCGTCGTATTTCGATGACGTGACTGCGGATGACTCGAGCAGACCGGTTATCTATAATAGTACTTACAACGTCTCTTTTCCAAGAAATGAAAGCATTCGTTCGTGATTCGGCATGTTTATTTTTGCATTCATAATTTTAAATTACGAGCCATCTGACAGTTTACTGATCGTATCGATATTCGATTGAATCAATCTAAAGATTATTATTGTTCTCACTGTCATCGTCAAAGTTGCGTATCGAGTAAATGTCGGTACAAAGCAGGATTATTAACTATGTCATGAATATTTAATTGTCTAAAAAGAGGAAGAGAGAGAAAGAGGAATGTGTGTGAAACCGGTGTCTAATTTCGTGGAAACTTATAAATAATTAAGAATTTTGACTTTATTTTCAATGGTTATAAAGTTCTTGATGATTTAAATAAATAGTTCTAGCTATTAAAGCAATGAAAATGTCTTGGAACAAACTGAGACGTCAACTTTATACGTCTCACTTTGTCGTACGGCATTTTCCTTATCAGTAATTATCAGAATTTAAAAAATGTATAGTTCTACATGAGTTTCTCAAAAAGAGTTTTGCCTTCCAAAAGTAAAAAAAAATATTAATTAAGTTAAAATAAAGACAACCATATCTTTTCAAAAAAATCTCCTTTGAGCTTTAATTAGTTATTAATATTAAGGGCATGTTTCCAATACACTCTGCCAGTATTGAAAATATATATAACATGAAAAAATATATATAAAATATAAAAATGTAGATATATAGTATATCGCGCGCGCTATTATAGAATGAAGTAGTTGATGTCTGTAGAATAGCGAACAGCTTTAGTTATTACCGAAACCCCGCGAGTAGTACAGTTCCAGTTGTGTTCCGCTGTAATAATTAGTAAGAATAATCACACACACACACACACATTTCCAACCTTTGTATTGTGCAATATTAATTGCATATCATAATCTCAACGTTCTTATGTAGTCGTAATTGTTCGAAACACATTTCGTAAGAAATTCGATGCAAAATCCATGTCATTAGTCAACATATATATATATATATATGTATGTATGCATGTATGTATGTATATATAACTCAACCTAACTTGATTTACCGCGTACAAATGAGTTGCGACTTATGGATATATCCATCTTTAATCTTTCCTTACATATTTATGTCATGTATGTTATAATACTAAATAATAAGATTGTTCTAATATATGTATGTATTTTATTTGTTACAGGTAGCATTGCCGATAAGCTGCACTCGAACGGACGTTGCTTCGTGCAGTTATAATTTTCGCGTCGTTTTTTCTTATTGGCAATTCACGTGTCGTGTCGGGAGTGCCGTGAAAGTGTCGGGCGATCGTAATTATTCGTTTTCGCGAGTGTCGCGAGTGCTACAATAAGGACTAAGAGAGGAGGAGGAGGCTCGGGGAAGCATCAGGCGACAGCGAGGCAACTGTAAGGTAAGCATATAAATACAATTTATCACATATTTAATTTATTAATTCGCCACTGATAAAATTAATTGCTTTATCTCTGCAGAATTTATTACATTGTATTATATTTTTATGGATATAAAATATTTTTGAAACCTTTATTTTAAAATCCTCTCTTAAAATATTTATAAAATATTTTTAATAAATTGAGATTTTTATATATATATATATATATATAAATTTTTATATAAATAGATTTACATAGCTTATTCATACAGAATGATTTATTAATAAATTTAACAAATAATATGAATTAATAATATTAATAGATATTATTAATAAAAAATAATATATGTATGTATGCACACACACATGTATATGCATAATTAAAATTTTTGTTTTCAGATCAACGCATGCTGCGTATTACACTCCGCCCGTAAGCTGTAATTGCAGTATCGGTGAGTGAGAAATTATTTATTTTCTAACATTTCTATAGCGGTAAATGGAGAGAGATTAATATCTTACGAGGTCTCTCGTACGATGTCATATAAACTTAGTAACGGACATCTCATCGGTTCGCATATATTACGCAACTCGGTCATTCGGTTAATCCTGGCGAGACATAACTTTACGAAACGGCCAAAGTCATTAAGCGTATAATATTGTTCCTCGGACAGTCCGGCAAAAGATGCCTTTCAGACAACCGCCATTCCCGCCATCGCATCGTGACGCGGCACCCTCTGTCCTCCCCCCTTTTTCCCCTGCACTCCCTTTACTCTTCACGTTCCATCTTCCTTAAGCTATATTCTCACCACTGACGGTAAATCTGTGGGCTGTCAGGGGCGAAAGGTGCGACATATCTTATCGTAAACGTCTCATAACGGCGTTGCGGCAGTAACGATGCGTGACACACGACGACGTAAAGCCATGGCCCTCGTCAGAAGGCTCTCCCAACTCGTAAACCTCGGCTAGCTTACCTCTTCGTTGAAGCATCGCGTTAGCGACGATCAGGATCGTCAAATACGCCGCAATCGCGTCCAAGAGCCTCATCCTTTTGATCTATGTATATGTATACGCTCTTTCTCTCTGTGCTCGCTTTACCGTTTTAACTCTATCATTTATTTAACATTTGCAATAATTAATATTTCAACAAAGTCTCGCGCGAACAAATTGTTCGCGCGAGAGATTTAAAATATAATACACAACTATTGAAAGAAGTAATTTTTCTTAAAACATTTACATGCGCATTGTACACATATAAATATTTAGTTAGACAATTTATTACGAGAGGACCCATATATTTAAATTTTCTCTCACTTCGTTAAAAGCGATATTTACTCGTGAAAACGCGCAATATTAATTATTTATATATAAATTTGTGTACAACGTTTGTCATGTAATTTGAAAAACATGTAACGTGTACCTACTGCGCAAATAGAATCATGTTTGATGTATTATTTGAAGTACCAAGTGCTTTTAACACGACACTGGCTGTGTCCGCGAGGGGTTGCATAGTCGAGAGATTGCTGGCGTTTGTGGGTTATGCGATGAAGTGGACGGAGATGGGGTGGGAGTCAAGTTGGGCGGCGTGGACTACGGTCTCCGAATACGCGAGAGGAGGGGCCACCTCATTTATGACGTCACGGGCCCTTCGGTGCAGCCCGACCCGACGCTGTCACAATCATGCCGCGGCCATAAAGTAAACATCCGACATCAAAGAGCCGCTCGGGTAACGGCGTTTCCTGTCTCGATTCTACCCTACCCGTTCTTCCCCCATTTGTCTGTGTCTTCCTTTGCAGCGCGTAACGCGCTCACACTCGTATATATATAGGGGTCTCCGCAATCTGTATTGTTGATCTGTAATATTGTCGAAAATTTTTCGTAATGTATATTTTATTTCACGCGGGATGATGGATGATTAAAAAGTTTCTTCAATTAATCACGATTTACATTCACATTATAATTGATGAGTCGCCGCAGATACAATTTTTTTCAACATTTAATTGCACAATTGCGTGTTTCTATCCAAGCATTTGTAAGAGAAGAAATTGTGGTACCTACTCGCGTAAAGAAATATTTCTATATTGTATATTTAATTTTTCCTATCTCGTGCGAAACTTTCGATTGATATTACAACGTCGTTTTCCCTCGTTTATAAAGTTATGGAGGCTACCGACATCGAAAATTCGCTGGCGGTTGATTATCAGGATCACGCAGGTCATCCGACGAACGTGACGAGAGAGTGGCGGGCAACATGGTGCGCCGGCGCCGCCAGGAGGTAAATTAGACAGCCCTTTGTAACCTTCGGCGTTCGTCGGAAATAATGGTCGGGTCTTATACTACTTAAGGGATCCGCTGTATCCATTTATTAGGCGCGGGATGACGGGCAGTTTGAAAATCATCCGCGGCAATTAGACACGGCGGGCTCGATTGTTTGCATGGCGCGGCGCTTTGGTATAGTATTCTTCAAATTATTGCCTCGACCGTCCCCGGGATAGCCCCCGGCATCGGTGCTATTACGAAATGAGAAAAGAGGCAGGGAAAGGGAGTCTTTACGAAAACTCTAATGTAAACTATACGATGCCGCGCCATCATCGCTATATCTTGACACACGAGACGAATAATAAATATACGAAGCGACTCGTTGCATTGAAAATTGCACACGCATTTATTTTGAGCGTAAAAAAAGAAAAAGAAACGAATTCCCGGAATTCTTCAATTGCACACACGCAACGACGAAAATGCACGAGAGATTATACGAGCGTTATTCGAGGTACGCGAATTATAGATTGATAATACATGCGCATTACAGAAATGGCAAGGTTTTACTTATGATACCGCGGTATAAGACAATCGCACGATGCTTTTATTTGCCGACGATAATAAACGGCTTAGGAAGGTCCGCGAGTCGTGCGTTGGTATACGATTATAATACCGCTTAAACGTCGGTTTCGACGGCCCACTAATCATGCAAACGCTAATTCCAACCGCGATGTACCGTAGATTTTTTGTCATTACTAGTTGTACGTGCATTATAGGGAGGCGTCGCAAAAGGTGAGTTCATCATTACTGCGAACTATATGCAGTGCAGAATGTGTGCGTACA
This sequence comes from Nylanderia fulva, assembly GCF_048542155.1. Classification (NCBI taxonomy): domain Eukaryota; kingdom Metazoa; phylum Arthropoda; class Insecta; order Hymenoptera; family Formicidae; genus Nylanderia; species Nylanderia fulva. The sequence continues at coordinate 7,624,837 of NW_028190263.1, forward strand.
AATAAAGTATTAAAAATTTCACGTGAAGAACAATACGTCCGTATATTATAGCGCGATATAAATTGATATAATTTATCTCTTTTAGACGCAAAATCTCTATCTTTTTAGACGCATTCGGATGAATTGTCCCGTACGCGTTTTTCCGTACTAATCATACTATATTATACCTTTCGCGAAACTTTGCATCAAAATTAATTATTGCGCTGCAAACTCGCTGGGCGTACCTTGCCCGAGCAATTACTGCGCAACGGTTGAAAATACTCTCGAGATTTACTGAATTTAACAATCATTATGCGCAAACGTGTGTAGAGTTTAACGACTGAGTCGTGAAAGATGGTGAAAGCACCTAGCTGGATAATTTCTGTCTGTAAAATGGAGCGTCAAGGATTGGCATCGGTGCCATCTGTTCGATCACTTTTAACTGTGTTACACTATTGCACTGAAAAGATTTATTAACTTGACTAAACCTTTCAACTAAATATTATTTTGTTAATTGAACATGTAAAAGTATTTAAATTAAATATAACATTAAATCTAACAAAACGTATATTTGATTTAAATACTAATATATGTTTAATTACACAAAATAGTAATTTAGTTGAAAGGTTTAGTCGAGTTGACAAATTTGTTTTCAGTGTACACATAGAGCTTAAAGTATACGCTTCTCTAAGAAGTTTTAATTTCTGATAATCTCGGAGATTCGCGATGTCTGTGTCGATTCGTTGATCAATGCATTGAATTGAACGCGAACGTTTGAATATAAAATAATGTCGTAAATCACAGTTGCAATTAATCTCTCAGTATCAAACGCCGCATATAACGATATTAAATTTGCAAGTGTTTTCTCTGTTATAAAAAAAAAACATCTAGCCCTGATTCGCGAATCAGAGCCATTCAATTAACATACATCATTTGCACATACAAAGAAGGGATTACATTATTTTATTTTTTCCTCCGCCGTAATTTCAATTGGAAAAACGCGTTAAATTTATTCTACCCGCATTAATCCGGTTTGCTCCAACAAAGAGCAAAATCGACAGATGTCAATCTTCTTTCAATACTTATACGAATCGAAAAGAAATTATATAAAAAAAAAAAAAAAAAATGAGGAAAGAAATCACTCAAATTGTTTATAAAATGATATCTTCTTGCGAGACGCGATAAAATTTTCGATCGACAAGTGGGACTGACAAATTACGCGACACCGAGTTTTCCTCTATATATATTTACTCCCGTTGAATCCCTTTGAACGAATGTACGCACACGTGTTGTGACTCAGGAATGATAACCGATGATTTATCCGTGACAGGCTGCAGGTACCGCGGATGGATTATCGTTCTGATTGCAAAGTATGAAATAATTAGGGAGCGGGACCGTCGGCCATCCATCATCGGGCAACGATGGCCGCTTGTCAGGCGCCGTTCATTTATCATACTCGCTCAGCCATCGCCCTCTTCCTATTCCCATCGCATCGTCGATGTTCCATTGTTCGTATATCGGACGTAACCGTCCGTTACTGCTAATTACCTCCTGCCCCTGCGAAAGATTACGCGGTCAAGGTATCGGACGTATTAACGGCGCGAGTTACGCGTGCATCCCGACGTGTTTCGTCGTTGACCGAACACAACGACTCCATTAGATACCTACGTGCTCATTCGGCCAAAGACTCCGGATAGCTAAATCGCCGTTTCGTGTACAGTCGATTTATCACGCGTTTGTCATCGCTCGCCACGTTGTTTTCTTATATACGATTAATCAGCACGATAATGTGTATTCGAGCAAAATATAGTATATAGCTGCACGCAGAGAATTTTCTCTTAGGATTTACCCCGAAAATTATAAATAAAAAACATTAATATGTACATAATAAAATTAAAATAAAATCAAACATATTTTATATTTATATTAATAGTTTTTATTGTAATAAATATTTAATTTCAGAAAAACTCTTATAAAATTCCTCCAATATCATGATTTTTAGGGCAAATTTCTAAAATTCTCTCGGTGTATATAATATCGATACAAAAATGGAACGGTTTTGTCGCGTCGTTGTATTATTAGAAAAAGAAACGAAATATCGAAAGTGAAATATTGGTTTTTTTTAAAGAAGATCTAATTAGCCTGACGATATATCATCATATATACTGTCGGACGCGTTCAAAAGTCGCAAAGGAAGCGCATCCCTATAAAGTATATTTATTACCTGACATAAACCTTTTCAATTTTTGCCATTTTTATTTCGGATGACAGCTTGTCTAAACACTCTTAAGTACCCGACTTTTCTTCATCGACCCCTAACTGCTTCGCTATTCATCGTTTTCTTTGTGTACGGTCGATTCACACATTTGGTTTTGCGTACAATGAGAACAGCAACCAGAAATTGCATCACAACGGCTCGACACTCGAGGATATATACCGTCGTATCGAGAATCGTAAAAGTCGAAAGAATTCGTTTCTACCTGCTCCTTGATTCCGATGTCTACCCACCGAGGTCTCGTGCTGCGAAAAAAAACGTGTTGAAGGTTGTGCTGTAATCTTTTCAGATTATCATTCTTCGTTTGTAACAGAGTTTCGTAAAACGTTTACAAAGTATACGCTTGTGCGATTCAAAGTATATATCTTACTTACTTCGCTATTTAAGACGTATCCTTATACTCTTGCTTATTTTTAAGAACAAAACACGAGAAAAAAAACATCGTAATAATAAAGAAAATATAATGTAAATTATTTTGTGCTGCAAAGTTTTATGCTCAATTTTGATATATTAATATTACATCAAAATTGCGACTGTATAAAGTCAGCGAATTAATGGAAGTTTACAAAGTCGCGTGCACACGTCAGATATTTTGCGCTTATATTCTCGAAGAGATACGTCTTGCCGCAATAATAAGTCGAAACTCGAGCGAGAACCCTCTTCCTCGTAAGAGATGAAAATTTTTCTTCCTTACACGCGTGATTCTTCGCGGTCAAGCTCAATACGGTGGTGTCTTTCTGCTCTCGATTTATAGTTTTATACCTGCGACGGGGAAGAAGAAGAGATACCTAATAGACAAGATTTACTGCGGCACGCCCGTCTCAATTGCGGAACAAATTTATCTTCTCTGCGGTCAGCAGCCTCCCCATCGCTTCCTAGCCTCAATCTTGGTTCCGCTGTTCCTGAAATATTGGCTCACCCCCGGACTCGAAAGTTACTTGACAAACGAATCGATGTACGGTCGAAGAGGGAGAGAGAAGAAGAAGAGGGACGGTCCCTACGGGGTTAGCAGGCCTGTAAAACTTTCCTGCGTCCCGGCGAACAACACAAAACACACATACGCTCTTTCTTTCGATCTTCGCACGTCAGTCTCTTTAATCGCTCCCGCGTCCGGAGTCATTGGAAATCCTTGGGCGTGTAATCGTGTTTTTATTCAATTTGACACAGCCGATGTTGGACTCTCTCTCTCTCTCAGGCGCGTTTTACATTTTACACGAACGCATTTTGTAATTGATCGCGTGTGATCGCACGCTATAGCTCGCGAACGTAATTAAGAACGCAAATTAACGAGAGATATTAATCGGCATTAAATTACGCGAGTGTGATTTACGATCGATAAAATTGTAATTCGTTGCGTATACGCGCACAATGTTGTTCCCGATACATATTATTAATGTTTTGAGAACACTGTTGGCCGTGAACAAACATGAAAGATGTCCTGTCCTTCGTTCTTCTTTCTCTTTCATTTTCTTCTCGCTTGTTCCCCTTATTCTTCTTATGAGGCGAAACGACGCTTGGCGGTTCAATGCCTGTAAATTGTGTTCCGGACGTGCAATTAGCGCGACAACATCCCGGCCTTCGCTAGCGAAAGCACACCGGGATGAGTGCTGCCAAGAGCTTGAAAAACGCAACGAAAAAGCGGTCTTCTGTATTTCAACGCGCGAATAGAACGCGTTTCCGTCACGTCGAATCCAATCGGCGAGTCTGGTTTTGCGTGATCGACGTCATATCCTCGGTAAAATTCAGTCGCCTCTCCGATGACACAAACACTCGCGATAAATAATATTCACGAAAGAGTTAAGCGCCGCTTTCTTTATTCGCTCGTTCGTTTTTACGATTCTGAAGGGATATTACACGTGTTCCGAAAGATCTAAAATAATTCTGCCAAGCTATCACTCCACTTTGCAAATATCGTCGATTATTTTTGTTCAAGATATATGTAGGATACGATCGTGTTAGGCGTCGCTCGAAACTCGATATCAGATCGATTTACAACAATATCTTTATTCTTGGACGAGAAACGAGTTCGACACAACTGCCAATGATTGGACTCGCGCGTCAGCTGTTTAAAGAATTGCATTACTCTCGGCCTTGGGTTCTCGATCTTCTTCTTGATTCGGATCCGCGAGATAAACGGCATATCTGTCTTATCGCGTATACGTGATTGGAAACTCTAAAGACGCGTGAATAATTACGTAGATGTATACTTTAACGTTTACCTCAAGCGTGAGGAGGGAAGACTCTGAGCGAGTCGTCGTAGTTTATACGACCGAGAAACGTCAAGAATTTTCGATCGTTATCTCTTCCGTAAGCATATTTTATGCATCATGATATATTACTTTAAATAGGAGATCGTGTTAAAAGTAAAATAAGTCTACGAAGACAGTTTTCTCGTTGAGATGTAAGAGTCGTACGCCACGAGATACATAAAAAAAAAAATAACTCGAGATATTGGCTGGATGTGTAATTCAGAACGGAAAGATACATGTTAATCTCGCGCATTAATAATAATTGTATGATACGTAAGTATATATACTCGAGAATGTAATATATCGATAACAGCGCTACTCGAGTCGGCGAAATCCTTAATCGGTCTCAATTTTAAAATGCAAGGTTTGTTAAATTACAGCCCCTCTGTATATTGACATGTTCGTTTCGCTGATATGGGACACGCGTGAGGTGCATAAATAATCGTCCTTGACTTCGTTTTTCGATATCGAACTCGCAAAATAAGCGGCACATTCGTCTTATAATACCTACGTGACCGGTGATCCCAAGCTCTTTGAATAATTACGAACTCTCCAGTGAAATATCAGTGTATAATGTATGAATATTATATGCTAAGATTTTTTCCCTATGTATTTCTTTTTTCACTCGTGTGGCAAATTCATGATGACGTGAAATTAATATCTGAGAGTTCTTGAATTGATTTAAAGAGACAACAGTTGATTCGCGCGATATATTTTAAGAAAATCAAGATTTAATCGAGGTAGAAAACAGTTACATATGCGTAAAAATATTTTACTTATTTACATAGAGACATGATAGCATCATGTATCATATTTTATAGTAGGTAGACATCGTATAAACACGTTGCGTAAAGTAGTACGCATGAATATTACCGCAGAGTGGTTGCATTTGAAAATATGTTAATAGCTACGGTTGCAATTTACAAGTGTAACGTATTGAATGCAATTTATGAGCTTATAAAAAAAAAGCAAATTTAGCATTTTGCTATCTAACATAACGAGAATTACGTTTTAGCCCCCTCGCTGAAACACATGATTTTACATAGCGTGACGTGTTACAAAAAGAGGTATTTGTCAGGAAAAAAAGGGAGAGATATTTGACAGCAAAAAATGGAGAAAGGGTTTTGGAGGAAATCTCCCTTATCTTGTAAAAGGATGCCGCGCTAGTCGTAAAACGTTATAAAGGGAAGGCCGCTTTTAAAAGCATTGTAAAATTAACAACGGACTCCGCTTTCGACACTTACGTGCGTTCCTTTTGATTGCTTCAAATTTATTTTTTATATGCAATATAGCATACACAATATATATAGCATATCATATATTTTCGACATTTTTTCACGAAGGTCTTAAATATAACATTTGTGAAATATAATGATGTATGGAGAGACCCCGAAACGATAAAAATAAGCTAAATAGCTCAAGCTATTTTCGGCACGTTTCATCAGTTTTATTAGACATTTTAATTTCTATTATTTAACGGTTATTAAAAATGATGAAATATTGCTCTATTCGACCTTCGAATCGTGTTTTCTTCTAATATTGTAGAAAAATTCTTTATGTAAAGAATATAGGCATTTATATATGATTAACACGCGCCATATAAACTTTTGTCGAGAACGCGCTGCTGTAAGTGCGCTGCAGGTATAGAGCAAGTTATATTATATAGATACATATCAAGTGGTATCTCTTAAGCTGACAAGCTATATGCAGTATAAACGTATATGCGAGGCCTGGTCGTGACGTGCGAAAGCGGCAGTTTGTCGGACCGGTAACGTCTATCCGTCGGATTCTAAATCCGAGCGCGCAGTTCTTCCACTACGGGCGTAGATACATCAAGACGGGTTCACCTACATTCCGTAAGTCAAAGTAGATAATTCGCGATAAGACGACTCTCGGGAACGGCCGCGTTTTGTATTTGTATGCACTCGCGTCGCTCTCTGTGTAGAAGCATATGGGAGTATAAAGTAAGTGTAGAAGCAGAGAGAGAGATAGAGACAGAGAAGGAACGCAGGGGCTGCGTGCCTGCCGGTAATCACGCGCCGGGATAAAGTTATTCCGGGGCATAAATAACCGACATGTCTGGAATAAGGCATTAATTTGTGTTATTTATCGGCCATTACGCGGCAAAGAAACATTCGCATGGGAAATAATGTATCATTCTCAACACGCGTCCACGGCGAGCCCGGACGAGGAATCGAGGATGATTCGGAATACCAACGAACCGACGAACGACGGACGTATGTATGTACAACGGCGAAGAAAGCGTCGCGAAAGCACGGTTACATAATTTGTTGTAGACATGATGAGTAATTTCCAGAAGAGAGAAACGTCGTAGAGTTCCGAGATACGACGAGTCCCGATATTTCGATTTTAATTTTTTATCTCTACGTATATTCTTCCGCGAAATTCGTAATTCATATTCCGATCGTCTGTTGTGATAACCATGTAGAGGATTGCCAGGAAATGATAAATATTTTTTGGTACTTTCTTTCTTTTTTTTAACGAGGGAGATAATCTCTTTCTTAATTATTTTGCGATATCGAAACAGTTTCATAAAGATGGGCGCGATATTATAATATACGAGCTTCGATAAAACGGAATGAAATAATGATTGAATCAGTCCGCAAGCTGGCAGCAAATAATCGAACGTCTCGAATAACAGATTTAGGAATTTTAAACAGCCATTTAAATGGCAAGCGTAAGAAAGTATATTCGTACGTGCGTATACATATATATATATTTGCGGGTAATTACTTTGGCGGCTGTTTCTTTGAAACAGGAATGCCGTACCGTTACGTCCACTCCAATAACTCGATCAATTGCAATCACGAGCGTGTATTTAATTAAGAAACAAGATTACCACGTTGTGTGAAATATTATTGAGCTCGTTATTGCTTATTGGCTGTAACGATAAAAAACGTGTCTATTTCTCGAATAACGTTGTTGCACGATACGAAATGTCTAAATGTGTAGAAATTTCACAAATTATAACGGGCAATGTAGTAATAAATTTTCTTCCGCTCGCTGATCTGAAAACAGTTTACAATAATGACATATTTATGGAGAATTAAAGTTTCAAATTACTTTTATAGCATATTACATCATCAGTTTACGTTATAATCATCAACTGACAATTCTTTTAAGTATATGGACGCGTATGTGCTCTAAACGAGATGTTATATGTCTTCCGATATGAATATTCATTTCCCCCAGATATAAATATTCAACGCGAGTTATAATCGATCTGAAAGCTAGCGCAACTTGCCAACGCGGTATCGTGTATATATACCCTTCAAAATAGCATCTCGTGTTAATTGGCTGTTAAGTTAACATCCGCCCGAGGATGATGGTACATCTTTTTTGAAATGTAATTTGAAATTAAAGCGATTTGAGGTTGAACAGATTGCAGGTTGATGAGAGATAACTTTAGATGGCGGTAAATACATGATCAGGTCCGCTGCCGATAAAAGCATTATCTTCCGTTATCTCGTTGCACGTCTAACTAATCTTCAAGGTGCATAAAATTAACGTTTTATATGAAAACTGAACGAATATGAAAGTGGAAAGCAACGAAAACAATTTTAAGACTGAAAGTGACTGCGTCCCAAATGAAATGCATAATTCGACAAGAAGTTTAAGATAAAGAATTTTAAAAAATGTCAATAACGAGAAGGAGAAAGTTTTCGTACACTTTTTCGTATTTATTATATACGCTAATCATTTAATAGCGAAATTATCACTTTGACATTTTCATTCGCTATCGACATTTTAAACGATGGAGAAGTTATTTTAGAATAAAACGTGGCTCCCTGAAGGAATATTAAGGCATTATTCATGGATTTATTATGCTTAATTATCTATGAAAATTGAACAAAATACACATCAGTCGTAATATATAGGTCGAGACGATAAATTTAACAAAGCAAGATTGACGTCAATTGTTACTAAGCACGAGTAGAGGTAAAACATGCGCGCATTCGTTGCATCTCCGCATATCCGTCCCTGCTTCGAAGAATCTCGCGCATGGAAGGGGCCATCCCTGGTGAATTATGGACTCGACAGGGCAGCGTGGCCGCCACAACATTAATTGGGTCTATCGCCCAAACGAACACATGTCGGATTACTCGTCCCATTCTGGCGGTATATATACATACGTCAGGCGGCAGCACCGTTGTGCTAAGAAACAGAAGAAGAAGAAGAAGAAGAAGTGGAAGAACAAGGAAGAGAAAGAGAGGAAAAGAGAAGAAGAAGAAGAAGAAGCGGGAAGTGCGTTAGAGGAGGATCGATTCGAGAAGAAGCGAGACGTAATGAGAAAAGGAAGGAACGGAGATCGAGACAAGTCTGTTCTTTCATTAATCAGCGATTAAGCCTCTGGCCTCGGCCTTTATGAATTATTATGATACCACATCTCACGACATCGCCATCAGTCACGACCTGTCGTGTATCTCGGTAACTATCTCCGGGGCCGCCTGGCAGACGTGTTTACATTTATCACCGTCATCTTTTCAGCATGCTTGATTTATCTTCCGCGCATTATCATCTGGCACTTTGACATTTTGTTTGAATGGATAAGAGTGGCTAATGTCGCTCTCTCGAGTCTCGGGGGATCGGCGGTGGCGAATACAAACGCAGATTAAGAATTATAGATTGCGGGATACGTAAAATATCGCATTTCGTCGCGATACGGATTGGGATATCGTGCATCATTTCCGCGTCCGTCGATAAATAATGTGTCTCGCAGAGATAGTACGCTCTTTATCTGGCGTCTCGTTCACGTATCCTGTATTAACATGTCGAATATTTACGGGACTGTTTTTAAAAAAAAGCATCGGAATATATGTAAAGCGTTTCTTGTGCTTGCAAATCCATTTTTGCATATCTTTTAATAGCCATTCGCACTAATATACAATAATATTTTAAACATATTTTTTCATACATTATCGAAAGCTTTCGTTTTTCCGAGATAACAAGTCGAGTTTTATGTAATATGCATTCGTAGATAATATAAGCGCGCATGAATAATGTTATAAATATTATTATAAATATTATTATATATCGGGAGTAGGAGAGAGAAAAAGAGAGAGAAAGAGAGAACACGCTTACATAAATTTAATAGTAAAATTTTCGATGGAACGAATGTGGACTGATTAGTCATCCATACCCAGAAACGACATGCTCCTCATCCATCATTATCCACCCAACAGTCACTCCATTAATCAAGTGTGGTGACATCTTGACGCGTTCGGTTATTGATGCTTTTTCTTACCGTAGTTAATACCGGTTTTGAATTGATAACGTCACTCGGACTAACGCGATGCGCCGATATTGATCGCCCATCCTGATATTTATAATTACCCGGTACGTTACAGGATCTCGAGAAAAATATCGCTTGTATAAAAAAAAAGCGAGGAAAAGAAGCAATCGCGCTGAGTTAACAGCTAATTGAGTGAGGTCGCGAAGCATTTAAAAGACTGCAAGTGATTAACGACTTATAATGACGTTCAAGATTTTTTATAATTAGCATATTAGAGAGTTCATCAATTTTTTTCCTCCTTGACCTTAATTACTTCTCTCTCGAACGACATATACCGCGTATGAATAAATCTCTTACAGATTTTTTAAAGCAATATTACGCGATAAGAATATATAATTAATGAGTTTATCTAACTCGCGCGTTAATTAGATAAGAAATAACGATTGATATAACGATAAACATTAAAATCCAACAATTGTAATAATTTTGAATCAGCCGCTTGAATTAAGTTATTTGATATAGTACTTAATCCTTAGTCGATATCTTCATTCGTTCACTCCGTAATATATATATAATATACCTACGTATCGCGGCTTTGATTCACGCTCTCGAAGAGAACGTTGTATCATTCCCCGACTTATAATCGAATTAAATACTCCAGTTATCGATATCTACGGTATATATCCAACAATAGTCCAGTCACTTAGGAAAGCACGCCGCACGATAGGCTATGATACTTTCACGCGCGCGCTATCCGGCCTTAATTGAATTTATGTACCATTTTATTTCACGTTTCAGATTTTCGTGCCAATCCCCGATAAATCTGTCGGCATTAATAATCATAAGTGTAAGTTACGACCGGACCAATGGTCCAATAAAAGCTACGGCTGAAGCTAATGCTGAAAGAGAGGTAAAGAGAAGTGGCGCGGGGAGAAATTGTGAATAAGGATAAAAGGGGATAGGGAAAGGAGGGAAGGATCGAGTGAGAGCGCGAGGATTAATGCTAATCAAGAATAAATTATAATCGTACTAACGTTTTCATACCGAACGGCGCGGCGGATGCTCGAACGCCAAAGGGAAAGAGGAAGCTGTAATTTATTGGACGGCCGAAAAGACATTGCGCGTAAGCGCATAACTTGTGTTTATCAGAATCCGGCCATTTACTCTTGAAACATATTACCGGTTTAACTGCCAACCGGATAGCTATTTTATTTTAGGAATGTTTATCGCGCGTCGGTATATATTTGAAATATATATATATATATATATACGCACGCGTGTATTACGACGGAAAGAGCGGCGATGCACACCCAAGTTGCCCTAGCATTTAACATTTACTGACACGACAACGTGGTAGATCGCATAATTAAATATCATCGTGAAAAAATTGTGTTTACGTATAATTGGTATTATTTTTATTTTTCGAGGTGAATTATAACATTATATTATTGATGTAATTAATCGTTAATACGATCTTTGAATTTTACCATAGGTATTCAGTTTGTTGCAAGCAACAGAAAATTTGACAAACATTATATTAAAGATCTTTTTACTACATTTGAAGAAGTAGACTGTAATCTGAGATGGCACGATTGCTCAAAGGCCGTGATAACTTTGCCGTTGCTGTTATTAGGTCTTCGCAGGAGATGTACTCTCGTGGGATGTTTCTCGGCGATATATCCACAAAATTGAATAAACTAAGCAATTCAATATCCATCATCTTGCTTCAAAGTCATCCGTGATCCCGGGATCAATGCCTTTTGATAAATGGAAATGAGTTCAAAGGACAAAGAATGTCAGATACAATAAGAATGTATCAGAAATTAGAACGACTTCGCGAAGATAGAGAGCGAACATTAAAAACTCTTAACTCCGCCTCATTTATCTTGAATAATAGATCTCCAATATAATCAATCCAGATAAATGACTGTAATATATCAAAACGGATTAATAAAAATTCACAAGGTAAAAAACAGCCAGTAGTGTGTATAATAAATTTTCGGGTTAATGAAAAAATATTATTCTTTATGCAAATCGGTATTTAAACTCGATTGTTAAAAATGCGCAACGCGTAAAATAAAAATTAACTTATCATGCTGTATATCAATCTCTCTCGCCCAGTCAAGTCTATAATTAATTTCGCAAGAAGCAATGACAAATGTATTGAATTGATTATCTCATCGTGAGTTATTTACGTAGCATATGCATCACGTTTTTTTTTTTTAAATTCCATCAAGTTGCAAGAATTTATTCTTGCGCAACTGTTGATCGCTAATAAGACGATCGATGAGAATTGTGATTTCTGAGTATTGCGATAACGTCAGAATGACGAAGGAGAGAATGATCAAAGTCATCATTAAAATAATATTATTAATAGAAAAATAGAAATTATGCCGGTTTCAAGATAAATAATCACGCGCGTGTCTGTAAAAAAGAATAGATTTTCCTCTAATACCTTGTATACACGACTATCGACTTTCATTTCACTCTTAATGTAACAGGCAGATATGCCTTTCACGGCGATAAATTGCTATCGCGGCAGGTGTTTGCATGATTATAGGATAGCACGTGAACGCGAACTGAATATCGAACGTCGATTAAGATGTATAAATATAAAGTATATACGGCGTATAATTTTGTATTGTATATTCGATTATGTATTTATTCGACATCGAGCCAGCTGTTTTGCGAGATATTTGGTGAAACGATCAAAAAAAAAATATGCGGGATCGAATTTTTTTATGGAACACTTATCATTGCGGTATCATGTATGAGAAACTTATGCCGAGAAGAAGAGCGAGCGAGATGGATGACAAAGGAGCGAGGGAGGGTCGCTTATTTACTCAGGCCGCGAGTTGATGTATGGCCCGCTGCTGGATGTTGTCGGTACCTTTCATTCGGCCGCCTCTCGCAGAGACAAGAGATAACCTCGCCTCTGATCAACGACCACTCCGATGCTCTCTAAAGGCCCCATGCTACATGATACAAGCGCAGGGTCGGCATGAATCTTGGGCCATTCATGGCAGCGTGACGTCGCGCCTCGTCGCTGTATCTACCTACCAGGCGCAGACGGCTCACCAAGTGTTGTTCGAAACGCCTTCATATCGCTCAAATAAAGAGAGTATCTCTCAAGTCGTATATATACGTTATCCACATAATTCATATACATAATTCGTATTCCTGAAATTCTTGAATGTACGATACGAGAGAATATATACGGAATTGATATCTGCGAATTTAGAATGCTTAGAAATGTTTAGAAAGCTTAGAAATGTTTAGAATGTTTAAAAATTCTAAGCTATGTGGCTATATACTGATAGAAAAATCAATAATAGATATAATATATACTATTGAGGAGGACTAAAGCTATCTTACATTCTGTTATAGGTACGAAGAACAATACACTGTCAAAAATATGTAAAATTACACCAAAAAATTTGATGTAACTTTACATATATTTTTTTTACAGTGTACTCTGCATTTAATTAATCTGAATTTATTTTTTTCTATTATGTCAAAAAATGACAAATTGACCAGAGTTTAAATTGCATCCGCCCTTGGCAATGCTTACAATAATATATGTAAATGAAGCAACGCTTATGGGACAACAAAAATTTATTGTCAGACTTGCATGTACATGCTTGTTAACATGTCTGCCTCCCAGAAAATTACGCACCTAACACAACGTAATTCTCACGCGAGACGAAATTATGGCGCAATTTTCGCAGAATTTCTCCGCGATCGGATGGCGATTAAAATCGGACGTACACGTGTGTTCGATCGCTTTCGTTCCCTCGAATTAATGTTTTCTCGAGGTCGTGTCATAACGCAGTTTAGATATATAGAATAGATTTAATAGCGCGCGACATTTATTTATGATCGTAAATACGAGTTGACGTTTTATATATCGTTCTGCTCGAATCTGGAAAATTTACGACACTTCCGGCGAAAGAACTTTTGCTCTTTACATTTCTCCGCTATTAAATTCATGTCACTGTGTTTGCTACGTTCTCTCATTTCTAAAAAAAAAAGTTCCGTTTTCTCGCGATAATATACTCACTAATTTTGATTAAATCCCGAAGCTTTAAGCCAGTTCCAAAGTATCCGATATTTCGCGATAACACGAAAGAGAGATCCAATAATGTTTTAGCTCATTGTTAGTTCCTTCCTAAAGCAAGCTCTTTTCAACGTATATCGGCTATTTCGCACATGGTATATCCATTAAATCCCAGATGCAAGAACGCGGGCCCGCATTGTGTGGTCTAAAACGCAAACCCTCGAAGATCCAATGAACGATACAGGATGTCTTTACTGTAACGATGGTGTGGTTACGGTCCGCTGTACAAATAATGCGGGCAATGCAAACAGTAGGAATCACGCGGAACGCTGTGGCGCAAATTCAATCTCCGTACAAGGATTTGGAATTCTTGCGGGCTGGTTAGCCGCCAACAATGGAAATCAACTACTAGGCCCGCGGTCTCGTCTATAAATACGCCGGCGTTAAATTATGCTCTCTTTTGCGTTTACGTTGTATTGTATCGAACGTAAGGTGCTTTTTAAAATTTTTATACAATTTATATTTAATTTAATTTATATTAAAGCATAAATCATCATCAAAAAACTTGCGTTTTAAAAATGTGTGTAATAAATTCTATATTACATTATTTATAACAAATTGAGCTATAATAGACATTATGCACTCTCCAGAATATATATTTTTTTTTGTATTACACTCGCACTACTTAAATTCAATCGCTATTTATTAATATCATTAATAATGAATTTACAGATACATATTTCAGATTGTATTATCAGATTTAACGTTGAAAGGTATCAAATTTTATCGCTCGCGTGATTGATGAATTAGTTTGTCACTTTTTTTTTTTTTTTTGAATTTTATCGCTATAAATTTTTGGGGCATCAGGCGTAAAGATCGGTCGATTCGCGCATAATCCCACTTCGGGATACCTTCTTCGCCACCGATATTATGGATATCGCTGTATAAATAATGCGAGCGATGCGAGCGGCGCGGTATAGTTTGCTGCGGGACACGAACGAATCGTATCTCTCCGTACGAAGCTTTGGAATTCTCGCGGGCCGGTTACCGATACAGCCGCCAACAATGGAAATGGACTCCGCGGGCATTGGGTGGCCCCTACAAGTGGCCCCGCATTCCAACATCGAATCCGCCGGTGGTGCTCGAAATGTGAGCGCAGCACACATGCATTGCGGAACGGAGACCACGGATGTAGTTTCGCGCCCCGCTACTCGGACGCATGCATACCGCATCGCTAACAGATCGGCCAATTTTCGACTTGAATATGTTAAGACCTCCCACAATGTAACAGCCACTTCGGTCGCTCCGCATCTATACGGGATACAACGCCCTAGAGGGTCCTTCGGTGCGCGACGTCCGCTGAAAGTTGCATTTTTTCTTATTCGATGGCAGAAGTAACAAATTGCACAGATAGCAACGACGTAACCGATTCAAAATTGACTGCATTTAATATACATTAATTTTTTTTTTTATGAATAAATCACAATAAAAATAGTGTTAGGCGCGTTTTTTATATCAATGAAACTTGATAAAATTTACTTTTTCTTTTATATTTCCAAGTATTTATATCATTTATAATTAATAACACAATTTAAAATACATAATTCTAGGCAGACAATTTGGTAAATTAATTGGAAATTTTTTATCACATATAATATTAATAAGGATTGAAATTATTTGTTTACTTGGATTCGATAGCTATCACTGTAAAGCGGAAATGTCAATCGGTAATTGTCAGTGTCCCAGGATTAAACGCGTGTAATGTCCATATCTGCAAATTGCTCGAGTGCTACGCGAGGAACGTATATCTAGTTTCGGAAAGTCTCGCGACGCAAAACCGTAGGACCAGAATCTGACGAGCTATAATCCGCCAGACTCGCGCATATACGATCGAACGAGCGGCATTCCTCGAAGAACGAAGAAAGCGATCGGCTGGATCGGGCACGGTAGGAATGAATTTCCAGCAAGCGGGGTGGTGACGTGCTTCTCTCTCTCTCTCTGTCTCTCTTTCTCTATCTTTGTCTCTCTCTCTCTCTCTCAATAGCGGCGGCGGCGAAATGTTACCGATGCGCACACAGAGACACGGGGGTTGAAAGCGGTTCCGATGAACAGAGCCGCATTGTTTGTCGCGGGAGGCATTCCCCGCTGTCGGCTGTCACCGGAAACATTCATTACGGCGCGTCGCCCGTTAGGAATCACTAATGTATTCGACGGCGACGATCGTGCGGATCGGTTTTCGGCGCGGCGGCACTTCGCGGAATCGGAAATTCGTATAGACAGAAAAAAGTCACGGCGACGACGAAGGCTACTCGTCTTGTTACACAATCGAGAGAGAGAGAGAGAGAGTCGAACAAGCGAGGATTTGATAGCGTTCTTCCTTTTAAATTGCTCGTTAGCGAAGAATCTGGGGAATCGGTGAATACAAAGAAAATTGTGATATAAATGATTTTGTCGCATATTAAACAGTAGCGAACGAATGTAATCAATCATGACCCACACTTTGGATAAATCTTTTCTATCTGTCCAAATTTTCTTATCACGGAGTTTTATAAAAATAAAATTACGGCTTAAGTAAGCGTAACGGTTTGAATGCTTAATTATGTTGTCAAGCTTTTTATTTGCTCGCACCTGGTCCCTCCGAGCGTGTTAGGGTGATAGGCGTCGACACGGCGTACAGTAGGAGGAGAGTATTCAGATAATTTGACAGGGAGCACCTTGGCCTCTTAATAACTCTGTCTAGAGGGAATTGTGATGTAATCTAACGACTCTATTGCCGGTATACGAAAGTGATTTGCCGAATAGAACATAATTTCTATCTCTCGTAATATTTGCGAAATAAATCGTCGATCGGACGATAAATGTTATTACATAAAAATGATGCGCATTGACGCGCTTTATCAAATTATTTCTCGATAAAAAAAAATATCTCTTCTTGCGAAAACATTAGCCTCAACTGCTGCGTTCTTGAAGAGGCGTGTAACTCGCGCGGAAACGTTTTTACGCAGAGGTAAGAAAATGGAACGAACGGACAACTACCGAGTTCATAAATTCTTGGAATTGCGAGAGCGAGTTAAGTCAAATCAGCGTGTGAACATCCCTCATAACCGTCACTTTCTGCGCTCGTCGGTCGATCATCAACGTGTCTACTGCTCCTCGTCAAGTATATACCTCTGGCCGCAGTTTCGCGATATCTCTTCGTTCGAGTTTGCTAGTAGAGTTTGAGTTCGATAGAGAACGAGGGTTGCGCGAGAGCATATCTTCTTTCTCGCTCTCCATCTCTCTGTCTCTTTCCTTCGTAGAGAATTGTGGCGTCGCTAGCAGCAGCCCAGTTGTTATCCGCCTGTAAGTATACAGAACCGTGCCACTGTATAGAGCGGGAGGGAGGGAGGAAAGTGCACACATCGGTACGAACTGTGTAATTTGAGGGTAATTCCGCGAGTCGTATAACCTGTAGGTAATGCCGGCAGGCAGGCAACCAGCCAGAGAGGAGAGTGCATCAGTGCGCTGCTCGTTTCGTTTAATTGGTCGTTCCCGGGTTTACGAGGTTTCAAGCGGGGCGCTACGAGATGGAGAAAAGAGAGAGAAACAGAGAGAGAGAGAGAAAGTTGTGGGCTGCGCGTTGCAAAGGATACCAACCACCGACGATCCAGGTCTACGCGAGAGACTCTATTTTATAAGAACGCCCGTGAAAGAATCCCCGATAATTATTCCGTTAATTTCATTTCGACGTTTAAGAGACTCGTTCTTCATAAAATATATATAATCATTGTATAAAAGATTCTTTTACATTATTGACATTTTATATAGGTATGAATGGCTAAATTTTCTTCCATATTCGTCGTTCTTAATGGAAAATATAAGATCTCGAATCTGTTGGATAAATTTATTATATTTTATTCGAGAAGCGCTCTTCGCAATCACTATTCGTTCATTCTCGACGAGCTCGCGGCAGCCGTCCAAATTTTGTTTATGCCAGCGCCGCTCGCGTCTCAAAATCAATTTCAATGCCGTCGCCGAGCGAATCGCATAGACGGACCGGTAGGTATAACGTACGCATGTAGGAAATGCGAGCAGAGGGTTTAATATCGCCGGCCGAGATAGAAGCAATAAATGCTTGTCGAGTAAATCAGGATGAAGCGCCATCGAGGAGCGCGTAATGGCCGCATTAAGTGAATAACTCACGGTTGCAGTGTCAGACTCTCGGGGCGCAGCGCGAGGTTGGACTGTTAGGAACTGTTAGGGGTGATAGCGGTGCCATCAAACAACTTTACGGCGTTAAGTGCTCGCCCGGCAACGGCCGCTGACGCATTACCAACCTAATTTCTGCCAAATACCGACGCGCAGGCGGTGCGCGGTGAAACGTGTGCATTAGCGCGCCGTTGACGGATGGAGGATCCGTTTGATCTTCCGGTCGAGTGTAGCACGGCTAATGGCAACCGATTATTTTCGGTCGGGCTATACGTCAGGGACGCATTTCATCGCGTTTCGCCTTTCGCGCGCTTCTTTTTCTCGGGATCTCTCCTCTCCGACTTTTCGCCCGTAACCGACATTAACAGCACATAACGCGAATCGCTACAATGTGGCGCAATGAAGACACGGTTTATTTATAGGCAACTGTGCGTATGTGTATAATTTATCTGGTCATTTTTCAGGTAACTTGACTGCAAGAATTACGTCTTAGACAAGCTATAACGTCTCTTTCGAGACGAAGCAATCGTTAGGGCATTAAAAGATTTGATTCACTTGGGAAAAAAAAAATAAAGAGAGAACACGTTCTCTTCTGATTCCGCGACGCAGCATTCTCCGCGCACAGATCTCCGATAATTTGCGTCGCGTCGCCACGATGATGGGCGAGGAATCCCTTCGTTCTAGATACTGGCACAATACGCATTTTCTCTCCGATTTAGTGACACGGAAAATGTGATAGTTCGACAGTCGCGTCGTCGTCGCGCGCGAGAGATCGCGGTATAGCTGGAAAACAAGCGTAAGAGCCGCGGGAGAATATATTTATAGCCGTCTCAAGCTATTAAGATAATTTATCGGGGCCATTACCGAACAAACGAGAGCATTAATCTATTCTAGCTTCATAAAGAGAACTTCGTCGACGATTTTGTAGCCTGCGCGCCAAACGAGCACTTCGGAGTAAATTGATGGATCCCCCTGACCTGGCGGCTGAGGACCCTCTGTAAATTGCTCGTAAATTTTTATTTATTCCGCCGCAAATAAAACCCCCGAGAAAAAGAGAGAGAGAGCGCGGTTGTTCGCGGTTGGTGTCTTTCCTTTTCTTCGTCGTCGCCGCGTTACGTCGTGCCAACGTCATTCGTCGACTCCTAATAGGTTTGGCGATTTTCGCGTAATCGTAATTTTGAATCGACACCGAATTACCAACGCGATCTAAAATATAAGATTGTGTACCGATCGTTGTAAATTCAATATTGTCTGTTCGAGATTTAACAAATGATTCTTTATCTTTTTTTTTTTAATCGGGCACACATGTGTGCACGGCATTTATTAATAATGTTTTTACTCGCGTTTCTTAGAGAGAGAGAAACCGATAAAAAATCTCTTTACAACAGAGAGAATCACTTATAGCTATAAAACATCAAACCTCGCGACATTTCAAGTTGCAAAACAAATAGAGATGTGCCGGGAGGAAATATCAAACGGTCTCTTTGACATTTGCGGCCTTTATTCTCGCCGAGTTCAAACGCAAAATGTGCCGCACGATCGATAGCTCGTATCATCCCCCTCGCAATAAGCGCATACATGCAACACGTCCGAGGGAGCAGGAGAACGGCCGGAAAGGATCGCGTTGAATCCCGGTGGCGTGACGGGCCGCCTACTCGCGGCCAGGTCCGCATTGATCAAAGCGGCAATTACTGTCATCGTAATATTACTCGGGACGTTACTCACACGACCGGGGCCAGGACGTAGGGCACCGCATCACCTCCACCTTAAACGTTGCGCCGTCGTATAAGCCGCGGCGGTTGCGGCTCGCGTAATAATTTCCCGGAATTGCGTTTGATGTGGCGGGGCGTTATTAGTTTTCCATGGAAGCGTCGGTAATTTTTCATGTCGCTCGCCCTCTGACCCGAAGCCGGCCGTGATTTGTCGGCCCCGGCTTTACACTCGAGTGCTGACACGGCCGGCCGGATAGAAAGAAGTCGTTATCAAAGTGGATTAGATCGAGGAGAAGAAGCCGCCGACGCTATTTACGGCGGTTTTAATTATTCACGAGGATAATTACAGGCTATATGCTGTAATGCTTTTTAATTAGAAAAAATAGAACACGATACTATTATAAAAAGAAATTTTTATAATAGTATCGATCATTTATTCTAATTATTGAAATTGCTATACTTTTTTTTTTTTTTTTTTTTTTTCTTTTTTAATATAGCAATTTGTATATATTGATTTTCTCGTCGCTCTCGACGTCTCGGGTTCTTGTGATTCCGAGGAACAAGCGTGAAATCAGATAGGGCAAGACGGTAGCTGACGGCAAACATGAGAGCCGTTGACACGAAGCGATAAATTCGATGCAGTTTCGAGAGAAAGCAGAGAGAGGGCAAGCAAGCCGCGAGCGGTCGGTTAATAAATGTCAGAAAATGGAGAAAGGAGACCTCGGTCATGATGCGGTTTCGTGAAATTCTTAGTGGGTTAAGGCTGAAAGCGGTATCTAATAATGGCTCAGTCGCTCGTGGGTCAAATACGTAAAAACAGGGCGAAGATTTATGGCGCACCACGCTTCGCTCAGCATGATGCTGGGATGGTATACTGCGAGCTAGAGTCGTATAATAGGAACGCCAAGGACTTCGAAGCGCTAACGGAAGTGATGCTGCAAAACGAGCACCGGAGGGAACCCGGTGCATCTAAGGCGACCAACAGGTACGAATTGATTTTTGTCGATCTCCGCTCCGCATGTCATCTATCAACCGCGAAAGCACCATTTTAATCCTCTGGGAAAAAATGAATCAAGAAGCTTCGCTGTTTTTCTATTATTCGCATTCAAGTCTCTGTAATGCTCGAAGAATTTAAGGTTGAAACTATTTTTCTTAACGTTTTTTCATTTAAAGGGTGTGGTCAAATTTCTCTTCTTTTCATCATTTTTAAACGAGCTAATAGTCGAAGTAAAAGTTTTTGATTAGTAGATTAATCCTCAAAATGTTAAAATTACAACAAATCGAATAAAAAAAGAAATAAAAATTTCTACATTTAGTTTTATTAGTTCTAAAAAAAGTTCGAATGTTAATTGGTGAAAAGTTTCCTTAATGTCAATAGATCGATTCTTTTTTTTTCGTAAATTTTACATATTGATTTTGCAATCAAACGGTTTTCGCGATCTTCATCGGCGGAATCTTTCGTCGCGCTCGGGACGACGGAATACCTGAGATACGAAAGTGTGTGGGAGGTCTTTATTCGTCGTCGAAAGGGAATCACACGTAGAAAGGTCTAGAAGAAGGAGCAGATTCTCGTGCATCTTGCAACCGGGTACAGGGTGCTCTCCGACTATGAAGCTTCGAGGGAGACGGAGCGAGAAAGAGAGAGAGCTCCATCTATTTTCGCCTCCCTGTTCCAAGCAGAAGCGGAATGATTTATGCGGAGCGGGTGCCGCGGCTCCGCGCCGCGGGAGAATTCTCGCTTTCAGCTCCGCACCCAGCCGTGTCGCCAGGGTGGCGGAGTGTGCCGTTGCCTTCTCTTCTTCCTCCGGGGGCCTTTCTGCGGCGCGAGGGTCGCGATGCATCTTTCTCAGATGACATGCAACTACCGGCCATCGTTCTTTTTTTTTCTTTCTCCCCCGGTCCTTTGCCGAACGTTTCCGCGGGAGGCAGGCTAATCATAGAGCGACCACGAGCAGACTGAGTTATGCTTCGAATGAACGACATGCGGATTCGTGCAATTTGTCAGAAACTAATCCAACGAAAAATCGGTACGATCCTTTAAGTTGTCAAGTTTCGTAAAAGGAAATCGATGTATTTTATTTTGCAATCATATATTTTTTGCTTACGTCTAGTCGGCTGAAAAACATTGTATTACGAATGTAATTTTCTTAATTGATATAAAAACAGCTCGCTTATATTTTTCATATTCGCTTTAAGAGAATTTAATCATTAAACATGTTTGTAAGATCACATAGATCACGTTGATCGATAAATCATACTATGAAAGAGAATGCGACCGCAGTTGTCGATTCGATATGCAAAATGCTTTATTGTAATGATAGATCGATCGTTAGCGATCGTCGTGGTTAAATCAAGGCGAGATGTATTACGCCGCGACTACTACTGCTATGTTACGGATATCATTAAGGAGAAACGTTCCAAATTACCTTCGATGAGTAGATCGGGCAACAAAGGCGCGTGTTTTGCTTCTTCACTCGGGCTTCATTTATCTCCGCGAGCACAATACGATACCGGATTTGACACATCTATCAGCGCACAATGCTTCAGCCCGGTCCGCCCCATTCTTTATTTTCCTCCTTCGCCGCCGATCGCTCGACGAAACCAGCTTTTCTAACGCGTTTAGACTTCACCGGTATGAGAAATCTTCGGCAAGAAGAGAATCATGACTGATATGCCGAAGGCGCACAACGTCTCTAACACATAATAATTGCTCTTTTTATATTTCTCTCGCCCTTCTATATACCGGTGACCCGGGTATTATCGGACCTGACGTGATACGGACCTGGCGCGATAATTAAACACGTGAAAGGATGCAGCGTGAGCACGTGACGTGCTCACGTTGCGTGCGCGACGACGCGATGGTTGTACGAGGTACCGAGTAGTCATTATCGGGAGACTCGCTTTTGAGTGAGGTTCGTATGGAAAGAATCACTGACAGAAGCGATTACACACGACAGCAGTCGACTTTATCGGAAGAGTACACGCGAGATATCGTCGAGCCGGAGGAAGGGCCTGTAAATTAACGATTGTAGAGGCTGCCGCGGGTCAAAGCGAGCCGCTAAGCCGTTGAATCGTCATTATCGCTCTCGCGAGTGGTGACGCTGATAGATGCTGCCTCTAAATGATGATGGATGGCTCGTATAACTGTCGCAATATACGGCTACCCGATGAGCTTCGTGTATCTTGATTTACTGCCTGTACGCTCGCCATTTTGCAATTCCGCGTACGCATAAGTATGCTCGCTGTGCCATTATCGTTGGATCTCTCTTTTAATTCCTTACGAAAAGACAGAAATAAATGGGATTGCGACGTCAATGGTTTATCATGGAATTTCGCAGACACTCCTCGCGATCCGATTTAATCCGAGAGAATAGAAATATTAGGAAATGTTAGGCTTGATATGTTAGATAAATTTACACATGACGCAACCGGCTGACATCGGGGAAGTCATGTGGAGAACAGTATACTCTCCCGGTGTCAGTAGAACGGACAAGGGGCTGTGTTATGGACCCGGGCGGAGGTTTAGTGGGTAGGACTAGGTGAGGCTGTTGCCTTGATTGGGATCCCTATGGCAGTCGGGTCATTTCGATGGCTCGATTACGTAGGGAAACTAACCGAGGCGAGGTGCTTCAGTCACCGGGGTAATTATCCGGATAATAGGTGAGTCCCACATAACCCGGTAGGCCGACCTACCGTGGTATGTGTAAACGCATTCCTCCGCCCTGCGCCGTATCGCAAGAAAAAAAAAAAAAAAAAAAAAAAAGATTTACACACACATTGCCATACTGCTATATATATAGGTATGTATATATGCTGTTGCTCTAATAATAATACATATTAATAATGAGGTCAATTTTAAGCGAGATAAATGCCTGTCTATAAGTTTATTTCATAATTCTTTGACTGAAGGGAAAGATTTATTAACAATAATCACAAACTGATTTCAAAAATAAGTTTCGAAGAAATTATTGGAAATATAAAATTGAACGAGAAATAGTATCGAAGATAACACATTTTGATAGATAATAATTCTCTTCTTATTTCACGTCGAGATATATATTCCGACCTCTGAGATAACGCTGAACATTGTTCCATATAATTTCGGTAATATAATTTTATATAGAAACAACTCTTACGTTTTAACAACTAACTAATCTTATCAATCTATTCTCTCTGTCTTTCATCTAATTAAAAATCAAATATGAATGTTTTTTTTATTATATCTTGTATTTACTACTGATATTTGACTATATCTGATAACATGTCAAATCTGACATATAGATTATTTATATCTATAAAAAATCAATAAAAATGACAATAAAAACTAATCATATCATTGTATAATGAAATACTACAAACTTTGCTCTGTAATTCTTCTTATCTTTTAAATAGATAAGATTAATGGATAATTAAATATAAAAAAACAAACTTTTATATATTGTGTATATAAAAATGTTACACATTATCGTTGATAATCGAAGAAGCACTATCGCGATACAAGTACATAAATCAACTTAACAGCTTAATAAATAAATTTATAATTCATGATTGCGATTTAATAAATATACTTTATCATTGATATTGTTTTAGATTGATGTACACTGAAAAAAAATTATTAAATTCGAATAAATATTTCAACACTACCTAATAAATCATTTATGTGAAACTAATAATATCGATTTGATGTGAAAAATATTTATTTGATATTCGAAAATCCTTTTCAAAACAGATAAATATTTATTTGTTCCAAATAAATGATTTATTAAGCAGTATTGGGATAAATATTTATTAATTTAAATAATTTTTTTAGTGTATATATTTTTAATTTTCTATTGTATAAAACATTTATATTTTGGGAGAGCATTATCGAAGCATTTGGAACAAAGACGAGAATAGGTACGCAGAGTAGGTATAATCTGAGTAGTATAGGAAAATGAGAATTTTCTTCACTGCCGTAAAAGATCGATCTGATGCTCCGTGCAGATGCCTACGAAATCCCTTCGTGTTTCTGTACCCTTGCCAGCCTCTTTTCATTTACTGCGGCTCATTTTACCACGCAGAGCGGTCGCAGGACATCGTTCATCATTCTGATGCATAGGCTTCCATAATGCTCGACAACGACCGACGAGACGGCCATGACTGTGCCGCAGATATTTCCTCCTCGCACGGCTAAATTAACGCCTTGTCATTAGCAGGTCGTTTCAGACTACCGTACCGATCGTATAACCGGCTTCGAAAACTTTGTTTTTAGTCTTATCTCGACGCGCGTGTTGTCTTGCGTTTACTATCAAATAATTCAATCGGCTCACAGAGATCGACTTAAGAAAGGTCTCTGCTGAACAATATTTTTTTATTGACTACAATTATATATACGAATTACGAATAAAAGAAAAGAAATTCCAGTAAAATCGCGTGGTTAAAAATTATTTTATCGCGTTTCGTAAAAGTGATGGTGCTATTTTAAAATGAAGTCGCGAGTATTTTTCAATTGAATGTTTTAATCTTCATCTACGAAGTATTGCATTAGCGCGTCAATAGCTAATTCCCAGAATAGGAAGATAACCTGCGAGAGCGAGAGAGAGAGAGAGGAAGGTTTGGAGTGCAAATTAGTGTGGCGAACCGACTGCTGAATCAGTAAGGGAAACTGGCATTAGTCCTGACACTTTGTCGAGAGAGCAACGTGTTGCGAGTTATCTGCGCGAGTCACTCGCGTCTGGACCTGTTACTATCCGCCGCGGTGGCGTTTACTCTTTACCGATTTATCGGTAGTAATAATTTATCGCAGTGGCGGCGGCGGCGGATCAGACAATGTAATGGCCTGGTGATCGATCGAGCCACCGTGATATGTCACGACGAGATTAGCTGACACGTCAAAATGGACTCACGTTTATCTCCTCGGTCGGAGAGCACTGGAATTGCACAATGAGCATTTCCTCAAAACTCCGTATGGTTATTCTTATCTTTTGGTGATGGCGGTTTTTTTTATCGCTCCTTTCAGGAAAGCAGTACTTAAATATCTGACGCGAGAAACGATCGATCGTGCGATAAAATTTTGCGGATTTTTAAAAAAGTCATCAATCATACGTGTAGTTATATCGCGATCAAGTTTTTTTCTCATAAATATATTATGCGTGTATATATTTTTCCAATTTTTATACATTATTTTCGTTTCAATTTTTAATGTTTAATTATTATCATTTGATATCGATAAGTAATTACAAAGTAAACAAAATTGATATAAAACAAACACGCAGCTTCTGCGCTTAAATCAAATTTTACTTGAATTACTTTAAAATACATATAAATAATTAAAGATTGAGCAAATTTGAATATATTTCCTGATTCAATTATACAAAGAGCAAAATAAATATTACCTAATGATAATTGAAATGATTAATGCAAGAATATAGTATAAAAATAAAATGAATAATAAAATAGTAAAAGTATAAGTGTATTAATTATTGTATTATTGAATCTTGCGAGAGACTGTAACGTGCGTTTATTGCTCTTTTCTGTAATCGTCAAGCTAGTTCGATGTTACGAGCGTCGAGGCCTGTTGATCGATAGGTAACTGACGGACGGTTGAGAGGTTGTCGAAGCCTTGACCCTGGCTCTTGCCGTCGGCAGCTTTAATGCTCGTGGCTCGCAGAAGCCGATGCTCTTTCCGACATCCAGATCGGGGCTCAGCTGTCCGTTCAGATAGGAATCTGGCCGGAGCTTAATGACGGCTCGTGACGGACGGGTATCGAAGCCGCCAAGTCGGCAGCGGCCAAGTCGAGCGAAGAAGAAAGGGTTGAGCGGGAGGGGAAACGTGTCACATCTAACGGCGCCGCGAGATCTACGGCCTCGTTTTACCGAGCGCGTCGAATTCTTTTAGGTTTGGCGCGGTGGGGCTCTCTTTCCGTTTCAGCGCGCTGTAGACGCAGTTGAAACAAATAGCGGAAAATTTTATCTAGGGCGAGAAGCGTACGATATTAAAATAATGTTGGACAGCTCCGTTATTTTATCATTCTATTTCATTCGAAAGGTATCGACATTTATGCTAACGCGTAACACTTGACGCGAGACATACATTTATATATTTTAGATATTATCGTATATTTATTTTAAATAATTTATTGAAGATGTTTTTAAACGTTGATATTAACTTTAGTTGATATCGTATATATATATATATATAAAATCGTAAGAATATTTATTATTAACATTTATTTTAATTTTCGAATATTATCGGTATTATAAATTAATTAAAATCGAGAAATGTGTATTTAATCTGCAGTTCTCTTATAGAGTAAACAATGTGATAAATATGTAATTGCGATTTTCAAGATTTAAAGAAATCTCAGCGTATAGGGTACAATGAAATCATTAGACAACTGCGTCACGTAGGCACGTAGTGCCGCTTGTTTCTCTTCAACATTGGCAACAAAAGCTTAACATATCACGTACGAACGTTGCTTGCACTCTTCCGCCAGGTTTGGCTAGAGTGCAAGGAACGAAATAAGGAAAGAGTATAGGATGAAGGACGGGATGAAGAGTTTACTGTGTATATATATATATATATATATATAAAAATTAACGAAAGACGAGAAGCGGCAATAAGTAGCGGTCTTATAGTAGCAGATAGAAAATTCCAGTAGCACAGGACTCGAAGGCAGCGGATCAAAGAGCGCCGACCAGCTCGAAACGGCGATGCAGTCGGGGCCTCCTCTTCGGAATAGGCCGTAGGGGGAAGGTAATAGATTGCCCCTTTCTGACTTTTATTGTACCAGAAAAAGCTTGTCAGACGCAACATCGGGAGTTCTCCCGCGCTCTCTATTACGTGGCGTCGAGGTAGGCACGACGAGTTGTGGGTGGAGTTATATGTCAGAAAGGACAAGGGAAATATATATATATATATGTACACATACGTATATGTGTGTGCGGACAAAGATTTACGGACGATTTTTCGCGTATAAGAATGTATCGATAGTTGGCGCAAGGTTTTTCCGATTCGTGCAAAAAAAGCGATAAGGCGATTTTCTCTCTATTCGCATACCAAAACACTTATATGTGAGAATCGATCGTCGTCGGACGCGGAGATTTAGCGTAGCCGAAATTACGAACCGTTTCGAGACGAGGAGGATACCGGGAAGACTCGTCTGTCTCCGACGGTAAGACGACGGCGAGGAGGAAAGGTAACAGGGTAACTTGTGAATCCTCCGGTACTCGTAACGTTTTCGCGAAGACAGGCGGGAGCTGCGGAGGTGGTCCTGACGTCTTTACGACGAGAATTCGTCTCTATAAAACTGTCCTGGTCTTCCTATACTGCGCCTTCTCGTTGTCCCTCTCCTTCCCAACCCCCTTTTCGTCCTTGCTCCGTGGACTTCAGACTCCGGTGTAACGTTGATACAATGCGCTCGACGGAAACTAAGAATAGCTAGGTAGCCGTCTCTAGAAACATACGATAAAATAGCGCGTGCGTGATGAGATGTGTTCGCAGCTAGGTTGCAGTATAAAAGCCTAAGGAAATATTTACGATGTGTGCAGAAATGTGTTTAGGTGAAATTTGACTCAAGTGAGTGAGATAATAAATTCCAACATCTTCATTATTAACTAGAATTTTTTATTACGGTGATTCACTCGAAAGCATTTTAATATAAAATATTGAAATGTCAGAGAGAGAGAGAGAGGATATGGAATCTCTTTAAAGTGATATATAAGTTAAACGGTAAAATTTTATCGTCTGGTGGATAACAAGTCACGAATTTGTATCCGAATGACAGCATACATACAATCGTCTCGGTAAAATCACGCTATAAAAAGTTCAGAGCGCGCTGTTTCCCGTGTGGAAAATTGTCTCACCAACCTGAGACAAGTGCTAGTGACTAGCTATTTTAAACTATATTGATTATTTAGATAGATATGTTATTGTCACTAGCTGGATTTTCGACATATTTTTTACTTTAAATGTTTAGTTAGTGACTAACTAGTTATTTGGAGTTAACTGTGACATTGCATTCAGCTATAAAAATTAGTTTTGAATAAAAATAATAATATATTAGTTTCTCGTGATATGAATCTAATTTCTATCTACGTATTGTCTAATTATTTTGAGTTATAGATGGCGTTAAATTATATAAAATTTATCTCGTTGTCATCTTATATTTGGCTAACAAAAAGCTGTAACAAAACATATATATATATATTTTTTTTTTTTATCGAATATATCAATTCGAGCTTGGCTTAGTGAGGAACGTCTATGGTAATGCAAAGGTCTCAGGATCGAATCTCCCCGGCATCAAGGATTTTTTCAGAGAAAAAGGTAGATAAAAATAAAAAATATTTAATAACTAATACCTATAGAGATAATTTACCAGTAATAATCGGAGATGCCAATAAAATAAAAATGCTACAGTACACCTAAAATTAAAAAAAATAAAATTAAAAAAATTTTTTTTATCATTTTTACTAGCCAGCCATGAGCTTATTTTAGTTATCTATCTGTAAGCTACTAATATTAACATCGTTACTCACATATAATAGCGTTACATTTTTACCAGCCTATTAGCCAATAAAGTTAGACAGTGATGAGTTAAAATTATAAATAACTAGATAGTCACAGGACATTGATGACTTTAATTTTCCACACGGGTTCTTTTTAATTCAAATCGTTTCATTATAGAAATTGCGAGAATCGGGAAGGAGAGTCCGCCGCGACGGAAAAAAACTCGACGGGTATGCGCGACAAAAATTGCATGGGATGCATCACTGTTAAATGTTAACAACTAGAGAATTCCAAAGGAGGCGCGGTCCTTTGATATCGTCGCGGGGAGTTCGAGGGAACTCCGAAAGGTCCGGAGTAGATGTGGGGGAGAGAGACCAGACCTGGTTTAAGACACATGACACATGCCTGCTTGCTAAGTAGTGGCTTCTATCGGCGCGTCTACGCGTTCTCGGCTTCCGAGCGCTCTTCGTCTTTTCGCATTGCAGAAGACGACGACGACGACGACGAGGAGGAGGAGAATGGGGACTGATGTCGGTTCGCTTTGCCGTGGCCCACGGCTGTTCGTCTACGTCTCGAGAGGATTGATGGCTCCTGCGCTACGTGCCCGACGTATCTTCTTCTCTCCTTCTGGCTCTCCGCGTCCACCCAACGATTCGCCGAGCCGATTCCCCGAGTCATCGAACATCTTACATTTATGGAATATCTCGAAATCTCCGTTTCGACGGCCGGCAATCGAGCGATTGTCCGCCATACTCGAGATTCGATGCCAAGTCTTTTATCTATCGGAATATCTGACTTCGCTGATGGGATGGATGCTAAGGAAATATCCTGCTTAGGATATAATTCGCTCATGGGGCTTTTTAACGAATCTTCTTCCGTAAAATATATTATGCGAATATTACGAGAATAGATAGATGGATCGGTTAGGTGATTATGGATGTTATTTAATGATGTTGATGCGCATCACTTTTTAATTATTGGAAATTCTAATCTAATTGCTTGTATGTTTTCGGAAAAATTGCAAACGGTGCATATTAAATATTTGTATCCGGGCATCGATCGCTTTGTTGAAGATGCATTCCACGCCACTAGGAAACCGGCTGTAGAGTTTTTCTAACTGTTATCCGATAGACGAACAAGCCAGGAACCTGCATTCCAAGTGCGAGACAAGCGTGTCTCGAATCACTCGTCGTGATTCCTTGTTGGTGGAAAGAAGGCCGTGTCGATCAAAGCGTTCAAGAGCTGAGAAAGAGATGCTGGAAAAAAGGTTTTAACCGCTAATGACATTAAGAGACACTCATCTCTGTGGTCGAACGTCTCGTAAATCTCGTTGGTAGTGTGACCAGTCTGTGTCGATTAAAAGATGAGATCTAGCTATAAGTATCATTGATTTAGGAGCAATTTAATGCAGATATTAATGAATTGAGATGTGCTATAAAATAATGAGATAATGCTGACTGAAAAACTAGTCATTCTAAATATTTTTTTTCTACTTGAATTTATGTTCACGTTTAATTCTTGTATATGTTTATTTTTTAAATGTCAAAAAATTAATATATAAGATGCATAAATAAATCTGTTAAAAACTATTAGACAAAAAATACATATATCGTCTTGCCAAGAGATAATTTATGTCTATACGAATGCAAATTACATATATACATATATTACGATTCTGATGGCGTGTAATAAATTTTATTAAATTGCGTTATTTGGCAAAATGCATAATAAGATTTGGACGAATCTTACGCTTCATCTGCATTTGTTTATCGGGCGACCATGCAGATGAATGTCATAAATCCATCCCAAGATTTTTCGGTAATTTGCATCTCTCGGAGAAGATTTGGCTCGTAATACGGATTTTACGTGGGAAAGAAGGGAAGGGGGCTACAGCTGTTATCCATAATTCAGACGAACTGTATATCATCGCAAGTCGCAAAAGTCGGCCAAATCTTATAATTTCGATATTTATCTTCGGCTTTCTCGAAAGTGACGTAAGGGTAATGAGAATTATTTATTCGAACTTTATATCAACGATGTACTTTGCAGTAATGTGTCCGATACATCATCAATATTCACGGCAACTGATAATCACATTAACGGATTTTCATCATTGCCAGGTATAACGATATATTATTGAATCGTATCAATCTCATCGGATCATCAAATGATAGCGGATTTCCGATAAAAGGAGAAATGAGTGATGAATCTATGAATACAATAATACAACGGGCACATTATTAGGAAATATATCTCCGCGGTATTATATTATACCAAAGAGATGTATCATACCGATAACTCTCCAAGCAGAAGAGATATCGATATAAACACGGTACCATTCACTCTCTACCATCATAGATTCGTCAGAATCGTGACAGAGATATTATTTCTTGTATATGTATCCGATATCCCGTCCACTCTTGGAACCTCTTGTCGCTTCCGAAAAGAGAAGAGACTGCCGCGGGTGCACCGTAAATCGAACGTCTCACAGGGCGTCGTCACTCGTCGGAATTTGTGGGCGATAAGCGGAAGAGGGACATCGGAGCAATCGTGAAGATCGCGGACATGGTCGAGCGTGTAAAGCAGGCGATCGACGCTGACGCCAGGCGGTCGACTGTTGCACGCGGCGCGGTGCATTCAGCGGCCGGTCTCTCTTTCTCTTTCTCTCTCTCTCTCTCTCTCTCTCACTCTGCACGTCGCATGCTAAATATAAAAGCACCTCGCGGGCACCACACCACACCACACCACCGCACCGCGCGGTTGTATGCCTACGCCATCTTGCATGGAAGAGTCATTTGCGTTAGTCCTGCCCACAGAGGGCAGCCTGGCTCCGCCTCCGGTTGCCGGTTGTACATAAGCAGAACCATCTTTATTACCCTCGGGCACTAACCGTAAAGGAAGCGAGCTGAAGACTATCCGATAAGAGGGAGAAAGACAGGCCGTGAATTCCCGTGCACGAATCTTGAAAGAGAAAGAGAGAGAGAGAGAGAGTGCGGTGCGTCTCTCCTCTCGTCGACCGAGATCGAGTGGCCGTTTCGTGGATCGGCTTGAAGAATTATGGTATAAAGTGGTGGGGCATGACGGTGCCGTAGGCATAGTTTGTCTTTATAACGTCTGCCTGGCCAAGGTGGAACTTCAAACGAGCCGCTGATGGCTCCAAGTGGCTGACCGGGATATAAATTCACGGCCCACCTCGCTCGTCCGCTCGGCTTTCGCTCTTTCCATCTCCTTCCATGTTTAAAATCCTCTCTTCGCGTTCTCCTGCCCTCGTGCCTTCTTCTTCAATCTCTTTCTTTCGATCTTTCGCCTGTAGCTGGGAACTCGTCTCGAGTCTGGATTTCGTTCTTTCATTTTCAACACAACGCTAATCCACATTTTGTCGCGAAGGAATTTTCAATCTAATGAAGATGTAATATTTTTTATTCACATCGGAAGAGAAAGTAGAAATTTTATGTTTCGATTCACGTAAAAATGATTTCAACAGGAAATATAACGTAAAAATTTTAATATTAAAACACAAAGATAATGTAGAATACAATAGAAGAGAATAAACGCCAAGGCAAGCTATAAAGCAGAGAATTATGTTTTTTTTTTTTTATATCGAGTTCATATATTACATATATATTCTTCTATATCTCTATTATGACAATATAAACGTATTTGTCCGCGTAAGATAAAATATATGGTGGCTGAAAAGTATATGAGTCAATAGCGATAAATCTACTGGAAAGAAAACAAGAGAAAAAAAGGAGCGAGAAACGCTTCTTTTCTTAGACGTAAGAAGCATCAAGACGAGGTATGTAACCGGAATCTTATGGAAGAGCCGGTGTCATTGATACCGCAGGTGGCGTAAAGAATAGAATAGAGTAAAGACGCAGTGGCGTCAAGTCGATCGATATAAATGGATTCAGAATTCCATTTGTACGATAGTATGTTGTGTGGAACCCGATAAGTTTATTAAAAAAATATTGTGCATTAATCAACATCTATACACCAATTATCTCTCTTAATATTATTTATACTGTAACAATATTATTTTTTATTCTCTATCATGTAATTCAAATTGTGACAAATTTACAATTTTATACATATATAATTAATTTACGCGTCCTATATTTTTGCCGGGTAAAAATTTTTGATACGATAATATTCCGCGAAAATGTAAAATTTATTTAGTTGAACTCTCTTTCGTACGCGTCCAACGAATTATCGGCAGACCGTTAGTTGACAAAGCGTCGTCATTATTCAAAAGGACGCGGGCACCGGGGCAGTTTTGTAGCGGAAGACATTGGACAAATGGGGTTGTTCCGTGGACAGGCAGGTTATCTCGGTCAGTCGTCGAGTAGCCACCCCACTAAATCACTCAGTTCTCGCCCTCCAACCCGGCGAACCCTACCGTTGGCACGCTCAATCACGATAATGTCTGAATACTCGGACATGGCGTAGACTTTCAGACTTTCTTGAGAGATTGCTTTTCCTCCGACTCGCGCTCACGTTTGATTTCACGTAAGGGATCGTAAAACTTCGATACTCTTTAAAATACGAGAGCTATTTTTCGAATCTCGATAGGATATCGGAATTGGCCGAGAAGAGTCATTCGTTTACGGCGAAATAAATTTCTTATGCAAATTTCGCGAAATTGCAAAAGATATATATATATATATATATTTCGTAATTTTATATTTACATTTTCATATACTCGTTTTTCTTTACACCGCGCCTCGATTGCTTATTAGAACGCGCGTATCGATAACACTTACGGTCATTATTTATTCATTTCAGACGCGTCTTTCAACTTGAATGTATTTGTCTTATTGTTAGAATCGTATATATATATATATATTTCGCAATCTTCTCGGGTCTATTCCACCGCGTTGCTATAAGCAGCAACCATCGATAATGAGTCCGCATATATTAAGCGTTGAACGAAGAAAAATGACCAGCGTCAGATAGTATAAAACGTGTTAGCATATTTATTACGTGCTAATGAGTGTGCATAATTTTACAAAGACATGTTTTACTGTGCCTTTATATCATCTTGTTATGCTTCACGGTGCGCCTCCACGCGCGGGAAGCTTGCTTCGATACATACCTAATTAGGCGTGTAAAATTATAAAACATTGAGCTCTTTTCTAGGGAACTTCGTTATTAATGACAGAATATTTGTACGAGCGACGACACTTCATTTATCGTTTATTAACGTCACCGACAGGAACGGATAACGAGAGGCAAATATAGAGATAACGAGCGATAATATAAATGCGACAATGCGTGCAAAACACACACATATATATATATATATATATATATATATTATATATACACATATCCGTGCGTTCATTGTCTTTAAAAAAGAGCGCGTGCGTGTTTGAAACTCGAACGAATCGAGATAACTTCCCGACGAGGGCGACAAGCTATGAACTAGACACATCTCCGCGAGAGCGAGAGAAAACGGATGGAGGCGCGAGAAGGCGGTAGGAAAACGGAAATGGCCGTGTGTGGTAGTCGTGGGATGAAGGGAAAGACCAACTTCGGCGGAGGTGAGTGGAAGACTTGAATGGGAGTAAACGGAAGATAGAGTATGGTGGCGGAAATGCCACGAAGGGCAGAAGAAGAAGAGGAAGAAGAAGAAGAAGAAGAAGAAGAAGAAGAGAAAAAGACGGAGGTGGATTAAGAGGAAAGTCTGCGCGATGTTTCCGCGGCAGAAGCGGCTTGTTTACCACCGCCGCTATTAGCTCTCCGTCCAGCAAGCGAGACCCGGGTTAAAGACAGGGATATTGCTTCCCTTTGTACGCGAACACCGTTTCCTTCGTTTATTTATCTTTGTCTGCCCGGCAACGCGTTCGCCTCTCTACGGCTCTTTTCTCCGGCTGTTTCCCTCCCTCCTCCCTCTCACCCCCCCTCATTATTCCTCTAGGACAGTTTACGTTGGCACCGAGACAGACTTGCGCTTTGAGGTTCCGGTTCTGACTCGCTGTCATCACTATTCGTGTGTGGAGGGTACCACTATCTTACGCTGGTTTCTCATGCGTGTCGCGTTTATACGCACGCGACTCTAAATTCTCGGGGCAAACACACAGCCGTCGTGTATAAAATCTTGTTTACCGCTGTAAGCGTAGCCGTGTTTTGACCAAGTGCAAGGATATTACGACGTAAGCGATGTAGAAAAGAGATTGAGTTTTTTTCTCCCCCTCGGTGTATTTACGAAAGCTTATTCTTCTCGAGAGGATCGTCCCGCAATTTCTCTATTCAGATCCTGTTTACTCCAACTCTCGGGGTTGGATTTCACGCGTCGCTCGCGCGACGATTATCTTGTAGATAGAGAAATACGCGCGGGAAACTAGCAAAATGCGCTAATAACCATAAATCGCGTCGCGGAAGAAACGGAAATTAATCAGGTGGAGTGGTGAAACCCGGTATTATCAGCTTTCACATCAACGCCGCGGTTTTGCCTAGTCGAGAGGGCCAAGAGGGAGCGAGATCCCAAAGTCCTCATACCACTATCTCCCTTTCTCTCTCTCTCGTTTTGGATCGGGGGGTTGGATCGTGTTGGCGGGGTTAGAATGGATTGTTGGCCTCGGGGGTGTAGATGGCTACGTACGAATTGAGAAGGGGCGGGTTTCTCCTTCCTGCTCCCTCGCGTCCTGTCTCCTTCTCTTTCGCGCTATCCGCTCCACTCTTACCCCGTCTACCTCGTAAAGTGATCGGGCGTTTATTCGCCACGCTGTCGGGGACAAAGTGGGCTGCGCTCCCTGTCGACTGCTGCTATTTGTCTTCCGACAAGGAAACCTAAAACTACGATCCTTTTTCGGCGCTACATGAACACTATGAAAGGTTAATGTGGATATGGCACACGATCGCGCATACTGTAGGACCGAATGCACGCTCTCGGGATATTTTCAAGACGACGTCGACCAATTTGTATACGCTTTTCTGGAAACTCGATCGCGTACTTTATGTCACGAGCCATTACTATTATTGCGTGGACTAATTTCGGTTAGTGTGTCTCGATGCTTTCACAAATATATAGGTATACATTTTTTTTTCAAAATTATTAAACATTATATAAAGTTATATTAATAAAATATGGATATATATATATATACATTTATTAAAATTGAAATATACATGAAAAATATATATCGCACTGGAAAAACTTTGGATGGACGTGTCTCGGTATTTTTTTTTATCTCGCGGCTAGTCATTTCGCAACACGTGGATCGAAATTCGACAGTTTCATTGTTCCGCAATGAATCCGAAGCGTCAAGCCGGAACCGCAGGCTCATCAACCTCGAGGGCAGACAAGGAGACAAACGAGGCCCCACTAATTGCCGCTATCGCACGGGTGCGATTCTTCACGAGCATTTATCACCGGAGGAAGTTTTGGGGTGTGCCTCCAGGCGAAAAGTTGAAAGAAGGGATCTGGAAGACGAAGCTCGCTACCTCCTCGGGATTTCTTCTCGTCTTTCTCTCTCTCTCTCTCTTCCTTTCCCTTTTTTGAGAGCGGCATCACGAGGGAGGTAGACGGAAAGATGGAGAGAGAAAGAGAGAAGGAGAACCCGGATTGGTATCGAAACGATATATCTCGGGATTGGCTTCGCAGTGGCGGATAGTCTGCATCGAAGCAACGATAGGGGAAAGGGGTGCCACCTTGATAAACGAGCCCATAAATAACAGTAACGTCTCCACCGAAAACTCGGCCGGGTAAATGTATATCCAGAGCCAGCAGCAGCCAACGGCAGCGGTGGAACAGCAGCCAGCGGTTGAGGGAGTCGCGCAGGCAGACTCTCTTCGGGTGGTGGGGTAATTTAAGATCCTATTGAGATATTTATGGGATCATAAAGCGGAACTGGCTGCTTCTATCGCCGGCAGCCATGCGTGGAGCCACCGCGGTCCCGCGAGCCTCTCGGTAGTTTGTATCTTTGTTTATAACTGCGCCTCACAGAGAGTCGCGCGCGCCGTGTTTCACTTTATTTCGGTACGCTCGATCAAGTAAGTCCGGTACGGTAGCGAGAGAGAGTAGTTTTTATTACGAGACAAGTGGATCGATTGTACATCGATATGACGTAGCATTTACCTTGTTTTCGATCGTCAAATGATCGCTTGCGTCATACGTTGCTTTCGATTCGTCCAGATTTCTACATTAATTTGAATAAACGATGACACGCGGCGCGATAAATATTCATGCTAGCTTTGATGTTAATGGAAAACGTTTGAATCGTACATTTGTTGTATCGCTGCGCTGACACTGCGCGCACAATAATTTATACTCTCTATCGCGTGTTGGTTGAATGCTGTGTCAAGTTGTCGTCTATCGTCCAAGATATCTTTGATCGTGTCGAAAGAAAAACGCTACTAACGTCATTCGCGGTTGATTTGCTTGGTATGCGTATCGAGCGATAAATCGAGCCGGGAAAAACGATCTTAGTAACACTGTGCTTCACGTCATTTCCATCGAATCGCTCTCGTAAATCAAGACTGCGAGATACATGCCGGAGGAATTTATTACAATGTGGTTAGTTTAACTGCGTAGGTTGCATCTCGGTATATATATCTTCTCAATCTTGTTTACTCGTTCGTGTGCGAATGTATACATACAATATATACGTATATTTGTATCACCGATTGTATACACGCAATGTGTTTATAAAGTTGCGTATTCAGCAACATATTAAAAAAGTTACGTTCGTTCTGCAATCTGCGGCAGCGACGAACGCAGATAACATCTAAACGTGTGAGAAAAGAACTGCATAATTATACTTGAAACTTATACCGCTATTCATTCACAATATAATGTCAGTGTTTTCTATATACACGTCACGCGTTACGTGCAACAATACATGTGAGAATGCGCACCGCGTTACAAAATTATTCAGACATCGCGCCATAAAAATATGAAAATTACATCCTGCATTATAAATCATATGTTCATTGCCAAGATTAATTATATTAAATGCGATGTGTACAGCGAGATATCGTATTTTTCATCGAAATTGTCTAGCGTATCTCATTTTTCGAACAATATATAGCATATATATATATTGCAATACGTAATATTGAAGTTTTCTCACATGTATGGAAGCAGATATACTACATTGTTCAAAAAATATATCTTTAAAAAAATATATGTATGTCCTCTCCGCAATTAGATAGAGGAGATTTTAATGGAAACTGCTCATTTACTTTTATCGTACGTTCGTAAAAAAATACGTTTATTACAGCCGGAGAAAAAAGGACGCTCCGGGATGTCGAGAGTGTCGAATCTCCGTCGGTCCTCCTCTTCCATTACCGTCCAAAGGCGCCATGCCTATCGCGTTCGAACTGGAAGAGGATCCGAAGAGGCGCTTTACGGTGGTAAAGAGTGCTTGTCCGTGTGGGCTTCGTGTTGGTAACGAGCGGATTATACTCTCGGCCTGGTATCAGATGGTCCCGTACCTGGTTCCATGGTTGTTAATTAGGATGGATGCCCACGCCTTGGGCGACTTTTACGAGCGGATACGGCGCGAACCGAAATAGCGCATCCAACGTTAACGTGCCTACCTTCCTTCGTCGAACTGCCGTAAGCATCTCGATAAGAAGAAAATACTAAAAAAGAAGGTGCGCGAAGGGTCTATTTACAATTATTTAGATGAGTTCAGAAAATCAGATAAAGGCGATTGTA
Source organism: Nylanderia fulva (assembly GCF_048542155.1). NCBI lineage: Eukaryota > Metazoa > Arthropoda > Insecta > Hymenoptera > Formicidae > Nylanderia > Nylanderia fulva. The sequence goes on from NW_028190263.1 coordinate 7,663,699, forward strand.
TGCTTTTAAAGTCCAAACCGGAGATGTTTACAATTTCGCGAAAATTGATGTTACACAGAATTTATTACGGTGTCTGCCGATGATTATCTGTAATTTCCAACACACATACGCAACAGACAAAATAATATTATCCCGGAAAGGAAACGCGAGAGAGATTCTGCAAGAAAAATCTTCGATTTCATTGCATATAAGAAACTAAAGAATTAATACAATCGATATAAATGACATGAAATCATTTGATGTTTTATTTTACGTACTGCATTTATCGCGTATAATTCTTTTTCATCGACAACACAATGCTCTTCTAATTGACTCGCCTCTAAGAGTGTATTTTTGTGTAACGTTGCCAGAGAAAAGTTAGTGGAAGTCGTACATTTCGTGACTTGACGAAATACGTCGCGGATAAATAAGATGCATCGTTCTGCGAGCCGTTGCACCGGAGCACGCATAAAGGAAGATCAATGCGACGGCATTGTCGGACGGGGATATATACGAGGGATTTTCGCGAATCGCGAGGTACGAGGTAACGCGGCAGTAAATCAGCATCAATCGTAATTTTTAATCCTTCGGCAGATCGACGAGCCGATATCATTCGACAAGGCCCAAAGAGTAACGAGCGAGACGGTATCCTCCGGTATGAAAGCGCGTTGCTTGTGTCTGTAGTAAATCAACTATACTATTCTAATCTTTTGTTTGCGGCAACGATAACGATTGACGGCTGTTGATCGCCTCAAGGCACGTATCCCGCGATTACGATCGATCACTTGAGAAATCTTTTTCAATTAAGACAGAACCAACTCTCTTTCATTCGATAGATGACTTTATCTTACTCTATAGTTTCTATGTATATGACGCGTATGAATTTTTACAAGTGACATTACGATCGATCGCGTCATTCGACACGCTGCGGAATTTTTTTTCTAATATCCAGATAAACATGCAAAATATTTGTTTTCTTCGTAAGTAGCTCGATTGAAAAGAAAAACGATTGTTGGTTTTCTCCTATGAACGAATATTTTTTCGTCGGTTCGTTGGGCGACTTGGCCAGAGTTAAATCGCTCGGAAGATCGACGAGGCTGCGAGAGTAACGAACGAGGCGATACCAGGCGTATCCCTCGAATGAAATCGCGCCGGCTGTCCGTAGTAAATCAACTGTCCTATTCCAATCTTTGTTCGCGGTGCTGGCAACAGCAACGGCTGCTGGCTGCCCGCAGCCGTTGGCTCTATCTATCGGCGTAGGGGAGAAGTAATCTGGTGAGTCGTAAAACGTGTCAGAATGTCCAACAAACACCTACTCATTAGCCCAGGTAGGCCGGACCGTGGCAGGCGGGATTGCACAAGCACGCATTAACTCCGTGTGGGTAAGTTATGGTCCGGGGAGAGCATAATTCACCCGGAGCCAAGAAAGTGTGGGTTTACTTCTCTTGGACCTGTTCGTGTGAGGGCTTGGCTCCTCGTTATTTTATCGGGTGCCAGCCGCTTGCCTCTAGAGTGTCTTTCTCTCTCTCTCTCTCGACTAATTGAAATCCACGTTCTTAAATTCGGGAAAAACCACCCTGTCGCGTTGTCGAATCGGATCCGACGAGTTAATGTATATATCGTTCGGTAGCGGAAGGTTCAAAACCGACGTATGACGAGAAAATTAATTTCGATTTGGCGTAAAAAAAAACTCTTTCGTCTTTATAACGAAGGGAATTGGAGACGGCTGCAAAGTCGAAAAATTTATTACAATTTTTTTTTTTTTTTTACAAATTGACTTTTATATGGATTTACGTTGTAAAATCTTGCGCTTGTCGTAAATCCGATAATCTTAACGAGCGCCGCGTCAGGATGTATCGGGTCGATCTTATTCAGAGAAACGACAGATTTGCGTTCAGGCATCGGGTCGATAGATCAGGTTCGCTTAGGGAAAGAGCTACGATCGTTGGATCGGTTTCCAACAGATATACACGCGTGTCTTTCGTGAGGGGTCTCTCACCGCGATGTTCCAAGTCGTATTTCTACACGCGGGGATGTGCTTGTACGAATGGATGAAAAGGCGCTCGCGCTGGTGTAGGTGAACTTACATGCAGGAAGCTGCAACAACACGATGGCGCCCCTTCCTCTTTCCCTCTCTCTCTTCTCGTCCCTGTACGAGACCAGATAGACATCTTCGCCAACTCTCCCGCCGCCGTCTAACTAATTGGCTACTGAATTACTGGGCGACATGACCAGTTATTGCTTCGTACCTCACCTCAAGTCGGGTATATCGGATCCTGGATCTTGCGGTTCGCGAGGAGTATACAGGCCGTATCCCTCCATCTTTTGCGCTCTCCCCTCGTATTAATGACGACTCGTAATACAGCGTTGATCGCGAAATCTCCATCCGTAATGGGCGAACCGTCCCCTTTTGATGATGCATCATACATATTTATCTAGGTAGTATACGTCTGCGCGGATTCGTGATGACTCCAATAATTCTCTTCGTACTTGTGTGCTCTCTTCCTCTTCTCGCAATTTATTCTTCATGTGACATTTTCATAGTTGGAACTATACATATGATATGTATAAAACTTATGGCAGCTGCAGAAAGATTCTTTTAAATAAGAATGACATAAAACGAACATTTACTTTATATGTTAACCGTTTACGAAATTATTACAAAATGTTATAATTTATTTTAGACAAAATTATATCTATATGTGTGTGTGTGTGTGTGTGATTGGTTTGCTTGAACTAAAAAAAATAAATAAATAAAATATAACGTGTGCTGCAATTTGGAAACGTTTAAGATTTCCTTCAACATTCGCATGTAAACAACAGGCGATATATATTTTATATATATAGCCGATGAGAAATGAGGGTTGTAAGAGATCTATCAGTGCCCGACGCAGACTCGTTGTCTCCTGTGCGAGTGTTTCCGTGTGTGTGCAACGAGTTAAGGTACAAACCGAGGTACCCTCGGGTGATATACGACTTTGTGGGCGCTCGCGCGATACGCCGCCACTAAAAGGCTTAACGAGCATCTTCGTACGCCACGGCAGTCCAGAGTAAACAGGACGTGGCTTATCTTGTCACGAAAAATCTGCGGAGGAAGGCTCCTGCGCGCGCGCGGGCTGACTCTTATTTTTCCTCCCCCATATATTTTTTCTCGCCTCTTTCCCCTTTTCATAATACCACGGCAAACACGCGGCGCGACGAACGGTCATGACGGTGATTCAGCCTATTTCGAATTTCTGTTATGGCGGGGCCGATAAAAATGCGGCCGTACAGCCGCATTAATGGTTATGAGATCTTAATGTGTGTGCTTAACGCTCGTCGTCAGACTACGTGCGGAAGATTCTATGAATCTGGTTTTAATACTTGGATTCTCTCTCGCAGCCTCCTCTTAATATCCTCGTCGCGTGTTTGGAATTTTAGTTTTCTCAGCATATATATACGAGAAAAAATCCGCACTTTGCGTTTTAATAATTTTTTTTATTAAAGAGCGAACGAAATATGATTTTTTTACGGATATAAAATTCGATGAATTTTAAGTGATTCTTTATCGTAGCGATATATCTCTACGTCTACTCTTAAGCCGATATAAGACGAGTCGGAATATGATTTGGTTCTTCGATGATATAGCAATGGCGGCGAAAGTACTTATTTATCGCGGTCCCAATTAACATTCGGATCGTTATTTCGCCACCTCCCGCATTTCACCCACTGTATCGCGTAATTATGGATCTTTACAGGAAATTATTAACTCGAGCGGTTGCTTCATTATCTCCTAATGAAGCAACACGTATCGGGCCGAGTGCTGATGGAGACGTCGTTGGGCTAATTGCCGCTTTGCCTTATACGTCAGACACAGAAACACGGTGTCTCGGCATTTCGAGTTATGATTACGCCCGATGTATACCTGACGTATCGCGAGATCAAAGAACGATTTTGGGGAAAAACTACGTACATTTATATATTTATTACGAAAGCGAAAAAGAACGGAAAAAAGATGTATATACGGCCGCGTAATTGAAAGACGTCGAGGAAAGATTAAAACTTTAGCGTGACTTGAAGCGCGACGCGGGACTCTTTCTCACGCCAGCCTGCGACTCATTAACGTTTCTATAAATTACCTTAGGTGGAGATGGGAGGAGGAAAAAGTCGCAAAGTACGCGGAGAGACAGAAGGTGGTGTATGTATATACGTATATACTGAAAGAAGTGTTTAAATAAAGTTTTGCGCGCGATGCGATATAAATTATTGGACGAGAAAATATAACGACGTACATATGTTGCTTTCTTGTAACGTTGCACTCTGTAACGCGCGTAGTAAATTGCGCGGTAAATAGTATGTAACGGCGCGCAGTAAATTGCCACGGCCATATAATACTGCATTCGACACTCACACAAATTTCTCTTTCGCCCACTCGTGGAAATGTCGATACCAGTAGGATGCTTACGTCATGGCGCGAAAGTAAATTACATTAAAAATTTTGCACGCCCGCCGGGCTCTCCGTTTCAACAGCCCCGGCAAATAGTTACCGCGGCTTCCATTTTGTCGATGTTGTCGATTTCAATTGCAAATATCAAGTGCCACTTTTTTTATCACCGCGAGCCCGCACTGCAAATTACGCAATATCCCTCTTGAGCGTAGATGTATTTCAGTTTTCAGGCATTTCACCGTGCGATCAATATATGGCAGTATAATACCGTTCTTCTCTCACGTTTGCGTACGTTTCTCTTTTATTTCAGCAGAAACTGTTCTAAGATTTTATGGGAACTATCCCGATGTAGAATTTATTTCGCACTCTTAGCTCCGAGAGAGAGAGAGAGAGAGAGAGAGAGAGAGAGCTATTATTAGCAAGTTATTATTAATACATGACATTAGGGGGTTCTATATATATAAGAGAGATTACGATGATAAATATTTACTTTTATAATATTGCTTGGCAATACTGCTAATATATCCTCTTAAAATGGAATTACTGTTATAAAATATCCTTAGATGGTCACTTTTTACGACTTGGCGCTTATAGCTTGCGTGTTTGATGAGAAAATAGAGAATCTTTTTTTCTCTAAAAGGCCAACTATCAAACGGAATATTAACTTGCCTTAAAATTGCGATCTGGATAGTCTTGAAATCGACGCTCGCGAGATGCCGGACGTCGAGATTCGAAATGGCAACCACTGTCGAGCCACCTGTGCGTCAAGCCTGGGTGTATCCATGTTATAAATCCGGCAGATAATGACGACATGTTTATACTCTTCATTTGTATGCTAGGCGAGGAACTGTTTCTGGCCGCACACCGAAGCCAGTCTTGCTGCTCGAATGCTTGGTTCTCTTGTCCCGCAGTGGCGTAGCTATGCGTACTCAACAACTTGGCCGTTCAACGAAAATTTATGTATCCCTCGTCTGTGTATGTACGATGCATTACAGTTATTTCGTTGCAGCGACGAGATCGGATACCGCTGAGAGACGTTCAAAGTTAGTTGTCGAGTTGTCGAGCTTTTTTTCCCGTCGCGGGTCGAGATTCGTTATATTCGAGAATTACATCTCAATTATAAAATGATCAGTTCATATAGTTCCATCATTGCGTCTTGTTAAGTTTCTATATAGCTTCAGGACTGCGCGTTATCTTCAACTTTCTTAAGACTTGACGTCTTTGTTCAAACTGCAGTATCTTCAAAATGTTTCAAGTTTATTGCGATTTATCGGTAATAAAAAAATGTGCAGGTGTTTAACATTCTAAATTATTATCTGGAAAATTGAAATGATAGAGAAATTGCCTACACACGTATAATATATCGTTTCGAATAAACTTTACAATCAGCTGATATTCCACGGGTAAGAGGAAATCGTTGCTCGGAGAGCGCAAGAAATTGTTTCCAGCTAATCGTAGTTTATAAATCTTGAAGGTGGCCGGCGGCGAACCGAAAACGCGGAGTCGCGTTCTCGTTTCCACTTGGCCGCAGCCGCAGCCGCAGCCGGCACGCGGTATATCTAAAAAGAGAGAGAGAGAGAGAGAATATTTTTTCTCGACACACACACACACATACTTACACAGCACCGGCATGCCATAAAGCACGAGATTCGTGCCTCGGCGTAAAATAGCTTTATTATACAAAATACATGCAAATTATCTTATTTATGGTTATGGCTGCTAATTATATTGCGTGCTTATACACAAAATGTCAACGTGGCCGGAGCCGCGGCGCGGACGCGTAATACGTTTGACTTTTTACGAGGCAGCTGGATGCTTCGCATACGTATGTATATACATACGTTGGGAGAGAGGGTCCTATATACGTAACGTGTACACACATTTACTCGCTTAACGATCGCGAAATACCGACAGTTACGCTCGCTACGTATCGCAATATGTGAACATTACTGGGAACAATATTGCTGGAAGAAAGAGAGAAGACGAAGACGTAGACGAAGGCCAGACGCGCGAGTAATGGCACACCGTTCGAAAATTGAATATAAATGATGGATATCTATAGTAAATAATAACGATTAATTGTGATAACTCAGATCCGTATCTGCATATAGATATACGTATTTGTCTGTTAAATATTATGTGACTTTTGTATCACACATAGTTTTTTTATTTTTATCTTTTTATTACTGCCTTTTATGTATATTTTTTCTCCATCCAGTATGCAAATAACATATTTATATGTATAGTACATTTTATGTCTTGTATATTGTATTAATTTCGTACGAATTATTTATCACATGTAAGCAAGTATATAGTATTATAAGATTTTTGTAGATTATTCAAGAATGTGTTCGCAGATATATTTATCATGTTAATAGAGTTGAAATCATTAAATATTTTATTAACGAAAAAACATGATGAAACCTGGGTTTCAGGTTAAAAAAAATTGCTTCTCTATTTATTCCGACTATATTTCAAATCTGCAATTTTAAACATGTTACAAAGTCGCAAGAATCTACATATAAACAGACAATTATAATAAGAAAAGGTTATTATAAAAAGATTAATTTTACAAATAAATACACGATTTAGCATAAAATTGTATTAAAAGTTCTCGACATATGTATTTATTGCATAATTTCGCGAAATTATGAGTCTACTTACATTTACATTTATGTCCGAAGAAAAACATTTATGAAATTCGCTACATTGTGGTAATGTAAATGTCGCGAAATGAATGAGAGAAACGAAAAAGAAACTTTGTAATTATATTATAACATATGGTTAGTGCCGAATTTAGTAAATAAATATATGTACATATTTCACACTTCTCTATCAATCATTATTTCAAATACAGAAAATTATTAATATTCTTGTTGTTAATTTCTTACATTTCTCCTAAGCATTGACTAAATGTGAATACGCTTTCGTAATTTCGTGCAAAATAAATACTATATGCTTGCATGTGTTCGCTTATTTATATTTTATTTTTGTCACGCGCATCGACATTTATCAAATCTATCATTGATAAATGACACGGATATGCTGCAATAAAAGAACAATTTTTTTAAACACGAGACTCGACAACACAAGCATACCATGCCATTATCTTCGATCCTTAATAATTCTCCTTCTCTCTCTATTTCTCACTCCAGCCTGTCTTAACGCGATTAATAACTCCGTCACGTCGTAATTACATATTCAGGTATGTGGCAATACCTAAGTTAAGAGGTTTTTCTAATTCAACCGCCGTCGTATAAATCATAAATGAATGATCGTCGCGCCGTTCAAATTTACGATCGCGGAACTAGCGATTTCTTCTCGAGATTTTAATAAACAGATATTTTTTTTCAAAATACGACTATTTGCTCAATTACAAGAATTGTTAGAATATTTATCATACAAATATAAAAACTTTATTACAGTCAATGACGATTCAATATTTATCTTAGTAATAAAATATACAGGTCAAAAATATATACATATCTTTTATCGTCTGATATCGGCGTAATATAAGTCGAGGATTACTTTACGCCAACATAGTTTACATCTTCGTATCTTTTTGCGGGATATGCGAGCGATCAAAATGCCGTGATATCCAAGTCTTTTGCGATTTGGCATCGGCGGTCGTTTAACGCACCTAAACACGCGAATAAAGATAAAGCGAAATAATATGAAAATAAATATGACCAGGAGAGCCGAGAGAGGGAGAGAGAGAGAGAAGTGTATATTCCGGTCTTTGAATACAAAATGACGTTCGTATCTAAACGACGTCCGCGACCCGCCGTGAAAACCAGTATCCGATTTTCGATGCGCCCGCACTCGGGCAGCGCTTTCGGGTCGTGCATTCGAAATGCACGAGAAATAATACGTCTACCAGCAGCATCGACTCTTAAAATATACGGACCAGCAGTCTGCCGGTCGGTCGTTGTTGGATCGTGGCCGAATAAGCTAGCCGCGACAAGACCTGGCCTGCGAGAAATTTACAACATAGTGCTTTCTGTCTCGCCCAATGGCGCGATGTTAATATTACACGAGGGAGACACCAAATATTTCGCGTAGATTTGATTGCACGATTTATCGGTATTTTCGTTGCCTCGTGCTTTTCTCGAATTTGACATTTACTTACGAGCGATATATTTGCTTCCTATGACGCTAGCTTGGAGTATTAAAAAAAGTGTAAATATTATCGTGGTATGAAAAAATTATTGATACAATCGCTTTAGTATTTCATAATTTTCAGTTTGAAAGAAATATTACTTAAAAAAATTTTTTATTTTTTAAATAATACACATTCTTACTTTTTCTTTGATTAAAATCAAATGGATTGTATAGCTAAAATTCTACGCCATTGCAACATATTATTCTATTTTTCTATCCTTCGTCCGCGCTTATATGATTAGGATACAAAAAGGATTAAAATAGTTCTGCTCATTTTTTTTCATTCTTATTGAATGAATGGAAAAAAAATAATTCGACATATCGCATTCCTGAGATCCTATTTAAACGCCATCGTCGATCCGAAAATCACAGAACAGTCTCCAACTATCGTTCGTACGGTTTCTGAGCATTCTACGTTAAGAGAATTTTTTTGACGAAATGAAGTGTCTCGTTCTAACCATTCTTTTCGTTGCATTGAGCGCTGGACAAGTACATCGATTGCCATCCTCTTACAAGAACGGCATCAAATGGGAATTCGGCACAAAAATCAGTCACGGTGACGTATTGACCCCTTCTAATGTCGTTCAAACTCCAGTGCCATCAATCGTTGACAAGAACAAGCCGATTATTGTGCCAGTAATTAAAAAAGAGCCAGTTTCAGCGACGGGTTATAAGAAAATTCCCGTGATATCAGATGTCTATCAAAAAAAATCCGCCATTCCAATTGTTCACATCAAGCAAGAACCCGTCGTACAGAACATTCGCAAGGAACAATCGACTGTCTTCAGGGCGCACTCAATACCGTCGAATATTTACAAGAGCGAACCCACTGTGCAGAACGTTTCTAAGCAACAGGCTGCAGTGCCAATTATTCGCCAAGAACATCCGGTCGTATCCAACATTTACAGAAGCCAACCAATTAGACCAGTTGTACACCAGCAGCAGCAGCAGCAATCGCCGCATCACTTTATCGTCCCCAGAGTTTTACCGGCCGACTCACAGAAAAAGCTGGAGCATCACGTATGGAATTATCAAAACAATCCTCGTCACTCGACTATTCGTGACAATGTGCATGTAGTTTCGCACAAATAGTACTCTGCTTGCTCTTCTCAGGATTGCGATACTTCAAATGCTCCTAAAGTTTTGACATTAATTATGTGACATTATCTACAATAAGGTAAAAAAAAAAAAAAACTTGTAACAGACTAAATAAATAATATCGTAAAAATAATACACGACATGAAAAAAAAAAAACTTTATTTGATATATAGAAGAAATTTAATTTCTAAAATCTTATACAAATCCCTCTTCCGTCTCTCATTTATATATTAGCAGACAATGAGATCCGCTCGTTGTTTCGCGAAAGCGCTCATTTTCATTAATATAACCGACTGCGCTGTTGGATTTAACTCAACGAGCGCTACACAAAAATGTCGGAGATTGCGCCGGTAAACCCTTGTCCTCGAGCCCGACGATAATCGGGCCGTTGCGGCGTGTCGCAGCCCGAAAGAGGATCACAATGGAGTTAATTAAACATCTCAATAGCAGACGCGCCCGCCCAAGAGTGATTAGGCGTGCTGTGGCGCACACGGACGCCGCCGACGGCTATTATACCCCCTTTCCCTCGTAAAGAGAGAGAGAGAGAGAGAGAGAGAGTCCCCGAGTGCGAGAACCAGACGCTGAAGAAGGACGATCGTCCTTGCGGAAGCGGGCGAGAAGGAGATGAGGAATACGAGGATAGCCGGCGGCGGCGACGGTGGTGCGGATGACGCACGTGGAATGGTGGTGAGCCCCTGGAAAGGGAGAGGAAAGGGGGAGGAGAGGGAGAGAAGACATGCCGGCGACACACAATGCAGGTGACAGCTCGCGCACCCCACAGGCCCTGTCTCATCTCTTTTGTTCCTGGCGTTTCGTCGGCTTTCTTCCCCATGACGGCAAGACAACCGTGGCATGGCTCGGCTTCGTCTCGTCTCGTCTCGGCCTTGTGTCGCACTGAAATTGCTCAAATGGAAACGAGTGTGTCATTCTCACTACGTTTGCCCGTCACTCTCTCTTGCCTTTCCTCTTACTCTCTATCTATCCCTTTATATCTGTCGTACTTCTTGCTCATTTAAGATCCTCGCGCGCGATCTTGTACGCATTAAATGTGTCTTTATGGATTTGAGTCAAGTGTGTCAGGCTCGAATTCGTGCCGCCTGAAACCGTATATTCAGAAACCATCGAGTCGGACATCCAACCGGGAAGTTGAAAAACCACGTATTGCGTTAATTATATAGATCGTGAGATAGAGTGTGAGATCGTAAATATAATCGTGTGGATAAATACATAGTAGAGCGACATATGTACGTATTCACGAGGCTAAAAAGTGAAAAGCGTTGGCGCGAGTTATTGTCTCCTCGCGATGAAAGATAGGAACAAGGTGGAGAAGCGACTCGAGAGAGCTCGAGATAAGAATCGCTTGGCGAGCAACATTCGTTGTCGACGTAAATAGGTAGCGTATTGGGTGAGGTGTAGGTGTCGTGATAAACACGCGTTACTCGAGATTCTGCCGTAGCGTAGACAACCGGGAAGGAAGTCTGGTTTCTTGACTTTTCCGTTTCACGAAGCGATGATGATTACTAATTATAATATTACGACACGTTTCCGTTCTCTTGTACATACATATATCGCGTCAGTCTTCTTCATTGTCCGTGATTATAAAAAGAAAAGACTATTTTGACGAAGACGGACTTAAAACAAAGAAGAGAAATCGGCGATGTAAGGTGATTTATCGTTGTAGGGAAATTTACGATTATGGCGACAAGAAAAAAACAAGGAGTCGACGAAATCTTTATCGGCAGGTAAATGCGTCGCAGCTGGCAGACATCTTTCGTAGATGGATGTTTACCACGTGTAAGACCGTGGAAAGTTGCGCGCGGAATTTATCCCGGCTTTCGGCCGCGCGTGTGGAAACCTCGATATACTTGTACACGTGGTCTGTTAGACGCCAGTTAAAGACAAATGGGCGTTCTCTAACCCGCGGCGCGGCCGTTTAAATGGAAACCTGTAATTACAAGGCAGAGGAGAGATGTATCTTTCTTATCCGCGCGACGGTTGAAGGCTTACAAATTATAGTAAGCCGGAGATTGTCCCGATACAGGGTAGGCGTTCGCGCCGCGGCCCTTATCTAATCGTTACGCTAATGTAGGAAGAGACGAATTGGTTTACTTAACCAGCCTCGGTTTCCGCAAGTGCACTCGTGCGCGACGTGAATAATATCGATATTTTTTTTTTTTAATTTTAACATCGCCATTGTGAAATGTTTATCGTGTATATATGTTTGAAAAAATAATTGTAAATTTAAACAATGAATATTTTACGCGCAGCGTGCATTTGGAATGGAAATGTATTTAAATAATAGCTGGATTATAGTTGCGACGAAAAATATATATAAATATTTTTCTATTTGAAAGGGAAAAAAAGAGTAAGCGTCTTTCTCTCTTCGGTTTCGCTCGGGTTGACGATATAGAGACTCGCTTTTGGCTTTTCGGTAGCTGATGAATCACCGCTGTCATACGCCAGGTGTCGTACATCAAGTTGAGAACGCGTTCCGCGTCGTCGCGGAACGGAAATGTCGCGTCTACCGCGCGGAATCTGCTTTTACACGCGCGTCCCGGCGAGCAAATTATGCGGGATCTCACGCGGTACCCGCGCGCGCGTTTTACGCTTCGACGAACGTAATTCTCGGGATTTGCAATGGGGTGGAACTCTGGCTCTCCCTCTCAAACGTGTGTACCCCGACTATATATATATATGTGTATATGTATTATTTCCGCGTTGGAACGCGCGTTGTATGTCCCCCGCTCGTCACATCGCGCCGTTATACGAGTATGTTGTACGCGCATAACTATTGCTTTGCCTAGACGCACGTAACACCTTTGATATGCTTTCGCGCTGCCGTGTGTCCGTGTTATCTATGCGACGCATGTTCGCCGTGTTTGCGCTTAAATTCTTTCGCGCGCCATCCGACTCCGAATATAAAAAATTCAGAATATCGGAGTGTTAATTTAGAGAAAGATCTCTAACGGAGATTCCGATCTTCTCGCGGTATATAGAAAATAATTTCCTCGATGTTTCACGGTACAAGGAGCAGTCTACGAATTTTTCAATCGACCGTGGAACGGATCTAATATGCGACGTATGATGCGAATACAAATTTAGAAACTGTAGGTTTATACGGGTGCCAACTTCTCATTAAAGTACAGGCATCCCGATGACACGGTGCATTATTGTCAGGTTAATCGTACGTCATGTACGGCCGCGTGCGCGATTTGGATCCATGCACCTCGCTTCTTGCCTCGCATATATATATGCATATAAATATACACACACACATATATATATATATACACACACGTACAGATATTACACAGCGCGGTGGGCGCTTCTCTTGCCACGGCTCGTCTCTCCTCATCAAAGACCGACGTTGTGTCGACGCGTCGAGAATATATTCGCGCACAACTCACCGTATAAACAAAATTTATCCATGGACAACGTGCGTTTGTCATATTTCAAAAACCTCTACCGCCTCACTCCGTTGTCCGTTGTCGTCCCCCTTTGGCCCCTGCGGCTGCGTCGACGGTAATTTCAGCGTTGCGCCGCGCCGACTTTAAAGGCCCGTCGTGTAAAAAACCTCCGACCCCTCCCGTCCCGTCCCGCCAAAAAAACAGCTGTTAATGTCTGTTCGCCGAGAATATTTCGTTAGCTGCGTCGCGCGATGCGAGATCGCGCGGCGAAATGGTGGAAGCATGATGTATATTGTGCACATGTGTCGCAGAGAATGTGAAAACACAGGCGTCACACAGTTTTTTTTTTATTTTTTTTTTCCCCCGTGTGATTCGATGTTACTTCACGTGAAATAATAAAAATGCTCTCCCGCTTATTCGAGCCGAATCTCGCAGAGCGCGTCCTGATAAACTCGCTTTTGGCAAAGATCGCGCGTTTTTTTTGTTTTCTGTATCAAGCGCGAATTAAAGGATCGATATTATAAATTTTTTGTAGCCTCTGTATCGGATTACTCGTTACATTTTATCGAGACAAGAATACGTTGAAAAATGTATTTTATTCAATTTTTTGTAATCGAGTTCTTTTTTTTTTTTTTATTACATCGCCTTTTATCTACTTGAGATTAAGATTGATTGAAACAGATACGGGTACTATCTACTTCTCGGCGCAAACATTGAAAATATCTTTATCGCGCGATACTAATACCATTATACATCCGAGAGGACGACGTCGGTCGTCGGAGCGGTGTACTTTCCGCGACGTGATTTCTCTCTCGGAGAATTTCGGAGGACTCTGTTGTAATCGGAGACGACGTCCCGTCTCCGGTACCGAGAGAGAAGTCGTTCTGGCGTCTCGTCACTCGGCCGTCTGCTTTCAACACGACGCCCGTCTCTCATTCGACGCCAGACGTCGCCTCCCGCACTCTCGGCCAATATGTCGACCTTCTACACCCGCGAAGTCATCCGAACATGAAAACCAATCGTGACAGTCGATCCTAACTGTTTCGCGTCGCTTTCCGAAAGGAAACCAGATCCACACACACACACAATTTTAAATTGGTTGCGATGGGCAGCATTAAAATCGTTCATAAACATAATTTATAATTGTAAACAAAGAAGGGCTATAAGAGCTATTAAACATAACAAAGTTGTCAGTTGATATTAAAAAACTTCATTTGGACGGAACGAGAAATAAATAAGAAGTGATCATTTATTCACATTTAAACGAAATAATAAATACATAAGAAATACACATTAAAGCGAACGTTTCGGCTGACGTTTTACATAATTTATAATTTAACGAAAATGTTCAGCGTACAAATCTGCAAAACATTTTTAATATCGATTAAATGTTTTATTTTTTTAATTCGAACCTTTATGATTTCAACCGGCTCAAATATCTGTTCTCTATTGCAGAGTTGGACAAAGGTCTATATACGAAGAGACGCATCACTGGTGAGTGAAAAGACGTGCTATATTTTTTCTCCTACCGAATGAAAATTATAGAGTTTGTGACTGAAGTTTGCGTTAATTGGAATGACAATGAAAACGCGTGTTCATTCCTCAAAAGTTTTCGTACGCGGCTGACGTAAATGCGAGAGCTAACTGTCGAAACCGAGTGGCACTGGCGGAGACTCCGATCCAAAACGTATATCATCAGCCATCCTATTTTAATAATACGATTTTAGAGGGCTGTCCGACTTCCCCTCGACGTTGTCATTACGCGGCCGTCCGGGGGTCATTTCGTCCGAAATAATTAGCGGTCCCGGTAGTTGTCTCAGCACGAAGGGTCGAGGCATAACGGTAATGGCAGGGTGCCGTCCTCGATAATTTCGACCGCGGGAAGGACGTGCCGCGAACACGAGGGACTACGGTGCGCAGGGCGCAAGACGAGGGAATTAGACATAGAGGCGACCCTGACGAAGGCGCTTCTCATGCTAACCCCGGTAACGAGCCGAGGCGCCAGATAAGTAGAGGGCATCCCGCGCCGGTCTTCGGGAAATAAAATCGGGAGATTGCGGTGAGAGAGAGAGAGAGACCAAAGTCCGGGTCCTTAATGCCACCTAACGCGGGCTGATTTATCAAAGGCAGAGGTGCCATTACCGTATTCCAGAATGGCCGCCGTTTCGGAAGGAGATATGTCCGATTATGGACGGATGTTCCATAAATCGGACACTCCGGGGAAATATCGCTTCGAGGGAAACGTTTGCTCGCCTCGACTCGGGTAAACGGAGACGTGCGTGTTTCGCCCCGAGTTTACGATCTTCAAGTTATGTTAATGGCAGCGGTATTACGCGCGCGCCCGCGATGACGTTTTATTAAGCGGGAGCGTTCGAGGAATTCGCCGGCTTCTCTCTCTCTCATGAAGATGTGCGAACTGACGTTTCATGAACTGCACGGCGTTCGGAAAAATACGAGTTGGAAGTTTCTTATTAAGCGCTGAATATTTTTCGCTCTAATGTTTTCATCAAAGTTCATTATACATCTTACGTTACATTTCAATTTATCAGTTCGAACACTTTTCTCGTTTGTCAATCGAAATCAATCGTGACATGACGACGGTAACGATGTTTTCTAGTCCGAATAAATTAGCGTGGCGATTCTAAATAAATGTCTCGGTAAATTTGTGAGAAAAATATATAGGGTCGTGTTTTGCACGAGAGGGATTTTTATTTGCCAGGACGGTTTTCTGGTGGTTTGGAGCCGTCCATCGTGATATTGCCGGTTACAGGTTGCAACGCTCGCCGGTAAAACCGCGCAATGTCGCACGTCCGGCATTGTGGGCCCGCTCTCGCTCGCTATATTTGAAAAAAAAAAAAAAAATCTGCGCGCGCACACACACCGTACACACACACACACACGCAGACCCGCGGATCTGATCGTGGAGACATAAAAATGCAGGTCGTGCGCGCTTGCGCGCTGTTTGCCTGGCCCGACATCGGTGTGTTTTATGGCCGACAGCTTTGTGTGTTCCGCAGTAGGCATTATTTTTCCTTCTAAACTCCGTTATACCTGGAACAATGGAGAGATTAAAACGTAAAATATATGATCTCTCGAGTATAGCCGCGACGGGTCGGGGGTGAGCAGCAAAGGGAAACGATACGGCGCGACGTCTACTGCCTATGGTAAATTTTGGTTTATACCTGAGGGTACCTTCTAACATCATTTTTTTTTTCGTCACACTTGTAACACAATGGAGATTGATTTACTGATTTCTGAAAGAAAACTTTGTACAAATTTGATTTATGTATAAGAATTTTGCCATTGAAGTACTATTGCAGCGTCTATATATTGTGCCTTTTTTCATAGCTGATAAATATATTTCTACATATGTATATGTACAGGGAAATGATAAAATCAACTGGAAAAGCTATTTATTATGATGTTAAAATAATTTAGGATTTATAAAATTGTATGCACAGGGTGCTCGATAATCATTTGTATATTATATATCAAAGATAATAATAATTATTATATATTAATTATTTGTCACAACTGATGTTCGAAGGTGATTTATTAATATAGATAGAATAAAATTTATATAACAGAATATTTCACTGTTTATAACTTTGCTTGAACGCAAATGCACAAGGTAGTGAAATATGTTTCCAGCAAGATTCGATTATCTTGATTACTCGTCGCGGCGCTGAAATAACTTAGTCAATTGCCATATAAATAAATCATAAATGATTTATGTTAAAATAATTATATTACAATAAAATATATATATACATATGTATTATATATGTAATATATAATAATGTAAATCGATTTACAGCTTTACTTTCTACTTTGTCCATATTGATGAATGATTTATGATGTTTGCACGAGACGATTTGAGAAATATATATTTAATATGTGCATAATATTAATGACGAATTAAATTATATATAATTAATAAATGTTTTAAAATACAATAATATTAGATGACAAAAAAGCAACAATTTTTAAGCGAGCTTGTCCAAATAAATGTGATTTAAATAATTTTTGAAAAATGTTCCACCGAAAGAAAAGTTGGATTTATAGCAATTTCGATAAATTACCTGGAATAATTTCGAATTATTTCGTAAACCCGGTTATTCAGCGCATTTTATTTAAATCCCAGATTACAGCTTTGTATATCTTTTAAGACGTTCGATATTACAATTATCGCATTTCTTGCGTTATATAGATTATTTTTCTCTTTCGTCAGCCGCGCGTCAACGAAAAGCGCTCCCAGTGATAGACATTGACATTTAGCCGGGTGCTCGGTTTTTGCTCGGGATTAACATCCGGCCTGTGTTGCGTGAATATTAAGCAAGTCGTTTAATCAGTAAGCCGTTATTGATTGACAGCGCGATAAAGCCATTTGGGCCGGTGTGTATGCACGACAAACTGGGATTCGCAGACGATTGACAAACTGTCGCCTCGTCCATCGTCTAAATTAAGTGGTAATCCGAGTCAGTCGAACGCATCATATTTATTATCCAAAGCTGTTTACACATGTCCGCGTTAATTTCGCCGCTCCGTTTGGTTGCGAGGTTCCCATCCGCGCGCTACAAAAGGTATATCCAAGTCGAATCGATCGATTTATCATACCATTAGATAGCGACCTTTTCATATATGTATTAAACATACGCGTGCACATTTTAAACGCGCCTATGCGATGTGATTGAATTTTTTCGTTCGAGTCGAATAAAAAAACGGAGACGTATATATATAGGTTCGAATAATAAAAATAAAGTAGCTGAGAATTTGCAAAGATTAAAACGAGACTCTGGCGCGTCTCAAGATATATCGCGATGCCGCACGTCTTTCGAATCTCGCGAAAGGCGTTTGTTCGACAGGGCGATACGGGTTGCGCTGTGCGCCGGACCGTGTGCTCTTGTATTTGTCGAATACGAAGTCACGTACCGAATACATTATCGGACGGGTATACGGTCTATGCATGCATGAAGGTTGAAAAGCAAGCGCAGCTCGAGCCGGCGACGCTAGGAGAGCGAAGAGGACGAACGAACGAACGAACGGACGGGCGAGCGGGTGGGTAACTATATTGATTGTGTAGCCGGCTGACAGCGACAGTGACATATGTCACCGAAGCTTCTCGTTATCGCTGATTTAAACATGAGGCAACGAGGCCCTCTTGCCGAGTTGCCCGCTCTCTCTCTCTCTCTCTCTGCGCCGGCAGCTCCGTATTTCTGTTCGTGTCTCCGTCCCCTGTTATTATTATTGCCGAGCGTGCACTTTTCCTTTTTCTCTATCTCTCTCTCGCTTTTTTCCTACTCGCCACTTCCTCTTTCCCGCTCGATCCATCGACTGGCATCGCCTGTCGGAAGCCGGGTAACGTGACCTCTTTGATCATCGGCGTAGTGAAACGGGTTGTCAGAAATAATTATGAGCCCTCGTACCACATGTAGCCGTCGTAGGATGCGTGACACGCATCTACATTGTGCTCTTTTTCGACGTTTTTGGATCCAGTCAATTCCGAGTTTCGCGTGAAAGGTGAAGTTTCGGATTTGTTATATCCAATAAAATTTAAATCGATTCATAGAATCGAGGGAATCGGCATACGCGTACTCGAACAAAAGAAAATTATCGATGACTTTTCGACGACTTAACATTTGAAATGATGCGATATAAGTGACTTATAGATGGGCGAGCGCGCGAGTGGCGATAAATCTTCATCGAGAAAAGCACGCGGATTCCAATATAAAGCCCGCACCGCGAACGCGTGGTTCACTTTTCATGCGAAACTTGATACAAAATAGGTTGTATCCGTCCTCGACGAGATACGTATATAACCGCGTGGCGCGCACCCCTGTCATTCCGGGTGTATAAGAAGTTGGGAGCGTGAAGAGGGATGGAGGGAAGAACGAGGGAAGAAAGACCGCTATGATTTATTATCCCCCGCAAATTCTGTTTCTCCTCCGTGCACGCCAACTGCGTTCGCGTTCATCCATCTTTTTCCCTTTCACGGCTCACCGAGCAACCCTCTTTTCGTCCCGTCCCGTTTCGCGCTCGCTTCTCTCTCTCTCGTCGGATCGTCTCTCCCTTCGCTCTCTCGCCCTCTTTGTTCCGCGCCATCTCTCAAAGTGACTGACTGCCTCCTTTATTATCCGCTTGTCAGCATTTTTACACTTTTATCCGAAGCTCTCCCGGCTCTCTATTGTTCCCGCGGCGAATTCGTACGGTCACAATACGGTCTTGAAGGACTTCAACATGCGGATCATTGTCACGGTGTCGTCGGTTCTCTTGTCATTTGACAGTGTACTGTAGCTTAGAACGGCCGAGTAACGAGGTTCATATTTGTTCTCAGGTAGCCGTTAATACGAGTATCTCGAAGAGAAATATTTTATGACTCGCTGATAAAAATATAATAAACGAATACACCCTGTTTGCAAAACATTTTCGACGAAATCACGCGGAAAATCAATTTCAACTCTCGTCCTCCAGCAGTCCTAAATCTTTCTTACTTAAATTTTAAATCCAGCTTTCAAATTTGAAAGCGGAAAATTGAGAGACCATATAAACCTAAAATGAACGACTTGAACATGAGAGTGAGTCTTACGAGTCTTCTACGATAGGAGAAAGTTCTCAGATCTTTTCTTACGTTTCGCACGGCAACTTATTGTTAATGAAGTGACAGCACTCCAATAAAGTATAATATAATTAGTCCCGGTTTATTTATTGTTGCTTGTCAAAGTACATCTCTCGGCGATATATCTAACAGATTTTCCGCTGTCTATCATTTTATCGAGCTTATATTTTTCTACTAAATATACTAACGTTTTTATAGTGTTTTCACTCTCTTCCATCTTCCCGGTAAATACCGTTTTCACGCCTTATTGACAAAGGCACCAAACATCATCACTTTGTCACAACAAGTCATGCGGGGGGTCTATATATCCTAGCTAGTCATATTTATTCTAAAGAAGGTATCTATGTACTTAAGGTTTGTTTCTGGACACGTGATTTTCGTGTTTGCCGTTGTGCGGAGAAATGTTTTTCGACATGAAATGTTGAAAAAAATCCAGTAGACAGTTTTATCGTCAGTCAAATAAAAATTTTAAGAATACGTCAGCCTTAGGTATTGCGAGTAATATTTATCGCGCATTGCATAATCATATGAATTATGGGTCGAATATATCGCGAAAAAAAATATCTCGTTTATGTAAGAACACTTATAACTTTGTTTTAAATAATAATGGCTTTGATATACTGCAGTCCCTGATAAAGCATAGCTCCGCATATAACAATGATTCGATCGTGCAAAAAGATCTTGTCAACATAATTTATAGTGCTACTAAAATACGACCTCCGCGCATTCAATGCAGCTGTGAACGTTGTAATTATTATGAATGTACTTAATGTCGGGATTTATTCGATAAATATTGATTATAATAGCAGCACACAATATCCCATACAAACACACATAACGATAATCGGATCGAATCCGTTATCGAGAAGACTGTCGGCTCTAAATGTTCGGAGCAAGGAACGACCTGAGATGAAAGAGAACTATATTAGCCGTAAACTCATCTGTCAGTGTCAAGACGTCAAAGAATCGCCTTCGGGATATTAGTGGCGCCATAACAGCCGACAATTTACGCGGAAGCGTAAACTGCCGACTACCTTTATTTCTTTTGAAAAAAACTGAGCAACATACAAAGAGAGTTGTTACGGCATTGATATTGAATGAAACGGAAATATGTGCAATCCTATAGTGATTAATATAATTATAAAAACAGAAACGGACGCTTGCGTCTGTACAAAACCGTAATACGAATCTACTCTATATATAGAACTTGTAATCATTTCTATTAATTTTCAAAAGTGATTTATGTAACTCGACACGTAATAAATTTTGTTCCATACTGTTTCTCAAATAGTCCGTTGAAACGTAACTACGTTAAATATTTTATTACGCAAAGATATAAAGAAGAAAAATATAGATACTTTTTTTTTAAATTAATAAACGAATTTTTTTTTACGAGTGCAGAGTAGAAAAGGTTTATTATAATTCTTGGCATCTAATATTTCTTTCATGTACTATCTAGAATGTTGCTTCTCAAACAAGCCGTCAAACGTGTCAACGATATCTACGTTAAATGGTTTATAATGTGAAAAAGATAGTGTTTTTTTTTTTTTTAGTTTGACAGATAGATGGGATGTTTTTTTTTTATTTTTTCGATTATTATCAAGATAGAAAAGCTTTTTGCGACACATATGCGGCAAAATCCAAATTGCGAGTGAAAATGATTTCTCGAAGCGGAGCAAAAGTAACGTCATACATTGTGGATTTCTATATTCACGGCTTATATTATAATAGTTAATGATACCGAGAATGTTATAATGAATTCCAGTGTAAATTACGGTCGACATACCTATATGCATTTCTCAGATACTGTTTGGTTGCATTCCTGCGCGAAGTGCTCCCCAGGGTAATTATTGTTTACCGCGGGTATGCGGTCTACGAAGCGGGCGTGTGGATATCGTCATAATTCGTCGTAATTACCTTGTAACATAGTTACTTCATCGATCGCTTTATCTTGCTTAAGCTGTACTTAGCGGAATGGCCATAATCGCCTAACCGCGGAGCGTTTCAGTTTCGAACGAGGTCTAATAATCGAGCTCTTTAATGGCCGTATCGCTCGTCAAGCGGACGCGTACGATGGCGTGCGAGCCTGATCTGGCGAGCAGCGCGCGCGTAAACGCGTTACACGCGTGAGTGCGCCGTCAGATTTCGCCAAATATGTATTCTGCGCATTTCACATTCAGCGCAATATAAACACGCTCGACCTTCGGCGTATACATCGATGAATAGAGCCGCGCTATTTCGTTATTTCGTATACGTAAAATTATACGGAATTGCAGAAATTTGCCATTCACGTCCCTTAGCGAGTCAGAAGCTACCGGAACATTTTCACATAAATATATATATGTATATGTATATTCCGATACACACACTGAAAAAAAAATGTTGTTGGATTAACAAAAATTCTGTTCGAAATGGTTGAATCTACCAGAATTCCTTTTAATACAACAAATATCTTGTTTGCACCAATAAACTGATTTGTTGTACAAACAAGATGCTTGTTGCGTTAAAAGGAATTCTGGTAGATGGTAGAAAAAAAATGTTGTTGGATTAACAAAAATTCTGTTCGAAAATGGACGAAATGGTTGAATCTACCAGAATTCCTTTTAATACAACAAATATCTTGTTTGCACCAATAAACTGATTTGTTGTACAAACAAGATGCTTGTTGCGTTAAAAGGAATTCTGGTAGATTCAACCAGTAATTCCGTTTCGTCCATTTTCGAACAAACAGAATTTTTGTTAATCCAACAAAATTGTTTTTTCCAGTGCACTATAAGAATGTGTGTGCACTCGGAGAGACTGCTCAGCCAGCAAAGATCAATATCCGTCATTTCGGCAGCGATTATCGGCCATCGACGAGTTGGAGGAGGCGCGCGATCAACAACGCGACATAAAGAATGGCACGCAAACACCGAGAGATTGGTATAACCGCGAGGCGTTAAGTACCGGATGACTCAGTGCGTACCGTGGTCGGGGCCGGGGCGATAATTAAAACGCTTTTACAAAACTGTAGGCAAACAGCGCTTAAGTGGCTGTCATTCGTTACCCTGTGGGGCCGCGGCAAGTCGGTAAGTCGCTGAGCGAGCAATCAATCACCCGACCCTCTCTCCTACCCCTGGCAGCCCATTACATTTCTATTTTGAAAGCTGCTTATTAAGCGGGGCCGGCTGGAGAGACAGACAGGTTTCACGGTATAAAATATCGGGTTGCCGTGGTGGCAGGAACGACGGTTCCGTGTCGTGGCGGCTGTGGTAGCGCTAGCGCGGGGAGAAGGGTGAAAGCAGGGGAAGTGGTTGTGAAGAGAGAAAGAGTGAGAGAGAGGACTGACGGGGTGGGGAAAGAGGGGCTCGTCGGTCGGACGAAGCGGGGAGGGGGATGGACGGCTGTAAAAGCGGTGAAATATCAAAGCCGGGATGGGAGCTGTCATCGTCGGGCCAACATCATGGGTGGCGTGTTGAATTAGAATGCCTTCCCACACCCTACACAGCACCGAACCCCACCGCAATTCTCCCACCATAATGCCATCTCTCCCCCTATTCTCTGTGTAGGGGGATGGTGGTGGGGATGACAGGAGAGGACAGGTTATACACCCCGGGTCGTCGAGGATGGCGGCAAGAAGAGGGGCAAAGAGAGTGGTCGGGGAGAGGGAAAGGCGAGGAGATTGCGTTTTGCGCCGTCAGACACCAGACGGCGCGGGCGAACCGTTCCTCTCTCGCAGTGTAGACTCGTTCGCGCGAGCCGCCACTATTTTCCTGGATTTCGTGGAGTACGCGTCGTAGTTTAACGCTGCCGCTTCCGAGGCGGTCATCGATTCGTCCCGACGGAGAGACGCAGCCTTTGACCGAACACGGTCGGGCCTGTCGACGCGCGCGAACCAATTTCGCACGGTTCTGTGTGTAAATATTACCTGTTGGTTTAAGTGCAGTGAAAATTATTAGTGGGTAACCAAATGGTTGTGCTCGAGGAAGGCGGTATGCTGACTACTGGACACAATCAATATTTACCACCGGATTACCTTTCTCCGCTTCCAACTACGGTTAGTATTGTTAGTATATTCATTTTTATTTTACGCTCTATATGCTACGAATTGTTATTTCATCGACAAAAAATGTAGCGTCAAAATCTTGGAGATAATACGTCTTGGAGATAGTACGAAAAATATACAGTCAAGATTTATTATATTTTGTATAAATTTTCGACGAAACCGTGCAGAAAATCGCATTGTTAATTTCAATCGAGATGCTACATTTTTTGCAAATATCTAAAAGGTTGAAAGCCAACTATTTCTTCCTAGATCTTGTTTTTTAATCTTAATTTTTCCTCGCAGTTGGACGCGAAGAAGAGTCCGCTGGCATTATTGGCGCAGACATGCAGTCAAATCGGTGCAGATTCGCCTACGAAACCGCTGATATCGCCGTTGGAGAAGAACTCTAAGGGAATAAACATTGCTACGAACGCGAAATCGCCGCCGGCCGCGAAACTGGAGCGCAACACGCGCAGCAGTCCGACGGACGGCAAGTCGCTGGCGTTCAAACCGTACGAGACCAATGTCGTGACGAAGAAGACCTCGGACGAGGGCAGACCCGCGTCCAAGGCCAGTGTGCACAGTGTCAGTGGTCAGGATAGTGTCAGTGTTGGTGATAACACGCATCCCGACAAGAAATCGTCCGGTAATCGCACGCCATTGGGCCGAAAATCCGCGTCGCCGAGTGGCCAAGCGACGGCGACGATCACCAGCAACGCGCCGTCGGTTGACCGAAAGACCCCAGCTGATCGGGAGAAGATCGACGGTTCGCCGCGGTCAAGCAGCAGCAATAACAACAACAACAATAACAACGGTGCCAGTCCGATCATCAGATCCGGGATGGAGATTCTTTCCGGGCATACAACAAAGGACGCGAATCTGGCGGCTTACAAACCGGGAGGTCTTCCAGGATTCTCCAGCAATCCGCTGTGCTGTCCACCTGGCCTCGCCGAAAATCCCGCCTTCAGGCCACCCTTCGCGGGCGCGTCGCCCTTCACGCATCATCACGCCGCCGCGGCAGCGTTGCTCGGCTATCCGTCGGCCAGTCCGACCGGCGGCAATCCGTACTTGACCTACGCCCGAGTGAAGACTCCGGCCGGCGGCGAAGCCCTGGTGCCAGTCTGCAAGGATCCCTATTGCACCGGTTGCCAGTACAGCATGCATAGCGCCCAGATCATGATGGGCGCGGGTAGCTGTCCGAGCGGTTGCACTCAGTGCGATCACCAGAAGTACGGCCTGGCCATGGCGTTGTCGTCGTTGGGCCCGATGCCGCCTCCATCGTTGTCCTATCCGTCCACGTTGGCCAGCGGCCGACCTTACGTTTGCAATTGGATCGCCGGCGAGTCCTACTGCGGCAAGCGATTCGCCACGTCGGACGAACTTCTGCAGCATCTACGTAGCCATACGAGCGGCGGCGATCACGCGGCCTCCGCGGCAGCGTTCCTGGGCGCCAATCCTCATCCGCATCCGCTGCTGTCGCCCTCGACGACGCTCCATCGGGCCAGCGGCGGCACTTATCCCGCGCCGTCGCTGAGTCCCCTCAGCGCCAGATACCATCCTTACGGTAAACCGCCGACGGGCCCGCTTCCGGCGTCACTCGCGGCCTCGCCGTACAGCGCTTTCAACGCCTTGGGACCGTATTACTCGCCGTACGCGGTTTACGGACAACGAATCGGCGCTGCGGTACACCCTTAAGACGGATATATATTATACGTCCCGAGAGGGGGCGCGACCGGGATAGGATTTTTTCGCGGAGAGAGGAACTTTTTTCTTTTTTCTCGTTCTCCTCCTCCCTCTCCCCCTCTCTTTTTCTCTGTCTCTTTATTTCTCAGTGTACAGTTGGAAAATGTGCAAAGGACGACGTTGCCGTCTAAGAGAGACTGTTGTGTAAATAGCCATTGTGTACAATACAAATTTATTTAAAAGAATTCTATATATGTATATATACATATAAATATATGTGTACATTGAAGATTATAATTAAAGTTTATGAAACAACTTGGCAGAGTGTAACGTTGCATCGCGAGACCACTCTCTTGCGGAACTTCTATGACACACGCAGTAATACGCATCTCTATTAAAATCCGGTTACCAGGTTGGGAAAGGGGTCTATACTATGCTGCCAGCTGTGTAAGTTGATATTGTCACGATGTTGTTGGACGAACGAGGCTCTTCCCTCGCTTTCACGTGCGAGGGATACGAGGGAGAAATTTCTCATCGCGTTTCCAAACGCATTCTTGATGATGACACGTCACGTGATGATTTTTTGACAGTTTTTCTTTTTACACGTACCGCTAGGTCCTCATCTCGTTGTATATCATCTTCGCGTTTACAATTGGATTGTAAAATGCGTATTACGAACACTGTATATTTTCCGACGCTCCGCAAACGCGAGCTTCTTTCATCTTGAACGCGGATCGCGTGTATTCTATGTCCATGATATAACTGTGATATTACGCTACTTTTTCGAGAAAAAAAAAAGAATATATATCCATATGGAGAGGAAAATATTATTATTGATAAAAATAATCCAAGAATATCTTTCTTCAGAGATGAAATACAACGTTGTAATTTATTATCGTCATTTGTCAGCAGGAAAATATATATATATATAGTTATCGTTGCACGAAAATAAAATTATTTTTGATTATATGTTTTTATCTGTTTTTTTTTTCTTTACGCAAAAATTTGATAACCGCACAAGGAATATTTCATCAAGTATAGCGAACGTATCGCATTGCCTCTCTAACATCACATCGTCTTACGTATTGTCGAATAGAAATGATCTGATAAAGGAAGCACATGCCGTACGATACGCATTATTCGCATTGTAAATATCTCTTGTAAATATATCGTTGAGTTTCCATACCGCTTTAATAAAAAAAACAATGTTTGTAGAATCATCTAATTCTTTGTATATTTTACCATTTAGCCACGTCGTTCAATTACATCCGGATTCCTTCCTTGCTTCGCTTTTCAATTTATTACGTAATCAATAATTTCTTTTATATAAAACTTTGCAATATAATTTTTATAAGTAGAATTAACGTCCTACATATTTCGATTTAAAATGTGCAACTGTTTATGTATTTCGATTTAAAAAGAATTTGCTTGTTCAAGCTATACGTATCTATATTATACGTTGTATATTGTAAAGATATAAATTATTTTACAGATATATTTATTTCGATTTGTGCTTGCATCGCGTTTTTTATTGCGCTGTGTACGAGATATAAAAAAAATCAGTCTGCCTGATTTCACTGACCCGTTACGATTTCTGCTCGTCAGTCATACTTGACGGATAATTTATCAAACGCACTTCACAATCTGTCATTCATTGGCAACGAGGTGTATTTCTTGTATGTTCAAATTTATTATTTGCTTATATTGAAATCTTGTAGAATAATTTACGAAATAACACGTATATTTCATATTTTTATCACAAAATGATAATTCTATTAAACAAATCGACAGAATCGAGACAAAGATAACGATTGGAGACGAATTGGCTGGATTTCACAAGCTATCAATTTCGAAAACTTTCCTTTATCTCTTATTGTTGGAGATAATCTTTATACAAAGTTCCATAGTTAAACTTTGTTGTTTCTTTTTATCATAAATTAAATAATTTTGTAACGTTCTGGTTAAATACATGATATGATTATCAATTGTATCCCATCATGCTGTCAATCATTGTCAATAGCCACGCTGATTAATCTATTTATTATTATATATCTTAACTTTACATCTTAAAAAGACAATATTTTTCAAACACACGTGTATTTTAATATCTGTTCTTTGTGCGAAATAATGTTTTGTTCACTTATCGCGTTCGTGTCTTTGAAAGAACAGCAACATGGATTTAATTTGTTTGTAATTTAACTAAAGGGTCTATTATATTTAATAAGACTTAATAAGAGAATATAAAGTAGCTCCGATTATATATACATATATATATGAACCAAGAATTTATATAGAATTTGAAAAATGAGAAATGAGAGATACGGTAAAAAATGTAATGTTTATTACAACGTCCACGTATATATAATAATCATTTTTTTTCCTTTTGCTTCAAGTGCTTTTTTTCTTTTGTCATTTTCTCTTTTCTCTCTCGCGTGTACGTAATACTTTTACTCTTTCCTCTCCCTTACTTTTACGTCTTATTACGGACAACACGTTGCAAAGTAAAACTGCTATACGTACTATTACCGAGCGGTGACTCAAAGACACGAAATCTAGTGACAAAATCTCTAAATTAGCGATCCTCACTCGCTGCCTAACATCGTCAAAATGCGGAGCGGCGCGTCCGTGTGCGCACACAAACGGCGAGTCTCAATCCCTGGGGCACCCCCAGAAGAGTAAATTTATTTCTTTCATTACGGACGGAGCGGGTCGTGAGCTCTCGGATATCAGCGCTGCAAGGCGGGGCGCATAAATCTGCAGACTAGCGTGAAGGCGGGAAGGGGGTAGTACGGGCGAAGAGAGACAGAGAGGGATGCGGGGGTGGCAAACTGTAGGTTTCTAGAGCCGCCGGGGCTCTCCCGTAGGGAAGAGAGAGAGAGAGAGAATGGGGAAGGTGGGAGCGAGCCGTGGAGAAGGTCTCTGCTTCATCCCTCCGTCGTTTCGTTTCCATCGCCGGGGTGCCGCGACAGGCGGTGGCAGGCTCAGCTGGCTCAGCAAAGTGAAATATTCGGTGATTTTAACCGTCGGGATGAATGGTCCCGTCCGTATTTCGCCTTTCACGACGCCCTCCGCCGATTGGAATCCATGTTATTTCGGGACGATTATGCGTGTCGCTGAATCTCAATTAGTAAACTTGTCGGACGTAACAGCGAGTCTTTACGTAGGTATATGTCGAGACTCTTGCTCGTCTTAACTAATCGCTATATATTGAATAATGAGCGAATGAAAAATAAAATCCTCTCGTTATTTCTCGAATTATGTGCGAATTTGCGCTCTGCGTCGGTCAGTACGTGTCGTTACAACAAATTTAAATAATGCAAGCCTTTCAGGACTTATTTCAAAATGCTTTTTGATTACCTATAACTCATATTTTACTTGTTTTATCATTTTATTGATGATGTTGTTTCGTAAAACTTATGGTATAAAGCATTCGCGTGACATGGTTATACTCGACAAAGATAGATAGGTGTAATAATTTTTAAATTTATAAATAGTTGAGAAGTAGGAAGGAGTTTCAGCTCCGATATTTTATTTATTTCATAAGATCGCGCATACACATTTTTTGATTATTTCATTTTTGTATATCAGCATATTTCATATTTTTTGTGCCATATATACATAACTTGCATACTTTACTACTATGTAATATTTCACATTGAATATAAATAATTATGCAAGGAATTTATAAAAAAATATACAAATTTTTAAAAATTAAAATGATAAAACATTAATGTAAATATATTGAATATCTGTTTTTAGAATGCTCGAATTTTATAAATATTCAAACTAATAATTGAAATTAAATATATAGATTTTAGACATACTTTTTTTTTTACTAATACACACACAAGACCGTCATCTAGCATCGATCGTATTTTCATGTCGAGCAGTCCAACACGTCAGCTAAAATATCGTATATTACAGCGAAATGTTTTGTCGTTGTGAAAGTTCAAATAACAAGCGTGAATAAAGGCAGCGAATGACGTATCGCTTGCATTTAGTAGATCTTTAATGTTCGTGTCATGTCCCATTATTTATTATGTTATAAATCAATGGAGTCTATCAATTCCGAGATTTGTGCTGACGCAATTAGAGAAAATATGTCACGTACAACCCATCTTCCGAATTAGACTTTTCTGACACATTTCATGCTTAATATCATCATATATTTTTATCGTAATTCTAATATTCTTTTATACACGTTAAGTACTTTATTTCTTACAAAGTCTTGGTCGCTTTTTGTATAATTTTAATAGTGTTTTTTACTTAACATTATTTTATCGTCTACCTATTTTGCGATAACGTCCAAGTTTGTAAAAATAGAAAAGAAGAAACGCTATATTTTGTATTCGAAATAACTGAACGGGTCGCATTTCTCGTCCTATATTAATTAAAACCTTCAAAGTCAAACGCGCCGCGTTGACGTTAACGTGATTTAACGCGAATTCGCGAGATTACATTACGAATAAACATGTCAATCAACCTGTTCAGACGTTTTGTGGAAAATCAACGGCTGGCGCGTTTGGCAGCATGTTCGGCGCGTCTTTTCTGCGATGGACATGTGTCACGATCAGAACGTCAGAGTTATGGTGCGTCTTAGCTGTCTCCTCACAAGAGGCCCTAATCATCGGGAATCAAGGGGAGAAAATTTAGAGCATTTAAATAGTAACGCACACACATTAGCAAGCATTAGATAGACTTTAATCTTTTTTTTCGTCTCGTTGGCCTACGCATTTCTATTCTTAAAAATAAATTCTTAATCATTTTTTATCTTTCTTTCAAATGTTGCTAGAAATATATAAGTATGTGGCATTATTCTTTTGGAATATTTTTTTCCGATATCCGGATTAATCTACTCTATTGGTCAAGAAATAAGATCGAGAAATATAATATATCGTCACAGTCGCGACGAATAATAATAATGAGTAGACGACCTGTCGCTATTTCCGGAAATTTTGTTTTTCTTGGTTAGTAGCCATTCATATTGTCGCGTTGCAAATCGTAATGTCTGTTTTCATTACGACGAGGTAAAATGTTGGTTGTCATATTACTAACATTTATTTTTTTTTACATTTGACATTGAAAAGATATTCACTCCGTCAAAACAGTATATCTTGTGTCATTTTATTTCATACTTTTGTTACCAGATTGTCATATAAGATGAAAATGATAAATGCATCTTTAATAGATATGTGTGTACATTTTAAAATGGGAATTGATAAACAGAATTGACTTTTGAAACATTTTTTTTATAGAGCCAATACTGAATTTTGTATTTACTCGCTTAACAGATCTTTTCATTAGTTATTAGTGTCAGGCTTATTGATGACAGCTTACATTGAAATATAATATTCTAGCCATTCAGTATAATATCGTATGGCAAATGTCAGATTGTCGATAATAAACCATAAATAAAAGCACCAGATGACTCACATACATTATGTACAATTTCCGCAGTAGTATTAGTTATCTTTTTTTGCCGTATAAATATTGGAATTTCCAATTAAGTCATCTCTTGTTTCCATAGTAAATGTTCGTGTCTACTATTAAAAAAACAAGATTATTTGCATTAATTTTTATAATCGAAATTCAACGATATGGCTATAAATATATTTACAAATAACATGTTTTATATCAAGCGTTGACGTGTAGAACTGTTGTTCAATGAAAAAATATACATTTCAATGAATATAGAGGTAGCACGTTTGATTATTTTAAGAAGTCGCACACGCGGCTTATTTTCGGAACTAAGATGTATTTCTTAGCGATTATATGTTCTCTGAGATTCTAATGTTCGTCCTCTCGCTAAAGTCTTGGCGAATGATGCGTTGACTCGATCACTCGCTACCTGTGAGAAAGAGAAAGAGATTTCTTTGTCAGGGAGAGAAGACCCGGCTAGCGCGATTAGTGCGTCCCTGAGCGACGTCTATCAGGCGTGTTCTGGCCAGTCTTACGAGTCAGCGCGGACAATTTAGCACATCAATAACAGGCCGCAGATAAAAGCAGCCCATACATCGTGGTTGACGTATCGTTTGTAATAAAACACAAAGGGGGTCTAGCCGCCAGCGGCATCTGTGTACCGCGCTGTGCGCAGTCGTTCGTTCATTCTTGCTGTTATTAACAGGCCGTACATCGTGGATGTTTTCTACCTACCTACCGTCTCCCGCCGAGTCATACATCACCGTTGAATGCGCGACAGCAAAGAGCAACTATAATTCATCTATAAGCTACAGCCGATCCCTCCCAGCAGAAATATGGTGGAAGATGAAATCGATAGGTCAAACGTTGCTGACGGCGTTTACGTCATGCGCGTAAAATTCAGTTTCTGTTAATCGCACACTTCGCACAAAATTAATTTTTAATTTTGGATATCGATGGAAAACTTGGAAAGCCTTTTCGAGAGAGAGATTTCTACACAGCAATCTTTATTCACTGAACGTTATATTGTTATTTTATTTTTATTTATTTCATTTGTCGATGAACATTAGATATATAAATAACACGCGCACAGTCTTATAATAAAAAAAAAACTTATCGTATGGCGGCGATGCATTGTAAATTTTCGTTTATTTCCATCGATTCCGAGCGTGAATGTGAGATCACTGTTTACAATATACATGCGAGAGCGCGTTTAATTTCAACGGTATCAGCCTTGAAATGATGCCTTTTGAGAAAATCGTGCCGCGCGTAGCGAATCAATTCCGGACACTCACCGAGACACGTGTCTGTTTTTTTTCTTATCGCCTCGATAAATTGTCCCGTTGATGCGGAAAATCGAGCAGATGCATAACGTATATACAGGGATATCACGTATATAAGAATCGATCACTCAGTAAATGTTTAAGCTCGGATAGCGAGGATATCTTTCTTTACGCGTGCAGGATTGGTATTTTGAGCGCGTAATGATTCAAATAAAATATTGCTGTGAATTTTTTTCTATATATATATATATTGTATATATAAAGGTTTGGATAGATATTATCGCAGCGTGAAGCTCTCAGACATCCACCCGACCATTTTTCTTAGGGTTACCCATTTCGGAGGAAACGTTAGACAGCTACTACGTTATTTCCATCGATCACGTCGAGTCGAGTATACGATGTCTCGTGACGAAGAAGTATCGGTGCGAACCTACCACGAAAATATTTCCTTCTTTTTGCCAGTAGAGTCATGGATATATATTTTCCGTCGTTATTGCCAATCATGCAATCGCGCGGTAAATAATTCGACGATCATTAAATTTCATAAAGATTTATAAGCGACAAAGCTTATTATTTATTATTCAATTATGCATAAATGTATAGACAATTTCAATATATCTTATGATGTCAAAAAGAAAAAAATATCAAAGGAAAAATTAATTGTTGAGCAATTTATGTATGTTTTATAGAAGAGTTATAACGCAAACGGCTGCGTTTAATGATTTCTCTTTTTATTGCGCCTATCAATTGAGAATTAATTTTAATGCAACATCTATAAAACGAATGGTAAACGTTTGTCGTCACATTTATATTGATCGCACGATGTCAAAGTAATAACTTTGACTTTTCAGATTGTTTTCGTTTCTGAGTCTCCCTCTTTTTCAATTATAATATTACCGAAAGAACTATTAAGATTGTTGACATTAAGAAACTTGGAGATTTAATTTGTCGTAATCTAGCAGTCGGAGAAAAAAGTATAATGGACATTACGAAGATACGTCGCGGAAATCAGTTTCCGGACGATTCGCAACTAGATGAAAAGAGTGATCATCCGTCTCAAGGGTTTGTTTGCACCAGTGAACGCAATTGTTGTGACATAAACGGATTCATCCCAAGATTTCCTCTCTTTTCCCTTCTATAACGGCTGTCACTCGACGGCTCGTTTGCCGAGCCACCATCCTCGAAAGAAACTTTAGACGTCTACCACATTATTTCCATCGATCATGCAGTGTCAAGGCGACAACGTCGTCACCGACGGCCTCTTGGACATCTCTTCAAAGTGGCTGATAGAGAGTTCCCCCCCCCTTTCCTCATCCCCTCTTTTCCTTACCGCGACTGTCACGGGACGCAAACAGTCGTGGCGGTGGCCTGACGCCTGAAACGCGGAAAATAGTCGGGGCAGCTAGCGAATCCGTGAACGAAGAGAAAGAGGTAAAAGATGGCGGAAAGAGTTCAACGGGAACAAGAGATGCGAGGAGCGAGAGGGGTGAGAGAGAAGAGAGAGAGAGAGAGAGAGAGAGAGAGAGGGAGAGAGCCAAGCGCGGCGGACCGGATGATGAATTAGCCGAGATGACCTCTCGCGCGAAATCTCTCCGCTAGCTCTCGCGGTAGGCAGCTCCCGTGATGTCGGGCCCGAGATGATGGATCGCTTCGCGTCACGGAGCCATTCATCACCTCCATCTATCAGCCACCCCTTCACCTTGCTTTAGAAAGCGAGCATTCGACGGCTATCTACTCGCTTCGGATAGTGATTAATGTTGATCGGAGCGCACCCTGTTATTCGACCTCACTTCTCTCTTGCTCTCTCTCTCTTCTCTTTCTCTCTCTCCTGTCGTTGGTTTTCCCGTCTCGCTTCATGCCGCGAGCAATGCACGTCCGTGCATTCCTGGACGTTGACTTCGTATCAGCTACGTACGTCCATCTTCCGAAATGTCAGTCGACCTGACGAAAATGGTCAAAGGGATCAATTGCGTATGTGTTTATAGCGCGAGGTTGAATGATACGTTTCTTCGTATTGAACGGTACAAGTTTCTTTTATAGCTTCATGTTACAACATCTGGTATTTTACATCGCGACATACAAGCATATTATAAGATATTTCCATGTTAACTCCATCTCACACATTCGAACGATTTCTTTCTAAACATTTGCTTTTTATACGAATTTCAAAGAAGAAAAGACATGATTCTCGAGGTCTATCCAGGACGTATTGATTAATTACAATTAATGTAAATAACGATATTCAAGCTCGGTCTCGCCGTCATTCTGGCCATCGGCCAACATTAAAATTCCCGTTTCTCTGTTTCACGCGGAATCGCTCCTACATCTTTGGCGCCCGTCGATACGCGATCGCCGAGAATTCCGTAGGGAAGACGCGGGCATCTGCAAATACGCGCGTTACGAGGATAACTAATTGCGAGGTCAGCCGATGTCAGGAATTTACATAACACGACAACGGCGTAGCGATCAGCTGTCTTTCCTCGGCATGGCCGAGGATGGCTGATAATGTTGTACAGATCGTATATCGCGGCCTTCTTTAATGGCTGAGCATTAAGCTTCTTTTTTTCATTCCCAGCTGCGCGATCGACTATACACACGACTTTCACGCGTGACTGTTTTTCTATGATTAGCTGACGAATAATTGTGTGCGCGCGCGCCTAATAATACATTATTACACTAACGCGCGGCGTTTTCCAATCGGCACGTCGTTTTACGGCTTTGATGATTGCAAGAGATGTTGAATGCTGCGGGGTCAGAAGTGTGAACTTCCCTCGGCCAGGCCATCTTTCATGCATAATCCGTTCGCGCGTAACGTAAATTATATACGTTGAGCGTTTCATTCTGAAAATTTTTATAATACCGTGTCCCGTGTAATTCGAGTACACGCTTGACTTAATCCACCTCCCGTCGTCTATCTACCAATATAATGCCTCGTGCTGATAATTGCGTTAAATTATTGGATTGGAGTACGAAGGTGTAGATTATATTTCAATTTATAATTTATATATAAATGATTATACACAAAAGAGCTGACACGTACACACACATGCACAAACACACAAATCATGTAAGAGGAAAACTTCTACTAATTCTTTATGCGCATATTTATATGCTGTATATACATAATTGTACTCGTATTTTTTTCTTGCTAGGAATACGACGATTATTGTTGAACAATCATTAACTTGTTT
This sequence comes from Nylanderia fulva, assembly GCF_048542155.1. NCBI lineage: Eukaryota > Metazoa > Arthropoda > Insecta > Hymenoptera > Formicidae > Nylanderia > Nylanderia fulva. The sequence goes on from NW_028190263.1 coordinate 7,698,985, forward strand.
TTTTAGCAATTAATCATAGACTTTTTTAATCTTAATTTTGAAGCACGTGCATTGATTTCAAATCGATCAAAGTGATTAATCACGCATAAATACAGGCGTAATAACCGGTTCATAGAACGTTTTGCAATACACAGTAGTGAAGAACATACTTGAAGGATAACAGTTGAGATCAATTTGTCGCGCATACTTTTTTTACAGCAAACATGTTTTGACCTATGTTAGCGAAACTGGTTCCGTAATTTAATGTCGCTTGTAAAAGCATTGGAATTCCGTAAATATCGATCGACAAAAGTATTCTGACGTGTATGCCTGCTGGACACGTCGTTGCTATTAAATTAATACATAATTTAATATATGACATAGCTCGTGTCTCTCAATTAATCAAACTATAAATTTGGTTAATATGTAAGGCTGTAATTATTAGAGAGTAACTTACATTGATTGACTCACATATTTTCAACGTAACATTTGAGGATAATTCGAAACTTGTTTTGCGTATATATATATATATGCTTATTTTTAGCAGTTATTTCCATAAATACGATAATGTGACGAAATCGCTCATTATAGAACGTTTATTACATCCATATTTTCCGCATTATTAAATTTCCACATAATAAATTTATGTATCCGATCCGTGTGCCCTACCGACCTGCGGCTGTCGCATCTTTGTTTCGTATAAGCTACGGGGTCGTAATTTCCAAGTAAAATGCTAGCGACAAAAGCCGTATAACGAGGCACTCGAGAGGAGGCAGGAAGTCGCAGACGCCACGTTGGATGGGACATTGATGAGGAAACTTCGGTTGGTTATAGCCCAGGTTGGTGATAAGGAGCGAAGGAGTTCCTAAGTAAGAGGAGGTATAGCGATGCTTGCCGAGGGGTTAAACCCGAGCTATCTCTTGCCTCGCGTTATCCTGCAAGCCCGTATATATCCGGTGTAGTCGAGGGTAGATATACCTTTGGGCAGGGAGGCGGTTCTACGGTCCTTATCGCGCCGTTTTACAATCTAAATGCAAGGAATCAGGAAGGATCAGCCGCAGCGCCGTCTTAATGAACCGCGATGTAGTCTGCGCTACTTTTAGCCCCCGACAACAACAAGGAAAGTGTATTTATCCGTCGATATCTGTGCGAATATTTATCTTTTCTTTTTAATGAAATTCTCACGTTCTTTCTCCTCATTTGGAATTTTTGCGCGGTTGATTTGAGAGTGAATACGAAGATTTTATTCTCAAAATTATATAACATTGCTTGAACATTCTGTTTTTATCAAGTTTTATTTTCATACAAAATAATATTAAAATTAATCTGAATTAAAGTTTTTACTCAAGTTACTAAAATTATTATCGTAAATAATTACTGTATATAATTGTTCCTCTTCGGATGTATATAATTGTTTCCCTTCTATATTCTCCGTAATATTAAGGCTACGTTTCTCTCTCCCTCCCTCTCAACTCCGAAACAAATTGAAAGCAAAGCGTTCATTTGTATCCAACAGGAGGCAGCCGCGTTGCATTTTAATCAAGCTACCGATCCCGTCATCTCGTCCTGTCGTCTCCATTCTCATAATTGGGCTCGTATCACCACTGAGTGCCGGTGACACTTATTTCATTAACGTCAAATAGAATTATACAAGTCGTAGCGTAGCGACACCGCCACTGCGGAGGTGTGTATGCGACTTAAGTGATTTCGAGTACAGCGATTCAATTGTCGCTCAAACGAATTCTTGGTAGGAAAAGCACGACGTGGAAACGCACGTTACGAAATGTGAACGTGATACCTTTACGAGGATGCATATATGGTACATATAGCATCGCGTCACTATATAATTTGCCCGACTTTTTAAGTGTCGATAAGTTGTGCTTATTGTATTCTATTTCTGAAAGTTCTGATTTTTTTACAGAAAAAAATTATACGTGCTTAGAATTTATAATAACATCTCGATGCAATATTTATGGACGGATCCGTCATACGTTACAAAGTAGAAATTTAACGAGCGGCGCGTGCGTGCGAGATTCTTCACGCAGCAAGACTCGCGTTTATGCAATAAATATACTCAAGCGGTTAATGAAAATTCCCCTGTTGTTAATATTGATCAATCCCTCTACGAACACGCGGACGCGTAAGTATCCTGCACGCCGACGTGCGCGGATAACTTTCGAACATTAAAAAAAAGAAGGAACACTCATTAATTCCGCACTTTAATAGGCGGTTCTCCGTATCTGCGGGCTAATCACTTCATAAATACGGCACACCAGATACAACACAGATATACAATGTTGTCCGTATTAATTCGTAAGAATTGCTAGTTTATGGCCGACGCGATGTGTCTTTCGGTTCGTTTCCACCGTGTCTGCGTTACATCACGTGGCTAATTAAGCTCTCATTATTCTCCGTGAATTATAGCAGCAATTCGCCGACTTTCTCTCACTATGGTGCACGAACACGCGAGCGACGTAGGCCCGTCAGGGATTCGCCCGTTGAATTTCAAATGAACGTCCATCCGCGAATAAAAGATCGATCTTTTACTCTTTCCCCTCTCTTTTTTCTTTCCTTTCTCGAGGTTTTTTTTTTTTTTTTGCAAACCGGCGATACTTTATCAGCGAAATGAATTGCGAGACGACTCGTTCCCGCTAATTTATTCGATTCCGTAGTATCCTTGCCAAGAGACAACATAACAACCTGCTGACAACCATGAATGAATCATGAGTTGCGTCATCGAGAACTAAAAATTTGGTATACTTAATTTAATTTAGTTGCGGTAGCTCCGGCGTGTAAGTGGAAGCTATTTGAGACATCGTTGACAAAATTATGACATAAATTCTTTGTCGAATTCTCGTCGTATCGTCGTATGTTACGTCCGATGTTTATTAGAGACAATTGATTGATTAAATCAATAAAATCTAGAAATATATCGAGAGTTTTTTTCAGATCATAAGTTTCAGTATCCATTCTCTAGTCATTTATTTGACGCGACGTAGATTTTTCGTTGGATTTCCGAGTTTTTGTATTATACAAACAAGCAGTCAGTTGATATGCATATTGAAGCAAACACGCTGGATTAGTTTCAAATAAATTTTATGTCCTCATAAATAATCAGTCTAAAGTGACGCAATCCGAGATATTTCCAAATAGCGCGCTGTCGCACAAACATTTGTAAGTTATGTCGTATTTTTCGTTCATTTTATTACGACGCTCCGAATGTGCGCGATGATCAGATAATTATTCTCTCGTCGTAAATCAACTCGAAATACGAATCGCATTAATTCTTTCGGTATCCCTCGTGAAACAAAGTTTTTAACCGCGAAGATTAAATGCGCCCAGTTCGTTCTTACTCAATCGCGTATATCCAGGGCAAGGGTTTTCGTTTCCACGTAAGCAGAACCGGAGTCGGAATCTACTGGTCGCCGGAAGAAGAGTCACGCGAGACCGGATGGAGCTGCGTGACCGGCTCTGCTTGGTCTGCGGTCGCAACACTCGTAGCGCCTCGCGACGACAGGCCGAGGCTAACCGTAAAAATAATAGGGTCTCCAGTGAAATAAATTGAGTTATTAACGTGACGGTATCACAATAAATTATGATGAAACGGCTCCGAGGGCAAAAAGGAACGGTCAGATAGCGGTTGGCGAGAGGTCGGACGGGGCTAACAGCGGTTGATTGCCGGTCGCTCGTTTGTCTCCATGTAGCTTGACAGGAACTGTCCCGACCGAAGTAACGTCAGCCAGCCAACCCCGAGCTGCCAAGCTAGCCGCGCGTTCGCCGCGCGTTTCGCGCCGAGAGCAAGACTCCGAGAGTGCCGTTACTCGATGGTGTGTTCGTAATTAGCTCTGTCCATAGATTGAAACAAATGGCACGCCGCTCCGGCCAACGAAACTGGACTCCGCGGCCGTTAAAGGGAGGAAATATAAGGGAGGAGAATGACGCGATAATACGTCCCTTCTCACGCGACCATTCTCGTTGCTTCGATGACGCGGACGATACGCAAGAATATCAGAAAGCATTCGACTTGCGCGTTGATGTATTCGTAGGACTTTTTTTCAGAAATTCACTTACGTACGCTTAATATAGTTGTCACCGAGTCGTTAGATTTCCTTTTTTCTCTTCTACGCGAGTATCCTCGTGACGTAAGATCCTCGCCGCAGATACCACACAATGGGTTCACACATCGTTCACTCTCCGAACAATGCACACGCAAATTAATGCTACTTGTTGGGTCGTAAATGTCATTGACTCGTAGAACGCGCTCCGCGACACATTAGATTACTTGTAACTGGGTTATGTCTACGTGAGGGGCGAACCCTCAGGAATTCTGTAGATGTCATGTAGAAATGCGAACTGCATTGTCCCGCGTCTCGCGCTTTCCGACGAGGCGCTGGGATCGCGATATCTCCGATCTTCGGCCGAATACATGAATCATAACCGGATCCCACACATGGCTTTGACTTTTAAATCTACGGCCAAACAGATTCAATTGCCGATTTGATTTATTATACTCATCCTCGACGAGACGCCGATGGAAATGTCATGCAATAATGCGAAGCCGTCTGAATGTATGTATTTAAACACCTCACGGACATTTAATTCCGTCGCGCCGCGCCGCACCGTGTCTCTATGCCTCATTCATTGCTAATATCTAATACGATTGAAGCGGCGTCTATTCATTTCTTGTGACTTTAAGTGTACTCGGTTTCATCCATCTATATTTTGTCAGGGATAAATTTTTAAAAAAGTTGACGTCTCTTCGATTGAAACGCTCACGTCGAAAAGGTCAATCAATGATTGCTTCTACTATAGATGTACTATATAATAGATATAATCCGCGAGAGAAGTAATATTTTGTTTCAATTATATAAGTGTTCCTATTTTCATTTAATTTTAGTTGGACATTATCGGATCAAAAATGTATTTTGCGGATAATTATTGAAAAGATTAATTTTAATCATATTTATATATTTCATACAAACATATGAACCGTATAAAACTTTGATTTCTATTTATCGTTACATCTCAATCGATAATGCTTCTTCGGTGCACGTCATTGCAAGTTGATAATTATGAAAAAAAAAAAAAAATATATTGCATAAAACATGTATGAAAGGTAGTTAATTGGAGTCGATCGGTTGCGCAAGCATCAACGAGGAAAGAAAGATGATGGACCGCGTTTTGGATATACATGCATAAATCGGATTCACGAGAATGGCGCGCAACTTGTTCGCCGCTTTATTTCACCTTTCACTGACAAGTGTGCAACTCAGCATCGCTTCGGGCAGTCTGATGATTAGCGCGCTGACTATGCATGAGGCGCTACAACATCGGGAAGCCGCGAATAGGAGAAAAGTTCGACTATAAACGAAGGTGGCAGACGGAGACAGTGATTGAAAAGCCTGTAAGCGACGCTGTCCCGGGAGTAACGAGGAGGCGAACGTAGGTGCTCTGTGTCTTTATACATATATATATATATATATATAGACGGTGCCTATTAGTTTGCGCACGCAATCTCTCTCTTCTCGTAGAAACAGCCTTACATTTTTAATCTAGTAATGAAATGTCTTGAAACTGATTCTTTCAATTGACTTTGAGAAGTAATCTTCCGCACTTTGTGAGATTCTTCATCGCGAGTCTTATTTATACAACAGACACTTTCCAAGATTTGTTAAAGCGAAAATGAAAAGGTCCGTACCGAGATTTTATCGAACAGATAGCGCGAATTTTATTGTCTTGCCTCTATATTGAAGTGTAAAAAGCAAACGATATAAACGAGCGGGCAGCATTTTGCAAGAATACGTCAAGTTAGAGATGCGTGATATAACATTCTCTTTGCGTTTCTCTCTCTCGTTCTTATCGCATCGCGTCTCTTTCTCTCTCATCGGAACATCTACAGGCTGACTGAGCCATTAATTACCTTTATTGGCTTCCGTGCCGGTTTCGGTCGTATTCGTCGATCGTCCCTATCACTGCCAATCAATCTCGAACGTAGCATCGGCTGCGGCTTCGTCAAACGTCCCGACGAAATCAGCCAATCTACCGCGGAACAATGGGCCAGCATGACTCGATCGTGTCTTGTCGGCTCTGCATCAACCGTCCTCTTTCCTTTTTTCTGAGGCCGGACCGACATTTATATCCCGTTCTCAGAACGGCTACTCTGCTTCCTCTTCGTTCTTTTAATCACACAACAGCGTACGCGGCTTTAATCAAACGTTTTCGGCAATACCCTTTTAGACAAAAACTCGCAGCTTGTAGTAAAAATAGAGTGAAAGTGAATAACATTAAATATTTCAAGTATTTCTCTTTAATTTTTAATCTTAAAATAGCAGGAGACATCAAAGTATATAATATATCACGTAAATCAAATTTTTTCAAGAATTTGTCTGAATAACAGAGCAAATCATTTATTTCAACTTTGTAATTTTTTGCATCAGTGTATACTGTAATTAAGCTTTAAATCAAAATTTCATTAAATTTTGCCTGAAATTAGTGAAAAATCTAATTTTATTTTCCATCCGATTTTATTCTATTTCCACGAAAAGTTCTTTTTTAAGCGCTTTAAAATTATTGATATAAATGTTTCTTTTTAAAATATATATCTTATACACGCAAATCTATTATATATATAGTAGGTATATTATAATTACGAGACGATGAGTTTCTTATTTATAAATTTCTCATTTGATGACATTCGGCGGAAATCTCAGAGAAATTTTAGATCTTAACATGAACTGCAGATAATTGTTGAAGTAATCGGCGAGTTGGAAAAAAAGGAGAAAGACCTATTTTTACTTATTACTTCCTGACAACCCTTACGACGTGGGTACATGACGTCTGAATGGCTGGCGTCACGTTTTCAATTTTCTGCTCGCCTGTTAGGCAGGCTGTCTTTACTCGTTAAGTGCATTGACAGCATCACTGAAGCACTCCCCTTAGATAAATTAAAATATCGATCGGGACACGCCAATTATAAGTTTGACGTTGTACTAATATCTACCACGTCACCACCGTACGCAAGGTTAAGTGAAAACTAGCGTATAGTCGATATAAATAAATTATTATCACAACGTCCGTGCTACCACTGAATTTTGACCATCCAAAGATTTTTTAAGGAAAAATTATATATATATATATTTATTTGTTTCAAAATTATATAATTATACTTCCCCTTTCTTCGTTCAATCACTATGTGGAGCTGTACGACGACACGGAACAAATTTTGTGACAAACGTTCCCGAGTATGTTTTCGTCTTGTATTCCCTTCCTCCTCACCTACAACATTAAGTCTAAAGTTTTGAATATACCTGATTTGACTTGACACATCAATTGTAAACATAGCTCTTAAATACGCAAACAGAAAAGTATTATTCCGTAGAGTGTAATGGTAAATCGAAACATCGCTGAATTGTCAAGTGAAAGATCTTGGGTTCGATTCCCTTCGCTGACAATTAGATGATCTTCTCGCTATAATGTGTTTGATGGTGAAAAATCATCGCATAAAATAGCGGTAAACGCTGTGCTATTAGATATAAAAATGTACGAGAAGATCCATGAATATCAAGGAAGCTTAGAATTCCTTCCATAGATAATCATAATAAAGATATCTATGTGTCGACCCTTCTTCATTCTACATTTTGTCTTAATAGAACTTTTTATTTTGAAATCATTTTTTTTTATTTTTTGAAAATAGATACATGCAAAGAATCATCCAAAGATTTTTTAAGGAAAAATTAGTTATTTGTTTCAAAATTATTTAATTATACTTCCCCTTTCTTCGTTCAATCACTATGTGGAGCTGTACGACGACACGGAACAAATTTTGTGACAAACGTTCCCGAGTATGTTTTCGTCTTGTATTCCCTTCCTCCTCACCTACAACATTAGTCTAAAGTTTTGAATATACCTGATTTGACTTGACACATCAATTGTAAACATAGCTCTTAAACACGCAAACAGAAAAGTATTATTTCGTAGAGTGTAATGGTAAATCGAAACATCGCTGAATTGTCAAGTGAAAGATCTTGGGTTCGATTCCCTTCGCTGACAATTAGATGATCTTCTCGCTATAATGTGTTTGATGGTGAAAAATCATCGCATAAAATAGCGGTAAACGCTGTGCTATTAGATATAAAAATGTACGAGAAGATCCATGAATATCAAGGAAGCTTAGAATTCCTTCCATAGATAATCGTAATAAAGATATCTATGTATCGACCCTTGTTCATTCTACATTTTGTCTTAATAGAACTTTTTATTTTGAAATCATTTTTTTTTTAATTTTTTGAAAATAGATACATGCAAAGTAAAGATAAACGTCTTCGAATTTTTCTAAATTTTTCAAAATATATTTTATTTCAATCGTTTTAACATTATATACCGATATTCATCAAAAGTTCGAAACACTCGCGTAAGAAAGTTAATCGAAATCAATAAGAAGTCGAGCGTCGCGTTTTCGAGAGCAAGCAGAGTCAAAGTGATTTTTCGGCGGCTCGCCGTTGCCTTTCCGTCATCGCTGTGGGAGGAAAAGGGCGGCGGGAGAGAGAAAGAAGGGGGTTAATGGACTGCTGGTCGCGAAATGTCAATACCACGCATTCGCACGAATCAGTTTTTTTTTTTTTATTTATTTATTTATTCCGCGTTCTCTCTCCCTTTTCTCTGCGCGGGGGCATTTCTGACGCGCGGACTACAATATCGCCGCGCACTTTCCAGCAACGACGCGGCTGCGGGATGGTATGCAGACGTTGGGATAGAGTCAGGCGGGGCGGTTGTGCATTTAGCGAGCTGTCGCCCCCAACCAGTCCGTCGTGTCAGGCCACTGACAGTTTTCATTCCGCGCATACTTGACGTGCAACCGGGCTCCTCTTTGGTCTCTTCGTTTCTGCGCGCGAGGGGTGCCGACAACTCCCGATCGAGATTAATTATTTCGTTGGTCGACAACACTCGGCTCGCCGATACGCGATCCTAACGTAATCACCGCGTAACCGCGTCTCCTAATTACGCGCGTCGCTCTCGAGAGGATGTTTCTTGAATTTGTATCAATTTTATGAGAGTCCGGGACTCTCTCTCTCTCTCTCGCCGGAGGCTACGTCTGGATCAGCTGGCTCGCAAGAGAGATTCGCGGGGTAGATTTAAAATTCTCGTTAGAAACTTTCGTCGTCAATTTATTCGTATGTAGGCATGATTATTTATGAGAGGAGAATTTTATAATTTTATAAGGAATCTTTTTTAAATAAGATCGAAGATAACGAAAAGCCTTGATTCATCCCGCTGCGGTGCGATCGAGTAGATTGCAGTTGCGTAACTAATGAATCGATCTGACAGTCCTAATTAATTATGAAACTTTTGCAGGCATAAATTATCCTTGTGAAATGTATACTGATAAACCGTACTATGACATTAGCATTTACGAGCAATTAACCAATGAAGTAAAACGGACATGACAGCTTGTTCCAATGATGGAAAGGCTTAAAAAGTATCTCTCGTGACGGGTATAAAATCAGCGAGAGATGAATTATATTTTTCGCATGATTAAATATAGTATTTTTTTATTCCACTCGTATATGCAATCGTATATTAATTTACAACTAGAATAGAACAACTATATATATATGTAAGCATAACATTCTTGTTTGTAAATATTGTATGCTGCGTTTTAAAACACGCTCAATGTAGGATCACAAAAATGCACACACACACACATACACATTTATCCGTCTTCGCATCTTATCGAATACCAAACGAGAAACGTCAGTCATTATAATTATAGTAGATAAAGTTGCTTCCGCGTCAATTTTATTCCTCGTTAATGAATCTGCCAAGCGAAGTGGATCAATTTCTGCATCGATTACGGGGCGACAATGAATACGCGATGAGGAGGTAAACTAAGACGATACACCTGAAGCGTAGCCAGCCGTCGAGGCACGACGGTATAACGCGTAATTAACACGTCACGAAGTGTTCCGCGATCTTGCACGTCTCGGACGTTTTTAGTGGTTCTCGCGCAGCCTATAATCTTCATTTCGCTCGTTGAAAATCGCCCACGGCGATACGTTACCTTAATGATCCGCGTGATGATAGGAGTCTTTGATAATCCACCGCTGAATTTCTCTCCTCTATCCGCTATTCGCTGACTACTCCTCGACTCCAAAAAAGACGAAGACGACTCGTCTTCAACCCCATTACTTTTTTTTATTCGCGACACGTTCAAATTAATAACGCAATTAACCAGAAACGATATAAAACAATCCTTCCAGATTATGCGTAACTTCGATAGAGCCAGTCGAAATAAAAAGAAAGATATATATTTCAGATTAGCTCTCTGCGTTACAAAGTCGAAGAAAAAAAAAAAACCTGGGAAAGAGAAAGCGTGGTAAAAAGTCAGCTCAAATCAAGTATATACGTATATACGAGCGAGGCGACGAAAAGAACTGATTAGTTCCCGTTGTCGCCCGCTCATATGTACACGAAATAGCGTGTACGACGACGGGATTAGGTAGCGGAGAGAAGCGCGACCGGGGTGGTAGAGGGAACGAGAGGCAGCCGGTGGAGGATAGGTGGAAGTTCGATTCGGGGCGAAAGGGAAGGATTAATGGCGCAGGCGGGACACACCGCGGCCATAAATCGCCGGCACGGCCAGGAATTACCGGCTCGCAACTTGCGAAATATGACGGTCTCATAAATCCGAGTCCGCTGGCCCGCGCGCCTCCATCGACTACGTCGGCTAGTCCCGCCGCTCTTCCAGTTCTCTCTCTCGCTCCGTCCTCGTTCGCGTTAACGCGCCCGCGAGAGATGGAGGATAGCACGAGCAGTGCACTCTCCGAGCGTATATACGTTTCAGCTCGGCGTGCAACGGCCATTTATAACTTGCGCGCCTGGAAAAGCGAGGTCCATAACCTAATACGTTCGTTCCGCTCGGCGTGAGGAGGTGAGAAAGGAGTTAAACAAAGAACAAGATACGGCGTTGCGTGGTGTACGGGCTTGATGTCGGATGGTAGCGCAGTAGCGTGTCGCGACAGCGCGGCACCCCATGTATTTTCCTCGATTACGGAATCCTCGATTCACGCTTAAACGTCCACTTCTCACCACGCTCGATCATTAACTCTCCGTCAGCAATCTTGGCTCTGAGAATTGGATCTAAAGTCTATTGGGTATTGTAATAGAAATACTGATGAATACAAATAAAAATATCTAATACGGGGTCAACTTATAAAAGACTCAGTTTGCTGAGACCGATTTTGTCAGACACTTATATCGAGGGTTTGAGAAGGTCCATGTTCGATACCTAATCTTAATGTTCTAAGCGTCTGAAATATAATCGGGAGGGTACCTTCTACCTCTCTGCGGTAAGTTGCTGGAAATTCGCCGTCGTATTTAGTCTACCTTTATAACGGCGGTATATTCCTAAAACGCGCGGGCGGTTCTCTCTAATCTCACTAAATCTTAATAACTCTACAAATCATGTTCCGGGACAATTTCGTGAAAATTACGGAATAACTCAGCCAAAAGCATTATCACGGCTGGAAAGTGCCTCAACTATTGTACTCCGCTTAAGCTGCTCTTTCATATGCATAGCGTGTTTCATGTAGGTGTATATCACATAATCAGGAAATTAATTCCAACACCGGGGTAAAATAGTGTTTCAAAAGTACTCTCTGGATCAGGCATTTTCCAGCTATTATGCTTCGCGTATGTTTAATTAAATAAATTTAAATACATAATCAGATTAAATACTATCTATAATTTCGATAATATAAATACAATATTACTCTTCGTATATCATTTATAAAGATTATGGAAACAATTTGCACATAATGAACGCACCGTAATAAATATTTTCAATATTTATAGCTTTGTTGAATTTTATTATTAATGTTACAATCTCGCAGCATAAAACACAAATTTGACGCTAATGAAAGTTTAAAAATATATTTAACTTATCGATCTAAATTCGCATACAAAAAGTTTAAATAACTATACAATTAATCGTAAGTGCAATTTTTTTTTACATAATAAATAAGTATATTATTACAGATGGGGAAAATAGACATAATTTCACATAATGATTCGATTATAAACGTACGTATAATTTTAGTCACTATAAAATGGTCACTTAAGCTATCGATAATTACGATAATTTATCCATAATTGAATGACGAGCGCAATATAAAGTATGACATTATGAAATTGTTCCTAGTATTAATATTATTTCTACTAGATTCTGTATTTATATATATTATAAATTCAATTTATGTAACGTTGCACCGAAGAGTTATTAAGCAATAATAATTTGTGTCAACGAACATTTGTTTATTGATTTCAAACACTTCGTCATTCGGACTGGGAGGCTGGTTATTTCGAACGACTATTATCGGTTTACATATTGCACATGTATGCGAGATACATATAGGGTGTCTCGAAATCACTGCTATATATTTTCATAACGGATACCACAATCCAGACTAACGATTGTGATGTAGTTGATGTCACTGACATAGTATATTTTTAACGCAGATGTAGAATTATTTCACGCGTTCTCGAAAATAGAGTGAATAATCGATGATTTTGCTGCTAATTATTTATATTTAGACGCGTTGGAAAAATCGTTGAGAAAATGTATACAAAATAAAAGAATTCTATAATGCGAGAGTCTTCGAAACGAGGATGTCAAACTTTGTTCACGGTAATTTTTTTACCCCCTCGAACATTTTTGTAGAAATCGAAATACCACACGCGATACGAAACTTTGCATGTGCAAGAGACATTTCTCTACACGTTAATATATTTTCGTACGAAATCGTATCCCGCGTACCCGATAGACACACGAGTGGTTGGACAAATTTATTACGGCGCAATATTGGCTTCATTAGTTTCCGTTCGATTAAAGCGAGACGGGGGCGCAAAGTGATATACACGTATACACTCGGTGGAAGGCGGGCCGAGCTCGTTACCATTCATAACGTTATCTTGAATCATAAAGTATCTCGCATTTCATATCTTCAGCTCCTTCTCGCATTAACGGCTGGCCGACAGGCCTAATCGACCGTTAATCGAACCGGCAACACGGCCAAGTAGCCTTAGCACGAACGAAACGTACGACTTGACAGGTGTACTTTATGTGTGCCGCATATATAAAATATTCTTAAAACGTTCGGCGCGGCCACTTCAATGTGTAGCACTCTTCTGTCCCTATCCGAGAGATAATCTCGTGCCGTTGATAGCTTCGAAAAATTAAATGTCTGCGCAGTCTTTTATCTCATATATCGTATAATAAAAGAATAGCTCATTTCCCGTTAGATTTTTTTATTTTACATAATATACAGGGTGTCTGACATATAAAGTGTCACATCGAAAATATAGATCTCGTTATTTGGAGACGATGTTTCCTCAGCAAAATTGTCGAGGGAGGCCATCGTTTTTTGCATGTTTCCAATTTTTACCATCATATATATCTTTATAACTAACTTAAATTAAAATTTTATTAAAGTAAATTCTACTTGAAATTTATTGGAGAATGTGGTTTGTTAATATTTTATGTCTACAAAGCTTAGTTTCCGAAAAAGCCTTTATTTTCAATCGCTTATAACTCGAAAATCATTGATGCCTCAATATTTTTGCTGAGGAAAAATTGTCTCCAAATAACAAGATCCATTTATTATATTTTTAGTGTGACATCTTATGTCAGACACCCTGTATATACGTCAAATAAAAAGGCCGCACACGTGATGATACTCCTAGATTTCTCTCTCTCTCATTGTCAGTCTGGTGAAACATTTGTCAAATATATTTTTGTTTTTCTATCGAGAATTTCCATAAAATATTTTTACACACCTCACGCCTCTTGACGACTTTTTCTTTCCCATAACTCTTTAACGATTCTCCTGACAAGTCTAATCGATAATTGATCGGGCGTGCAACAGGTAAATAGCCATCGTCAGAAACGGGACTCGCAACTTAATAAGCGGACATTACATAGAGTCCTACAAAGTAGTGTACATATATTTGCAGGATGTTCAGAATTGATGCAATCAACTTTATACGGTGATACATGTAAACTTGTTCAATCGAACGGTACGTGAAATTATAAAGGCACGAGAGGCGAGAGGAAAATGTACGCAGCTACATGTGCGATTTCTTTTTTTTTTTTTTATTTCAATATAACAGAATAGCAAACGCGCGGCATATCTTCTCTACAGAATGCGTCCCATTAAGAATATCCCGAAGACGTTTATGTAATACGCGATATCTTTACAAGAGCTGAGAGATATTTGCCGATACACCGCATGCCATCTCGGCGCGTAAAGCGTCTCGTATTTCATATCTTCGGTTCTTTCTTGTATCTCCGTTTAATGGCTGCCCAACAGGCAAAATCGACCGTTAATCGAGCGCCGCGATAGACGCGACTGACTGAGCTTAGCTCGAAACGAGACTTACCGTCTGAAAGGTATACGCGCCGTAATTCTTCGCGATAATAGTGAAAAGAGCGGGACCCAGGCGAGAAAGAGAGAGAGAGAGAGAGAGGGAGAGAGAGAGAAAGAGCCTTAAGGGCAGCCGACGATGGCACTAATTGACGGGTTGCCAGTTGCAGTCTTAAGATGTGAAAGTCACCGATGTCGCCTTCGGGAACGTACTTTCGGTCTTTCACCTCGACACCATAATTAATCCGCGGCTTGTTACGCTGGCTGCCGTGATTGAACTTGAAATGACGTGTCTCCTGATGAATTTATGTCCGCTGAATCTGTCGTATAATCCATTTAAATTATTGCGCAGCGCGGCAAGTGCGCTGGTAAATATAATTTCAGAAAATATCTTTCACCTTTCGTCAACTTGCATTCGAATATCTCGGAGAAAGAATATACCTGCTATAATAATATACTTTTTTTTTCTTCAATGACATGTATAATAAAATCTTCTCTACAGATTTTTTATAAAGCAATTTATTTACCTGCGTTAGATTGTCCAAGTTAGATATGATTTTAGAGTCTTAAAGGGATGCTGTGTCTGTTTTATCGATAAATATTATTTTCATTTAATTATTTATTGGCTGTACAGAATGAAAAATCCTTCACCAGACTTAAAGTATTCATAATAACAAATCTGGGTTACTGTATATGTATATAAAAAAACAAGAAAACTAAATAATTACAGTTTTTTATCGGTCTTCGCATTAGATATTATTTAACTTTCTTGGTTTCTTTTTAAATTCACATATGGTAGCCCAGATTTGTTATTATAAATACTTAAAGTTCTAATAAAAGATTTTTCATTCTGCAAAAGCCAATAAAGAATTAAATAAAAACAATATTTGTCGATAAAATAGACGTGGTCAGCATCCCCTTCGGATTCTTGGAGATAATTCTTTCGACAAACGTTCCATTAAGATAAAATTGAGATTTCGACGATTCTCGCTGTGCGCAATCGTCATAAAAGTTCCGTTGGGCGAATAAATAGGGCTGTTACGCGAGAAGCGTATTGTATTTGAGCTGGTGTTCGGGCCGCGTTCATTACGCATCTAGACGCTCGTTAGTCTCATTACGCATTCGCCGGACGTCACGCGTAATACGGACGTTACTCTCCCGGCCTGAATGTAAATCTCTCTGCGGTTTCGCGCGGAATCACCGAGAAATTCGGGTGATGCGCGCACACGGTTGGGTGGGTATAGCTCGTGTTTTCTGCATACCGGTCGCTATTTTCGTACATCGACCGAAAAGGGGGAGGTGGACCGACGAGTCGCTTTGAGCGAGATATCGCGATGTCGGCCGCATAAATCGACGGTAGATACGGCCGTTGGTCGCGTATTCGACCAACGCGAGTTTTGGCCGAAACCTCTCTCTCTCTTTCTCTCTCGATCTTCTCTTCCTCTCATCGGCGCGTATACATATATTGAAAGTAATCTACTGTCGGATTACTTTGACGGCGCAGCCCGGCCCTAAGCGGATCAAAGAAACCTCTCTCTCTCTCTCTTTTCTTCGTCCGAGAAACGGGAAGGGAGATCAAGAGGGTTAGAAGAAGCCTGTAGACGCGCGGACTCGCGTCTAATGCGGCATTCGCATTAAAGCCCGACGATCATCCCGGTCGTGTTCTGGCCTGCCTTTCATCTCACGCTGATTTAACCGCGCTGTAAAAAGAATTTACTGGATCGTATATACGCGGCGCATCGTTGGTGGGACTTTCGACCGGAGGTTGAAAAGCTGGCAGGGCTGAGAAAGAGAGAAGAGGTGGAGGACTGTACGCGCGAGTCACACATCGACTCTATAGGAGCGAACAAAAATAAACGTTGAAAGGTTTGTCGGCTCGCCTCTTTCTCTCACCGCGCTTTGCGTTTTACACTTCTCTCGTTTGGCGGTCCGCGATTTGTCCCCGGCGACGATGACACGGCGACACTGTTAGCTTTAGGTATATTTATTTATATATATGTATATACATATATATATATATACGACACATCGATGGTTTGTCGAGTGAGTCATCGCGTGTCTTTGACGACGAAATGCACGATTTCGTCCACAGCCTCCTTTTCCGCTCGCTTGCTCGCTCGCTCGCAACCGGCTTTTTATGCGTCCACGCTCGATGCACACTCGGTTTTATGTGTCGCAGGTGCAGGGTACTTACGCTCGATGTTTGGACGCGATATTTTATAATCAGCGATCGAAAGATACACGGTGGATAAAGATATCGATAACGATGATCTGACGATATTTTAATGACAGAGAAGTCAAATTATATGTAAAAGGAAAAAAATATTTTTGATTGCATTGACATTAAGTTGATGTTTTATTAATCTCTCTTGCTAATTTATGTTAAAATATGTTAATTTAAAGTTAATATATCGAAGGTGTATTCTATCTAGCTTTGTACGTGACAAAAATTATCACGCAGTCAAGTTAACGGATAATGACATTGGAAAAGTAATTAATTATATATATCCTGTATATGTATATACATATATATATATATATATATATATCTGCATCAGATTATCGCAGCTGATAAATCAACACTCGCTTAAGGTAAATAAATTCTCAGAAGCATTTAATGTGAGTCAAGGACTTCAAACAATTAGTGATATCGCGTACGTAACAAATGAGAAAAAAATTCCCGATGTTTTGCGCGATCATTCGCGGGAAATATAAGTATATTTGCAATTATAATTTTACATTCGCGCTACATCTCGATGACGAAAGAGAGACAAGACTCGCGAAGCTCATATTACGACTGATCTAATTATTGTATTGTGCAATGGTTTCATTAATTTTGATGAACGTGCATGCAATTATACCCCGCGTGCGCTATATGTATTCATTATCTTATTAATAATTGATCTTAAAAAAAATTAATTTGACCTTCCATAGCAATTTTATTATTTGTATATATTACCACTCAATTTTTATCTCATGTTGCATGTTTCTGATATCGTTATTTATCATCTGCATAAGTTTCATTTTTTTTTATGCAAATGCTCATATTTCTTTCTTATATTTTCGACGTTAATTTATATACAGATGAGCGTCTATTAATCCGATATGAATAATAAACGTAGGCAATTTTTTTATTTTATGATAAATGACAGTTTCATGTTTTATAAATGAAATGACATAACAAACAACTTTTCTGAAAGAATATATTAAATTCGATCATCGCGGTGTGGTTTTTCACCAGTTTTTCACTGCGTAGAGTCTGTCGACTCTGTAACTTTAGTTAACTATATTTTTATCGGGCTGTGTGAAGCTGGCAACCCTAAGATAAGGTAAGCAGTACAAGAGAGAGAGAGAGAGAGAGAGAGAAAGGGAAACAGGCCGCGGAGGTTAAAACCTCCGCTTTCTCTCTTTTCCCCTTTTGGCGTTGTAGCATAATTGCGCTCGTGCTATGAAGCGCAGTCTGAGGGTGAGATGCAACATATTGCCCGTAGCCGACTCTTATCGACTGGGGGCAGACAGGCGGGCTGGTAGGAAGGTCGGCTGGCTGGATGGTGGGCAGATTTACGAGGACCGCTCGGATAGCGAATGATAAACGCAAGTCGAGATAGCTTTATTTATTCGCTCTATGCCTGCCCCCGGTTCCCCTGGCGTTCGTCGCCCCCTTTCGCCGCTTCTATATGCCAGTTGTCAGTGCCGCATTCGCGCAACGGCAGCGTACCGCGACGGCTCTTTGACGTAATGGCTGTATTTTATGAACGCGGAGAGCAGCAGAGATCGTTTCTCGATTCGAGAAACAGTGCTTTGCCGATCGCATCTTGCTCGTATCTTCAATTTGACGAACGAACATCTCATGTCCTTACTTTTACGATGTATATATGACACTATTATGGAGCTTGATGGTTGAGAATACAGTTGATATAGACGGAGAGAATTTTCTCTTGGAATTTACTTCGGAAAATCCGGATAATCGTGGAACTGATTAATATTTATCGCAATTAGTACGGACAAACTCTTGTCAAATTCTTTTTAAAATAGTGGCAAATGCTCGTATCTTCAATTTGACGAACGAACATCTCATGTCCTTACTTTTACGATATATATATGACACTATTATGGATCTTGATGGTTGAGAATACAGTTGATATACACGGAGAGAATTTTTTCGGAAAATCAGGATAATCGTGGAACTGATTAATATTTATCGCAATTAGTACGGACAAACTCTTGTCAAATTTTCTTTAAAATAGAGTGGCAAATGCTCCCTCTTTTTTAGAAACGACGAGACTGGGCGTGGTATACTCGTTATGTTATTGGACTAATACAACGTGTATAAATTTCCGAAGGTTTACGATACGTATAATCGCTGGTTTCATAGCTGGAAAACTAGTTTCGTTAACCGCGCACATATAAGTCCACAATCGTCGGTCATAAATAACGGGTTATCGTAATTAATATGTTTAACAACTTTTCGATATCTGCCTTCGGCGCGCCGTCGGTTGCAGGCAAATAATTTTATCGATCCGCGTGAAATTAACTTTCCACCGACAATCACACCGTGAGAACATAAATTCTTATCAAAATCGAGGGATATGGGGGACCAGCTGTTAACGGGAACCAGGATATATATACACATATACACGCACGGTAGCGATTGCACTCGCGCGTATTCTCGTAAAATATTTATTTCTCGTCCAGGCCTCGTTCGAGCCGATCCTCATATTAGAAAGAGGAACGCTCGCAAACTGCGCTCACTTGACTTGATTAACTTGCAATTGCGTTCGGCATCTCCAAAGGCGACGACATCGTCTGCCGTCACCGGCAGCATCCTCCCTTCGCTCCTCTATAATTGAACCTAGTGACGCGAAGTGGCGTGAGTCGGAGACAATCAACATTATTATTATTATTATTGCGACAATACGTATGCGCTCCGTGAGTAATAGATCCGAGTATACCGGTAATGATAATAAAGTAGCGATGCGATGATGAAGAATATTTTCTCGGAACACGCGGAGCGAGTCGTCGGCGAGCGAGAGAGAAAGAGAGATTGTCGGCTAATTAGCATGGAGATTAATTTTCCGCTTCCGTCTCTCTCTCTCCCTCTCTCTCTCCAGGTACCATCCGCGTGTTATTGCGATAATCGATTGGCTACAATGCGCCGGGCGATGGATCGTTCGTGGATCGTTCGCAGACTGATTTGATCGACGTGGGAATGATCGATTGCCCACGCAGTTAATCGGGCATCAAATTTTCCCCCTCCTATTGTTAGCTGCTGTATATTTCGATGTAAAAGAGAATATTGCGTGCGATCTCTGTGGTTGACGTTAACTGATTTTTTCCCTCTTTCCCTTCTCATCGCGATTGGAATCGACAGAGCGTTTTCCTGAATGATGTTATTATTGCGCGTATATAATGCTCGAAATTAAACATGTACACTTTTATATCAATTATCGCGAGCGCACGTGAAATCTGTTATCTGTGCAAACGCATTTTTCGCGAGATGTAAAAGCAAGCAATGGAGATATATACGATATATATATATATTATATATGTACATATACATACGTCAGTGTCAGTTGTGCAGGCTAATCCCTTCCTTCCTTCCTTCGTTACTTTTGCGAGAGTTTGCTATCCTAAGTAAACATTTCGAATGGCTTTTCGCTCGCGTTTCATATTTTATTCCGTTAACAGAAAATTTCAGAAGCTCCATAACTGACAGAGAAGAAGAAAGAGAAATAGAGAGAGAGAGAATTAATAATTTCATTTAAAATATCACAAAAGTTTCTTTCACGAATGTCGTCATCGCGCTAGTCTTTTCCTAACTATTATAAAATTCATACGTTCTTGCAGATTGGATATTTATAAAGAGGAGCGTTTTTCGTTAAAATTAAATATTGGATAAAAGATTTCCTTTGCGCGCTACCTTCCTGTCATTCATACTTTCTCCTTGCCTTTGTCTCTCCTCTACCCCACACACAGGTATCGCGTAATATAGCGATGGATACGAAATGACGGGAAAATGATAGGAAGTGACATAAGAGTGGTATGAACTGGCGTGCCAGTGACGCGAAGTGACGTGGCAGTGATACGAAACGACCTAACGTGTAACGCGAAATGAGATGGCACGAAGTGACATAGAAAGCAATATGAAATGATATGAAGCGATATGATACGCGAATTGCTCATCCGGATTTGCTCGTAATCTTATAGTATTGCTTAATTTGCGTCCCTTATCTTGTCCTTGTAAAAATGTCTGTGCTTAATTTATATTACATAACAATCTAAACGAGACGGATATTTCTCTAAAAACAGCTTTTTTTATAGATGTGATTGATTAACGTCATTATATAACGCATTTTTGATTTAATACAGATTTTCAGTAAAAGCATTAAAAATGTTTTTAAAATTTTTAAGAACCAAGTTTTCTATTTTTTGTGGCACATTATTTTCTTTCTCAACCCACGCGAAGGAACAAATACTGATTGTAAAGATATATTTTTTTGATTCATCAAAAAAGAAATATACTTAACACTGAAACAAAAAAATTAATAACGTGTCTAGAATTATATAGCCTAGAGTTATAAAGTTTTTGAAAATCTCTTCACACTTTCTCAAGCCTCTATGTATGTAACGTGAATTGTACAATCGTAAAAAGCGAATACGGAATTGATAACGAAATAAGTACCAATTAAAAAAATATATATGCTTTCATAACTAAGTTGTAAAGCCACTAGTGTGACGCATAGACGACTGCTTACGTTTTGTAGAAAGTTTCAGGAAGACATGCACGAAGCGTAATTGTTCGCAGCTAGTAATAATTAATGGTGCTCGAGTCGATTAGATAAAGTTGTAATGAATATCATAAATATGCCCAGCTATTTTAGTGCCGCCTGCACGATTTGCCTTATCGAAGCTTTCTACTCGTAATTCAAACTGACAGAACGAATAAACTTCCGTTGACAATCAACAATGTATAACATTTCAAATTTGCAACATTCTCGTTTAATTTATTCTTGCAACAGTTTTCTTTCAAAAATCGCTATAATTAATACACGGTTCAGAAATAGTCATGTATTAATGAAAATATATTTATATATTCATAATTATAGTGTATAATATATTTTTTTATCAGAGAACGTATCAATAATACACCGTGACTGTTGTAATAAAATTATCTTTTCTCATTTAAATTACAAATTAATTCACATTGTTGTGAACCTTGTTAAAATGCTGAAAACGAAAACACAAGTATAATACATAGATGAAATATTTGACTATGAAAAGGACCATAAAAATACTTCGATTCTTATCTATGTGAGAAGATAATATAACAGAATCTCAAGTTAAACTACATGGTCATAAATATTGGATTATGTAACTATATAAAAGATTTTCTTCTTTTTATTCAGAGAGCGAAACCTTTTGCAAGCTCTTGATTATTAAAAAAACGTACCAGTTTTGAAAAAAATTCTTATAAATTATACTTTTTTTTTAACGAAATGGGAAACTTTTTAAAATGTGAAACGCACATAAGAATATTATATGAAATGCTATTGCATTTCAAGTCCCGCATTTATTTCATTAACAAGTGTGAGTCGAAAGAAAATATAACTTCTAGGCTATCATTATTATATATTCGTAAAGGGAATATAATTTCAAATCACGTTAAATTATATATTTCCATTTATATTCATCAGTATTAAAAAATCGTTGTTCCTCCGCGATGTAACATCTTTGACGTTCCCATATCAGTATTATTATACCGATGACTGAGTCGAGATAAAAATCAATTACTACCATTATTGTATTGCACGTGTCACGATAATCTCAACGTTGAAAAGTATCGGGAACGAAAAAAGGATAATGCGGGCAAATCGCAGATCGAACGGTACATAGATAGTTGTTATTCCGTGGGATCCTTTTTCGAACGATCCTTATAAGCTCGGCATAAAATAACTCCATTTTCGCAGTGGCAATGCGCTGCTCAACACCTGGAGCGGAAGTCACGACGTAAACGCAGCATCGCCCGTAAGTAGAAAAATGCGGAGGCGACATTCCATTTATGGAAATGCGTCTGGCTTATCTCATATCCTCTGGACAAACTGAAAGTGCAACGTGTTTTTTCTCATCCGATGCGCCATATGACAAATTTACATTTATAAGCGATTTAAATATTATGATTGGATTTATAGCAATGAACACGTAAAAAGAGCATTTCGTCGTAAAATAATGATTAACAGAAATCGATGTACACGTATACATTAGTTATATAAATAGATAATAATGGAGAAGACATTAAGATAAAGTTCGATTTTAACAAAGTCATATCGGAGACAACACATTATTAGAGAATATAAGAAACCGGGCTAACAACATAGTAAGAACGAAAAGTGCGGTGATACGAGATGAAAGAAGAAAGAGAACTCCAAATGGATTACAATAGTAAAAGAATGCGCTAAGCGAGGTAAACACTTATTGAAGAAAAGAACAAGGAAACAGTGTAATGGGAGCCGCGTAGGGGGAAGGAAAAACGGAGCAAGTTTAATGCAGTTAAAACAGAGAGGGTAAGGAAAAAAGAAAATAAAAGTTCAGTATACAATATATATATATATATATATATATACATCCCAAGAAATCTCTAAGTGAGTGTGAGCAGAGAAAGATAGAGGATCGCAAGACCGAAGGTACAAGTGGGATGACAAAAAGACGGAAACGCGTGACTTAATCGAGTTAGAGCGAGGAGGAGATAGGAAAGAACACGAAAGGAGAACAGAATCAGCTGAGTCGAGCAAGAGCGAGAAAGGAGACCAAGAGCCGACAGAGACGGAAAGGGAGACCGAGCGAGAGAAAAAGCTTGAAAGAGAGAGAGAAAGAGGAAAGAAAGAGGAGATAGATTCGCCTGTTCCGCCGTCTGTCCCGCCTGTCCGTGCGCTGTCGGCGGCATGCTTCATGTCGAGCTGACAGCTCGTATCTACATTCTGCTCGCGAGAATCTTTATAAGCGTTCGTGGGCGACTGACGAGCTCGATGACTGGCGGGCGTGACGCCCGGTGCCTGGTCTGACTCTGCTTGACTGCCTTCCTTCGTACCTCGTTACGACGTGCCACGACGGCGTGGCGAGATGCGAAGGGAACGAGAGGACTTACGATGCTTAGCCATCGCGCGCGGCGCAGCAGCGCTTCGATCCGACGCGACGTCATGAATTTCCGTCGGCGCACTCCCAACGCGTTCTCTTCCTTTTTGTCCTCCTTACCCTCTTCTTGCCGCGTTAAAGGCAACTATGGCCCGATCTACCGCAACAGTTACTGCATTTTCAAATTACTTGGCTATCGAGTCGGTTACTGGGAATTGCAACGCTGATGAATACGTTGCGTCTAGTTGCGTTAGCGTTAGCGAATAATTGATTGAGCCTACTTGATATCGTAAATTAGAAGCAGTCCTTTTACGTGGAAAAATTTCTGTAGCGCTAAAGAAGCTTTTTTTGCAAATGATTTACAGATGGATCTTGATGATGTAATGAGTTCATTTGTTTGTTGTAATTAAAAATATATATTATTTTATGAATATTCGAATCAGGGGTATCGGAGAAAACCATCGGGCAGAAACAACAAATTTGGTATTTTATTATATATATATTTTTATTCGATTGTACGATGCGCGTGTGAATTTTATCGTACGATCCTATTTAATGCCATTGGACACGTAGCTGCATAAAACTTGAAAATAAATGATGCAATTTTATCTGCGTGCAGTGTTTTTCATCGATTGAGCCTGTTGAGCTGTTAAACAAAGTGTAAATTCGCTGTCGTCTCATGACACCACACACTATTGTCATATATATATATATTTTTTTTAATGAATATAGATTTCAGTAAAACTAAAACTTATTAATATGAATTGTGATGCTGGAAAGCGTGACCCCACTTCCGTTGCTATTCGCGTGAAGTTTCTGAAGCAGACACATGTATTATGTTAATGGACTGTGTTTTGTTGGCGTATTCCCGGTGTTCTCGGTTTATATTTCAAACCGTGCATCCTGACGAGTCGCGCTCTGCGTTGGTATCTTGCTCGTAATAGTGCGTCATCAAGTTGATTAATTGTCCGTTACGACTTGGAAGACATTTCAATAATTTATCTTTAATTATCTCGAATATTCATGATAAAACTGATCTCATCCGTAAATATCTTTCAACCGGGCTGCAAAACGACTTTATTGCGCGCAGATGTGCGCAACAATTATATCGCTCTAACTACGTGGCATTCTTTACGACTTTAAGTCGTATCAATCACGCAGCGGCTTCTGTACAACGTGGGACTCGAAACCTGTTTTATCCGATCCCCGAAGAACTGATGCATTTATATTCCGCACAGCGTCTTTCAACTATCAAGAGAAGCCAAAAACTAGTCCCAGACCTAGATGCATTATTCCGTTAAGTGGTTGTCACAAATTCGACCTTAATTGCGGGAATGATAAATGGCGTGCCTGCGTCCGGCGTGTTTTGTGTCTTCTCGGACGTCAGCGACATTGCAGAACGTTTCTCGTAGCTGCCAGGAGACATTCCATATTTAAGGACTGAGAAAGAGACTTAATTAGTGAACATGAGAGTGTCGGCATTGCACGCCTTTGATTTTGTAACGTGTCCATTAACCGAGTTTTCTCTCGTCATTTGTCTTTTGATGTGTGTATATCGTGACAAGAAATGCAAGATGTATCGTTTTCCCTGCAATTTTTGTTATTTATAAATTCGGTGAAGGAAATACAAAGTACAAATGACACTTGTAAAAATACTTTTGGCAGAAATGTCAGTGTCTTACTCTTGACACTTTTTGTAACGATTAGAATTCTATGTATATCCTTCCCAAGTTCTTAAATTTACTATGCACGAATATATATCTATTGAGATATATCTAATTAAAAATGATTTATGCTGTGATAACAATTTCTTATACACATATTTCGTATATTTATATTTTTTAAGAAATAAATTCAAAAAATTCTTCTACACTTTGACAGATTTTGCCAAATCAGTTAAATCCACACACGTTTTCTGCATCCGGGTCAAACATTTCTTGCGCGGCGGAAACGAAGCGCGGTTACGGTCGAGACCCTAGAGTGTGCTTCGTGCGGGTCGAAATCAAGTCGAGAAAACGCGCTTAAGTGCACGATAGACATGCGAGAGAGAGATCAAAGAGGCCGCATGAGTGACGGAAACCAGCTGGCGGATGATGTTCTCGAGCATTCAGATTTATCTTTCCATTTTCTTTCTTTCTGATGCTTGTGCTCAAAATATTGTCTTTACTTCCCTCCTTGTTTCGCGCACCCTTTTTTCCATTTCATTCAGAAAACACCTTTTATGCTTTTTGTATAACGAAACTATTTGTATAACGAACCCAATAATATATTATTACGTTTTTTAAAAGCTATATATTATGTCATATTTTATACGCGTGAAATTTCCAAGATAATCGACAAGTATTTTATGTGCTTTTTTATTTGCACTTTTGTGCGTCTGATGGATATATGTATTTTTTTTTTCACATTTTATCCTTCGTTTATTTTTTTTGTCAAAAATCTGAAGCTCAAACAATGGACTCCCAACGGAGATACAAATTGTACGAGTTCTTTATTGGATGGCAAGAAAAGGTCGCGACCGCGTCGGGACGCAAGATCACAGAAAGCAATGGCGTTGATTGGATCGTTTCTACACCTTCAGAAAGGGATTTGCCGAGGTCAAAATTGTCGGTCCCCTGGGGCCAATCGTCGGGTGACATTGTTCGATCGCGGTAGCACGTGCAAGAATGGTGCGTCTTTAAAGATATCCGAAAGCTGCACGAAAATGGGCAGAGGAATTTCAAACGGAGGCCATTTCACGTTTGTTCGAGAAACGAAGTGACACCGACACAGTAGAACCCATCATTCACTTTAGTTCAGTTCTTAAGTTTGAATAGCAAGCGGTTGCTTTGCTATTTAAAATGTCCGAGCTCAAGTATCTCATTACAAAAAAATAACATGTAGCGATCCAAGTAGCTGCAGTAAATCCTACTCAGCTTCAACTAAAAAAAAAAAAATAATAATATTAATTATTACCAAGATTTTCTACATGTAAAAAATATATGCTCTCTTTTTTCTCGTATAGTTTTGGTGATTTACATAATGAAAAAATTGGGATTAATAAGATCGCGAACGGAGGAAGAATCCGAATAACATTTTAGATAAGATATCGTAATAGAGTATAACTTTCAGGGAGAGAGAAGACATGTGTTGCATAATAAGTTTCGTCGACTCGGACACTATGTTATGAGGCAGACGTAGCTACGCCATTGGCAGCATGGAGATGCGTGTATGGACGGTTGTTTAGGATTACAACACATAGAGATAACCACCAGCATGCGATACATAATGCAGCAGGCATTGTGAGCCATACCGCGCCCTCCTGCATACAATACGTTCTACCGATGCATTCTATTGTTGTCTTTCGAAATAAACTCAGCCAAGCCACCGCCTCCCCGGGGCTCTATATTATCTCCATACGCATAATACATATTGCATTCACGCGACTCTCGTTTAGCTTGCCACTTTACCTTGGCGTATTTGAGACGACTGTGTTAATCTTACGCAGACATATCGTTCTCATCTTATTGAAATGATTAAAATTATGCCAACGTTTCAGACACACGCGTATCTATAACCTTAGCAATTTCAAACTTTTCACATTTGTCTTTCAGAAGATCTTTAACTCGTGATTATATACGCGAAATATTCGAGAAATAAAGATAAATGTACTAAGAAAACTTTGTTTCTAAATTTGAAGTGCGAGAAATTTTTATTATTTAAAAGAGCCTGTGTGCTTCCATAATTTTGAACAAATAATAGATTCGACTTATGATACATATACAAAATAATAAAATTAAATAAATAACTATGGAATTAAAATGTATGTATACATTATTAAACTGTTTTCGCTCGAAACGGTGTTATTACACCGTTTGTCGAGTATTAGAAAAATTCACGACCCAAAATAAATGTTCACCAACGTATTATATAAAAGCGATCACTTACGATAGTATAACCATGAGCATAAAGCTTGTGTACATCAATTTCACATGTTGGGCCTATAATAGCGTTACGACGCCTTTCGCGATATAAACCATCAGCTTACACCGTCGATTATCCTTTTGCCAAACTCGGTAAGGTACCTCGTAAAGGTAACGTCGACGGATACAGAGGCAAGCGTTTCTCTTTTGTGGCGATCGAACAAGAGCGGTCTTGTGGATGGCGTTCGTCAAGGCTTCTCTCCATCGGATAACTGGTACGGCGTCTCTCACCTGACAGGTTAAAGGAGGAGTTGGGGTGGCATAAGCCATAGAGCGGAGGGAAATGACAGGCGGTGTGTATAATATTCGAAACTAGGCTCCGGGGTATAGACCCTGGTTCGTCGTGGCACCTAAGTACCCCTTGGGGAGACGTAATCCAGGATAAGCCACGATTTGTTTGCTTGTCGTTAGCATCACTGGCGTTTGCTAATCACCGGACATTGTTCGGTAATGGATCTTCAACGATCTTCCCGGCGCGTCTGTGATTGACGACCGATTCCTCGAATCCCTTTCGGTCTCCTCCGCTATCGGCCGACAAAAATCTTTTGATGGCTCAACTGATTCCGTTGACACTTTCCCAAGAGTCGAAATGATGCAGCATCTTTATATAACGCGCGCGCACAAAAAGAGCGGCGTGTATATACATGTAGCGAGTTGGACCAACGATTGATTTCAATATACGCATATCGATAGTTTTCTCATGGAGATTTCATTCGCCGATTGAGCTGTCAGACTTTTATTGTCTGTCTTTACTGCACATCTGCGATCGTCAAATATGATAAAAATATTTTTATAATACACGAATATATATATATATTGTAATCTCGAATAATATATTAAAATAATGTTATACCGCGTAAAATAATGAATTGCGGAGAATATCGCGAAATAAATCTTAAAATAAATCTTCGCGCAATGTCTGAATCGATTAGTGTCTCAAATTTATTCGATGTGCATATATCATTATGTTAATAATGAATTTTAAATAAAATCGTTCGATTAGCAAAGGAATTCTCTTTGGAGAATCTCAAGATCTCAAGGGGCAGTCTTTAATCATCAATAAACCTTAAGAGAGATCAGCGTAAAAAAATATGCTCGGATCTTGAGTCAACCTGACGGCTTTAAGCACAGCGATGGATGATACCGTCGTAACTCTGCGCTCTGGGCCCGATATTACGATAAAGTCGACGGAGCAAAGCGTACGAGAGGGCTGTCACGCAACGTCGTATTCACGTCGGCGTGCAGGACGTTTCGTGCGAACTGGAACGAGCGTTCTCGCCGCGACGTGATATTGCCGGGGACGTCGTTTTCCAGCTCGTCGGCCCGCTCGCACGACATATCGGCATAAGTATTTCAAACCGCGCGCGCGGTGCGTCTTCATAAGTCTCGGGATTTACGAGCGGGTAGAACGAAGAGCGAGGAGCGCACGGAACATCCCCCGTTTTATCGGGGCGCGATAGATGCTGCGGAGGTGTTGCGCGCGCGCTTTGTATATATATATATATATATATATATATATATATTTTATTATATATTAGCAAGGTGTATATATATATATATATATATATATATATATTATTATATATTAGCAAGGTATGTATATATATATATATATATATATATATATTAGCAAGGTATATATATGTATATATGTATATATATATATAATTATATATTAGCAAGGTATATATATATATATATATCCTTGTTAATATATAATAAAAAAAAATATATATATATATATATATATATATATACATACCTTGCTAATATATAATAATATATATATATATATATATATATATATATATATATATATATATATACGAGCAAGGAGAAAAAAAGAGAACCCTCCCGGACGCGATCGGGGTCCGTGCGCGAGATTCGCGATACCCACGTCGCTCGCGACTCTTGGCGCGATGCGGTCCACAAAACACGCGGCCCGCCCGCCGCGGGCCGCACGGTATTATTTATCACGACCGCCGCGGGCGCGCAGGCGGCAACTTTGTGCCGGTACAGCCGCTCGCAGCCAGAATCCCCGCGATACAGCCGGCCAGATATCATTTTATTATACCTGCGGAGTGAGCACGGTAGGGTAGTTTATCAGCAGCCGAGTGAGTCGCGTTTCTCTCTCCTTTCATCCACTTGACTCCCCGTTTCTCACATACAACCTTCCTTCTCTCTCTCTATCTTCTCTTTCCCTCTTCGGTTCTACCGCCGTCTCGTTTTACCACGCCGCGCTAGGGAATAATATAGTGCTGGCGGGTTCTAACGGCGGTAATGTATGGCCGACATTCCGGGCAAAAGGGGGGCAAACCAGCCCGGAGGACGCCAAGGGTGAACAGGCCGAGCCACTCTGTCACGCAGTTTTCACTGAGCGTCTCTTCTGCTTCCTCCACCGTCTCCTCCTTTTCTCCCGTGTCGAGAGATTACCGCCTCCGATAATTACGACGTTTGCACCCACCGGGGCCGATTTGTCTTCCAGGTTTGCGGAGGGGCTGCGGTTCGATGTCGACCGTCACGCTCGCAAACGTTCACGGCTGTTGCTCTCCGCCCTTTTGGCACCTAACTAAATGCCGTCGCGATTATATATAAGAACGACGCGTGAAACGGAGAATTTCTATCGAATGCGGAGTCTTTGTTTTTTCGTTTCCGTATACGTAAATATAACGCCGCACAGATATTTGCTCCGAAACATTTATTTCCTTCTCATTACTCATTACAAAATGCGTATACAAACGTGCATGTGAAAATTTATAAAACGCGCCATCATATTTCCCCGATAGATGCGCCGGCGAATATTTATTTAAGATAAGCGCGAGCGCGGGATATACGAAGGTGTATTTTCCGAGAGGAAAGATACGTTCCGACGATATGAGATAAATAGTATACTATTTCATTCCGTTTTATCCCAGGTACATAATCTGCCGATGAAACGAGTCCCTCATAAGGTATTCTGTAAACAAGCCGCGTATATTGCCGCGACAGAGGAGACTTTTTTTTACGCATCGTGCATATTCCCTAGATAAGGGAGACGTTCGATTTATGTCGTATATACCTTTCCGTAGGGAGAGAAAGAGAGATGCGGGTATTAAAATTAATTGGAAGAAAACGACGTTCGTTTAACGCGAAATCAATAATAAGCTCTCGCGGAATGAAATCAAAGTGTAATATGCGGGCAAAGCATGTTGGACGGAACGTATATAAAAGAAAAAAAACAAAAAAAAAACCGCGTTAATTTAAATACTTATCTGCACCTTGCACACCGGTTTCCCCTCGGCTTCAATCTCGCGATGTAATTAATTTCATAATATTCCTTGACTTTGCCTCGTTTAATTGCTCACAATTAGCTAGAAAACGGCGGTCTGGCTGCGGCCTGGAGAAGGAGCGAGACAACGTTCCCAAAGGAGTAAACAGGGTAGACAAGGGAAAAGGGGATAGAGCAAGGAAGAGAGATAAGGGAGAGGAAAAGGATAGACTGACTTGAGCTGCGTAGGCGCGAAGCAGTTAGCAGCCTCTTGGATTCCGTTAAGCGTTTAGTGGTAGAACTAATTACCGCTTGAGTTTCAAGGATATACGCTCGGCGCAAAGCGGATACAATTGATACTCTCTCCACGCTCGTATATATATTTCTTATTCCGCTCCTCTTCTTTTTCCTCCCTCGCATGGCGGCTCGCTTTTTTGCCCGGAAGAAAGGAAGAGCCGGTGGACAGCGCGGCGAGGTCAGTATAAAGAGGATGCAAAAGGGAGAGAGAGAGAGAGAAGGATGGAATCACGGCGGGTCGTGTACGTAATTAAACTGACGCGAATGGGGCTAATAAATTCGTGCGAAAGGCATAAAACGAGTCTTGTAACTCTATCGAGGTAATTGCGACGACCACGCCTCGGCCGCTGCCGCGGGTCCATGCGCTTCTCTCCCTTATACACCTTTTCGCATACCGTAGGGGCCGATATACATACATACCTATATATATACGTGGCTCTCCGTAATAATATCCCCGCTGGGTCGTACCTTGTCAAAGCGTCACGCCGCGCCGGTACCGTCTAACGCGAGAGGACGAGAACAAACAATTAACGAGCCGGCCCGTTAACCCGTAACGTGTCTATTCAATGCAAACGACGTACTAATGAAAGATAAATCTTGCGCGCCATTGAGACGCGCGCATGTGCGCACGCGCGCAAGAGCTGTATATTACTAGGCGAGAGATGTATGGCATCCTCTCTTTCTCTCTCTCTCTCTCTCTCGTTCTGTATACGTCCTCTCGCGTGGGACAATGTTCTCTCTGGCGAATGTATATGCGAAACGCGCTTTTTGTCCGCCAGTGTTTCGCTACACTTTTTATACGGCCGTTTCTCCGGGTGTCGGGTTAGATAACGGCAGGTTGGTTTAAAGCGCGAGTTTTGCCGCGGGAAAAGTTTATTACGTACGAGCGGATGTTTTAGCAGCTGTACAGCTGCCGTCGCCCTCTCTCTCTCTCTCTTTTCTCCCTTACTCGCTCGTACGAATTTACCTAGCGGCAATATAATTCCGCGTATATTACAGCGAACGGATCGTTTCTATAAAAGCGAGGATAACGCGCGTTTGCCGCTTGAAATTCACAATTATAGATAGCCCGAGAGCCGCGAACACGTTATTTTCATTTGTTTGCACGATGCACTTGAAACCGAAGAATCGTTCATTCATATTCACCACTGTCGACAAACACGACGCGGGATGACTCGGACATAAACCCGGTTTATCCCGGTGTGAGGATATATAGTAGTGTGTACCTACCTTAAGCTCGAGAAGCTAACCGGTTCGGCCAGAGGCAAAGATGGCCGCTGTGAAAGTAGAAGGGTGAAGAAGAAGAGGGCAGTCAGTCGGAGCCAAAGAGGTAGGTAGGTAGGTAGGTAGATAGGTAGATAGGCAGGCAGGAGGCAGGCGAGCACAGCCAGGGTGGGCACAGAACGATCATAACTCAGGTGGCCGCGGACAAGCAGCGCTTGTTCCGTACATTCGGAACACGGAACACACACGAGTCTCTCGGCCACGAGGACTACGGAACACCATAACGCTTCTTCTCCCTTCGGAGGTCCTTCCTCCGCGTTTTTCTCCCTTCGCGTCCTTTCGCTCTGTCTCCTTCGCGCACGCTTTAACGCGGAGAGAGCGTTTGTTGGACCGTTCGTGGCGTGGACGGTGGCAGCCAACACAATCTCCGACGATCTTTCTGTCGTGTATACACTCGTCTGTAAAAGTTTGATTATACACCTCGGTCGTACATGTGTGAATGTAGCAGGGTGTTGTTTCACGGACGTTTCGATCTTTCGATTAAACTAGAGCTCCACGTAGGACAACGCGTTTAATGTTCGCAATTACGTATCGAATTTACAAACTTTCGCTACGTAGAGCTATATTCGCGTCGATATAAATTTAACGATCCGGTTCTAGAATTCGAGTATCGAAATGAAGACGTTCGATGTAATGTTGAATTTAGAAGGAAAACTATGATCGCTTCGCGCACCGCTGACGCACTTTTTCAGCGTTCGAAAGAGACCGAGGAGAGGTAGGTGTGAACGCGGCTTTATTCGGCGACGGTGGTGAAACTTTCCTCGTCGACTGTACGAGGAGCTTACACCGTCGGCCGAAGAAGAACCGGCTACGTGGTCGCCAGCTCGTGTCCGTCCATCCGTCGCGCTACAAATGAAGACTTTAAATAATTTAGTCGCCGGCTGTAAATCCCGTCGGAAAGCGACGTTAATCGATACACGCCGCCGTGTATATACCGCTCCGGTCCGGGAACATTTATGAATGCGCGCTATGAATCACGAGATAATAATATTGCGCGCGCGCAACATCTCGAAGCACCGCACGTCGTTAAATATAGTCGCGCCTTGATGCTTTCGCGCATTGCACCTATATACGAAAGCAGGGGAACTTGTTATTGCGATTATATTTTTCGAAAGCGCTGCGACGTCGTAACTGTCCGGGCTTTGTTTTTACGAGATGCTCGGGAAAACACTTTGTCCGGCCGCGCCTGTCGTCGCGTCGCGATATCCACCGGTTTCCGTAACGGAGGAATCTTCGGGGGCGTGAAAATTTACGCGCGATTCCCCGAAATGGATTCGCGCGCGATGAATTATTTCGTTGCCGTGGGATATCGAGCGTCGCTCTCGCTACACATCTCGGTTCTCTGTGACGTGTGCTTCGAATTCGACTTCTTCGAATCGCGACTCTGATTAATTAACCGAGGCGCGACGTTTTATCCCGTCGTGTAAAAGATTGAAAAATTGCAGGATTATAATAATAAATTGGTAAAAATTATAACGCTCTTATATATTGAAATAAAATTGTAAAATTAATGCCAGTACAGGCCAACTAAAGAGCATAAAATTATATTTGTGGATGTTAATGAATATTATAAATTTTTAAAACCATCAAAACATAATAATACATTAAATCATAAATTGCAGGATTATACATATTTTTGGGAACGAGCGAATCGAGTTATAATTAACAAATTCGCCGCACACTTAGCACAAGTGCGTGCGTCAGGGAAAGCCAGGAAGCGAGTGATCGTTGAATAGAAAATCCGATTTATAAAATCCAACTTGATATTATCCATCGTTTTCACTTGTATCTGGCGAATATTCGATTCGCGCGAACCGTGCGAGCTTTTGTTAACTTTCGCCTGGCACGTTATAATTCATAATGGTATTACGGACGATCTTCATACTGGGGCCGGAATGATTTTCGGCCGGCAGACGCGGAGGATCGATTTATCGGCCGGGAACGACGCTAATAAATTACGGTAATAGCATTAAGATAGATCGACGGCTAGGCGCGTAGGCGGCGGACAATATTTTAGCTCGCAGTAGCTTTATGACCAGAGGTTACGAGCCAGGAAGAGCCATAACGCCTCGCATCATCCTCTCTTCCCTGCATTCCTTGCATTTGCGGGAAAGCTCGGCGCGGGTGCCAATTCCTAGGAGCGTATCGGACCATAAACTGGAAACGTGATGTATGCTACCTTATACTCTCTTCTCTACCTCTCGTGTATGTAGAGAGTCTGTCTTCCTCCCCGTCCGATCCCGTCCACGCTCTCGCGTAACATGTCCGTATATGCTGCTCTCGTTATTCCCGATACGTGCCGGCGCGAAATTCGTTGCATTTCGCTGACAAAGCGTTCCTCCCGTCCGGCATGAATTTTTCTCGTTTTGAAGCCGCGACGACGAGAACGCGCGAGAATGCGGAAATACCTGGGAAATTCGCGTTGCGGAATCCACCGCGAAATTAAAATTTTTTCCTCCGCATTTTCGTTTCGTTTCGTTTTTTCAATCGCGCTTAATAAATATTGTGACATCATCGCGATGGGACCTCGATAATTGAATCGCCGCGGCCAAGAGAAAGCAAAGAGAGAGACTGTCAGTTTTTCAACTTCCGCGCGCGTTTAAGTGCGCGATCCACCGCATGGAATATGTATGCGTCGGAGAGAGGGAGAAAAAGAGATACCCCCGAGAATATGTAAATTTATATTCAATTGAGGAATATTATTTCTCGAGAGTCGAATAATATAAACGCGATGGGGCTCATTATTGTCGCGCGCGCGTTGTCGCGATCCTTATTTCGATCGACGATAAGTGGGACACGCGGATGGAAAATGATATGCCAATATGAATAAATTAAACTATACCGTCGTGTGTATATATATATATATATATTATACATGTATCGTAAACACGAGTCGTAACATTCAGAGGCACGGTAATGAGAGTAAATCACGGATTTATCGCCGACCGACGGAGATTATACGGTAAACACGTACGCGGTTTATCGTCGGCAACTGCACCGAGCCATCGTGAACCCGCTTGCGCGCGCGCGCGCGCACGTGACGGTCCATATTTTTCGTCACCTAAATGCCGAAGGGGGAAGTTTCAACGCCGATATAATATTACTGTCCTATTCACTCTCGACGACCTTTTCTGATGTCCTCGGTCTCTCTTCTTGCGCCGCTGTTCAGTGGCGTAGTTACCACGATCTGTCATTTCACGCAATTCTGATATTTGTATAAACTCTACTTTCACGTTGATCGATTCAGTGCTGAATTAGCGATCTTTGTTATTTTAGTTTGACGTTTCGAAATCTTTATCCGAAGACACAGTCTATATATAAGATTGAAATTGACACATTGGTTTAATTTTTTATTAAATATGATAATTTATTGTTGAATTCTGCTGCATTACAAAAATATTTCAACGAATAACGACTTTTGATAATGACTTTTATGCAGTTTTATGTACAACATAATCTCGAAAAGCGATACGGTTTATCATTTTAGAAAGAAATTTATGAAACAACTTGGATCCCAAACGGGCACTTTCCCCGAAATTACGGCACTGCCGTTGTCAGACTCCTTCCTATTCACGACGGTCGTACGTACACGCCTATGGACTTGGATGTGGCTATAAATTAGGTTTTATGAGGGAGATAAAATGCGCGTTATTATCTAAACGGCGACGCCTTTACAGAGATCGTGGCCCACGCTATTCTTTGAGCGTTTACGTGTGTACGACCCTTTGGGTGAGAGAACG
Source organism: Nylanderia fulva (assembly GCF_048542155.1). NCBI lineage: Eukaryota > Metazoa > Arthropoda > Insecta > Hymenoptera > Formicidae > Nylanderia > Nylanderia fulva. Next base: position 7,735,040 of record NW_028190263.1, read on the forward strand.
TGGAGATATATAAGTATGTATGTATGTACGTGCGTACATGTGCGTGTGCAGCGCGGAAAGGCATTCACCCCCGAATACGTCGTCTACGACGATCCCTTCGTAATACGCATAGATTGACTGTCAAGTTCAGGGAATGAATAAGAAATTGGATGGGAGGAATGCGATAGAGCGAGACGCGAGAGAGATAATCTTTATCGTGTAATGTTTCCATTTTTTTCGCGCCGAATCTTTTTACGTCAATATTTTTACGAAATGTATTAATTTATTTTAATCGCGTATAGCGCGATAAATATTAATCATGTCGATTAAATTAGAAACGACGAATTGTACATAGTTATAGAAGTTTTGCCGCGGGCAATTCTATTCTAATAAAATTAATCGCCGATCAGGTTAATCGGCGATTGATCAAAGTGGAGATCTAAAGGCACGCATTTCTCGGTCTTCATATATCAAGTGACTTTAATGGTTTGAAAGATTCACATACGAAGATTTGTTGTTTCAGTGGCACGGATAGTTTCAGTCTATCATTAATTTTACTGCGACAAGTATTGCGGGAAATTTATTACCTGGCGTGCCTTTGTGGAGCGCGAATGTTTTTCCGCGTAACGCGATGCGGGACCCTGAGCGAGATTATTTATAAATCATGATTAAATTCTCTCCAAGCCCAAAAGTCACACGACAGGCTTTAAACATTAAATAGCAAATGTTTATATATATATATGTATATACAATACTGTCAAGGTTTCCGTCAATCTCAATCTTTTCTCGAAAATAGTTTATTCGCAATCTTCAGTTTTAGTTTCGAATTTATAATATAGACGTGCCATATCGATATATACAATAACGTTATCTTAAATATTCCTGGATTAATATTTGATCGTATTTTGGTATCGTGGAGAGATGAGACGGGCGCTTAGTGGATATAATCCTGAAAGACGAAACGTGCGACTTACGAGCGCGTGGCGACGTCCGCTATAATTTATAACGCCGGGGCTCCGCAACAAGAGCAGCCAGAAATGACCACCCAGTGGCAGGGTAAAGGATGTTCAGTCATAACATCTGATGAAGCGAAACATTAACGAGGCGATATATCAGTCGGCTCTTATAGACGCGAAGCGTGGGCGGTATCTTGGGCATCACTCAGAGGAACGAGCACGAAATGAAATGTGAAAGAAGTAATTCCTCGGCACTGTCGGTTCTCCTCCTCCCTGAGCCTCCGAAGAATGATAAGATATTTCTCATATTATTCGCCGTTCTTAGGATTTCGCGCGGAGAGATAAATTTATCGCTGAATTTATCGAATCTTTATATGTGGACATTGATTGAAGTACGGGGGTGGAGAAAAAAAATATACGTCGCGTTACGAAACATCTCGAAAGAAGTACAGGTTGCCTTGATAATGGTGAAAAGGCGGCAAAGGCACTTTGCACGTACGTGTAGCGAGCAGTTTCCATCGGCTCTGTTATATCATGCATGTATATTCATCCTTAGGGATTATCGCTCCATTCGAGCTAGAATAAAAATGGTATAACCATTTCGCTCGATACTATTCCGTAAGGACAAATAAACGAATGCATGGATATTTAAAACGCGCCAAGGTACTATTTCGCACGTAGCGGAGCGTTTTATTGGAATAATAATTTTCAGTAATCGACTTGGAACGCGGTGTGCGTCTCTGTCTGTGTTTTCTGAGAATCGCAGCTAGCATAGGTAGGCAGTCGACTTGAGATTAGGTAATAGTTGAACGATAAACAATCGTCACATTGACGGCGCATTCTGATGCAGCTGTTTGTTGTTCGATGCATTATATCGCGATCTTCCGTAATGCAAAGACCATTACGCGTACCGCCTCTGTTCCTATTCCTCCGACAGACGGCACGAGAGCCTGTCTTGGACTGGCATTATAAATAATCGCTGCTTGTACGCGATCACGACATGGGTAAGTCGTCATAAAAAAAAGAAAAAAAAACGAGCAGCCGACGTAATGGGAGGAACTATCATTACTCATTTGGTTTAAGCTCAAACAGTTAATGAGTTCAACATACCCGGCGAGTCTGAATCGATTATAGTCCCCTTTGCGACAATCGCTCGAATATATCATGATTACGTGATGTTTATAAAGCATTCGTGACTGGGATGTCGCAGTGTATAAAAATTCCCCCGTGTTTCTTCGAAGGAGTAAACTTTCTAAACTAGGAGGAAACCCAAACACTCTTGATAGACTGAGGAAATAAATTTAGACGTACGCAAATAACAACGTAATTATATCGAGAAATTAATAGTATATTACATAATAGTATACTACATAAATTAATTTTTGTTTGCCTTCTTCCTTTTTTGCCTTGTTTGCGCAGCTAGACTCGTAGAACGATAATAATGATCGAGTGTACGTCGTGTGTGCGAATATGGCATTCACGCGCGCGAAATTACAGGTTTCGTACGCGTACAAAGCGCATACTCGTCAATCTTCCGTACGCGGCTCGAAAGATCAGCGTCTGGAGCGGCGAACCGAATAAAGGGACGAAGGAGGGAGGGACGGTAAATCTGTCGGGAAAGATATGAGCAGTCACGGCGCGCAGCCGCCCATTACTCATTGGCTTAAGCCGGGCACCGAACAGCTAATGAGGCCGGCATACCGGCGTGTCCGCGGCGATCATAGCCGCGGTGGACAGGCATAATAATCCGACAGAGATTGCCGATCGGCGAAACGTCTGTCGGCGTGGCACGGTAGCCGCAGATGGAGCCTCGATATGGAGCGTTTGTCCGGGGTTGATGGGAGGAGGAGAGCGAGAGACCATTCCTGGAAGCCGTTAACTACGTCGTCGCGTTCTGACGCGTGTACCGATCCGTGTACAGCGCTGCCGATTAAGGCCACCAAGCGTCAGTCGTCCGTCCGATCGATCGATCGTCGTGAAACGAACCGCGATCTATTCCAAACGATCGTCTTATTTTCGGAGCGTTGGCTTGTCTTCTTGAGAAAAGAAGAAACGGATGTCTGTTGAGTTATTTTTCCGAACATCGCGAACATCGTCGCAAGATTGAATTTTATTGAGGAACGTGGCGAATATAAGGGTGTTATCAAAGTATCGTGTACCCTTTAATCGGTCGTGATACATGTACCATGCGCTCGCTACAGTTAGCCATACGTTAGCTTGGAGTTAGGGTCGGTTTAGAAAGGTGAAATACGCGTCACGATCAATCGTCGTGAAATTGCAGTTTTCTAAATTTTTCCGGGGCCATCATGGGCGAGGATATATGGCCGGCGCTCTCGGAACGTACGGTGGTGAAAGGGATAAGACGTGTGTGGCAGGCGCACTTTATGACCGTGTTTCCATTCGAGCACCCTAGGCGAACGAAAGCCAGCGCGCAAACATATTTCTCTCGAGATGAGTTCGGGCGATCGTTTTCGCTCTCTGTGTACATCCTGCCGTTGCGAGAGATGTCTGCCATTCCATCTGTCAGGCAGACAGTCTTCGGTTTCATACGTAGACTCGTATCATTACAATATTCTACAATATATCCGACGAGCAAAATAGCAATAGTAATGCAGCGTCGGGTTTCTCCGCTCGTTTTCTCGCAAAAGACGCATGCTTGTCTCTACAAATATTACACTTTATTGCTCTCGGTGCTTTTCGGTGAAAGTTTCGACGTGATTTTACGATGATAAATCAAAAAAGAAAAGTGTTAAAGTCACGGAGGTAAAAAGGAAAAATAAAAGAAATAATGTCACTGATGATTTCGTCGTTTTACTTACGGTTTACGATACGATCTTATGATGCATTCATTATTGCTTCGTTACTCTCTCTCTCTCTCTCTGTCCGCGTTCGCATGCCATTACATTGTCGCAAAGGCCAAGTACGATGAATGATATAAAATGGTACTACATATGTTCGACTATACCGCATATTTCATTCGCCCCTTATACACGACTCCGATATATCGATCGCGTCACGAGATACGTTCAGTTACTTGTGTACAAAAGTCATTTCAGTTTCTTGCGCCGTGTAAATCGCAAGTAGATATATCTTAATCTTTGCAAAAAATATACACGGTGTAATATAAAACTCGTTACATCGTATTCTTTCTCAACGGATAATGTCGTACAACGTGATGATGGTGAAAAATACGTAATCTCCGAATTATGATTACCCTACGCCGTCTTTCTTCTCATCGTCACAGTAATTATCTATTCTTGAAATTTTGAGATTTCTCGGAAGCAAATTTCATCGAGTGTTTTCTGCGCATTTTTTTTCGACGAGGAAGTTCATCAAAATATTAACATGCAGCAGAAAAGCCAAAGGTCCGACATTAAGAATTAAATTGCATTGTATGCGCTTGTGTATACCGGGGTCATTAGTCATGACCTTTATATATACGAATGAATGCAAAGATTAACTGGTAGGCGTTAGCGTGGGCGGGCAACTAAGAGAGAGAGAGAGAGAGAGAGCTCCTTCGACGTTCACGAGCACCTGGAGGCTCCTCGCCGGTGGAATTACACGGAAACGAGAGAAAGGTAAGAGGGATAGGGGATGGGACGGAAAAGCGCGAAGGGACATTAGGACATCCCCCGGGTGCGGTCTGCTAATGAGAACCTCCGTTGGACATTCGTCTTTCATGCCGGACACGTTGACACATTTCTGCCTCTCGGCCGGAATGGAACAAGACGCACAACCGGCCGAGCATCTGGCCACGCGACAGCGAGCTGTCTCCTCGCTTCCGAAACGAGCGCTTTAGCCAGTTGACGCGTGATATCCCGACGCGGTATTCGCCCGTCTTACTCGGTAATTTATGCGTTTCCTCTTCGTCGCTTACACGTCGGAAGATCAATTCTGACACACAGTCGACGTTTTCTAAATTGACGATAAAACGGAAAATTGTATTACGATTTAAATTAAAACTTGACGAGAGTGATACACACGTGATACATATCGGATACATGCCAAGTACTTGCTGTAGTACTTAGCCTTGTACGATCGTTTGACCGTTACTTATTACTAAGTACGCGAAACTCGAGCTCGCATTGTTACCAAAGACATGGCACGAGCATCGGCCGATGAAAGACGATGCTGGGGCTATTCTGGATAAAAGTCCGACCCGGGAGATATAATTTCTCTTTATTAGATACACAGCGTGTCGTTTACCGGATAAAAGCGAGGAAATAAAGCCAAAATTCTTTTGATATCGGAGCACGCGGGCAAAAGGGAGATAGGCGCGGGACAAAGGGGTAGGTTCTCCCTTGGTGAGAGCTCACCCTCGCCTCGGACTAAACTGGCGAGCAGTATTAGCCGACGGCATCTTGATATCATCCGGCGAACTTGCCAACTCTTTTATACAGACATTTATTTCTCGGCCGTATCTGTTACGGCCAAGCGGCGTTCTCGCAGATTGTACTACTTTACTTTGCGCCGACCATTCTGCCCCCTTCTTCTTTTTTTTCCGGGGGACTTGGTGGAACCGAGGAAAACATAATCGTAAGTCATTCGTTATTGTTGCGAAACGGCAATTATCTTGTTCGTACGAGGACATTACTTGCAAATAATGGAACGTGCATCAATTATTTTTTTCTATCGTATATATTTGCAAAATTATCGCGGCATATGTTTCTTTTTTTAAATAATAAGATATTTTTCATTTTTTTTATATTTAATACTTGAAATCTCTCTCACGTCGATAGTTCGTAGCAAACAAGTATTTATATTTTTCGACCCAGATATTCGATTCGTGTTTCACTCTAAGCGTTTTCAGTAAAATGGGAGAGCCGGTCGTACGTTGTCCTAAAGCGGCCTCTAGCTTCTACGGCGACCTCTCCGGCTTTATGCCAGCGAGAACAGCCAACTATACGCCACGCAAGAAAACACAAACTTTATACGTTACGGTTACGAAACTACCGCATCGAGGGGAACAAAAGACCCGCGCGGAGACATTACGGAAGAGCAAAAATACGTGGCGGCGAGTTGCTGCAGGGGCTCGTAAAGAGCTAACGTAGAGAGAACCTCGCCACGTATAACGTCCGAAGACAACGTTTACGCGAACGCCTTGTCCGCCACTCTTTTCGTTAAATTGTTTCGTCGGCCGCTAATTGTCCCGGCTAATTTCGCGCGAGCCAACTTTTAAATAAAAAAAAATAAGATATATGAATTTTAAAGCGCATACGTATATATTAACTGTAATATGATACGGTGTATAACTGTTTTTAATGAAAAAAATTAGAAAAAAAACGAAAGAAACATATCGCGCCTAGCGGTTCGCTCTTATCGAACCTGTGATCTTTCTCTACTCTGTTCTAATTGGCGTGGTAACAAACGCGGCGGAAATCAAGTCGCTCGTCGACACGTTGCCACCATTCCTGGCCACCTGTCCGCGATGAAGTTCCCTTCGGCGCATCCTGTACACGTGTAGAATGTATCCTGTTGCCCCTGCGGGCAACAGAGTATTTGTTAATGCTCGTGCGCGATCAGCGTGCGGCCTTCGTGCAAACATGTCAGCTTGTCGCGCCGCAGTGACTCCACACGCGGACAGGGACAGTCGGCCGCTCGGTCACCGTTGCATGTCACGACACTGTTGCTATTTAGCCTTCCATCACTCCTGTCTTTTATGCCACTCACGTGACACGTGCATTACCGACTCTTGTGGGAGCCGCTTTCCGCGCCACTGACAGGTATGTTTTATACTTGTATATAACGTACGTCCATCGTGACCTGGGCAAATTGGATTTTTCTATCGCGGCTAAAGCGAACGTTTTAAGCGAAACGACGCGACGTTGAGTTGCTGGTGCTGGTGGTTGTACGTAAAGCGCTTGATAACTTATTATATCCGGGTAAAATCTGTTTCATTTATTATTCAAAGCAGGGTGGTAGCTCAAATTTATTTAGAATAAAAACTTTTAATCTCTTCACTCTCAACTTTTAATGCGCAAAAATTTAATCGATCATCAGAGGTGTTGGAATTTGTCAATTTTTTTCACAAATGTCAAGATTGAATTTTTACGGGCGCATTTCATTAATATTCTGTCTCGGGACGAATCTACCATGATTCATACAACCTGACTTTTGTGTTAGTCAAAAGGAGAGGCCTGCGAAGACACTTACAGCATAAATAATGACATCTCCCCTGGTCCGTATTCAAACCTCGCTCCCCAACCAATGAGCAACGCCTCCTATCACCAAAAGTGACTGACAAGCACTCCATCAGCATCATATTTCCTAAACATAACGAGATTAGGTCGCATTGTGACGGCACTCGGAGCTAATTTACATTCTAATCCGTACACGTTTCCGCCCTATCTTCGAGTTCTCTCTATTATGCCTCGCTGCCAATGGTATTTTTATACTATCTATTCCGAAACGTCAAAATACATCCATTTTTCTATAATAATGTCCGAGAAATAATCTTTAGAATATTTGCATAAAATTATATTACATTTTACCTGTATACAACCAATTATTTGAAATAAAAAAATGTATGCGTTGTGTTTGTGTGCATGTAACATTCGAAACTTGATAATACAGCATTTTCACTAGAATATTTGCATGTTGACAAGATATTATATGAAAGAAGACAAATAGATAGATAGAGAAAGAGCAAGAGCGAACCATCAAACGAAAGACCGTGTCAGATTGAATTAGGCATGGTTCGGCGGATTAACCATTTGGCTCGACGCGCCGCTAGAAGATAACAATTTAGAGCAAGCAGAAGTAGATTGACGGTGGCAGCGTTTGCGATATATTCGCGCGAACTGTCATCCCGTGTTATATAATCTCAGTAATTATCTCGTTCAAGTTATTCATGTCTTTTAAAAGAGGTCGAAATTTAACGCGATTTTTTTACGTATTTAAACCTATTTTTTTAAGCGAATTGCGATTATATGTCACTTGTAGAACCATAGAACAAGATATGATAGAAATATTTATACATCTAAATTTTATTCCTAATTATACATATAAATTTTTTCTACCATTATATACCGAATATTCAGAGATATTGCGTGTTACTTTATATGTACATGTGTGTACCATTATTGATCTTTAGAGCAAAAATGAATAAAAATACAATAAATGTGCTTTGTGCAGTAATCGATTTACTTTATGAGTTTTCACACAGCTTTTTCCTTTTCCCTTTGTTTCCATCACTTTTGATAACAGATCGCGTAACTAATAGGTTTGTATCCGAGCGCATCTACACCATTGATCGTAGTAGAGTTGCACAGTTGGTCCTCGTCGAGCGTGGATATACAAAGCAGGTAGGGGACACACGAATATCAATGTAAAGCGAGGAGTATCCGGAGCTAGGGGCAATCTCGGCAGTGGATCGGCCAGCGGATGACAGGTATCGACCTAGATCAACATTATTTTCCTGTGAAGTGCCATTAGCTCTTTCTCGTTTCCTTCTTCTATATCTGTCCGTGTATGCGTCTCTTCCTAGTCTATAGCCTAGGGTATATGCGTATATAAGCTTATAGGAGAGAGAGAGAGAGAGAGAGAGAGCAAGAGCTAAAGTAAACAGAGAGACAGAGGCAGGGAGAGAGAAAGACAGAGAGAGGAAGAGAGGCTGATGAGAGGGACGAAAGGTAGGGGAAGAAGAGGGGAGAATTATTAGCTGGCTACTCTACTCCACTACCTACCGTGTTTCTTGATTACTATCGGCGCAGCTGCGCCCACAATTTGTGTTTCCCGTCAACCGTGCGTAAGAGAGCCGTCCGTCAACGTCGTGCGGCCATAACGATGCCATAGTCTGATGCTGAGACGCCGCTGATATAACCCGATATAGACACGTATCCGTCATAAGGCGCTTTCTCTCTCTCTCTCTGGTAATGTCTTTCTTTTGTTCCATCGAGATATATACAACGCGGGGCGTTGTGTGTACCAGTTTTAATAGTACAAGTCTTTCTCATGTGAACGGAGGTGGAGACGATGTCAGCAAACATATGAGCGTTAATAAGCGTGCACGTCGTGAATCATCAGTTCCGTCGATTAAACACAATTAATGTAAGTATCGGATGGTAAATATTGAGCGGACGATTCATTACGTGGACAAAGATATATTCTACGCGCATAAAACGGTGATATTATATATGACGATGAAATTGCGTGAGGTTTCTTTTTTATGTCGTTTATAAATCAAGCAAATTACAGACGAGATGATGTTACACGACTGCTAATAGAATGCACGACGTATAATAGCTTCTCCGAGAGATATAATTCTATTTCAACTGTGTTACGCGCGTATCTCTCCAAGTTGGTGTCACGCTTACATCTGTCTTGTATCTTGCATACCTTTAGGCGTGGCAAATTGTACGCCGACGTGTAATAGCGATTAAGTCGAATTAAGTTTTTGTTTTGCCGATCACGGGTGTTATACATAACAGGATCGTCGAGTCGAGCATAAATTCTATGCTTAATTCTATTATAACGTGGCAATATTTACGACATCTGCTACACGTGACTTGCGCACGCAATATATGAATAAATAATATGTCAAATGAAAGATCTCTCATAAATACTGTTCTTACAATGATTATGCATAAAATATAAGGACTATACTATACTTAAATTGATTTGAAAAATTTATTTGCAACTTTAAAGTCCCGCTATTTTCGTTTCATTATTAATGCATGAAAATATACCTCTGACGTGCAGTTTTTACATATATCTTTTCTGTTCCTTACATTTACACTATACAGTTTACGTTTTATGAAATTTTCCAAATTTCGATATATCGCACACAGTCTTCTCTTTTATTCTCTTTTTTAAATGATAATTTTCGAGGTTTTCTGGACGAGACTGCGAACACGGTAGAGAAATGGACCAGGATTCGTTTCGCGGCCGGAGAAAAAGTGGGGAGAGGCGGTTTGAAATTTACCGTCGACGGACAGAGGAGTGGCTGCGTGGCGGGCTGTCAGCTGTTTTCCGAATTCTGTCAATTCTTGTCAGTTGCATCGACCAGTTTAGCATAAAAATGCTGTTACGGTAAATGGTCGGCTTTCGAAGGCTCCAGCCGACATGGTACAAACGTATCGTATATCAAAGCAGGCGGCCATGGACAGGGAAAATAAGAAAGTTTTTGTTCTTTTTATGGAGCCCCACGGTCGCCGTGGGCGGTGTCTGATATACGATCGGTGTTCAGCATTTTGTTGACGAAAAAGCTACTGCATCGGCATGCATTTTATCTTCGTGTAGACGGGAACATCTTCAATAATACGTAGCGTAACACGTATATGAATAACAAAATGTTTGTAGTTACCGTAAAACTTTATATCCAAGGTATCGTAGTATTGAATTCATTATGAAATTTGCAACACCTCGAGCATGTCCGTGCTTGTAATAACATGCTGCAGGTGAGTGCCTGATCTAATCGAACGCATACATAAACTTCTATTTCAGTCTTCAAACATCACACGGCCGCTCTGTTCTGCTTTTCTAGATAACTCTCAGATTGAATTTCAAGTGCATATAATGATAATCGAATAAATTATTACATATATATATATATATATATATATATATATATATTCATGTATACAGATACACACACAGGCGTATATATATATACATATGTAATCAGCGCTGATTTATCGGTCAGATGTGTTTCATCGGTCAAGTGTTAAACAAGCTGCCACGTAAAATTCGAAGCGGAATTCATTAAAGCGTCCTGAAACCGATATCCATGTACACACCAGGAGTGGCGCAAATTTCAGGGTACGCCGGTTTGGGCCTATTCCCCGGATGCCTATTTAACTACTACTGTAGTTAACGTAATATGACATCCGCCGCGGCGAGCGATTACGGGGAACACGCGATGCAAATTTACGGTATTATCGTAATAAACAGGTTATAAAGGTTGATAGCTTCCTCGTGTATTGAAATTACACCACTGCCGTGCGGCTTTTACACGTTCGTGTCCCGACGAATGGATGTGTGGATGCACGTGCATTTCATGCGTCGTGCATGTAAGCTCGTGTGCGTTACCCACACACGTACGTGTACACGTCGGACGTATACAAACCGGGTACGTTATTAAGAATGTTAACGTATGCTCGTGACGGGCTGTCAGGAACCCCCTTATCCGGCTGAGCTCGCCTCGGCTGGCAGATATAAATATGCAATAGCGCTTGTCATGCGCAGCGCCTAATAATTGAATGTATAATAAAGAAGGCGTCGCTCGGTGTCATGCTGACAGACAGACTACAGAGAGACTACGAGCGAGAGGAGAGCGCAGACAAACGTCGACTGTCAATTTCATTTGCTTCTTCCACAACCGTCTGCTTATCTCGGACGTCTTTCGCGATTGCTCCCGATCGTTCAGGAAACGTGTCGAATCGACGGTTTCCGTTCTTTACTTACCAACGCATTCATTAGGAATTTTATTTCGATATTCAACTTTGTGTAATCATTCTGGAAAGCGATGCTCTCGTCATCCTCCTCTCTCGTTTGCCTTAATCATTCATATTTTATATCCACCGAGATGCTGCTACCTGATGGCGCCTTGAATATTAATGGAAGGATTTGCAGATAGAGAGAGGCTTTATTCTATTTCATATCTTTACTTTAAACTTGGACCATGTGTACTTTGTATTCCGAGTCTAGAACCTGGCGTTGCCAATTTAACGGCGATGATAAAAATATCGTTCAAACGCCATCAGTGAAGAGAACGGTGGCCTATCGCGCGTCGAAAGAAGAGGACTGTAAACGGCCGATTCGATATCCATTTGAGACTGAGAGTGCCCTCCACTTCCGTGACAGCTAGGCAAACATCGAGCTGACGTTTAGAATAGCTTTTATTTATTCTAGCTTGTTTATTTAGGCTGCCGGGATCGCGTTACCTGAGAGGCTTTGAGTGGCAGCGGGGGAAGGCTACCGTGTCAGCACCGGACCCATTGTCACGCACATCAACCCATCGCGTTCAGAACGCAAGCGCGTCAGTGCGTGGCGTCCGTCTATCTACATATGTGAGTGAGAGAGGGAGACAGATTACTGCCTTTGCATAATGAAAATATAATATTTCGATTGTGGAATATATTTTTACAATTACTCCGCATATATATATGGCGTGTCGTATACGTTTTGTCGACAGTGATCCGTGTTCTCGATTTGCGTATCAAAAAAAAAAAAAAAATAAAAATAAAAGGAAAAAGAAAAAAGGTAAAATAAATGAGACACACGTGTAATGTATTTACAATGCGTCATTCCGTTGTCGAGGCCATTAATTTTCTAGCGTGCGCGCTTTCCGCGGGAGGCACAAGGAGAATGTTTCTAGATCACCCGGTGTACTGAATACGAACTGGAGGCGTAATGTATTATACCGGCCGGGCAGGTATATTACAGAGACCCGCAGTTATGCGCGACGGGATATGATTGATGACAAGTCGTTGCCTGTTATGAATATAATATCGATCAATCACGCTATTTACCGGACGAATGCATAGGCCCACTCTATCATCCTCCCATAGTTGCCTACCTATCTATATCTCTTCCGACGCGACCTGCTTCTATCTAAGCTCGGGACCATTTTTCATTACTCGCAATAACGAATGGTACGAATTGTGCACGATTTCTTCGCGAGCGACTCGTCGACGACTTATCGAACAAAATTGATTTTGCATACTGATACGCGTCAGTCTTTACTATATATGTCCTGACGCTATCAATTCGATATCAAGATCGTCCTGAATTATGAATATAACAGACAGCGTCCCCGCGCCTGCATGCGAACAGAATGATTTCGAAACGTCACTCTTGACTGATTCAATACGTTACCGAGCATTATCGCATTATTAATTCCAGCACATTCGTCGGCGTTCGCTTAACGAGCTCTTGTATCAAAACGGAAGTTGATTAAAAGTGATTTATTACTGCGGAACTTACATTTTTATGGAAGGTAACGGAGAGGTGGAACGGAAACCACGGGTTTTTACAGCAGAAAAACGATTAACATTCACGCGAGTCTTACATTTCAGCGCGCATTAATTATAACTTAAAGTGCAGAAATTAACAAGGCGACAGCATATTAAGTATAACGCGCAATGTATGACAAGCAACTGTTTTTTTTTTCTTCTTTTTTATTTCTCACGCGAACGGATGGCTTTCATCGAAAGTGGGACTCTTGGTTATAAATAAACATTGCTTTTTAAAAACACGCTATCGCGTTATTCGCGATACACATCGCTGGATGTGTACATTATTTTAAGTAACTAAACCGTGTTGCGTATACAAAAGTACTTTAATCAAACAATCAAAGACGCGTAAAGACAGATGTGAGAGACATTCAATTAATAATGTCTCATTGCTGCGTATCTCGCGCATATATATATATATATTTTCGGAAGACGCGAGTTAACAGGTCGCAAGGTGTCGGTGAAATATAGGAAGCGAAATTCATATTTCCTCGGTCGGATAGCCCAGTCCTCCGGCATTTCGTCGGAGGAGCTCTGGAGAGATAGACGAGGTTCGATAATAAGCGAAGCCTCGTTAAACTCTTGATAATAGGGTGATTATTTCTTGTTTCACGAGTCTTTCCAGCAATTCTAGTCTCGCCTCGAGTGCCTTTCAGCCGTTCTTTGTGGAACACGACGCGTTCGTACGGAGGCGACCTCGCAGAAGGAGGCGTGGTTCGGTGCCGTGCTAACGACTCTCGCAAAATCGTTCCCCCTTGTGCTCACCGCCATCTTGAAGATCCGACGTGACGTTAAACGAACTATGCCACGAGCAAGGAAGTTCGAAACGAGACGGTAACGACGAGGTGCGCGGTAGAAGTCATTTATCACTTGCCGTACTTAAGGTACGTACCTGTCGACAACAATTGAATTTCAGGATTCCCCCGTCGTGGAGAGCCGTGTAAACAAAGGTGTTTCATGCGATAATTTACGATTAGACTGCTGGTAATTTCAACGACTGCTGATTGTAATTTACACGGCCTTAGTTAAATTAGGATAATTAGTTGCGGCGCGCGTATTCGTGTCCGCGCAACGTCCATTAGCTTAGGCAGATATTTCGACGTGGAAAAAAAATTAAATTATATATATGTTTCTCTTCTTCCGCTAATAAATCACGATCTCGATTTCACGGTAGCTCTAATTTCAAATTAGCATCGGCGAGAATAATTTATAAAATATGTACCTTTCTCTTACACCATGCTGCGCGACGCACGGATTTATCAAAAGGTACCTCTCATGCCTGGGCGCTATCTGATCATCGTTTCCGTGCGTTGTCTCGTTCACAGGACCGACCAACTATCGGAAGCTTATACGCATTCTTTTTTCGGCCAACAAAAGGTCGTTAAAAATCCGTTAGATGCGGCTGTCAGATAGGCGCGGCACTAGTGCGGTTACGAGAGAAGCTCTCAAGTTGAGCTCTTTGTGCGTGATTTGAATGCAATCCGAGGGATGGTGTAGGGTGGATAGGTAGCGAGAGTAGGGACGAGGTGCGGATTGAAGGGGAGAGAGAGAGAGCAGCGTGGCAGGGGTTTGGCGGCGCTAATCTTCGATCAGTGTCGAGAGCGTAACGCGATCCGACGCGACGTGACGTGATCCAGACTCGATAGCCAGCGAATACGAGCCCGTTGCACAGCCTGCGCATGGTGTCGAGAAGGGCGAAGCTGCTGAGGCTTTACAAAGCGTAGCACGCTAAGTTCGACATGGATGGGTTCACGTGACGTATCTTGCCAAATTGGACTACTTATCGCTTGGTATCGCATTATGTGTATGATGGTGAGATTAATATACGTCTCGATGATGGCCAAAGGTAAGTTTCGAACGTATACTCCGTTACGACAATATTAACCCTTCATCATCATATTTTTCACTTTTTTCGACTATAGTGATTTCTATTAAATTTTTTAAAAATTGTAAGAATATTTATAGGACAGCTGTATATTTTAAAAGTATATCGCGTTGCTAAATATCAATAATTAGCGACGTATATAGTTTGATAATTTTTTTCATTCCAATCTAATCGTATTCCGAAGAGATCGGACATATGTATCGATTGGATTAAAAATAGCTAATCATCTTCGCGCCGGTTTCGTCGGATATATTTTGGAAATACGCGCGCGGCGTTATATGTTGTATAGCGAGCGTCAAGAGTCGCACCACCCTTGCGTGCAGCCAAGCGCTTGTAATACAAACTCCAATGTAGTATGTAGTACCCACACGATGCTGTCACAAGTGCTCACACGTCATTGTGACATTGTGAGCGCCCACGGGAGTGTGAGGAACCAGTTGTCGAGAGCAACAGCTGCTCGACCCGTAACCCACATACATCACCGCACGTCATTGTTCGCAGCGTGCATTATTCGAAACAGGTATGGGGACGCACCTTGGCGTTACGTCACTGGAGGGACACTAGAGCTAATGGATGTATGTCACCGTAGGACTAAGGAATGACCGATGATATTGCGCAATCGTATATGAAGCTGGCGAACCTATTTATCATCGCGATCTTTGTGTACATCTTATTATCGAAGCGATGAAGAATATTCTTTAATTTTTCGCACGACGGAAGGTTTATTATTACAAATAGCTCTAAATAGCCGTCTTGCATTTCGTAGTAGTTGAAGAGCGTCGCGCTAATAAAATTGCGTTCTCTATTTCCGTCTGCCGCGTACTCTACGTAAAATGTACAAAGAATGTCAAAATGAATGTAAGAATGACAAAATAAATATATATCTATGATGCAATCCACTGAGTTATGATGATTTGTATTTGATTCTACGCGAGTCAAATTCTGTGTTCGTTCTCTCAGCGAGGCTTTTCGGTAGCGACCGGCGAAACGTCAGGTAGATTTGTAGGTGGAAACAAGGCCGTCTGTCACGTGGCGCGGCTTTGACGGGCTGTCGCCGAGGCGAGAGATAAAATGCGTTTCCATTTCCTCGCGCAGGCAGCGGTGTGCCCCTCGTGCAATTTCAATATGAAACTGTGAATAATGCATGCCGGGGGATTTCGAGCCGCCGACATCGTCACGCAGCTCACATCCTCTCCCGCGATGTAAAACTGAGATAGATGGAACGCGGTAAGTTTGAATAATGAGCGCCCGTAACGATGATACGACGGCTACTCCCGCGAGCGTCACCTTCCGGTAGCGCACGAGTCCTTCGCTGGAAAATCCAACGGAGCGGAGTCGTATAAGTCAGTCTAGCCGACTCATTAGCCAGTCCACTGAAGGCCATTTATCATTCAAAACCCGGTGGAGTATAGTCCTGCCGCGATACATTGTACCTACCTACCACTTGATTCTTCCATGTGAAATTTATGTCCTCCACAGTCTTCCTTTCCTCGAATCGTCTTTTCACGAGGTTCCAGATGCGCTTTCCCCATGTGTTTTTCAATTAATTTTATACGCGATCAATATTTCTATTCAAAATTGATGTGTGGTGATACTTGTTTGCTGTATATTTAGTGAGATAAAATTGACATTATATGCTTGTAACGTTCGGAAATAGAACATGCAGAGAAAATTATGTATGTAAAAATTAAATTCAAACGTACACGAATAAGATGAATCATCCTGTCTTATTTGTTAAACAGCACATTGATATTGCGAAACTTGAGTTGCCTCAGCGTGTCTCGCTTACTCGCTAAAAGATTTTCTCACGAATCTTCACACGAAACAAGAGACCGGATTAACACTATCTGACCACTTGATCCATCTTGATTTTCACGATATTTCTTTGACGAATACAAGCAATGACGATCATCGTGCCAGCAAATAATCAGCATTTGCACGTCAGAAACACGCGATTAAGAATCTTACGTAAAACATAAATCAAACGTCTTAGCATTCGAGATCAGGTAGACGAAGCGGGTATGAGCTTAAACGTTCCAACGTTCCTTCGATGCGAAAAGTGAATATTCGCCAAATGGCGACCAAGTGGATTCGCAGGCAGTCGAATCGCGGCAGATATTAGAAGGACACTCAACGTGGCGAGAGAAAACAAGCACAATGGGTTCGCGCCTTCCTAATCCCGTAGAATCTCTCGGCCATATGTAAGGATTACCTTGGTCCGACTCAACATGGTCGCGTTGCCGCGCTAAAGCCGCGGACCTACCATTAGCCACTGGCGTTCGCCTGGGTAGCCAGGTCCACAAGCTTAGAGACGCTATCAGCGATGGCTTAGTTGGCCTTCTTTCTATCTCATCCCGTGATCCGACTAGGTGGTACTTGGTCCTGGTTACAACACGTTCGCTACGATGCTCGGTAGGTGTAACGAGCCGATAGTTATCTTCATCGCAGGGCTGAAGGCGATAGCGCAGCTCCGAACGGGGGAAGTGGAATACTAGCAATAGGTAGAGAAGGAATAGTACCTGCCAAGGTAAGACGGTACTTGGTAAGAGATTACAGCTGATATCGGACGTTATATGTGCAGAATTCTTGTACGAATCGCTATAATGTTAACTCGAATAAGATTTTCGCGTTATAATTTCAACCTCTCGATGTTAAAGAAATTAATTTGGCCGCAAATACTATATATAGCATATGAATATTGCTCTCCGAGATAAGCAATTTTATTATAATCAAAATCATAAATTGCTAGATCTAGAAGTGCGCAATTACGTTATAGGCATTATTATAAACAGCATTTGATTCGCGCAAACAATGAATCGGCTGAAAAACGTGGCGAATGAAAATTTGATTCGCGTCACTCATCGACAGCAAAAAGTCATCTTGAAAGCCGCAACTGTCAAACGCGCGCTCCTATTCCTCCATCATTCGCGCTCGCCGCGGCGCGGCGTTCAAAGCGTTGAGGGACAGGTTGGGCAGGGAAGCATGGCGCGCCGAGTGGATCCACGTTGTCAGAAAGCGAGGCGAAGCGCCGCGCACGTTAATTTGATTTTCCTCGACGCATTTTGGTAACGTGGCGTCCCTCTCGTCTCGTACCTCGCCCTACCCTCGAGGTCGCGACGTCGAGCGCGTTACGTGTCTGCGGAAGACGGGACCGGGCAATTTATCAATCCACGAGCGAGAGAACGACTCCTGGCCGGGCGGGTAATTTAACAAGATTGATGCGAAGCCGACATGCCACAGTTTCGCAGCTCGCTGCGAAGGGGAAGAGAGAGAGTGAGAGCGGGGTCGGGTGTTGGCTTGGTGTAGCCGGGGTGCCGTGGGGGTGACGTTGGTGCCGTCGGAACGGGCGGAAAGGGTGGCAGCCAGACGTGTGAGCGACTGGTTATTAGGAGGCCTCATCACGCAGCCCCGGCGCAGAATCACGCGGGCATTAAAACAACGCGGCGCGACTGATGGCGGTTGCTAACACCGTCGCGGCTGCCAGTTTCGCCGCCGCGTAATCGCGCTTTTTGACAAATGTCGGTATCGTTATGAGCTTCGTGAGAAGGTAAATGAAGTTGGACGTTGATTTTTTTCCCTCTCGGATGGCTTTAGACGAGCTCTATACTTATCCACGTTGATTAACATCACGACAATCCATCATTTTACATTTTCAAATGTGAAGGTTCCGTGCGAAATGCACGACGTTGATGCACAAGTATGTATATCGGAGTGTATTAGAAATGGTAGAATAATTCAAATGTTATGTATATTTTTTTAATATATCAGCTCTTTTTTTCAAAGATATATATATATATATATATAATGTCGAAAGATTACGATTTCGCGTTACAAAATACAATTCTTTTCGAAATCTTTTAAAATTGTCGCACGTTTTTTTTCTAGAAAAATTTGAACAATCATTTATCGTTACATTAAAACTCGCATGTAGCGTTACATGACTGGCCATAAGTCTACGCACGTATATGGCGTATAGCCATATATTATGGCAAGAGTTCGTAAATATCGAGGGAGAGAACAAACGGCGTGAAAATGAAGGAGGGTGGGTTCGCTCGTTAATCATTTCCTTTATATTTCAGGGCGAGACTTACGAAGACACGCCCGAACAAAGATCTCTTGCATGTAAAACATACCGGAAAGCTTTTACGAGCGCGTATCAAAATCGTTAACAAACTTGGCGCGACAATGTGACGATAATATAATCTTAGAAGAAATATTTATACAATCTCTTTCTTTTTATATATTTTCGTGTCAATTTTCACACCAGTTTCTCGAGAGAGAATAATCGATAAAAAATGCACAAACAGTCGGCGCGTTCTTATTTATAGATAAATTAAAAGTGACACAAAGACTAAGCGCGCACGAGAGAGAGAGAGGGACCTTTCCTCTATTTATTCTATCCCACTAATCTGCGCGGTTTGACCGCAGAATTTTCACGCTCGGTAATGGCGGGTAACCACGATCCTTCGTCTAGGCGACGTTCATGCAATTATTCACCCACGCACGGGGATGATCCAGCGAACCGTCAAGGGCAGTAGCGAGCGCAAGAGGGAAGCAATATTAATTGGCTCGTTTATTGCGACGTGGGTGGCCGCGGGCGCTGGTTTCTCCGTCAACTTTTAGTCGAGGAGTTAGGTGGCTTGCGTTGTAAGGGTTGCGGGGGTAATCTGGCGCACGACGTGCCGCAGTAAATCACCACTAGCCTTCCGCTTCGCACAACTCAACTACCCTTTTTACCTTCGCCTCTTGCTCCTCCATTTCCGCGACCACTCTCGTTTCTCTTTTCGATCGCTTATATTCGAATCGCGACCGTCGTCGGCATTTAATTCCCCTTCGAAGCTAAATTCATTAATTATCCTACTAACGATTGTTCAACAAGATTGTGATATTTTCTAAGTTTATGTTTGTTTTTTCGAGGAATTTTTGTTCTTTTTACGAAAGCCAATTTTGTTGTTTCCCGGGAAAAAATACGGAAAACACGCGGAGGAATTGGTTTTCCTTTCGTATCGAAATTCGAAAGAAACGCTCGCCATTCGCAGATAATCGCGCTATTCATGTATATGAATCGCGCGCTCCTTTTCCTTTCCTTTCTCGTGAAACTCCCCCAGCAGTTTCAAAGCCTTACACGAGCGCTAACACGGCTACATCTTAAACGCATTCTGGAAATTGGCCGCGATATCGACGCCAATTTATCGTCGTGGTGGAACGCGGAACAGGAGTTACGCGGTCGCTGGCTGCTCGCGAACCGCTTGTCGTCGCTATACGCTAACGTTTGGTACTAGTCGGGTGCGAACATTTGAATAATTCGGCCGTTTACAGGCGGACTTACAGCGATGCCCGCGTGCATACACTAAGATTATGGCCGCTACTTACCGTGCCCTGGCGATCTTCGAAGGAACACGAGAGGAAAAAAGAGAGAAGATGAAAGAGGGAAAGAGAAAGAGAGATCTTTCGTGTGTCCGTTTTCGTGTACCGTGAAAGTGGACGTACTTTTTTTTTTTTTTTTCTCGACGCACCGACTCTCTCGCAGGGTGCTTTATGACGATCGTTTGCGCGCGGCAAATGGCACAGAAACGAGATCGAACGCTACCGCTCGGTGAACCGTCAGGATTGAAATATGATCGAGGGGCGAATGGTGTTATGGGTCCATTTTATATAAGTGATACGTAAACGTAATTTTATTCCGGGAGAGAAGAATCGATCACGTCGGGAGTTTATTATTACGCGCCGAAATATTTCGCGTGTGTGTATTGAAAAATTCTCCTCTCTCATTTGACATGTAGAGTGTCATTTACAAAGCAAAGTCGTTTAAGCAAAGTCATCTCGTTCGGTGTATTTATCGTTACACGTGTGCTGTTCGGTTTGCACGCTTGTGTATGCAACATGCAAAATTATGAAAATTTATATCCTCGTTTTGTGAAGAAACAAGAAATTATGAATCGAAGCGCATAAAAAGAGATCCGCGGTAGAGGAATAAAATTAGGCCGCGGGCACCGAGATGGATGGTATATTCGCTCCGTAGGTATTTATCTTATGCAAATCGCGGCAGTGGCGTAGTACCGCGAATTGTCCGAGGACTGCGTTTCGAAGCGGGAGCTCGCCGGGAGTTTTTGTCGTCGACTGTATCTGACACAGTTTTGTCACGATGAATTTACATTCAGATGGTGCTATCTAATCCGCAGTAAGTTAAAAAATTTACGGCTTTCGGTAAATCACTGCGCGGCGTAGCCTGCTTACTCCCGCGGGCGGAACAGTCCTGTGCATCTGAATTGTTTATGGTCCTGCCATAAAACAATGATATGAGAGATTATAACTCAGCGAATGGTGAAGTTCCTTGTGCATGAGACATTCTCTCACATTTTCATTCGTGTAGAGTTATGGTACCTCCATTTGTCAGAGATGTTTGGCGCCTACGCTTTTCTTCTCCGCCGCTGTACGTTGATCCGGCAAAATAATCAATTTTTTAACGAGTATCGATAATCTTGATATTCCCCTCTCGATGTTTCAAAATGTTGCAGGAAAAGTATTCTCGCGATGGATTCTATATAATTTTACAGTTTAATATTTAATATTATATTTTGTTGAATATATTAATTTTAAGGAATCCCTCTGATAAAATATTGAATGTTTTATTTCTATTTTTTTAGGATGTTGTATCAATATTTAAAAAAAAATATTATAATGATAATATATATTTATAAATTTATTTTTATAGCTGAAAAAAGGGAATATGCGTGCGTATATGTAAAGTTAACATTAAATACAGCATCAATCATTTCATAGGTATCAATGTAAGGTTCATACATCCATAAATGATGGGTGTCCATATGAAGGATATTCAATTTCCTGTGTCGTATGCAACGTTATATCGATCAACTATACATTCAACAAAGCTCTCGAAACGTATTCCTATATTTCGTAAACTTCGACATATTTTTTTATGTGAAATATTTCATACGCGTCTGGTTTTTTTACACAACATAAAAATGTTTAACCTATTGTATGTATATTTCAATAAAAATTTATTTTAAAAAATATACATATAAAAATATTTGACATTATATAGTTTTAACATTAAAATATAAAACCTACATCTCCTCTCGTTTTAAATAATAAAAAATACTTTGCAAAAAAATCTATTTTGGGTTCGTTATTTTTTTCGATATTCTTTCCGCCGACGTTGTTACGCCACTGAGTCGTAATTTACCCGGAGCGTTTATGGCATTGTTGTGAAGCAGTGCTTGGCGTCGTCTTATAAAACCAATTTCGCGGGTATTATGCAAGCTGTCAGTCCCGTGGGTGAGTTATGGCAAACGTAGCCTGCAGCACAAATATGTATTATCGTCTACCAGCGATCCTTATATTTACATCAACAACATTCGCGTTGTAATTTGAAATTACTGCTTCTTGTCTCTGGTATAACATATGTTATCAATCTGTTTTCCGCACATATATATTGCCGTAAGGAACTCCATTTATCGTACGTAAATTTAGTTTCATAATGCGAAATTGTAATATATGTAAAACACGTTCGAGACGGCCCTGATTAAAAATTAATTATAAAATTGCTTGTTGCAAAATAAATAAATGTGTACAGATATATAATAAAGAAATTTATACGAGTTTACAATCTTTGTTCGCGACGGATGTAAAATGCAATCGTATCTGTAAAATTTTCTTATCCAATAGAGAACCTTAAGTCCGTTATCCCTGTTTATGGACGGATTCATAAGCGCGTGTAAAGTAGGATAGATAGTTGGAAGTTACCCTGACCATTTCTCTCAGATCGATCGATCAATAAACCAGCGCGTACACTTCTCACAACGGCGGGCAGACGACCAGTATCTGAACGTGTTTAACTCCATTGGAATATACGACGCTATATCCGGAATTTCGTTCCGGACCGTTAAGACACTAGATTCCACTTTATCGGCACTGTAATGGTTATATAGCCGTTAAAGTTGCCCCTCATACAACTTTTCCAATCTTATCTTCACGTATGGATACCCCCACCCTCTCCCTCGAACCTACTCTCATCCGGGGGGGCCTCTCCATCGGCGAGGAAAAGCGGAAAGGATTTAGTTAAATTGGACTGCATGCGAGGAGTCGTCGGCGGAGATTTGTTCGAACATCAGAGAGCGCTGACCGTTGTAAAAATGTTCCTCTGTGTGCAAGACCCCGGGCGTGTCGGCAAGAGGATTGAACTTGGGATAGAGGAGAGACCGGAGGAAGAAAACGTCTTTCACCTTTCTTTCTATTTGGGGTTGCCATTGAGCGCGTCGGTGACCAGGTTGTCAATACGTGCTCGGCATCCGAGTACGTTTCTCCCGCCTACCTTCGGCAGAACTCGAGATTGTATGGTATTTCTTGTTCGATTGTTGGAATCTGCCTAAGTCGATTCGTTCGTCGCTCCTTTCAAAATGGTATTCTCGGGGCTCTTACCGTTTATCGATATTTGCACATTTATTGATATCCGGGACCGAATCGATCGCGGAGCTTGGCGATTGACGGGCATTCTGAAAATTAAATTAACATTTATGTTTTTACATGATACGGTTATGATTTTTTTTTTTAATCTTTACGCGCGCGTGTGTAGATTAATTTTATTGTGCTAAATGAAATTCATTTAATTTATAAGAGACACCGGCAAGTATTATAGCACGTTTTTTAAAAAAATAAATTGCAATGTAATTTGCAATACAAACTAAAAAATTGATCATATTTTATAATATAGTTAATTTACCAAGTTTTTATTAGTCACGCGTAGAAATTACATTGTAAAATCGCAATTTCTGTTTCATCTTGTTTAACTCGTGCTCCAGGCGAGTTACTATTTATATTTTGCGAGCTGCGCGAGCTACATGGTCTCTCTTTGAAGTATAAACTGAAGGGAGTCAACCGAGTGTAAATTAGGATCCTTTCATCGATTCAAACGCGCGTTATCGAACGCGCGGGGCAATCTGTGATTCAATTCAAGTAACATACTTTTAATCATAGCAACATCTGTTCATACGTTATTTTATACGCTACCTACGCGCGCGATCACAAAGGAAAACAAAGTTCTATTTTAAATATCGCTATGCACATGTGCGTTGGCTGCGCGAACTTGCCAAAGTGCTAGGTGTTATTACTATTCCGTGCCAAGACGGAAACAATTCTATATTAGAGCCGATTACGATCAGTCGGCGTAGCTAATCGACAATTTCATAATCATCCATTAGTGTTCTGGTTATAAAGGATCGTTACTGAATTGCAAAGTGCGATCGTAATGTCTGTAAATCAATTCTACAACTATCGATGCAATTTGGATGGCAAGCATTTAGTTTCGACGATTAGCTTAGAATCAACGAGATGAAATTATCCTCCGTTTAATAATTTCTCTCATTGAATTAATAAGTTGTACAACGAAAATTATACACATTTGGCGTAAAAATCGATTACGTCTAACGTTGTTAAATTAATCGACGAAACCAATCATCCATCTTCCGAGTAATGAGTTGTTTATGAAAGTTTCTTACGACGCGAATCAATCTTATCCTTCATAGACAGTGCTAAACTAGACGGCGAAGACGGAGCTTCGGCTCCGTCCGGCAGCTCCGTCCGGGCAACGTGTCGCGACTAATGGGGTGAAAATCACTTAACCCCTCGTCAGTGCGCCACCCGAACGCGCGTTATTCAATTCGCGCTTAAGCCAACGATAATAACATCAGCCGCTAGCAGGCGGCGCGCGAAGTCGAGGGCTGACGTAGCGTTGAAGATTTACGGGCACCGGCCGGGGCATGCATCCTGTATGAATGGCGGGGCAGCTTGTAATAATTCAACTCCGCGGCCACACCTCGGCCACTTCCCGTCTGCAGTCTGGCAGGGCACGACCACCGAGCGGACTGCTGTGCTCCGCTGCGGAGGGATTTCCGGTAGCTGCGCGGTCGACATCTCTCCTCCTCTCACTCTCTCTTTCTCTCTTTCGCTGTAAAGCGACCCACACATACACTCTGTCCCTCCCTCTCTTCTTCTCGTCGCTACATCCACGCCTCCCCCGACAGCCACCCTTATCCGAGAGAGCCCGAGAGAGCGAAGAGCTCTGATATATCGGCCGCACACATTGCACTGGATGGAACGCAATATGTCCGCCGAGAAAGGCAATAACCATTAGGTCCCGAGAAAACTGCCCCATTTCAAACGACACGAACGGTCGAATATCAGGAAATTTATATCTGGTAGCCTCTCTCTCACCCTCCGCCCACCTTCGTTCCCTTCGGCGAACCCGCGAGTGCGAGAGAGTCGTAGAGAGAGAGATCGGAGACTTCTAGACATACCGTGCAGAACGGTTATAAACGTGCGGCCAACTTGCCGCGGAGGGTCGGGCGAAGTTTGGCGAGGACACGGGGTGGAGATGCGAGGTCGGCTCGCTCGCGTTGCGCTTCGCTTTATACGATCGGATATGAAGTGGCGGTCACGTGCTCGTGGCCAACCGACGACGTTACCCACTCGGTTACGCGATCAACTATACCGGGATTCTCCGGTCGGTTCATTTAGTCGCTCGAGTATTTTGGGACCGAGAGATGACGGTGTTCAATTACAACACTCTTTTTCTCATCTTGAAGATTAAGTCGGCGAGCTTGTAAAAATCGCCGTCTTGATTTATGCCGAGAAGAAAAATACAAGCTTTATTATATACGCGCTATCGGTATCGCGAAACTATGATTGAGATAATTAAAAAATGGTAGTAATTTAATGAACCAACTCTGGCGAATTAAGTAATCTTTATTTAATATTCACGACGTTCCGGCCCTTATCAAGTGCTAAAACACAACTTTTTTTTATAAAAAACTTAATTTTTGATCTTAGAATGTGACAAGATATAATGTGAAACAATTAACTATGTGGTTCATTAAATTACTATCATTTTTTAATTATCATCTGGTGACTTCAGAGCTTTTTTACATCTTTTACGATTGAGATAGTTTGAAAATTAACATTTAAATTGCCTGTCGTTCGTTCGTTATTTGCGAAGACGGGGATTTCTAACGTCTCGAGTTAAAACTTGGAGGTATTCTATTACTCGTAGCGAGCGTGATGTAATCTGCGCGTTTCCGAATATTTATGTTGTCGATAAAAGATAAACACATTATCCGCGCGTTATAAACGACGGATTTACGGGTCGGGCTGAAGCGTAGGCGTCGCGCTGGAGAAATATTACACATTGCTCTTTCCGCGGCGACGACGGCCGAGAGCTGTCGCGTAACAAATGTCTATGCCCGACACTCATAAACTAGACTCATACTAAAAGCCTTCGTCGTCGTCCTTGTCTGCTCCGAGTATTTTCGTGCGCGCATACGGGAATCTTAAATCTATTTTATGCTTCGATGCAAATACGTCTCGAATTAGATTTTATAAATCACGCGTTAATGTCGACAGGCAATTTTCTAGATTTTCGAATATACTCTCAAACTTTGACGAGCGTGGGATATTTATTACATATATATTATTACGTGCCTTAATTACAGAGTCCGAGTACAATAGTAGAATACCAAAGAGTATCGGTTCATTATACGCAACATGACAGCTTTTCAAGCTGCGGTTAAAGATATACACGGCGGACAAATGGTATTATCCACGGTACATCTAATTTAGAACACACACAACCTAACG
Organism: Nylanderia fulva; assembly: GCF_048542155.1. Lineage (NCBI taxonomy): Eukaryota > Metazoa > Arthropoda > Insecta > Hymenoptera > Formicidae > Nylanderia > Nylanderia fulva. The sequence continues at coordinate 7,761,466 of NW_028190263.1, forward strand.
GAATGAGAGAACACGCGATGTCACGAGCACGATACTAGACGCTACATTAAGAGGCGAGAATCTACGTGTCCGGGGTATGTGTCGTAACCGTCGCAGCACGAAGAGAGAAGAGTGCCGAGGGCGAGGACTGGCGCAGCTCTCCGGGTCTGCGGACAGAAATTGCTTTTCCCCTATAAGGCGCCATTATCACGCACCATCTTGCTCGAATGGCTCCGTAAAATGCCAAACCGGGAACTCGGTATTGCTGTGTCCAGCGCTGCGGTCAGCTCCGACCGTAGCAAAAACTCCGCCGCCACCCTCGGTCTTCCGCTCCGCGCGTCGCCCTTTCCGCAGCGGTGCGATTGTGCGGTGAAATTGTGGTTGCTCTTTCTACTCGTGTCCGTGCCCTCTTTACATCGTCTGCGATCGTCGTCGTTCTTCCGAAGAGAAGCCGAGCGCGAGAGAGCACTTTTCTTCGAGGGTGTCATAGTATATGGCGAATGTGCAGAGAAAGGAGAGCGTCAGTTGGCGCTAAGAGAAAAAGGGAAAGAGAGAGAGAGGAAAAAGCGACCGGGATCAGTGTAATATCGGGTGGACAGTGTTATGTATGTCGCGGCCAAACGTAATGACACAACTTTTGCCAAATGATGCAGTTTCGTTTAGCTTCTTCGCGACGACTTGGCAAATATTTCCTCGGACGAAATGTTAGGAACGTCATTTCCCGTCCGTAATATACAAAATGGCTATTGTAGCTAACGCAGGTTCTTAGATCGTTCAGAGAGCTTAGCTCGTGATTTATTATATGTTAAAAGATTGAAATTTAGAGAATTTGTGTTTGGATCGTTTGTAGACATTAGAACATGATATTTCGTACCTTTGCTCTCTTTGACTATTCTAGAGACTAATGAAGAGTGGACGGCCTTATTTGCAACAATGCAATGCTGAGATTCTGTGCACAACTTCTCTCTCTCTCTCTTCATACACACAGTTGCAGATAGTCTTATGCACAGCATCGTTATGGCTGCACAACAATACGAATTCATTCGCATCTCCCGCCGTGAATTCCGACATGCCACTGTCGTTGTGGGAGGCGCAAGTCAATATCTATCGCCTTTCACTCTACGCCACGAGAGCTGTCTAACTAAAATTAATTACTCGTCCTGTAGCTCCGTAGTCGTTATACGAAACATCATCGAACCTCTATTTATAACCATGGTGTGCCGACTCTGACTTTGACTTGCATTGTTGAGATATGCGCATCTTTCAAATTACAGATCATTTGTCATTTGTGAAAACAATTCTGACTAATGATGTACACAAAGATCATTGTTAGTCACGTTTCACGGATCTCATCCTTAACTTACTATTTCCAAAAAGTGTATGTAAAAAGCTATACACAAGTTACGCTGTAATTTAAATTATAAATTTGAAATAGACATTAATTATAAATAATGTAATTTTGATTTTATTCTGAAAATATTATTTTATCGATTTGTAAAACAGCACAACGTGTAATATTATTTGACACATTACACACACACTTATAAATATCGTAATGCTGAAATGTGAAACTTTTTGAGAAATCTCATGAGCTTACAACAGTAAATTTTACAATCGTCGCCCCCTCGCTTTCAAACTTCTACCTTTCAAATCCCCCCATATAGTTAACCTATCTTCGAAAAACGCCAAATATATATTTCCTTCTACGATATAGAGAACTAGACCATATCATTCATGATTGTACGCGAACGAAATCGAAAAACTTTCAATCCTCGGAGGAGCTATCGTTACAAACTCGATCAATAAACGTTATATACGTCGCAAGATATCGCGTGACAATATAATTGTGCTCTTGGGATGCAATATCGCGTATAAAGATGTTAGTATTACAATTATCATCAAATGTTTTTAAGAAAATATTTCTCTTGGTTCAACAAGCATGCAATAAGTATATATACAGAATCGATCGTATCAATTTTTTTTTTAAAACGATGCAAAGCTATATGTGTTTTCGAATCAGTTCGATTGATTTTAAAGAGTTTTTATTATATCATAAAGGCATTTTTTCAGAATTTATAAAAAGACCGTTTCACACCTATGAAACACACTGTAGTTCGAGTACGCTCGAAACAGCTTTCTCGTTTATTCATATTCGTTATTCATAATTAAAATTAACGTTTTAGTATGACAAGTTTGTGTCATTCGGGTTGAAAAAAACGTGGGAAGAAAAAAAAGAATATTATCCGGTGGTTTACGATGCGGTGGCTAAAAAGAGGAAAATTGGTCGAATGTTACGCAACAGTAAACCGGATCGATGCTCGTCGCGCGGTACGAGAGATGGAAACGCTCGGCATGAATATTGAGACGTTCATTAGCGGTGGGTACGCTCGCAGCGTGAGTCTCTGGCTAGGCACGGCGTTACGTGTGGTCACGAGGAGAAGGACGGGGAACGGGGACCACCATTGATGGGTGATGAAGGGTCATCCCCTGCGGCGGCCTTTGCAGCACCCGTGACGTGTGGCACGGCTCCGGATGATGCGCACACCACTGCTACGGCCGCCGCATCATGTGTCCGTACTCCCTTTCGATGCCTCGCTCAAACTGGCTGCGCATTCGGCGGCTTCGATATTTTTTTCATTTATTCGCGCTTTTATCCGCGCATATCTCTGTCTTCTCATTTTTTACTCTACCTGTTTGTTTCCAATTTGCATCTCGTGTGTAGAAAGTCCGATTGTAAAAGTAATTAAACGAGCCCCGGAAAAGATTCCAATTTTCCAAAGAAAGATTTAATAAATGAAGAAAGAATGTGTTTCAATTGCCTCGACATAATGAATCTAAATAAATAAATGTGAAAAAAAGAGAGAGAGAGAGATTAGAATCGGCGGTTTGTACGGCTAAATCTTTATTACTCTTTATCTCGTTCCGAATTTATTGACTGGGAAGCTCCCAAGTGTTGAACATTCGGGGTCTGTTTTCATCGTGTTTGCATTCGACTCTCGTTCACTTTCACCACGATCTCATGTTCTCATACGCCTGCCTTCGTCCGTCATTCTCCCGTTTCTCTCTGTCTCTTTTTCTGTAGCCGTATATCCGCCGTCTTCTCTCAACGAGGCGCTCGCTCGCTCGCTCCATATACCGCCTTCGAGGCATCATTAGCCGGCATTGTGCTCGCAACACGCATACCCACTCGAGGTAAGAGTTACCGCGACACCCGCTGCGCCAGCGAGATCTGCGATAGAGTTAATGATGCTGGGACCGCGGCGATTTAACAATAAGCCGCATTATTTACAGTCGGCTCTCGGCTCCATTACCACCGGTTGTCCGCCTCACCTGGTCGTGGTTCTCTTCTCTCGGCCCGCTCTTATACACTCGCAGCTTCTGTCGCCTTCTCCTTCTCTCTTTCCGTTTCCTCTTGTTCTCGCCGCTGGCTGCTCGTACGTCTCTCGGCCGGCGGCGGCTTACATTACTTCACCGCAAATGCTCAAGGAGCGATATTAAACCTTTATAATCAGTCGGCACCTACGCGCCACGAACGTATTTATGCGCCCGAGCCGGGTATATATTCATTTGTGTCCACGGGATGATGTATGCGAATGTTGGCGCGGTACGAAAAGGTAATTGGTAATGTATCCTTTTGTAACGCGGGCTCCATAAAAGTCCGCCCGGCTGGGGATTGAATTATTTTTTGTAGACAGTTTGCGCGGTGTCGGCTCCCTTGAAATTTTTCGCTATCGTAAAACACAATGGCGTGATAACGAATCGCGAAATTATTCGCGCATGCGACACCGTCATTTTTATCGGGATTAATGACGCGAATCCTTTTTTTTTTTTTAATGGGCGTTTTCTAATTGAGCGAACTCGTTGATTCCGGAGGGGTGGTTCATTAAGGGACTATCGTAATTATCAGGCGGAGTGTCGACGCAATTGGCGACCTTCGAGGAAACGGGCGCACTTGAGAAAGAAAAGGGGCAGGCGTGACGTTTTCAAGAGGGGGCGTGAACATCGTTAGTGTAACCTTTTCTCGAAAGCTATTAAGCAGCAAATTTGTCGTTTCCAACTTTTCCCGCTATTCTAACATTACGCTCATCATTCATTCACATTTCTCGTAAATGTGTAGTTTCTTTCTTCGTAAATAACGGAGCTATTCAAAAAATTATTATTCGTCGGGCTTTAATTATAATAAATCCGATAATTAGCGCGGTATATTAAATACCTCTGTGTGTATGTGTTATATATCTAAAGTTAAAAAAAATAAAACTGTATTAAAAATTTTGGCGAGAAATTCAACGCTTTTGCATGGTTTTAAGCTTATATACCTGCCTGGAATGAAAATTACGTAGATGGTGAATATCATACCAAGTACAGAGGTAAACCGATAGAGAAAGATTTGCCGGGAGTCTGCAAGAGCAATAGCATGATAATAACTTCTGGGGTTTCAAGTTCCGTGAGGTTTAATTTTGGCTAAAGCTTAATAGCCGCAGCGGGAGGTTGCTCGTTACACCTGCTACAAACCGGTGGCCAAAGCGCGACAACACGCTAGGGAAATATGTGCAGGAGTTTCAATCAGGAGCGCAATCCTAAGGATTTCCTGATCTCCGTTGCTTCGTATTCGTAATCAGATTGAAAGTATGCGAATAGCAAGTTTGCGTTCGCGAAGAGAGAAATACGCTACGCGAACCTTTCGGTCTTTAAACAGCCACCCTGCGATATTAACTCGCAAAAACTTGGAAGACTAATTATCGCCGAAGGGAAAGATTGCGATCCTTTTATTTTTCAAAATTACATTTTAATCGTTACCTATTGTCGAGCGTGTTTCGCACATTGTTTCGCGATAAATGTTCGTTCGCGAAGAAACACGAGAGTCTGCAATTTAAATATATCGAATCTCGACAGAGAAAAGACTCGGGGGAACATAAAATTTTGACGGCGGAGTAAAAAGATGCGATCGTCGGTTCGCGTAACTCTCGTAATTTTTTCTCACATGAGGACGATGTGGAAGAGCAATAGTGGAGAACGCTTAGCAGCTGTCTCTGATAAAAAGTGCGTGGAATTGCCAGTATTGCCACCCGGTCCTAAACTTGTCCCTCGACGCATTGGTATTTAAGATGGATTCATCTGATGTAGCGTTACAAAAGTATGCCATAAATCTCGATTAATTGCCAGACGGCTCTCGTAAACACGTCAGCGGAGATCAAAAACGACTGACTCCCGTACGGCTTTTAAGACCCGTATGGCGGTATCCGTAAAGGATGTTACGGATGGACGATGCCGTTCGCGTAAAAATAAATAAGTTTGTTCATCGTTGAAATTCTAATATCGTACGCGCCATTTTTTTTCTAAATATACATGTCGTTTACATTTTAAATCTGTCGTTGGCTTAATGTATACAATACGATCAACGGAAATGTATGAGAAGTGTTATGAGGTTATCAACGCGCTCGATCTCACTCCGAAAGAGACTTTGAGAATGGCTCCGCATGTTTAATATACTCGATACATTTTAATATCAACTTGAGTTTTTATATCGACTACTTTAGATACTAATTATAGTTCCATTAGGCATGTCAGTTTCTCTTCACTTCCAGTTATCTAGGAATTATTAGACAGAAACCAGTTGTGTTTATGTCCTGTGTGTATATTTCCTCATTAGACGGTATTTTGAAATGTTCACCAACTGATAAACTATTCATAAGATTTCGCAGAAAATAATTAAGATGAAAGGCCTAAAGCGAATAATCCTTCATCTCAAAGCTTAACATTTATCTCGACGTAACACGAATGTTGCATTAATTTTATTACTGATTATATTTAAAATGACAGAAAGAAGATAAAATTAATCGGTTCGTCGTATTCTTGCATTCCCGTTAATATTTTGACGGTAATCGCACACAAATCACAGGAAATATGCGCTCGAGATTGTCACTTCAATTCAATGGTATCAGCGTGAGAGATTAAAATAGTGCAAATAGATTAAAATACCGGGCATTTGCTTGCGTACGGTCGTATAAAATCGTATTCTATTTGATAAATACGTCGCATCTGTCCTAATCTCCCCCACCTCTCTTAATGAATTTCTGATTTATCATCCATTAAGGTGTCAAGACGAGCTCGGGTTTCGTTGCTTCGCTCGGACCGGCGGAAATTTATGTGGATAGGTGTGATTAATGCGATGTTCGCGGAAACACACACGGACATCTGTGTTAATGGTGACTGATGGCCGCGCTAATGGTGTCAGCCAGCGACAGGCGTCCTCGTCGCGTTCTAGACTTCTGACCAGCTCCTTCGTGAAATACGTATTTAGTACCGCATATGGTCCGCGATGGCCTTTCGTATATATCAGTCATCATCGCGCGCGTAGAAAATACCACGTGCGATGATACGACATTAAAAGTATGTTATTAAAAAAAAGGCATAAATTAGATGCCCGATACTTCGTAATAGTCGATAAATATGAATTTTGTATGTTAAAAAGGCGGATCGTAAACCACTGAACACTCTTACCGAGACATTATTAAGTTTCAGACATTAAAGAGAGTAAGAGAGAGAAAGAAAAACCTGTTTTCTTCCAAGTTCTCCTTATAATTAAGACCCGATGCGTTTCTTCGCCGCATGACGCTAATTGCCATCGTCGAATGGCTTTTCGTCCAAAGCCGGGCGATAAATCCACCCGGCGAGGAACGACACGAGTTTGCGACCGAACTGATTCTTTCCCCGGAACTGCGCGATTACGAACGAGCTAAGCGAGAACTACCCTGGATATCCAGGATGCCCCTGCGAATGGAAAGGGAAGAAAAGCTGCCAAGCGCGTTGGGTAGGCAGGTTAGGCAGGCAGGCAGGCAGGCAGGCAGATATTGAGCTCTATATTTCCATAAGCTGATATTTACGCGGCAATATACGCGGTCGTGCTCGCTACTTTATGGGCCTCGTAAATATAGCGGGCCGCCGGGAATTGGCTGGCAAGGCGGCCGCGTTCTCTTTCGCTCTCCTCTCTTGCACCTCTTTGCTCTTCCCTTCCTCCCTCTCTCTCTCCCTCTCGGTTCTTCTCTCTCCGTTCACCCCATGCCTGCCTACCTTCATCCGGCCCAGAGACATAAATCGCCGCCAATTGTAAATAATACGCGACGTATGCTGATCTCCATTCCTACGTTCCGACCAGGCTGCATGTGTTCGTACACGCATATATGCACCCGCGCAGTTAAGGAAAGATTTTAATATTTTTGTCGGTATACAATAAGTGTGTATAATTTGGAATCATAGATTATATAGACTGGAAAATTGCTGACATTAACGAAAAGATACAGCCGGAGTCAATCGTACCATTTCGGGAGATGCGACTTTACAACAGATCGACTAACGTCTCGAACGAGTATAGCTACACGTGTCATCGGTGAAAATGTGCACGCGGGTTGCGCGTGTAAGAGAGATGACGTCAGCCGTGAAATTTGTCCAACTCTTAACCCACAATGCGACGAGCGACTGACTGAGTTATAGCCGCGAGTTGCCGCGGAGTTGAAAGCACTTGGATTTCACATTCTTTAACTGGATGCGCGCCTCGCTCTCGCATATGGCACGATCGTGTATGGTTGCGAGTGCATCTTCGAGTGTGATGGATGACAGCGGGTTGCGTGCCGCGCCGAGCGCATCCGTGTACGACGTATTAATATGTTCGTGGAACACAGAACTGACACTTCTGATTTTTAACGCGGCGACACAATATGTAAAGGGAGATAGATACGAGAGGTCTCGATTAATCTTTCTTCCGACTTCATCATTTACAATCGATCATATTTCTTTTTAAAATTCCACGCGCTACACGCGTTATCGTGCAAAACGATAATCCGGGAAAAGGATCTAGTTAAATTTAAAAATATTTGTTAAAATATATATATAAGTGAAATCTAAAGAAATGATATTCATGTAAGAGTATAAAAAAGATTGGATAATATTTCTATAAAATTGTTCTCGCGTATTTCTGAAAATCAGTTCGAAAACGGAAAACACATCAGAGACACCGCGTCGCTGAATTTCTCTACATTGATCGAAAGCAAGTCAAATCTTCCTACAAGATCTTACTTGTATCCCTGACTTTGGTTGGCAGCCGGTGATTATCGGCTAGGCGGATGGAGGAGAGAGAGACGGCAGGGGAAGGAGCTGATAGATGGGGGCGCGTCCCGTCGATATTTCTCCGCCACACGCTACTACTTTATCATCCCCCGGCATCGATCGTCCATCATCCGCAATCACTTCCTTGCGCATTTACTCTCGGCGAGCATAGCACGGATCAATTCAAATTTTGTTCCGCGGCAGCACGTTCACGCGCTCACGCATTTGCGCATTAAAAATGGATTTCAACTGTACGTAGATAGATGGCGAGTCGTTATAACTATTTTTGGAAATGTACGATAAGAAATTGAACATCCGCGCGAATGTCACTCTACTATTAATCTCGCCAAAATAGAGAGTGCAGTTACAATTTTTTATATCAAACTCTCTTTTTGCGAACCACAATATATACATATGCGGGTGACAGATGTGCAACTATTGCAAAGCTCACGTGTAACATATTGGACTTCTGATGTGGAACTGTTATATTACAGATATAATAATTGAAACACGCGTAGAATATTAATTATTTTATCTAACTTTGACACGCGGACAGTATTAATAGCAATTTGCGTGATAATCGAATAATGTAATCTATTAGCATTTAATGAAACAATCGGCGATCGTCAATTGTTTGGTTAACGCGAACAATGACATCGGACGTGAAGTCATTAATTGTTTGGAGCTAAAAGAAATTACTAATAATACGGTCAAAAGTTTTCACGCGCGCGGTTGGGAAACAACAGCCGTGGCGTTAATGAAGCTACTCATTACCCCGTCGCGTTTCGTACCCAGAATCTTCTTCCTAATGACGAAACGATTAATGCACTCCAGACACGCCAGAATCTCATTCAACGTTTCTGTAAAGGGCGACGTTAATTTTCATTGCACTAAATCGACGATGGTTCTCGTTTCAATTTACCATCGTGATTTATGAAATTCGAGAAAATTCTCTCGTGAACGCAATCTCAGTGATATAAATTATATCGTAATAAGACACCTCTGCAGATTTTAATGCGCGATAATTTAATTTCATCTGTCGAAGATTATGTATTTTTAATCGAGAATACAATACTGAAATATATATATTGCATAATTTTTATTTTGGTTTAAAAGTGTGCATATTATTTGAAATTTTATGTCAGATCGTCTCGTCGTTGCGAATCATGAAATAAAATTGAATAAATATACAATAAACCGATAACCACTAGAATAATTCTCTACGAACTTATTTCCGCAACTGACATCTTCAGCAAAGTCTCTTAATATTCTTATCGCAGTGATTACTTTACACATTATTTACGACACTTTATTAATTTTATATGGAATAATCGATCAAATTATTAAATAATGGCGTATAAATGGCTAGTATTTTTCAAATACGCATATAATTGTTTCGAAACAAATAACTCATTGCTTAAAAAATTGCAATATTTTTAATTAAAGAAGTACATGTAATTTTACGGTATATAAAAAATGATAGCACAAAATGTTGTAGTCGGTTAAATGTTATATTATTTCCCAAAATGTTCTCCAACACCTCCCAACACTTTCCAGTGTTCATATATAAGACTTTCCAGTGTCTGATATGTCCGGGATGATCCTCGAATAAAACTTCAGATTCTTCACTACACGTTTCTGCGGTTTTCCGCGAAAGATGCTCTTCTTCGGCAAACCCGACGTCATTTATCTCGCAGTTTCTTGTCTTCTTTCCACTCCATTTACCGTTACGTTCAGAACATTAATTTCCCCTTATAGCCACGAAGAGCCGTGTTTATCATTAGTTTGCCGCCGCTTAGCTCTGGAAAATATATAAGACTTCCTACGCCGGAAGGTTATGCCTACATCGCATGTATAAACTCTGTGCAGTACATAATAATTTCTACGTTGAAGACCAAACGATCGAAAAAAGCACACAGCTGTTGGCCGTAACTTCCTCGAATAAGTATCTTCAAACGTTGCAATAACTGTCAGAAGGGGAGCTGGCGGAAAGCCTGATATAGGGTGTACGCCTGCCTGGATTTGTTCTGAAAATCTCTCGTTCTTACAAACAGCGGCATAAACGGGCGCCGATTACGTTTAGCCCCCGAGAATTTTATTACGCTTTTCCTAGAAGCTCCCACCGAATTTTCTGCCGCAATAAATTTTTATTACCGAGACCATTTTTGCGCCGACATTATTATATTTGTCTAAATAAATTTTTATATCGAAACGTAAAAAAAAAAAAAAAAATTAATAAAAATAAGAAATGTTTCCGATTCCTTTCTCGTAAAAGGCTAGCCAAAGGTCAGATTAAATTAAATTCAATGATTAACGATGAAGTTATCAAGTATTCAGTAATAAAAGATTTTATTAAATGAGAAAAACAATAGAATGTTAATAACGGTGGATTGTTCATTATCCATTGTCTTGTTTTCCATAAATTTTTTTATGATGATATGATATACATATATGTGTATATAGCGTTACATTTTCACATAATACGTTATCTTATCTAAAGTAGCAAAAACATTCCGTTCATGAATAGTGTGCATAATATTCATTTACCCTCTTTTACCCGTGCGTTCACCGAGACTTGAGGATATTAACGGTACTAAATAAATTCCGTGGTATAATCTACGAGCAATCGAAGTTAATAACCCAAAGAATTTATGACGAAGTACGTTGTTAGTTTAATTTTCCTTGTTGTACGTAACGATGCGTGACTAGACGATAGTTAGCTAGAATTCACTGTTTTAAATAGACACTGAAATATTTACACAAAATGCATTTATTAACCGCTCTATCCATACTTTACTTGATAATTGGCGCCAAGAAAATTAGTATCATTGTTATTCACATATTTCAAATATCATATTAATAATTTATTTTTGCATGCAATTATCATGACATTTGTTGTCTACTATTGGCAGAAAATAGTTTGAATGATTTAATTTTTTTAAATTTGTGATAAATTTTCTAGCACAAGGCTGACTTTCTCTAACGATGTTTTTATACATTCATAAATTTTCAAGTAGAACTTAATGTAATATTCTGAAATGTATAAGCGTTAATTTTCCTTAAATACTACAGATCACAATTGATTGCGCTACATTTATCTTTGCTGGAAGCTTGGATGCATAACTCCAGATTTATCCTAATCCATAAATCCTGATTTTACGGTTGTGCTTTAAATAATACGATAACCAACTTTTCTAGTCGTGTCGTTACCTTTTTTGCGAAATTCAAAAATACGAATAAAGTTACGAAATGCAGACAGATAAATACGATTATATATGATATTTTAAACCCAATCCCGATCCAGTTACAATTCTCATTTTCCCGCTATCATTAATCATTCACCATCAGCATATCTCTCGGGTTATTTTCTGAAAAATCTTTTGAATACATGTATAACGTTTCTTTATTTTTTTTACTTCATCCCATGTCTATATTTCAGTACTCTCGTATATTTAACCGCTTTATTTTGTTATTATCGGTATTCCGATAAAATAATAATCCCTCAGTAAATCGCACTCGAGGATAGGCAGCTGTCCGTGCACATTGCTTAATACATTTCTCGCGTTTTATAGAAGACGTAACTTTCGCAGAAGATATCGGGTCGCTGCGGGCAATAATCGACGATATTTGTCCTCGAGATCGAACGACGTATCGTTACGGGTGCGTAGCGTTTAGTAGCTTCTCGGAATAAACGCGGGGCGTGAAGAGGGGGAAGAGTAGTCTGTGGATGTCACACGTGGGTACTTTCGGGGTAGGTGGGACGTAGAGGGTATTTTCGTGGCGTTCTAACGACGTGTCACGAGATCTACGAGGCTGTTTGTCGGTGAGCACAAAAATAGACCTCACTCCGCACTCACTTCATCACTCAGCCGAGCATCGGTGCTCCGTGCTCTCCCTCGGCCTTTCTTCTTCTTCTTCTTCGTGTTCACACACGACGACGACGACGACGACGACAATCGTGCTCGAGAATGCTGGCACGCAACTGCGACGTCGTACATGCCATTAGCCGGGGCGTCGCGACGCTCCCGTCGGATTAACCTCGGTCGAGGCAGGGTTACATTCGTGTCTATAATTTCATTTCAAGCTATACATTTTAAGGGTTTCACGCCGTCCCGGTAAACGCACGCTTTAACGCTGGAATGCTCGACGACTCGACGAGCTTTCACGGACGAGCGACGTATACTTAAATGGCATTCTTGCAGAGTGTCGAGATGGAGTTTAAAGTCCGCTAATCAAGATGTCTTGATGATCGGGAGATAGAGAGAAAGAGCGTGCAACAAAGTAGCTTTATATACCGTTGCCGATCGCAATCGTGTAAAGATACATGGAAGGTCTAATTACGTTTGCCGATGTTGATCAACATGAAGAGCAACAGCCTGTCGAGAACGTTATGTCTGCGATTAGTGCTCGCAGCAACCGCAGCGAACGTTCGTTATCGAGTAACAAGACTCGATTGCGTCATCAGCGCGGTGAAATAAAGTTTAGATAAAGAAAGAGAAGAAAGAGATCGCTACTTAACAAACATCCAGGATGTTTGATTCTCTGATTCACTCGCGAAAAACAATGATAAACGACGGTGACATGCGCAGCCTCGGTTGATGATTAAACGGTGACTGTACTCGTCGAGTCACTCTGGGTAAACGTTATGAAGGAATAGCGCTCGAGATTTTACATTGACTTGACTTACGACAGTAGCGGCTGTTTATCACGACGCCGGACTGACGGGCGGTGCTGCTCAGGACGATAAAACGAATGAGCTATGCGAGCAACACACTGAGAAATGGCTCGCCTCTTGGAGGACCTCTCTGTTGCGACACCGTGATTTTAAATTAGAATTTATAGGGTGTCCGAAGGCATTCCGACGTTGTTGCCGCTGCGTTAGCACGTGGAATACGTTTACTCTTAACCTACATTCTCCGTTTCTTTCAAAATTCGCCGAGAGGCGATCATTTTTCGGTCGAGTCATCTTCGATCGCTATCGCGCGGTTATCGAGAGATCAATTTTAATGATGAATTAGTTACACGCCCTAATAGCACAACAAATCCGAAAGATATTCTCAGATTATTCAGAGGATATTCACAGAGGACATTTGAACATCCTCAGGATGTTTGGGCGATTACGCCTGGAATTTATCTCCGCTTGTTTTAATTATTTATCGACGATCATCGTCGCGAACGGTGATTATTTTTACACTCGGAGATCGCTTGTACAACGAGATGACACTTCAAGAGAAAGAGAGAGAGAGAGAAGCGTTCGTCACGAGTGCATAGCTGGCAGTGCTTCGGGCACTGAAAATTTCAATCTCGCGGCACATCAGCGGCGCGCGAATAATTCAGATCGCTTCGCCTACGTCTTTTAAGTCGCGCATCAATCTATCCGCCACGGCCGAGGTGTGTCGCGATGAAAAGACGAATACCAACGCGGATAGGCGCATTGGCGGCGGTCCAAGCAACGGTCAGTAAGTTTATTCCGGCCAACTGACTCTCGTAAGCTCAACTTGTACCACGTGCATTCTCCGACCGTCGTCTCCGAGCGCTTTGAGATTTTCCTCGCGGATTTTCTAATTAACTTGACGAGCTACCCCAGACGCGCAAATTTAATGGAGATATTAATTGCTCTTTTAATAAGAAAAATAATCCTTGTACACATGATATATATATATATATATTTTTTTTTTTTGCGTCGACACCGATATTCGATCACACGTCGACGCGTCTTTACGACGATAATATTCTCTCTTTTACTTATCACGACGATCGCAATCTACTGTATACATGGGTGTAACTTTTATTAATAAATGGATTATGCACTCGAAATGTATTATCGAGACCGTGATAAATTTTTCCCCCAGCATTTGCGCGCCCAGCGGCGTATCTTCTTTCAGAAAATTGCACGGCGGCTCGTAAAGATAAGTACTTAATTCGGCGTTTCGCCGGAAATTGTTTTTCCTGCCGCCAACAAGTCCGCCACTTGGATTTATGAATCTGTGGCACGCTTTACGACGGCACGTAAAATTTCAGAATCAGCGACATTAATGTGTTCCGAGCATCTTATTTACACACCGTATACATTTTTGACATCCTTCAAAAAATATTATTCTATATATGCGTTTAATTGTAACTTGAAGTATTTTATATTTATTTTCAAGTATATGAAAAAACTTTGCTGAACTACATATTATACTTTGAAAGAGCTTTCGATTTTCCAGAGTTACGTACATACTTGTGCCTCTTGAAACTAGAAAATTTGCTTTTGAAGAGTCAAGAGGTTTGCCTATAGAGTCTGCAAAAAGCTAGAAGAGCCTAAGTGCCACGTCTTATGTGCTTGAACGATAAAAAAAAAAGATGTGTGCTGGTGCGATCGGCCCTAAGGCGAACGGTGAAGCGAAGAAGCTCTCTCTTTCTCTGCGTGCGAGCACTGACGCGATAGAAATAAAGTGCCGATGTAAATGACGTTTGGCTTTGCGCCGCGGCATTAATAGCCGCCGGATATCGGATACTTTATTGCCGGTAACCTTTCCGTGGACATGCAACCAGGCGGTTCCGCACGCCGGACAACCGTTACCGTATGAGGATCCGCGTTTCCTTGCAAGGAAACGTCGGCCGGTGCATACCTAACGAGCACACCCGACAGCGCGGTTTCTTAATGCACTTCGATTGGGGCTATTAATTACTATGCGCGATGCATGCGAAATAAACACCCGGGTATTCGCTTATTCGCTCGCATCGCTTACGACAGTTTCCACGTGTTTTATTGCTCCTCGCTGTCCCACTATTTACTTTATGATTAGTCTCCATCCGTCTCGCATTAAAATTTATCGTAGACAGATAATAATTATCCATGTGATAAAATGTGACAAAATATGAATTTCAGATACATATATAATATACGATAAGAGTCTTGATTTATATTATCAGGACAAGTATTTATTCAATACTGACTTTATATCATGTTTTCTTCTGCTTTTTTTAATTGCGCGGTGTTTCTGCGATTTAAAAGACTTAAATAGACTTGTTTTAGATATATTAAAATCTTGGGAAAAAAAACTACTAAACTTGAAGGATACGAATTAAAATTCTTAAATGCAGAGACAATGAAATTATTTCAATATACCATTGAGTTTTCTGCTAGATAAAATTTTAACTCTATGTGCAGATAAAATGGGGACAAAATTACACGAAGATTATTTCACACAATTTCAGCAATTGAAGTAAAAAGACATAGTAATATATGTACATCAAAATTATAACGTTATAATGATTATGGTGTCTATGTAGTTAACGGGCATATTTGAATTATATCAAAATAACCATAATTGACGCTCGTACCAGCATGTACAGATTTGTGATTCTCGTAATATCGTTACTGTGCGCACAGAAGCGTAAGACAGTAATTAAGTGTGTTATTAAATCAACTAAAAGGCAGCTGTTAAGCACACGGAAACCACTGTAAGTGAGGCAAATTATCTCTCCGACATAAAATATTTATTTTGCGTGCGCACGAATTTCTTAAATTATTCTTTTTATCGAGAATGGCACAGTTATGTATATTCTGATAGCATCCTGCTATTTGCTATCTTAAATTCTTTTAACTGTAAGGAAAATAAGTATTCGGTATTACTTTTCTCGGAAAATTAAATAAGGCAAATATAGACAGTTTATGTATGTATAGTTGATTCAAGAATTTTATCTTTTGTAACTCTTTTTGAATTAAATTTCTTTCAAACACTTAATTTTTCCCATTTAAATTGTTAGCTGTGTATTTTCCCCTTCTTCTCGCACATTTAACGTAATACATAGTAGATTAAAGTATTGTGTGTTAAACAGTTTTAATAGTTAATACTTTAAGTAATAATACACAGAAATAAGATATAACGGACATAACAATTTCTTAAAATAGAAAAGTATATTGTGATTAATATCTAAAAATAAATAGGTGATTTTTGAAGAATGTGTGCAATAAAATAATTAATAGTTCAATGTTAATATTAAATAATGATTCTTTAAAAAATAGGTAGAAATATTTAATAACAGTTTAATTTATATAGAGTCTTTGCATTTTATATAATACACTTATAATATTAAAATTTTAAAGTGATTGGTTGCGTTAACATGTAAACATTGCAGAGGAAGTATAACGTTGGTGGTCTTTCGATCGAGGCTCAAATTCCAGTTAACATGAGACGAATACTTCCATCGGACGATGTATATTATAATTTTAATTAAACTTGCATGCTGCGGTGTATTATTTCATCAATCAAACGTAAATAACATCCAAGTCCCCTTTATAAGAGAGAAAAGAAAATTGTTATTTTAAACAAGAATGTTTGAACTATAGAACGCTTTTATAAATCTTTAACGGTACTTTTATGGATATTTCGAAAGTGACAGAAGAATAGCGAACAATTTAAAACTATATTTTTGAAAAAAATTCCAAGCATATATATTTTGTAAAATATGTTGTAGTTTTTTATTTAAAATGGCAGATATTTGTTTTACGCCTAAGATTATACGAACCGCAAATGATTTGTGTTATCGTTGAGTGTAACAGACAGAGTAAAAGACTTTATATCTCCATTCGCATCTCTGATAGAGGTTACACATCATCAATCCAAAAAGCTCGTACAAGCCCTATTTTTATCGTGTCACGCGCTGCCATAAATAACACTGTGTGCCACGCGTTGGGTAAATATTTGTTTGTTCATACACAGAAATGTGTTTATCGAAATTGACAAATTCATTGGCCCTTGGTTAATCCGACAAAAATTTATTTTTGAATGATCAAATACACGAATAACTGACATTACGCGCGCGCGTACATTGAAAAGAAATTTATTTTGAAAATTGAAATTGACTATTGAATTTACAAAAAAATTAATTCTCTTTTTACATTCCCATTTATTTCTCTTACCGTTGCCAATTTTTTTTCAAATAATTTGCGAATTTTACTATTGTACGCAATAATAACTTAGTAAATTGATAACATATTGCTCAGTTTTAATATCTAGTAATAAAGCGCGGAAGAAAATATATTGCAATATTTTAAATCAAATTTCGATTTTCGATTTCGTGTTTTATAATTCGATCAATAAAACATATATTTCTTATCGATAATTGCTATCGTTAGTTTTCGATAATATTACTCGTTGATGTCCAGAGCGAGAGAGAGAGAGAGAGAGAGGGTCATATAATAATTAAGCGAAGTGGACCACAGGGGAATACCGGAACCGCGCCGTTATATCCTGTTGATCTACGGAGTCATCGGGCGTAATCCGCGCTTGTTGAATGATTTTACATCTCTATTTACACCGCTGACAAAGCCCCCGTACAGCGCGAACGCAGATAAAGCAAGAATGATATCAACATGAAAAACTCGTCGACGCGCGCCCCAGCCCTGTCGTGTCGCGACGCGCAATAAATTAATGGCCGGCCATCATTGCACTCATACAAGCGTGCACCCTCATATGGACACGGCGTGACGCATCATTAATCTTCTCATTATAAATGCGAGCCGCTGCTTTACCGCGGTCTGACAGTGTGCACGAAAATAAATTGCCGTGCATCGCGCGTCTGTACTTTCATTTGATATTTAAAATGACCACGGCAGAGCGCGCTCGTGCGCTGGCCTCTCCGCGGTGCGCCCGGAGACAAATTGCCCATTTGCATAATGCCGTTATTTATTAATGATCGTGATACAGGTACTTCGCGGACGCTACATAAATAGCCACCTGCGGCCAGCGACTAATGCACAACCTTCTAATTCGATATCCAATCGTCGGTACGTCGCCGGTAATTCGTTGTCTCTGAGGTAGTTGATGGATCTCGGATGAGCATAATCGATCGATGAATAATCGTATCACGTGTACAAAGAAAATTCAAAGACTATTCATCATCGCGTCATTATAATGCGCATACCACTTTTAAGTATTAAGTATATGTATATTAAGGTCACGCGCGAGGAAGAGAAGTGAAAAATCCAGCACGTGGAAAATAAGAGCGAGCCAAAATTCCCGCTAACGGGAAATCGGAATCAAACGGAACATAGTCCGAAGCCGAAGGAGAAGACAGAATGTGAAATATGGGAGAAAGCGTGCGCGGCGTAAATTGCTCATACGAGCGTGCCAAGCGTGGAATTCGCGCGACTTGCTGGCGTAACCAAGATATACGAGCACTTTTCCCCGAAAAAGTGTTAAGGAATTATGCTTCGTAGAGTAAATGAGATGTGTCTGCGCCGGGACATAGATCACCGGAACGCCATCCATTCTCACCACCGTGGAAATAAATACGATCTTCTCTGCGAAAGAGGCTGCGGAGGATCGTGCAGCCGCCGCCACCACCGTCGCCCAAGAGTAGAAAGAAGGGAGACGACCGGAGTGCTCTCTTAGGTAGTCGGCGAGAGAACGACGGCGAGGACGGTAAGCCAGAGGGGGATAGCGAAATCGTCTCCTGGCGGCCCGCATCCCGCAGCACATCTTTCTACTCGACACCCGGGGGGATCCAGCGTAGCCATTTCTCTGCCCTGTTATACGCCGCCTATATACGTATCTACTACCCCCGGTAGGTACCTACAGCCAGCAAATAAATTGATCCATTACTCAACCGAGCAGTCATCTTCCCTCCTTTTTACCTCGGTTCGTTCACTTCACTCGTCGACTCGCGTCGTTCTACCGCGCGCGGGCTGGCTTCCTTTTTCCTCGGGACTTTTCCGGGAATTTTGCCAGAGATTCGGTAAAGCCCCTTTCATGCCCTGTTGCGGAGACGATGATACGTCGCGATTTACTCGCTCGCGACCGAAAGTGAGCGGCCTCCGCAGCGAGGGATCGATAGGCCTTTACCCGAATTGCTCGATCATTTGTTGGATACCGGTAAAATACGCGTGTTTATTCTATTATCGTACGCACCTATATTTATATTCAATTTCCGATATATATCATTAATGCGTGAATATTCTCTCGTCACGTATACATTTTATTTCGAGTTATTCATACAGCCACGTCCCTGTCAAATGTCTGTTGCTTCTACATGTATTGAAGTTGTCTTTTTCATTTCTCTTGAATTCTTTTTACTCTACCTTCTTTCTTTCGAAGAGCAAATAATTCCTTTATCCGCCCGAGGCAAAGAATAGCATAGTCGTGGAATATTAAAATGTATGAGCAGTTTTCTGCGCGCACTTTCCGCCCTTTCCTTTTAACTTGTCAAATATGTTGTCTTACGGTACCTTCGAGCACGTTATCTAATATCAGATTTCTTTCCGTATATCCTTCTCTTCATTTTATTCTATTAAACATGTAGCAAATATTAAAAGTTGACTATGGTTCTTTTATAGAAAGTTTTTTTTTAAATATAGGATCGAGCATTTTCTTTAATTTCTAATTTTGTCAACTAATATTAAGACACAAAACATTCTTTTCTCTTCTATATTCTTTCTTCATTTTCTCGTTGCGTTTCTTTCTGCGAATCTAACGGAATCCTTATTTAATAACATTTATACAATTCCTTTTATAGCGCCGTCTGAAGCATTTCTGGATCTTTATGATCCCCGCTTTCAATATTCGTGATAGGCATTACGTATATTTGCTTCTAATTCGAGGCGTTTCCTCCCCTACACAAGTTCTCAATGATAAATAGGTGGCAAATGTTCAAAACGAGATGGGGGTCACAAGTCATCAGCCAAAGTAATAATAACGCTCGGGAACCTGGCGGACCATTAGCTTCTCGTCCCTTGGGAACCCTCTTGGATTCCATGTCCGATATGCTCGTTTGATATCGACTGTCTTCCCACATACGCACGCGGACATATTCCCGACACAATGGACGCGTATACGAAATGCACACGAGAGAGAAAGATGAACATGCAGAGAGAGAGAGAGAGAGGTGGAACGTCTCTCAAGGTGGACACTTTTAACGCGTGAATACGCGTCAAGGGTTCAGAAAGGGAAGGATGGCTGATGCTTTGTAACGTCACACGACGTATAAAGGGAAATGGATGGCGTCATTAGTCGGCGCGAGTTTCTGTTCCTCCTTTCTTTGCGGCATTTGTCAACAGTTATCACAACGTCTTTCTCAATGCAATTTCTCACATATGTGCCTTTTAGATACACGCACCTTCGCATATATACTCTGTGACTACAATATATACTTTCTTCAGAGCTTTCAAACTTAACTTTACACGCACGCAGCGTTGTGTCAGATGTACAATTGTCATTTTTCATCGCGATCATATATATCAATTCGTACCTTTAACTGATATTAATTAAAATTGCTCATCACAGAAAATAAATTCAGATTTTTTGTGTAATATTCATATTAATTTATATAAATTAATATAATAAGTTTGTAAAAATTAGCACACATTGATTGCCGATAAAATTGTTGATGGATACACCAAGACACAATGGAGATGAAATGAAAAAAACTGGAACGCAAGTCGATCCAAATGTCGTTTTACTCGCCAATGCGTGAAGAAGACGCAGGGAGGAAAAGTGTAATTTTCTATGTGCATTTTAATCAGGTTAAAATCGTCCGTGGATCCGAAGCGGTCGAAATAATGATAAAGTGGAGCGGCGGAATTTAGTTACGCGCGAAAGAACTGGAGAGATCCTGGCGTCGCGCGCGCAGAGTCACCGGTATGCCATCTCGACCCCTTTGGCTCTCTCAGACGGCTGGCGCATAAATCACGCGGATTTACGATCCCGGTTAAAAAGGGTAACGCAATATTTATAGTCATCTCATGCAGTTACATATAACAAATTGAACTTTTATATAAACGTGCTCTCTCTCTCTCTCTCAAGGACCCCTAGCTAGCCTGGGCGCAGATTTTAATTATCGATATCGATTTATTGCCAATACATATTAATGCCGCGCCGAGCCACCTCGCGTACCGGTGTTTATTCATATTGATGGAACTAGATTGAAACATAAACCGGATATGCAAACAACTGCGAGTTAAATCGTTCGGTACTGCCGCGATAAAAAAAATAAAATAAAATAAATGAAAGGAGAGAGCGGGATCCGTGTATGTACATACACACTCGGACATATTCGTTCGTTCGATGTTCCCGGCGCGTCGCGTCGGCTCTAATTTATCATTAAACGGATGCTCGCGTTTCACGGTTGCGTGAACATCACCACGGCACACAGAGAATATTTTATAGCAACGCGGATAAGCTCGTTCATTGTCCCCTCGGTGTCCTCGCGTCTCTTCGTACGTCTTCTTCGGTTTACGACCGACATTACGTCGGCTACACGTTAATGGTCGCTTCTTATACGCATCGTTTTACGAGATTTCGGGATGTTTCATTTTTCAAGAATTACGCCATTGAAGAGAGCTATTTCAGGCTATTTCGGAGTATTAAAAATTATCTCGATATTTATATCGCTTTTTTCTTAGCGAAGCAAATCCATCTTGTTATATAATGAGACGTAGACTCGAAACATTTCAAAGTCGTGATTCCTCCTTAAAAAAATGAGGTCGCTTTTTCGAACACGCGTATTCATTTTCCGATCCATCTTAATTTTTCTCCGATCGTATCGTCCAACTTGATAGAGATTTCCGTCGCGCGAATCACGCGGAGGAGATTACATCTGGCATGAATTTTCGGCGGACGTCGCGGACGGGTGTAGCAATGCGAGTACTTTGGACCGAAAAAATATTTTCGCATGCAGATGCGCACGTCCGTCGCTGTAACGAGGCCAACGAGTTTGAACGCCAGTCACGAAAAAAAGAGAGATTGAAAAAAGGGACGCGGGAGAAAGAAAGAGAGAGAGGGAGAGACGGAGAGACGGAGAACCAAAAAAGAGTCGGGGAGAGACGGGACGGGCAAATGAGTGGGTTGAGTGAGTGAATGACAGACAGACAGCAACCAGACAGGAGACTGACAGCGCGGCGGCGGGCTGACAGCTTGCCACTCTGCCGTGCGTTCGTAACATCAAGTATTACCGGCTACCGTGCGTGTTGATCCTCATACCATTCATCGGCAAAAAGCCGGCGAGCTTCCGATTTTGCCCTGTCTTTTGTCACGCTGTCGCTGACGGGTTCCGCGCGATGTCATTTTCAACGCGATGGCCATTACGTTCTGCTCCAATTAAAAGAATAACCTGTCAGCAGGACCAGAAGTTTCTCTACCTTTCGGAGCAGATCGGGACTTGATTTTTTTTTAACGCGCTCTTCCATGAATTTATAACCGTAGAGAAACGATATACGGAGGCTACATAATATATATATATATATATATATATATATACATACGCGCCAGATATACGCGTAAGCTTGAGCTGGCACATGCTGGACGGTATAATAGGTAGGTATTTACGCGTCACACGGAGCGGTAAGAGAACCAGAAAATATTTTGACGAGTATAGTCGAGTCACGATCTCTGAAATTACCGTAGTTCTTTTTTTTTTTTTTTCCTCGCCATCGCCTTTGTTACGAATAGTAGCGAGGGGAGACGGCGTTTCCGAGAAAATACAAATTATTGTCAAAAGCAAACCGCGCGCGCAGTAAGGCGTACGCTTATGACTACAAATTAAGTGTAATTCCGACGGTCGTAACGACGTAACAACAGCTCGCCAGGTAATTATTTGACGCAATCGTCAGGTCCCTGGCGTATCGCATTTGTGAAATTGCGGTTAAATTATAGCCGCGTATATTCAACGTTTGACGAATATCACTCACGTGCACTGGTGCTAAATACACATGGCCACGGCTTATCGACGAGAGGGTTACCCGAGGCGTATAGCCGGAGGTGCTGTCGTTTAAGGACAGGGAGAGTATACTCCGGAAATTACATTGTAAAATAACATAGTGTAGTATATATATCCGTAATAGGTAGCTAAGCAGCGATATCACGCACGCCGCGTAAACGTGTCTTTTTTAACGATAATATGTGTAAGTTTACAGCAAAAATTCATCTCTCGTCTCTCGACGTTCGATCGCGTGACGAGTTCTATAGCTTTGTTTCCCTGTAAATAATATGTGCACACGTTGATTGTACTCCGTTTGTCACGTGTAACTTCGTTGCGACAAATTATATGTACTACAATCAATTCGGCTTTATCAACGGGGATTCGCGTTTAAATTTATTGGAAAGCATTAAGGTTCTGTAGAAAGAGCCTGGTTGAAGACTGAACGATTAAATTACCGGATGAATAAAACACTTTACGTCTTCTTTAGCATCACTTTGCTTTTGCCATTATTACATAAAGGAAAAAGGCAACTGAATTAATGGGAATATAGATTAAAATCGTGCTCCTTATTTTACACGGGGGTTTCGTAATCGTTTCGTGAAATCGTTGCGAGTACTCTTACATAATTGCAGAGTACGCGATGAATACGCGAACGAAATGAGCGACGCCGATGTATGTACTCTCTTAACCATCGCGAGGAAACTGCCAGGTTGCGAGGCGGCCGAGCGGAATCGCTAACAACTCTCTTCTAATTTCGCAGTTATTAACCGCTCGATCGCTATATGGCAACGTACGTGCCATTATTTCGCAATACGACCGCGACGCGGAAAATTAAACAATATCAAGATGCGTATGTGTGTGTGTGTGCGCGCGCGCGCGCGGTCGATCGGCGCGAAAGAAGCGGACAAAAACGCGCATCAGCGCCGAAGAACCGCAACAGAGAGGCCAAGTCCTCCAGGTATTACCCTACTACTATATATCGGGGTCTCCTCCCTCCCCTCCACCCTTCTACGGGTTCCTTCCCTCACTTACGGGCAGGTGAGCAGTGTGCGAGCTCCGTGTGGCGCGGGTTACCATTATGTCTACAGCCTTGAATTAAAATGCCATATAATGACACAGCTAGGCGGCCCGTATAATTTATGTCCATAAAAATAAAATCATAATTACAGAGGCGCGGACTGCGAAAAGACGGTAATAATATGGCTGCCCGCTGCGCTCGTTGCGTGTTCCGCGGATATATATCGTGCCGGTTGTTGTTCCTGTCGCTTGTCCTGCGGTGGCGTTGATGCGCCGCAGAACGCGGCCGCCAATGTCAATCGTCGGGGAATAGCGTATGGGACGACGTCGAGGAAGGGGAGCCGCATTTTTGCGGATACACGATCGCGTTTTCCTCGTTAGGAAAGTAATGACCGGCTACTATAACGTTGTGGATCCAGAGATTGTTTGGCTCTTTCTCTCTCGCCGCGGGCAACGATACGTCAATGTATATATACCTTCGATTTTACGTAAAGATAACGCGGCGACAATGAAAAATCGTTTCAACTTATTGGAATAAATGACGACCATTTGCGGCTCTCGTTAGCAGGCGCGCAAATATATATAACGCGCGGCGGCCTTAATTATTATAAATTATTCTCGGACTCGCGCGCGCGTAACGCGCGCGATAAAAAACAGGATACGGCGAATGTACATATTATACGCGAAACGATCGTATTCGCGAAACAAATCTTTACGCCTATGTTTTCCGCGAAACAATATTTAAGCGAAATCAACGCGACGCGACAAATTATGCGAATATACGGGGAATAATTTCAATTGCGCTAATCCCATCCGTCATACGAACGCGCGCGAGAGAGAGAAAGAGAGTCCGGCCTCCCGGAATTAAAACTGATAAATGGGGAGAGAAAAATTAATGGCGCCGAAAACACCACTTCGCCGGCATTAATCTTGCGCGGCAAAGTGGCAACGAGGGTTTTCCAGGAGCGCGTGCAGAAAGAAATCGTTTCAGCTCCGTTTCTCACCGTCCGTACGTAGCGCAAATCGTCATGAGACTCTGAAACGCGAACGGAAAGGCGATGTGAGATCGCGTTGATGAATGCCCCCATTACACGAACACCGCTAGTTACTCCTCGGAGATAAACCGCCTTCATTACTCACTTTCTGGCGTGACCTTATTCCCTCCTCTCACCCCTTTCCTTCTTCACCTCAACGTTCTTCTCCTCCCACCATTCTTCAGTTCCGCGCGCGAGCGCACCTCTACCTATTAAACTAATGCGAATTAATAACGGCAGCTTTTTC
Organism: Nylanderia fulva; assembly: GCF_048542155.1. Lineage (NCBI taxonomy): Eukaryota > Metazoa > Arthropoda > Insecta > Hymenoptera > Formicidae > Nylanderia > Nylanderia fulva. The sequence continues at coordinate 7,786,531 of NW_028190263.1, forward strand.
TACTCAACGGCCGCCTTCTTGCAACAATAACGGCGTTTTAGTACATAATAAATTCGGACCTCAGGAAACGTATATAATTGCCACGCGAGAGCGGTGCGTATCTCGAGCCCGGGTTTAACAGATTGGCTCATTTATCTTCCAACGAGGATTCGCGCGCTGTTAGATATATATACTCGCGTAGCCTTGATGTAATTTTCCGGTACGAAATATCCTTTTTGAATGATAATAAGCGTTCGCCCGATCATTTGCCTCGTCAAAATATATTCATTTTGCGCGCCTATATTCTTGACGAAGTAGGCGAAAAAAGAGTTTCCATATATTCACATCTCCGACTTATAAAAGCTTCATCCTTCTCGCTATCGAATCGTACGCATTCGGTCCACTGTTTTCCCCGAACGCTTTACCGATACAACACGTATTTGTCAATACTACGCGGATAAATGCCATGCAATCACATTTAATGAGTCACGTTACGCCCTTAATGAAACCAGTATACGCTTAATTGGAAATTAAATTAACGAGCATTACGCGCGAATCAAACGGAATGAAGTAAATTCGCTTAAAAGCGAAATCATAATATATGTCCTGTTCAGTGCCGGCGTGAATTACACAATATACGAGTTGTCACATCTTTCAACCGGGATATAACTTTCTATAATTTGCAAGGCATATATAAACACATACATTACTCACGCCGCTATCTACATATTACCGTGCAAAGTGATTTAGCGAGCCATTTATCTAAGATTGACTGTAAAATCGTAACGTATATGTATCTTGAATTTTTTTTTTTTATAAAAATCCGCATTGTAAATAAAAAGGGGAAAAAAAAGATTCGACATTTTTCGAGAGAGCTGATCGCCGAGCGTTAAAAATCTTGACGAAAATGTTTGCGGCGAGGACGTTTCCCGTCCTACGTCACTGGACAGATTCGATATTCCGGGCACGCCTGGGAAAAACAAAACACGAGAGAATACGTTTCCCGCATATGCGTCTCGCGTGTACTCGTTGGATTCATTTTGGTCGGGGACATTCCGCTGTCAGCGCGGCGTTATCGCGCATCGCCGGGCAGTAAAACGTTTCGGCCGTACGCCGATAAACCATGAATCCGCAATTTACAGGAAACGTGAGTGATTCGTTTGTGCGCCCGCACGTACGTCGCTAAACGCATAAAACACATAGGTATACATATATATATATATATAGGTATAAAATATATATATATATATATATATATATATACGCGCGCGACCGGACGAAAACGCGCCTCCGGTGTTTTACGCGGCGTGTTTGTTCGACGGACAACCTAGCTGTTCGCGGAACAGACGTATTATGCGACGCCACGACAATTAAAGGAAATTGCAATTCACGGATACCTTGCCTGTTTGCAATTGACATCCGTCTGTGCGCGAGCGATCCGAAGAAATTTCTAAATGGAACAAGTCAATTTTGCGCTGAAGTGAGAGAGAGAGAGAGAGAGCTTGTTTGCACGTACGTATAATATCGTTAACAATCTCGCCGCGAGTACCAAACGTGTTAATATTTTTCACCCTCCTCGCTTCTTTCGACACGGTCATTAAGCACGGACCGGGATGGAATAAAATTGCCGTCGTTTCGCTGATGACAGGCGATACGTCATTGTAACCGTTTCACAATGGGGCATTACTCCTCCGGGTTCGGGACAATAGTTATCTCTCCGCATCGCATAAGTGTGTACGTTATTATTCGCACGTGCACATGTGTCGACGCTGACGTCGCCAGTGAGAACTGCGTGGCACGCTCTGTCGGATTATTTTATTATATAGTACAGTATATATATATGTATATTCCATAGAGAGAAAGCTTGTTCCTTTCGATCCGAGGCTTAAGATATATCTTAAGAAAGTCTAGAGACACTTTGCGTCCCGTTCGACTCGTTCGCAAAAAGAATCTATGCTAATTTTAATTATCGGGTATAAACGAGCGAGGAGATTAGAAAAAACTGCGATAAGTAGTTTGTAGCTGAATCTGAATCTGAATTAGACTTGTCAACACGTTTAATAATAACGTGAAAGTTGAATAAAATGTAGAGTTTTAGATATACATATATAGAAATGTACGCGAAAGGTCGGATCGTTGCAGGGATCTGTCGATACCTTCGCGAATCTGTATCAAAATGAGATTGATTTTTCCGAGATACGAATCACACAAATCGACGCGTTTAAATGTATAGTTTCGCTTACGTCATTTATAATGGCCCGCCGAAGCGGCCATTTATTAAAAGGCTGCATAACGGGGCGTGAATATTCATTGAGTGTCATAACGCTCAGTGAACATCCGTCACGTGTAATGGATAGTCGGTAATGACGTCTCGTTATGACAACGCATTCGTAGTTAGTGTGGGTAAGGTGCCTCTGGCGAATCCAGAGAGGCGGCCAGGAACTGACATTTCCGACTCGAGAGCCCCGGCGTAAGGTAATAATTAATCGCTCGCGTTTCTAACTTTTGATTATATCCCATGATTCCGCTGACACTGCTCGAACTAATTACTTAACGAGCCCGCTTGATGTACAAGATATATCCAGGAACAGCCGCTGCAAGATGACAGTCGTATAAATCTTGACGCTTCTCGTTTCCTTAATTTAAGGTGTCACGTTGCGCCGAGTCTCTTCGAAGTCTCCGGAGTAGAATATCGACATTCCATGCCGGGGCAGAAATACACTTCTCTGCATTAACGCGCCTGTTCATGAGTGACGATGCGTAATTTTATGTTGCCCGCGCTATGCATTTAAACCGATCAGTTTCTGTCATCTTTCATACTTTCCGCAACGAATTTAATGCCTCAATACCTGTAGCGAGATTAACTATTTCCAATTTTTATCTTTCTCGTCCTTTAGCATATAGAAGAGCTTCGCGGAAGTCGAGCCAATAATTATACCCTAGAAAATATCAGAAAATATTTTCAGTGTATTTTAATTAAAAAAAAATTAATAACAATAATAATAAAAATAATAACGGTACACGCAACGACATATAAATATATAAAACGAAAAAGGATGCAAATGTGAATGATTCTACGCCAATGCGTGACACACCGTGGCCAAAAACCATAAAGGACTTATCGCCCGATCCAGCGTAATCACTTTCCCGGATGGGGTTGGAAGTTTGAGAGGGGGTGACCGGCGAAAGTAAATCAAACTAGAATTACCGCCTGCTTAGCATACGGACCGAAGTCTCCCAGGAACAAGCGAGCGATGAGAGGGCCGCGAAGGAGGAAGGGGGCGACGACGACCGTGGAAGGCAACCAGAAATAATATCGCCATGAATACAAGAGTGAGCGCCATTACACGTAATTGTGATCTATAGGTGTCATATATTATAACGTCGACGACGTATAAAGGGCGTTCAGGCTCGCACGCGTAAATCCCTGTCCCCTCTCTCTCTTCCCGCCACTCGCGTCACCATTTTCCGTTGGTCTGTCCCTACCGCGAGAGTCCGCTGCTCGATTCATCCCCCCGGCTGAAATATTTACGAGCATAATCAGCCCATATACAATAAAGTAACCTCTACCCTCTTCCATGCCTCTCGCCCCTGTATATATATATATACAAGTTATATCCGCGTATGCTTCTTACTCTGCGCGCGATATCATTTTCACGCTTCGAATTCACCCCGGGGGGTGTAAATCGATGGACGCGCTAGATTTCGTAAATCTCTCTTCGACCGTGTCTCCCCCAACATTAAGATTCGTCAAATAAATCATATAATTGCATAATGTCCATTTAGTTTACGTTTCTTAGGAACCCATGTGCGAATGTCTGCCAGAGTTGTCAACATGGCCCAGAAGTGGCACAATATTGGCTGCCAAGACTTGATAGGTGGTACTGCCCCGGTACGGATAAACCATCAGATTAATACTGTACCAATACTCCCATGCAATCATATTCTGTTCCGAGAATCGTCTCAGTACTGGGCATGTATTGAGTCGACTCGTGTCGGATTACTGGGAAGCAAGCAACTTTGTCCGCAGCACGAGTACCGGTTCAAGTATACTGGAAGAAAATTGGGCCAATGTACTGACACAAAATACTTTCTATACCGAGCCAAATATCGTATCAGTACTGGGCGAGACGTGAAATAGTACTGTGATGATAAAAATTATGTTGGATCAGCACTAGGGATACATTGGTGTATGACAACAAATATTTTTATTTTGAAACATTAATTTATAATGATTTTAAACATATCGGTTATTCTAATGTTAGATTTGGCCCAATACTGATAAAGAATGTTGTCCCAGTACTAATTCCTATTGTCGGGCCAAAGTTGGCATCAAGAGTTGGCCCAACATTGGCAATCAACGTTGCCCCTGTACTAATACTCTGTGTCGGGCCCCGTGTTATCATTCCGACATTGTCCCAGTAATGACCCCGATCTCAACTTATACTGACCCAGAACGTCAGCCAGTACTGGCGATTCTGGCACCAGTATTGAGCCTTTTTGAGATTCGCACATGGGAGTTCGACCATTAGTCTTCTCGTTAACGTTTCTTTTTTTTCCGAGAGAGTTGGGAAAGCGAAATCAATCATCCGTCTAGACCCCAGTCTTCGATCTCAGCGATATTATGACAGGTTGAAAATGTCGCGACGAGACGTCGAATTGCGATACACGTCGAAACTGAACAACGACGCTCTCTATCCGCTGTTCTCGTTCGTCCCCTTCGCGAAGCTGAGGACGATATTACGTATCGCGGTGATGTATCGTCCCCGCTGTTCAGGGTGCGTCACGGTACGTTACGCTCGGACCGCTCGCCGCGAATAAAATCATTGTTGGTAAGTGATTAATGATTGTGTTATAAGAGACCGACCGAGCGCAGTTCCTCGCCATAAACTTCGCGACACTTTCGTGCTGTTCACGTGACCGATAACGTTCCTGAAAATAGGAGGGAGGGTTGCGTTCATTCCGGCCTGAATGTCGGAGCGACACGAATAAAAATTATTCCAACAAAGATTGATGCGTAAAGTCTCTCTCTCTTCTTTTTTTTATTTATTATAACTAATGCTTTCGTTTTCAAATATACGTTTATCGTTTTTTCTATCTACATATTTATTAATTGTATTCCGAATATGCGATTGAGAACGAATTTGAATTTTTTTTCAATGCCGAATGATTCATTTATATAAGCGTTTACCTTTGTCGGAATAATTTTCGCATAAATGTGTAAAATGTTTTTCGACAAACAACAACGAGAAATCGTTTTCAACCGTTGTTGTTTATACGTGAGAATAATCGCGTGTACGCGAAAACTGGGTTTTGATTTTGAATTGTTAGAAAACAATGAAATGATTTGATGTTGTTAAATGAATCGCAAAATATTTATTCGCTCGAATATATTTAAGAATAAAACTTAAAAATTGCCGATGCAACCCCGATAACGCGCGAATATGGCAAATATGTCGAGAGTTATGAACGATCCCGACCACACCGGGTGGGGGCGAAAGAGAAACGGCATTAATGATTGAATCGTAGAAGGTTCGCTGATCGTATCTCAGCAACGGCGACTCCAATCTACACAATTTATCAACGGGGTACCGGCTCTCACCCCGTGCTTCTTTCAGATTGATGTTACTATAACAACACGTCAGTTATTCATTGTGCGCGCCCGGCAGTGCATTAATCAAGCCCTCGCTCTGACATCAAATACAAATGATATTTTATAGCGTCGTAAATCTTCGCCGACTGTCACCGTTCGTGGGCGTTTGCTACGAACGCGTCTCTTGGGAGCCACCCTCCCTCCCCAACCCCCCTCTTGCTTGCCTTCTGACTACGGTCCTTCTTGCCCCGCGCCATCCCCTTTCCGACATCCTGGGGTTTAGCTGTCTGACTCCTGCCTTATCCTGGCAGCTTTATTTAGCCTACTGATTCGTCTTTTCGACTCGCCTTCAAGGAAAGGGAAGACGCTTGGTTTCGCATTATTAATCCTGCGTGTGTTTCAATTTGATAAGCGTTATCGCGTGTCTTGCACGCGAGATAAAGGGAAGAGCAAAGGAACGTTTCGAATATGCCTTCAGAATTCTCCACTGTTTTTTTTTTATTTATTAGATATCGATGGGAGAAGTGTTTCCTGACATATTAATTCGTGTGAAGAAGAGAATCAGTAAAATTCGATTAAATTCGGTCTTTCTACATCTGTTTTTTTTACGTTTAAAGTTTTTAATATTCATGCGAATAAATCAGCGTTAATTAAGATTAAATTATAATTGATAAAACTAGATTCACGAGCGATCTCTGAGAACGTTTCATAGATATAAGCGTGGTGCCATCTGTATATTGTACAAGAAACATTCACTTGGCTGTCGATAAATTGAATTTTAGAGCTGTGTATGTTTAATTACAATAAAATTATGAATAATTACAATAGAGGTAATTTAGAGCACAAGAAGGTATCATATATACATATAAATGAATCATACGTTACACTTGCGCGCAATTAAAATTTTAATCAAACACATTGGGGTATAAATTTCTATCGTATATAAAAAAAAAGCTGTAATTATCGTAATTGTTGATGCAAAATTTCCGACAATACGTTGCGAGCGATGTGGAGCAACACGTGATTGCGAAGAAAGTGGAAAAAGTAACGAGATAACAACGTGTCCGAGATTACTTTGATAATTCACTGGGAAGCAATAGTCCGGGAAAAGAGAGGACAAGCGAATGATAAGCCAGCGTTAATTGGCTCCCGTTCGATTGGTGTACACGGTGTAATAACGCGATCTTTGTCAATTGACTGCGCATTTCGGAGCCGATGGGCGAAATTAACCGCGAGCAAGTCAACCGAAGAGAGACGAAAAGCACCTGGCTCGAACATCAAATGGAAATCCACGCAGCGGCGAGGGAGAAGAAGTAGAGAGAGAGGTGGACTGTGTTGCTTTTAGCAGAGAAAGAGAGAGAAGGGACCAGCACGTTACCCCCCCAGGCCATGTCCATCACGTCAGCCGCGGTAATAAGTTTGAAATCCACATCAAGCGATTAATAACGCTCCGGCGAATCGCAAAAAGGTGCTGCGCTGCTCCGGTAAGAGAGAAGTTATTAAGCTGGCCCGAGGGCCCGCGAGGTCGGCGGCCATATTTGCTGTCAGTAACAACTCTCCCTGCTTTGCGGCGTTTTGCCGGCGGTTTGTACGTCGGCCGCCTTTCGCAAATAATAATTCTGCAGTTTGTGTCCCTCCCCCACCCCATCCCCTTTCACCCCTTTTCGGTCTCTCTCCCGGTGTGTGCCAACTCTTGCACGGTCCGCTAGAGACCCGACCCCACACCACGTCCGAGGCCTCCGGTCAATTAATTTATCGATGAAACGTTATATCGAGAATTTATTTCATCGATTGGCGCGACCGCCGTCGGCTCTTGCGCGGCTACGCGCGGATTACGGGTGTGCCGGTTTAACGATTATGTCCTGGATACTTATAGTGTCCGATAAGTTGCCCGGTTTAATGCGAGAACTTGCCGCGGCGACCGTTCATTTTCGACGAGCGTTTCCATCGTTAAAGTCGATCGGCGTTGCATTTACGGTTCCCTCTGCTGCATTCGAGAATATATATATCTGTTGTCGACGTAAGATACGCACGTTTCCCAGATATGCAGGAGAAAAAATATGCTCTTACAAAATTACACGCTTATATCTCGTCCCTGATATTCATTCGACATGACACAAACCGATGATCGTCTCATTTCGCAATAAGACACGCATGTCGAAAATAACACGCGACGTATAAATTATTATTATAATTACGCAGCGACAGGAATGTTTCAATAATTCTAATGGCGATGCATCGGTGCGTATTATCGTGCCGCGTACGATTTCAGCGAGCCGTTGCGAAATAAATCACTAGAACTGACGCTAACGAACGTGCGCTAGGAGGGATCACGTGGTTCCATTCACGTAAAGCGTTTGCCGATAATGACGAAGATATGGTCGGAAGATTTATTAGGCGGTCGAGAGAGAGAGAGACGAGAGTGTGCGTGCGCGCGCGTGTATATAGAAATGAGTAGAAAGCTCGTTAGTCGGATTTGAGTTAGGTAGTCGATACGGACGTCAGGCGCAATTCGTTTCGTTGCCTAATTATAAAGCCCGAAGCCCTCGGGGACTCGAGGCGGCGCCGTTTCAACTTCGCGAAAAGGAGGACCGCGATATGGAGTCTCCCGCGGCAGATTTTATAAATTATCCAGCTGGGCAACGATGACGACGGGTTTAGCGCGGCGTAAAGAATTTAATCTGCCCAATAGTTCCCGTTGCGGTAAACGTTATTGTTATTAATGCCCGCTAATAATTAACGGTTCTCAAGAGAGCCGAGATCGCGTTTCCCCTTGTATTTTTTTATCAACGACATTTTTCACATATCTGATTCGCGACGACCAGCGATTTCTTTACTCACGCGTGAAACTCTGATGCGATCGCGAGAATACTTTCTCAAGTTTTTTTTTTTTTTTTTTTCTTTGCGTACATGCTTCTGTACTGCACGCTATTTATTTGCGTAGAAAGATATTCTCGTGAAATAGACACGAGTTTTATTGCCGTTTCTTTCCTTGACACATATTTATTCATGCAACTATATTGCTAGACAGTCGTAATGACAGTCATATATTATTCGAGCTAACTAACTGATCAAGACAACGTGACGCGTAAAAAATTTAATTTGTTAGGTATTAACTGTCATTGTCGCCGTTATTATTGCGAGCGTGTTGCTTTAATTAGCCGTATATATATATATATATATATATATATACTTTGGCGACGGGAAAAAATTCACACAAGCAGATTGGCGAACAGTTGGTGACCTTTCGTATATCTCTATACCATATCTTTATGACATATTAATTTGCATCGCATTGATACGATAATGGGAATCTGACCGATAAAGCGCACCTCAATCTATAATAAACAAGATTGATAATTCTCTCTATTTCTCGCGAAGCCGGATAAATAAAAAAGATGTAATTCAGGCGCATTTTGTAGCTCCGCTACTCTTTATGGCATCGCGCCGCCGCCTATTATTACAATTATTTCGCAGATCCGTATTATGCGCAGGCGAGCACGATTTCGCAAGTTAAAAACTCCGACCGGCGATTTTCTTTCCACTCGCTCGCTCTCGATGGAATGATTTACGAGCGTATAATTTATCCTACATTATACTGCGCCGCGAGAGAATCGCTCATCGTACATACACACGGAGCTATGAAACTCCGCGCACGGTAAACATATGGTAATCAGGCGATTTGACTCATCAAGACTCGGCTTTGTAAATGGCACGGATGTCCTCCGTAATTTATGTGATGCACGGCGCGTAAGTGCGACCGGCGGAGAACAAGCGAGCGCTCACCTCGACGCGATATCATTAAATTCAATGCGAACACAAACTGCGTGTCGCTATACCCGCTCGTATACGCGTATACATGCATATGTACATACACAAATGTCAGGAATACGTATAATCATTTTTCTGATTGCAATTAAGTTACCAGCGATTTTCAAAGATTTAAATGTTCTTGAATTTTTCAAGATTTCCAGATTTAAATCATACTCTCAAATCCTCCAGTCTCTTTAGATGGATTAAATCGAATTAACTTTTGACAGATTGATTAAAAATTGATTAAGGTGTTTATTATTCAAAATATTTGTATAATATTGATGTGTTATTATCGTTTATGATTCAATATTTTTAACTCTCTCTCTCTCTCTCTCTCTCTCTCTTGCGATCAGGTATCATTAGCATGAATTAATGTAGTTTCCGATATTTATGCGGGCAAAACAGTTGTAATTTTATAAGAAGCTTAAAGCTATTTCTCTTATCCAAAAATATCCTTTATAAGATTATTTCTACAGATTAAGCTTGCTGGAATGATGGGCGTGTATTATCTGCAATTTGTAACATATCAGATCAATTAAATGGAGGAACCCGTAGCGAGAATGCGACCGTCACGTCAGCAATGAATATATTTTGAGTGTAAACTCATCATTAGTCATGTTAATAAAGCGATTATTTTTATTGATAGCAAGTAATAACGTAAATTAACCTCATGCATGAGATAATTGGTGCCTTATAAATATGAAGAACGCAGAGTGAACGGTGGCATTAATATTTACATTATGCTAATAAGCATATTAAGCAATATCAAATGTCTTGCATCATAATTTATTGTCATAAATACTGAAATGTTCATATCGATGCATAAAAATTTTAATAATGCCATTATGTAACGTATTTCCAATATTGCGTTGTATAAGAGTATAAAACTCGTGTATTAGCAAAACAAAGTTATCTTTTTATCTAAATTCTACTAAATGTTTTAAAAATATTTAGTCTGTTTATTTGTATACATTATACGCGACTTTTGAAATTTATATTGTAAAAATGTTAGAGAGATTAAATGAGAATTTAAGTCTATAAGATTAGACAGGAAGAATATAAATAAATATTAAATTGATTGCGTAGTAAAATATTGAATTCGTTGCATAGTAAAATAAAAAATTCACATTCTAATATTAGAAAGTTCCCATTTGTAGATAAGCGCTTGTTCCAACTAAATTGTGAATACATAGCTATGTGTGTACATCTACCGTCTGACGGCAAAATGAGATATTCAGATGAAAATATATTAACTTTTCGGAATAATTTATCGCGCGAAAGTATGTCATTGTAGAAAATAAATTGTAATAATTATTATTAATTAAAGTACATTATTTATATAAAACACAGCAACTGCTGAACACCAACGCGTATCTGTCTTTTATCGACTCTTGGACGCGAGTTTAACGTATTCGTACCTTCAGTCGATAGATATAGAATCAGTTAATGTAAAAAGCGAAATTTTAAACAAATAATCAGCCATCGGTTCAGGGTCAAATAAAATTATGTCGGCAGACGATTATCAATAATTAATGTAGAAAATTTAATGCGGCTAAATTATTTCGTAAATGAATTAATCTGTATAATGGAATTAAATTGCATTATAAATGTATGCGGAATAAAAAACCTGCATTCTATATTATTGAGAAATATATAGTAATTGACGATATAATTATTTTATTAATCGTTATTTGTTGACCTATTTTTTATTCGATATTGTAATTTATACGATTCTGCGTAAAAAATACAAGTAGCATGATTTGTAGTAAATTGCAACATTAAAATTGATGATTAATCATATAATGATATTTATCGAAGTATATATAATCATAACTTTTTTCCGAAATATAGCTTATTATTTTTGGCATTGTAGACAGGTCGTCATTTTCTGATGGACAATGTCTATCTGTCTGTTACGTGGAGGAATTTCCGAATGAAATATTATGCACTTTGTTGATGGAATATCATGAATATTTCGATTATGCGGCATTCTTTCTTCTTTATAACTGTCGTTGAATTACTTCATGCAATAGCGAATTATTGTCAGTGAAAATATAAATGCGGTATAAACACGAAACAATTTGTTAAAAAATGTAAAGCATTTGCCCGAGAAATCGTAATTGCGAAATAGTATACACAATTTGACACATTTTAAATAAATCCATATAATTATTTACGCATAGAATTTCGATTCGATAAATGATACGAAGTTACGCGGATTTTTATGGCATTTTGTTATTTTCCATTAACAAGAGAGATTAAAAGAGTTATCGTAAACGATCAGTCCGTGAATGAAACCGCGCGCCATTCTAAATTATTATCAATTGCAATTCGCGATGAGGAGAAACTTTCTCACCGGATTGTCGAATAAACGTAGCTATTTCATTTATTCTCTCCCGCCCGCGTTGGAGAATTACAGTCCACTCCAGTAATTACTACGGATACACCATTATATAAGGGTGAAAAAAGGGGATCGGACAAGTGAGAGACCGGGGGATGGACAGCATGCACATTTCAATTTGTTGTACAATTTTCTAGAGACGGATGGGGTAGGACGATCCGCTCTCGTTTCGCGAGCGAAATTACAGTCGCATACGATTTAATCGCGTGTCTATGTGCGCGGGTGCGACCCGTTAATGCTACAAATTACGCTTTATCGAATTTCGACAGGGCCGAATTTGGTGGGAAAGAAGATTCCTCGCCCATCGAATTAAACAATGGATTACGCGTTAAGTTTAATTGCGCCACACATTAGCTCTCGTGTAACGTATAGAATTAGTTCGAGGAATTTGTCGCTAATTAAATTGTCAAGTCAAGGAATTATCGTATGTTGAAAGAATCCTATAAATGACAGAGTAATCAAAGAAACGTGTAATTCAGATGTTAATGACATATATTGTTTTCACGCGCATTCGATTCACAGAAATTTGATTGAAAGCAACATTAGTTAAAAACACGACTTCACACAATGTTTTGTGTTGATATTTCGAAATAATTTCAAGCAATTAAAGCTCGATTAAGGTGTATAATTGAAATCGATTAGTATCGATTGGCGGTGAATGTAGTCATCTCAATTGCAAATTGTAAATCATAAATATACTCATATCAATTGTATGTACATCGGTATATAGTGCATCTAAGCATTTGTATTCTTTTAATTTGTTGTTAAAACAGAGCAAGAAATATTTCGGTCAATATATCTTTGCAATTGCGGAAATTATGATATTGTATTTTTATTCGCTATACGATTGATAATTTTATCAAATGTCTTCGAGGATTCAAATAGACAGAAACTATCGAGTTATAAATCAGAAATATCGGAAATTGTAGATTTTGGCAGTCTATAAAGTATATATTATTTTGAGTGGTTGATACATATAATATATAATAGTAGATAGAAAAAAATATTTTTAGAATAATACGATATCTCTCCAAATAATGTGTTGGAAAAATTGGATACAATCACTGTATTAGTTCAATGAAATAGAAATTAATTAGTTAAATCAAATGTTCTTTCGTCTTATTAAAGATATTCAAGCATAACATTTCGTTAAACTTTATTTATTCAAATGTATAATTTTTAATAAAAAACTTTGAACATAAAGGTATATTAGATTTTCATAAAAATTATTAAATTTGTTTAGTTTGTTTTATAATCATTTTGTTTTAATTTACACTTTGTTTAATGGAATATAATATCCAATTTTTAATGGTACTCTCTTGTTATGCCTATTTTTCCCCTCTGATAATTTTTCTCTCAAAATGTTTTCAAAACTGCGTATATTTAATTATAACTTGTTTGAGAATGATTTATATAAAATTCTCTTTTTATTTTAGTTTCGTAAATCTCTTTTACGTAACGAAAGAGTAGTCGATTGTACACATCTATTCTGATGTAGCACAAAAGTAACGCTAAAAATTAATCTTATAAAATGATATGTTAATATATTGCGCGTACATGTTTGTCATGGCATTAGCCAAGTATTTTCTTTTTCATTTGGATCTTGTGACGTAAATGTCACATACAGACAGCTGAAGTCGCGTTTGAGCAAACATATACTTCCTTTCCTTACTCGTCGTGACATTTTTATGCTAGCTTGTTCTGATCCGAGACACGACAGTATCTGTGAGTTGTGTGAGAAATCGAACGGACATATTCTCGCTCGATTTCCCATTATTACTTTACATACGGGGACGGACGCGAGGTAGGACGACCGGTAAAGAGAGCCTGTCGAAAGCCGAAAGCATTTTTCCGACGTCTTACGCCTCGAAAAGTTTCCCATCTGTATTTGTCCCGCTATAAATCGTCGAGGGGCTGCCGCAGCTGTATCTCGCTCACGTTTTGCTTTGAGTAATGTCTCACCGACGTATTCCAGTCGCATGAGAGAGGTAGGAACGCAGCAGGAATCAATTGTGATCATAAACCTGGACATGCAAGCGCGATGCTTCTGCACGAATTCGCTAAAATAAAGCGTTCGCGATGTATCTAATAAAAGTCGCATGTATGGAGGCAATTTTGCAATTGTGAGAAAGAGAGAGAGAGAAAGAAATGTTTCTCTCTCTCTCTCTCTCTCTCTCTATATATATATATATATATATATATATATATATATATATATATATATATATATATATATATATATATATATATATAATATATATATATATATGGTTTTATTATTAGGTGCGCAACTAAGTTCCCGCTGTTTGTCTATAGATGGCTCCAGCAGTAAGTGCTGGTCGATTTTGACATATCCAAAACGTCACGAGCCAAGCTTAGACATATGGTAAACAAACCGCTTTGACATGTTAATGATTTTGTTTTGGCGTCATATACTTTTAGTTGTGTGAAAATGTCTGATTTTGTACCAAATAATCGTCATTTGCGGGAAGTGTTGATTTTCTTATTTCATTCGAAGAAAACGGCGGCTGAAGCGCATCGAGAGCTCCAAAAAGTTTACGGAGATGCTGCTCTAAGTGAAACAACGTGCCGTGATTGGTTCCGTCGCTTCAAAGACGGTGATTTCGATGTTGACGACCGTCCGCGTGAAGGAAGGCCAAAAACCTTCGAAGACGCTGAATTGGAGGCATTGCTCGATGAGGATCCATGCCAAACGCAAGAACAGCTTGCTTCAGCATTAGGAGTTACCCGCCAAGCCATTTCCAAGCGAGCAATACGAGCAGAGGCACGAAAAAGTGATTCTACTGCATGACAACGCTCGGCCTCATGTTGCCAAACCCGTTAAAACTTACGTGGAAACGCTCAAATGGGAAGTCCTACCCCACCCGCCATATTCCCCAGATATTGCGCCGTCCGATTATTACTTGTTCCGTTCGATGGCACATGGTCTGGCTGATCAGCAGTTCCGCTCATATGAAGACATCAAAAAATGGCTTGATTCGTGGATAGCCTCAAAAGACGAATACTTTTACCGTAACGGTATTCGAGCTCTGCCAGAAAGATGGGAAAAAGTTGTGGCTAACGATGGGCAATACTTTGAATGATTCATTTGTAACTATTTTTTCACAATAAAGTTGCATTTTCATAAAAAAAACAGCGAGAACTTAGTTGCGCACCTAATATTATATATATATATATATATATATATATATATATGGTTCGATTTTTTCGAACATGAAGAGAACGCATTCAATATATTCATGAGATGAGCATTAGGTGGCTATATATTAAGTGCGATGAGGCTATAAGCTAATATCGATGATTTCCCGAATATATATATATATATGTATATAGGAACATCCCGAATTATATACGGCTTTAGAGCTTTCGTAATGGTCGAATCGAATATACAAATTGAAATATTGATTTTAAAAATAGATCAAAAAGACAATGAGAAAAAAAGAGGCGTATAAAAGTCAAATTTTCACTCTTGAAATTTTGGCGTAAAATTGAATAACCACTATAACTCGCTGAAAAAGTATATCAATTATTTTCTCTGTCAACGTTATATAAAAAGATTATGAATCTTTTCGTTACAAGTTGAAGAGTGCAATTAGCGGCGGTTAAAATTGTTTCGGAAAAATAATAGAAAGTTAAGAATAGGATAGAAAAGGGATCTGTCGTAAAAAGAGCCTTTATCGGGCGATATCGCGTAAATAGGAAAATTGGAATGCCTCGTATAGGATACGCGCATCTCATCCCGAAAACTCGCTGACACGGTCCCTCATTTGCGATAGGGTCGAACTGTCGGGCGTCTTCTCCCTAGCGTCCGGAACGAAGGTGTATTCCCATTTCAGCTGCTCGGGGCGAGTCCATGCTCCTGCTTGCGTCTATCTGTTGAGATTTCCTCGACTACGTGATCGGAGTGCGGATGTCCGTGAGGGACGCCGGGACATATTCTGACGCAAGTTCTCGCGCGCGCTATTGCGATTTCGAAGGACGTCTTGCGAAATTGTATGGAGCATTCGATGCTGATACGACCGATCGAAGTGATTCCTTTTACGCCATTCGCGCGTGTGGGAAATTATTTTCGAATATTGTATTATCACGAAAATTTAATAATTGCGTTGTTTGTTCTCTTGTGGGAAAAATATTAAAAATTATTAAAAAATAGGGATTTTGATAGTAATAAATATATATACATATAATATTATTCACTCTTCATTATAACAACATCATTATTATTTTATCTACATCTAGATTATCAAACACATATTCAAAATAATGATCAATTTATATATTATCACATATTATTAAATATGCAAATACACGAGTAATATGTACATTCATATTCATATAAAAAAGCAGGATTGGGTAAGTTAATGATTTTTTAAAACTAAGTTAAGTTAAAGTTAGTTGCTTATAAAATTAATTTAGTTAAGTTAAAAGTTTTATGAACAAAAAATTGATTCAGTTCAAGTTAAGTTAAGATTAAATTAACTGAAGTTAAATCAAAAGTTAATTTTTAAAAATATTATTTATATTAAATTAGAATTTTGTTTGTTAATTCTTTTAAAACATATAATAACAAATAACAAAGAAATTTTGATTTTTATATAGACATATATTTTTTGGTAATTACAATTGATGACAAATGAACATAAAAATTATTGATACTTTAATTTAAAAATAATACGTTTATAACTTTTTTTTATAACTTATAAAAAACAATAGTATTCAGAGATAAAAAAACTTAACTTGGGAAAAAAATTAATAAATTTAAAGTCAAAAATAACTAGTCGGAGTTAAAAATTAATACATTTTAAATTAAATAAACTAAGTTAATAGTTACTAACTTTTTAACTTTTAACTAATTAACTAGTTATTACCCAACCCTGTAAAAAAGTAATATTTTTTTTGTGAATGTCTGTTGCTATATACATTGAAGTTATCCTTTTTTTGTTATCGTGAAATATATTTTGAAAATTATATTAAGATAATGATCATTTTTTTTATATTGTATAGCGCAATTTTCTTTTCAGATTTCCTTTTTAATTTGCAGTTTCTGTTATCTTTGTACTTGTTAAAGTAATCATATATAATTTAATTATATAGCTGCAGCGAATTCTAGTTTGCTGTTAGGTCAGAAGTGGCCTGTAATTAATTCGAGCGTCCTCGTAACCAAGGCGCGCTTGTGAACAACTTGTAATCTGTTAACCGTAATTTTCACAAGTCTGAAAAAATATTCTTTTTTCTGCATAATATGAATATTATTGCACACATTATATTTGTTTTTTGCATTTTTAATAATACGTGGTAATAAAAATTGATACTTATTTTAAAATATGTTATGACTCTGAAAAATTTAAAAGATTAATATATATATATATATATATATATAATATTAAAATATCGTAGATTATGTTACGGTATAATGGTACAAAATTTTGACTTTATAATTTAATAAAATTGAAATAAAAATAAATAACGATATAAAAGCGAAGCAAAGACTTATTTTTGTTATAATTCAATTACGTCCTGTCAATGTGGTTTTTAACATTTCATTATTTATACGCTTCGTTTTATCGTGATTATTTTTTGTTTTCAACGAAGACCAGCGGTCGTAGACATTGAACGAAAGGCGAAAAAAACCAATATCGTGCCGCTGGCAGCAAATTCGCTAAATATTTATCGCGACTGTGCACGATGCGCGCATGACTACGCACGTATTTCGATCAAAAATTCATGAAGCGCTGCACAGTATATTTGCCTTTACAATTCGAACGTGGAACATTCAACGTATTTAGCGTTCTTGTTTCAAGTAGAGATTCATCCAGATGGCAGCTTTCATAAATGGATCCTTCGTTGTGAAAATTGGTTTAATAACATAAGGCGGAAGATAAATCTCGACATTTGTATTTTCCATGCAAATCGTATTCCGCATATATATATATATATAGAGATATCGTTGAACATGATCAATGCGTTTTCCGAAATCTACTCCGATTATTCTCGCAGAGACGGCAGTAACAAAGGGTTGTTCCGATAAACCAACAAAAGGGAGAGCTCGCGGTGGATTTCTGGGTAAGGCGTAAGAGCGACACACGAGTAGGGCAGGGTTACGAATACGGGGCTACGGCATTACTATCCTGATAATGGAGTGGCGGTCAATGGGGCGATAGATCGCGCCGTGGAGACGCCGTGGTGCGCTGTAACGCGCTCGGGAGCCGAGCAAGCTCCCGAGGGAACCGCTCTCTCTCTCTCTTTCTCACCCCTTTGCCTGCCAGTTTCAGGCTACATATAGCGACCGTCGTCGTTTCGCCTCCCTGTCTTTCTCACGGTTCAGCATTCGATCTCCTTCCTCGCCCGTCGATTCCTTATCGGTTGGGGGAGACTTTCTCGCGCCGAATGCGCCTTCTTGATGTAACGTAGGGTTGCTACCGCTTTCGCAGAAGCTGTCGTTCGGAAACTGCAGTGCGCCTGGACGAAAGTGTTTTCCAAAGTCGATGATACTCGTCACGTTTTTCGCTAGATAGGTACGAATGTACGCGCGTCTGTCGAAAAGAATTCAGGAGCACCTGCGAGAAGGTGCTCCTGCAAATACCTAAGATTCTGTATTGATCGAACTGCGCATTTTTATTACTTATTTTACGATAGAGATTTTTATTGATTGAAATATTTAATACATATATATATATATATATGTATTAGAAAGAAGGAAAGAGAGAGAGAGAGAGAGAGACACATACACGCGCACGCCCACATTCTATCGTATTCAAACTGCAGTCATATTTGTTCGCGGTAACAAATCCGTGGAGCGGTGTATATGTGTATGTTTATATGCGCGTGTGTATATGTGTGTATGTTATGCCCTCACTATTCGACTATTGTACCTGCCTACCGCAACTATTCGGCACTACGACGTTCAATATTGACAGATAATATTATGCGCACTCGTGATTTCCTACGTGATTAGAAATTCATGCAAAGTTACACATCGATTTGATTCGATGCAAAGAATAATAACTAAATGTATATCAAAGGATATACACACACATATATATATGTAATAAACAGCACATACATAAAAATACAGATATACGTAAAATTTATGTAATTGCTGGCGTGCTTCTTTTTTAAATAAATAATCGGACAGAATTCGTCATATCAATTTAAATATGACTCATTGTCAGCCTTAGTCATTTTTTTAAAATAAATAATCGGACAGAATTTGTCATATTAATTTAAATATGACTCAGCCTTAGTCATTCTTAAGAGAGTGTCATATGAGAATCAAATTGGACAAGTTGAGCAAACATATTTCATTAAAACGCTTGATTGATAAGAGGAGACGTTTATGTGAAATAAATATGCATTTGTCTCGCTGCGTA
Source organism: Nylanderia fulva (assembly GCF_048542155.1). Taxonomy (NCBI): domain Eukaryota; kingdom Metazoa; phylum Arthropoda; class Insecta; order Hymenoptera; family Formicidae; genus Nylanderia; species Nylanderia fulva. The sequence continues at coordinate 7,805,708 of NW_028190263.1, forward strand.
GAATGTATATATAATATTAGGGGGAGGAGAATTGCAAGATTGAATGAGATAGGCTTTGCGAACAAGTCAAGTGTTAGTCTAGTCAAGCTTTGACCACTCGTGTGAGACATCAATCCTTGTTCTCAAGTTATATTACCTTCAAGTTCTGACTAAAGATAACAGTTTGTAAGATTCGCCGGACAACATTGCTACTTGGAAATCTGTAAGTCGATGCTATTAATTTGCTAATCGTTGCATAAAAAAAACAAATTATCGCGACCAACTAATAATAAGTTTCTTTTTTAAAAATAAATGTGTGACTTTCGTGCGATGATTTACTTCTTCCCACATTAGACATTAAGACCTTTTTTGCAATGACTGTTAAAAAGCTCGAATAACATGCTATATATAAAATTGATATACTTATCATTTATATGTAATTAAATATAAATATATCCTATTTTCCTATCTATTTCCTGAGAAAGATTATTTTTTCAGAGCTATATATCTGTAAGATGAGATTCAATCTATATATCGTCATATTATTGTCAATATTGGCGACAGCGGCATGCGGATTACCAAAATCCCATGGATGGAACCCAAGGAAAATACAGCTAAATACAGCTACGCGTAGAATTCGTAGACAAAGACGACCAGCGCTTCCATGCGATTCCAATATTTTGAACACTTGTAAGATTATGCAATGATTTATCTCACATGTGACGTAAACGTGCAAAAATAATCAGCATGCAAACTTGATACTTTATGTATATGATGATGCAGTATTATGCATTACATATTTTAATATTTTATAACTTAATAAGTTTTCATATATAAATAAACTCATATCAAATAATATTTGTTTTTAATTTTACACTGATAATGTAGTAGTTCCAATTACAATTATTTAAGGAAGAAATATTATAAATAATAAAATAATATTACGCGCGATTGAAAAGTTAAAACGTAACGTAATGTTTGTCGTAATAGAAGATTTGCTAAACGATTTATATAAATTGTATTATACTAGGTGTCACAGTTTCTAATTATATAATAAAAAGAAAAAAATCAATATAGTTATTTTTTATACAGCTATACTTTTAATGAAATAGAATAAACAAAATTGTATAAAATTTTATTATATCTTTTTTTCGTGTACATATTTTTCTTATTCGTTAAGATATGATGATATATGGATATTCTTTCTCTCAAAGTTTATAAAGTCAGAGAGATCGTGTCCAGCAGCAAGTTCCACATCTGCTCGTAAATTCAAACGCTTAGAATCTGTCATGAAAATACGTTCGAAGATAAAGCGACTCACTTTCAAAACTAGGTAAATGCCTCGTCATATGGAGTCAAAGCAACGCCTTGTGCGGTATGAATATTTACTACCGGAGATGATTTTTGTAAGCTTTGAAGGACTAGCGAGTTCTCAATGGTATCTCAGTTCCTTTCAACAGCAGACTAGCATATTTTAGAGATTTCCGTGGCCCATTTCTATGCTTATTTCAATTTTGCATTTTATTTCATACAGAAAGTAGCGTTAGCTACTTTCACATACTATTATTATAAATAAAATATGATATCTTCCTCGCGCACACTTTCTAAGAAAAGCAACATTTCAGAATATTGTTTCCATCATTTTCAAGATGTATTAATAAAATCAACTTTACAAATGTTTCCCGTCCCCTCTCCGGAAATATATAATATATATTCCTCCCAAATTGTTGACACTTTAGAATTAACCAATGAAAAATTAAGATACTAACGAAAATAAAAATGACTGTAGCAATGTGTGATGTAACGTATGTGTCACGCTTCTTTCTTAATAGTAAACATTTTCCGAGCAAATAAATGGGCACCCACTTTTATATGAATCATCTTGTAACGTCAATGACGTCGCGTTTTACCATGGCGATAGAAGCAGCCCGTTCCACTTTGAAGTGAACTGCGAAACGACATTGGTTACGATCGAAATAAATGGTCTCTGCGATAGAAGATGGAGGAGGAACGTTAACGTGATGGAGGTAGAATTCGTCGTAGTTTTATTCTGATGTTGGGCTCACGTTCAATCGTGCAGGTGGAAAAGGGGGTTGTAGGGACGTGGGTGGTTATGGGAGAGTAGCGGTAAGGCGTTGCAGACACTCTCAGAGCCGGTTCGATCCGCCGTACCGCGCCGATTGCTAAAAGAATCAAATAAAGAACGATGTTTCCTCGCGCTGATGTCATGCATACGTTCGTTTGGCGCGTAATAACTTTTGCATATACACATTTTTATTCTTCATCTTTTTTCATTTTATCGGGTTTTGCATAAATTCCTACATTTTGTACACTAGCAAACTGGTAAAAATTTTGCGATGTATATATTAATATAATGTACGTACTTAATATATAATAGATAAAAATGTATGAAAAATAGAAAAGTATGAGGAAAATATGGCAAAATTATATGGCTCTTCATATATTGTTCTTCTGACATTGTCTTGACGTTTTACCCTTTGCAAAGCACATAATGAGAGAGAACAAGGATAAAAGTCAAGTATAAATATTTAAGAAGAGAGAATTTCCACATCTCTCTTTATGTTTCAGTAATTTCAGTTTCTTTGAATGTCTTTCTCAGCGTACAGTGACAAATTCTCACATATATTAGAGAGGCTAATTATAAAGAGTAAAATATGTTTATCACGTACATATTTCTTACTTAATACGTATGAAAAGAACAGTCATGTCTGTAATAGTAGGTAAGATAAAAGATTTAGTAATTTTTATCAAAGAATTAAAATGCCCAGAATTAAGCTGTATATATACTCGTGAATGTATATAAGTGCTATTTAAAGAAAATAATATCACATTTTTCCACTCTGCAAGCTTGAGAGAACATAATCTGTTGAATATACATCCGTGAATATATTCGTGAGAAAAATGCAAGTATTCATATTTTTGTAAATTTAAAAAATTAGAAATACTTTACAATTTTAATACAATTTATTTTGTTTATTGTTAAATTATTATTAAATTCATATTATATTTTATAATATTAATATATGTATATTATCTCTATATTTTTACTAGGGGTATAATAATATTTTAAAAGCATTTTAAATCTCTATTAGAGCCGACAAGTTTTTGCACCTTATTTATTATTTAATTCTCTATTTAAATCGTTGCATGTATGTATATTTTTCTTTCAGAAATACATAAAATTCAATATGAAATTTTATTTATCCATCTTTTTATTCTATTCTTAGCGATGACGGTCTTTGTGTGTGTGTCGATCTCCAGTCAGATAATCGTAGCTGGAAACCAATCACTCTTTTTCCAGGAGATCAAACATCATTTAACTCTTAATGAAACTTCTTTATTAAAAGAATAATTAAGCAATAACTCTTTTCCAGACATACATATTACATCTACTTATTTAAATTCACGTTGATTATTGCAAAATGACACGATATTTTCTTCTTCTAGTAATTTGTAGTACGCATTATACGAATGCATGTAATCGAAGCTTTTGTTCGATTTCTAAACGACATGCATAACCCTAAGTTTAAAGTATTCCCGTTCGTTGTATCGGCGAATATCCCGTGTAATATCGTTACTTTCGACTTTCGGCCATGTTTTCGCGATCGTATAAACGACTGACTCCTCGTTGTCTGTAGATCTGATAACGTTAATTACGCTAATACGTTACACGGGCTCCGAAATAACGAGTGCACCGCCCAGTTCCACGTACAGAGCCGGTTGCATTACCTCTGGCAATGCCTATCGCATACGTAGAGACGAGGGTGTCCTAATTACCTACCGCCCGGCGAGACGCCTTCTTGCCCGCATGTAAACACCTTCATTACCGCTGAACTGCTCTATAAAATATTTCCCCGGGATAGCTGTTTGGTATAGGTAATAACCCCAATCCACACGGAACTCTATAAAATGTCGCCCCTTACGGACGCTAACTTAATATAAGAGATCATTATTGACCGGTATATTTGGGAAGCTTGTTACATTGTGCTATTATGATGCCGTTATAATAAAATTGCGATAAAAAATACAGAATGCAATTTTCATACGCAATAAGAATGCGGTGTATAATGCACTTTTATCATTCAATCAGAAAAATGTTCTTTTCAGGGAAATCCATCTGCGAAATAAACAAAACGCAAATGTTGTTTTCAGTATTGTAATTAAATGATAATTAAATCTGGTTCATTATTTTAGTTTTTTACAAGATGCGTGTAAAATAATTAACGTCTTTATTAATATGTCCTAACTAAATTGTTTCTATAATACTACTAATAGCTAAAATAATAAATAAAATAATAATAATAAATAAAACTGATCGTTCAGATATTGTTAGCTGTTCCCAAATATATTTATTCGCTTCTTTTCAGCGTATGCTAAGGGGAGTGAGATATAGTGAAAATGTGTCGGTGTGAGAGACCGGGGACTCAAGTTCAGGAAATACCCTAGCTTCTTCGCAAGATACTATCTAGCTTTCTCGTATCAACGAGTAAACGACCTCGAACCAGCCATCTTATATTTCATGTCCGAGTAAAAGTTTCTGTTCCATACCAGCCGTGGTCGCGTCGATACCTTCGATCGTGTGAAAACTCTTCTCTGTCACTAAAAGATATAATCTATATTCTTAGGGGATAAGTACTCCCATAATTTTTACGCGAGCTCTGTACGTGCTTCTGCAAATAGATAATCGTTTTGCAGTTCAAAGCTATTTTCGTTCAACACACGGTGTTCGACGATAAGTATTTATCTACGGTTGACCGAATTGTATTCGCGCGTAATTTAATCATTTCCGTTTCCGATTTGGCAATCTGAGTTTATATTAAAGTGTGTCAATTTTATTAATATAAGGAAGTTTAAATATCACAAATTTTTTCCTTTTAAATTATATCAATGTAAATACACTTTCCCTATAAATATACACATATCATACCAGACAAAGTCTAATAGTTGAAAATTTCATAAAGATCACGTACATAATTTTTTTATTGCTCTTTCTTCTTGCATATCTTATAATGCAATTTTGGTTGTCCTTTTAATTGTTTATGTCATAAATTGTATTTTGCGTTTTGGCGATTTTATGATTCTTTTACACCGTTGGCGCTCGATTAAAACTCCCTTTGTAATTTAATTCTCTTTACGCAACAGTTTTATTGTGAAATAAAAGCCTCTTTTCAAATAAATAGAACTGCCTGTCTTTCTTTAACCGCACGGAATATTTAATTACCAACATGTCTAAATGTTTTATTTAGCAAAATCTTTTTCAGATATTATCCATGTAATTTTAATACAGTTTTGTGTACATATGCAGTAATTGTTCTGTTATACAAGACTGAAAGAATTATAGGCGTGCAAAATAAAAGAATCGAAACAATATTACATGATGTCAGTATTTGTGAAAAACCGCTTTGTGGAAAAAAAGAAAAAAATATCGGGATACCGTCAGTAAAGATCGCGTGCATACGCGTAAAAGAAATCCAATTTGCAGATTCTACGGGAAATTCCCAAATGTATAAAAAATGCATAAATGTCGAAACTAATAAAATCGCGTCGGACGAATCATCAACAGAGTGTGCGAGGTTACTGCATGTCACTGACTATCGTAGCGATAAGATAAAGCCTGAGGGATTTCCCGGAAACTTGGAACTTCCGCTCTCGTGTTTTTCGGTCGCAATAAGAAGTTGCCTATTTCAGCTGTCTACTACAGTAACATCTACTACACTTACGACTTATACTTCACACAATGCCAATATATAAGTGGCGTGTAACATAGGCTGCACAGTTCGAGTTCTGCTGCAGCCAGATTAAGGTATAGTGGAATAAGAAAGAATCGCGAGATTTATAGTGTTTATATATAAATGTAGAAACTTGTGTAAATTATTTTATTCATGACATTTATTATAAACATTTTGTTTATTATGCTTGTTATGCTTTCATTAATTATCGATTTAATTATTTCATAGAGTATAGCTGTATACAGACAAATTTTTGATTTCTCTTATTGCAATATATATTCTGTAATAATTTTTCCTACATCACATATTAAAGTTAGTTGTTGTATAGAAAAATTAATCGTCTTTACTTGCATGAACGAAAGAAACTTGTCGAAAAATCTATAGCACCGAGTTGTGTTATTTTTTATTTTATATAACGATACTTATCTTTCGTTTCTTCGCCAGAAAACAATATGAAGCTCGTAATATATATCGTGTTGCTGTTGGTTTCAATTTGCGCTTTATTTACTGATACTCAAGCATTCTTGGAAGATGTTCCTGAATCATATCGTCCCGACTATTCTGGACCACCATATACCCCTTCACCATTTAATCCTCTACCATCAACAAGATCACCAGTAAGTATAGGTACTGATCAATATCTATATTTTTTTGGAAATTGCACAATACTCGATTTTCTTTTATAAAAAATAGAAAATAGTTACATCTATATTTTTCAAAATAATTACGAGGTAACAAAAATCGTTACTTTTTATTATTATTTTTTATTAGTTTCCAATACTTTTTTTGCAAATAAAAATAAGTTTACTTGTTTCTGTAAACAAATTTACAGAAATTGCATATTAAATTGAATTAAATATTATTAAATTGGAACTGTCGCTCAAGTATTGTATTTGACAGAATTTTAATAAAAATATTTTTATTATTTTTATATAGATTATTTAATCCATGAAATTAATAATCGGATGATGTCAACTGCTGTACTATTCAAGATTAAGAAACTAGATGAAGTTTTTACACTTCTTTAGTATTTAAAAAAAAATATATATATATATATATATATTACTTATTAATTAATCAAGTTTTTAAATGTATTAATAAAAATTAAATAAAAAGAATTTTTTTAAAGACCATAAAGAGAGAAATTGTATACATATTTATATTTATACGCATTAATAATGTTATACATTTCGATTTATAAATTTTTTTTCAACGTATATTTGTTTCTAATTCTTATTGCAATACTCTTAGATTTTCTCGTGTAAACGATCACGTAAAACAATCAGAGGCAAAGACACCCCGAAGCAAACTCAATCTGGAAAAATATTTTCTGCCGTGAAAAGCGATATTTCAATTAAATCCTTAATCAAATGGCAGCGTGGCAGTTTGCATCTTCAGTGACCATAAATCGCGTTAATGGAAAATGACTTTTCTTATTAGCAAGTTATTTGTACTGGCATAGAGTGCTGCAACAGTAATATTGCTTCTAAGCTTCCATCCGGTAAGAGTTTTGCGAGCAAAATCGATACGTGCTTTCCACGCGAGATATTTGAAGTAGACATTTCATTCCACGTATTTATGTACCGTAACATTTTTATTTCCTCAACATTTCTACAAAGCGATTCTCTATTTATTTCAACAAACTTTGGTAGCTATTTAATTTTAAGGCAAAGGAGATGAACTAAACTTGTCTGTAAGAGAGAGATATATCCAACTGCCATCTATGACAAGTGTTGCACGCGACATTTTATAATGTAAAATGGTGAATTTGGTAAAATTCTTTCATGTATAATGAACACCGTGACATTAGACGCGGTTGTGTAGCCGAGTACTTTCTCTCCGCTCTTCTGCATTTTACGGAGTTCCTACGTTAATGCGATAAGAGAGCAGTCTCAGTCGAGCCAGGCCATAACTTAAATTGCTCGCTTCTTCGTCGTAGCTAATGCGAAGCGATACTTAAAGCGGAACAATCGCGGCGCGCCAGTCAGCTTTATTCCCCATCCGTTTTGATCCGACAAAGCGTTCGTTATCTGCCTGAACGCATACAAGTTCTAATGAGATGAGAATTAGAATAATAATTTATAATCACATAATGGAATAGACAGGCCGTAGAACAGTAGACGTATAATATGTTGGGAATTAAAATCTCGCGTGTGCACCTCTATTTATCAAATAATAACCTATTTAGCTTAAGCGATCGTTATTGCGAATAGAGAGAGAGAGTTATATTAAACTGACAAATTCTCTATTTTACAAGAATTATATAAGTAGCCTAGTCTTCTAGTATAAAATATGTCAAATTTCAAAGGAACGTTCGGTACATCCAATTTTGATTCGACTTTGGAAACGTAATTAGGATGCTTCGAGTGACAGTAAAGCTGGATAAGTGGGGCAATTAGCGAAATACTTTGAATTTCGACATGACTTTCTGGATGTTGGCGACGAGAAGATGCTTGAAGAAGAGTGCAGTTGACTATCGTTATATCATTTTGCCTTCTCTAGAATCTGATCTTCGCGCATTGCGAGAAGATCCTCCCTTTACAACATCAAGGGTTTCGTTGTCGAAGTCGTCGAAAAAAGGCAGTAAACATCAGCAGTTATTGCATTTAGAATGAGAATATTTGTTCGATCGCTGATACTTGCCGGATGCGGAAAAATAAAAATTCTGTAATCGGTCCCCCGGGCATATCGCTAGGGAAACGCGTGCCAAGTCCGATGTATTTGAAATGAGGAGCGTCCTCGAGTATCGTTATACTGTTTTTGCTCCCTTGAATCCACGAGATGCAATTAGAGGTCTCGCTCGTAAGGGTAGCGTAACAGAAGGATGAGCTTGACTTTTGCCTGTCGTCGTTGTACCATGTTTTTCCAATTTTCTACGCGAAGGACTTGTCTTTTATATCGCATTGCATTATTCATGCCGGCCTACTGGCTACGTGTAGCGGTTTTCGGGCTAAATTCTTTTTGCCTTTCGATGCTTATCATAGTGCTCGGTGCATTAATACTGCATCCGTCCTGCGCATCGATTTATTCGATGTACCTTTTACTAGAAAGCAAAACTTTTGTTTTTTTCAGATCTCCGCACAGTCGAGAACTCCAGTTCTTCAATTCTGGTTAACGTAACGCGTATAGCATATTCGCGAATAAGTACCGTCGAAAAAATTTAAATGAATTGTGCGAAGAACAATTGAAGTTATATACATATAATACATAATTCGATAAAAATGAGAACGAAATTCACCAAAGAATAATAACAAAATGAAAATATCTTGAAAAAATATTAATCGAAAACATCATACCTGGAAAAATATGAAATACTTGATTTCATACAATTTCTGTAAATGAGGCAGAAAAAATGCCGTGCGCAGTTCTCTCTCGTATAAAATAAAATATTAACTTCATAAAACGCTGCCCATTATTCAATGTAAAATTTTCTCTGTAAAACGCGCACACGAGCCTCATCGTTAAATCGTGTTTTTTCTTTCTAATTTGTTAATAAGCCGTACGAACCGCAATGCAAACAATGATTTCGAGGAAGCCACGCGAATCATAATTTCACGTTACTTTCCCGTCCTATTTACGTAAGGTAGAAAATGCACTCCCGTAGAATTTAATCTAAGTTGAAAAATACCGCGTTCATATCATCGTCGTGCTTTTGTGCGCCGGATCCGCCGAATAAATGTATCAAGCGTTAATTAAACAAAAGTAAATTACGTACGCGCGTGTGACCTGTAGCGGCGGTAGATATTAATTATCCCGCGCGTTCGGATATGATGATATCTAATATCGTCCATAACGCGCAAACTGCAATAGACAGTCAGTGCGGATTGAATGACGGATAGTAAAGCGAACGGCGAGTGTACGTGACTCGGTTTCTCTCGCGGAATAAATGAGCTCGGCTGTACGAACTAAATCAACGCACCGATTCCCACAATCGTTGGAATATGTTCGCTGTATCTACTCTCTTCGCTTCGGTATATTACAGCTCGATTTCCTGAATTCCTATTATGACGTGCTTGGTTTTGTCGGTTATCCCGTTAGGCGAAAAGCGCACGAGAAATGGGAAAATCTACCGCAGAGACAAAATCCCGCCCCAGTTAATTCGCTGATAACGATCCGTTATCAATTCTGAACTTCTACGCGCGGCTAAAAATACATCCTGTCCATCTTTGAATCGGAAAGCTTATATATGCTTTCTAATGCACTTTGGGGAAGTTTGGGTTGGTTTGAGTTACTTTACTTCGCTTCGCAGCTCATTTTCACGTTGCTTATCGCGTTCCGGCGATCGTCGTAAGTTTACGGAAATGATAATTATAGCTGGATATATCATTATTCTCTGATTTCAATTTTGAAATTAAGATTTTTCATACAAACTTTATTTCGCGATATTATTGTGCCGACAGTAAGATTATAATATTAGCTGCTCGATGATTCGCACAAACACTTTTGCTTCTCTCAACAACATTTTAATTCCCCATATGACGTTCCACCGACGTGGATTACGTTTTTATTAAAGACTAATGAACGCACTTTTGTTACTTTAATAAGTTCTCGGAAAAGGATTTATCATGGCTGGATAGTAAAAAAGAGCGCGAAGAAGAGCGAGGAACATAAAAAAGCAAAAGCTAAATCTGCGATGTTGGATGATTGCTGACGAAAAATTAAAAATGAGTTTACGTTTTCTTTAAATGTAGATAGAATTTGAACCGACTAAAGTTTTTTTTTTCAACAATTATCGCATAATATTTATTCATAATCTTATTTATAAAATAACTTTTGCGACACATCTCGAAAGAGATGTCTTCTCTCTCGTCGAATAAAAATGTATCCACGGTGAGCGCCTGTTAAGATACTGATAACGCAGCAATTAAACGCTTCCGAGATTTTATTTTCGGCACGTAAACAATCAATCGAAGCACAAAGGAAACAATTAAATGATTAAATTCGTCGCCTCTTTTTTTCGCTTTGCCGAACAATGAAACTCCAACGCGCGCGTAGTGATGCATTATATTCATATCGTATTTTTGAATATGAATGAAAAAAAAAGAGAGAGAGAAAGAGAGAGAGGGAGAGTTTGTGTGCGTCTGTGTGTACACATGAGAGAGAAAGAGAGTGTGAGAGAATGTGTATATGTATGTGTCTATAACGGATGACGGCCAGAACCGGTTAAGCCGTAAATGAAATTCTTTTACCGGATTTTCAGTCTTTGATCGCCCTTTTGTTTATCGTTCGGGCTGAATGGCAGTTTGGATTTGGAAGGATAGATTACTCCGCGCCCGACGTTCCCATATCCGCGAGTGTATGTCAATTGTGCCACCTCTGTCGCTCAACTATTATCTATGAAGCCGTGAATTTTTATTTTTTTCCTTTTCTATTTTGCCAAATACGTAGTATCGATCGAGGCTCTGCCAGCTCCTAGTTCAAATGACGTCCAATCCCGGCCCAATCCCGCAGGACGGACGTCGATGCTGTGCATGCAAAGATCGTTACCCTAGCTAGGCACCGCACTGATGATTCATACGCAGAGTAAATCGTAAAACGAAGCTTTACCATTCGATAGCTTAACTGTGGAAAAAAAAACACAGATGAGAGGGGTTCGATGCAAAGCCGTACTTCCGAAAATGTATTTCAAGCTTTGGATCAGATATCGAAAGAGGAAGTCACACGCGGAAAATTGTTGTGTTTGTATATCAATTGTACGATATTACTAAATTTTAAAAAAATACTACAATTATTGTCTATATGGAATTCCGATGGTTCATGCAAATGTCATTAGTAAATATTGCGAAATTGCGTTATTATGTAGAACAGAATTAGCACGGACTTACATATGTCAATTGGCCATACTCGCGGTTTAACGCAGGAATTGTATATATATATATAATAATATATATATATATATATATATATATATATATATATATATATCCTTCCATTTACCGGTATATTTCATGTACAGGCATGTATCACGCGCCAGATGAAAATAACATAATTAGGAAGCTCCACTCTCGCTGATAATTCACACGTAGTAGCCAAAATATTCAAGGCCATAAATCGCTCGTAACTCGGCGCCCTATTCAATTTTCCACTACTCATATTTTCCTCCGTTCTCTCTCTCTCTCTCTCTTTCTGCGCGCGCTTTATCCTTTACATTTATCTACAGTTAAATTACAACGTGTCCACTGTTACTCTCACACGGATTGTATAATTCGGCCGAATAAATCTTAATACGCGCGTCCCGCAGTCACCATAGTCGCCTAGCTTCGTCTACCTTCCGCGGCCGCGATAATAGTTCTATTTCTCGGATCGCCATGCGTCATTCACGGATTTTACTTACCGAGATTAATGCTCGCTTTGTCGAATTTGTATACAGACAAGTAGGTATACATACGGGCGAACGCGCACGTGTGCGTTGTACAGGAGAAATCCACAGTCGCGTATAATTGTACCGGCATTGCTACCGGTATATATCGCTATATATATTCCGTTTCGCTCAGTGGCGCAGATCAATATTAACGATGATATCGGGTTTGCGAAACTGGGAGCTGCCGCGTGTATAGTAGCACGGCAAACAAAATGAAATAAACAAAACTGCGGCTAGGATCGCGCTGCCGCCGACGCCGCTGCGCAACGTTTGCGGTGGTGCTCGGATATGTCATGTAATTTTATGTGTTTGCGAGCGGCAATTCGCGTAAACATTTTCAGGACTCGCCCTCCCTTTCTCTCTCTATCTGTCGAGAACCGTACATATATTCTCGCGATCGGAAGATGATCGTCGCGAAATTGCGGGCGATCGTTTAACTCTCCCTTCGTCGAAGCGTTTCGCTTTTTCTTTCCATTCCTTATTTTCCCATTGGACCGAGTATCGATTTGGCGGAGGGGCGATAAAAATCTCTCCTCGAATTATATCGGACGGTAAAAAGCGAAGAGATTGAGCGGCCTTCCGCGTCTTTCCGCGGAATGATGCCGCGAAAGTAGAACGAAATAAAAAACGGACGAAGTTTGACATCGCTCTGGTGGCATTACCGGTGATTTGCTCGAGAGTATTTCACGCCTACAAAGGACAGGGACTGCGGGGGGTGGCAGGGAGAGTACATTGGAAGGGGGACACAGTGCATTTGACTTCCCTATCAGCGTCAAGTGCTCATAAGCGCTTAAATGACTTCTCGTTTGCGAAACACCACTGACAGCCATTCAGCCATATTTCTAAAACGAATTTCCTAGGTATATATGTATATATAGAGCGCACGCGGCGATCTGTTTTAAAACTCAGGTCGCAGCGCAGCGCGAAATTCAGTTGCGCTTTCGTCCCATTTCCGCTAAATGGAATCTCGAGTGCGCTCAGATGTTATTCGACGGAATTAATCCGCCTTCATCCACCGCGAGAGATGTATGTTGCGCTTTGAATCACTCCGGTCGAGGAAAAAGTATACGGATCAGTATCAGCCGCTTCGAGAGATGCGTATGAAAAACCACTTTTTTTTCCGCCGCGATTCGGTTAATAGAATGTTAACGAGAAAACCGAATTTCTGCTTTGAACCATTACTTATCTACCATTAATATCTACCTGCAAATAATCGATAAAGAGACGTCAGAATTTTTGACAGAGAGTGACGAAAATAAAAAAAAAAATACACGAAAATCTGCTGTGCAGAAAATTTGCGCATACTATAATTAAATCCTATATATGTGTCTTATCCGAGGACTCGCGTATCAACTGTATTATATATCCGTGCGGTATTAAACTTCCTCGCTCACTATTAATTAGCTATTTGATCCGCCCGCATGCAACGTAGTCGACGTCTTGCTCAACATTAACGATACGCTCGTACGGGTAATTGTTATCCGTCACGTGATTAGTCACGCGATCTATATATAATATATATATATACAAAAAGAGAGATCTAGAATTGGCGAATGGTTTTGATATCCAATGATTTCCGGAAGGATATCCCTCGGTAAAAAAGGCAATCACGGACGAGAGGACAATGCGCGAAGACGTACAATGCCATACGCCTGCGATATTGCTGCTCGCATCCGTCCTTTATTTCTCTACGTCATGACGGAGAAAAGGAGCGCATCGGGTGCACAGCAGCTTCGCGCGTAATTCAACGTTGCCGCAGCAAAATTTCCTAGAGGAGGAATATAGCGCACGCATGTCGAGACGAATCAGCCGTACGTGCGCGCAACCATGTTGTAGTTCATGCATATCACACGCACGGCTAGGGTGAATGGGATGGTTGTATCTGAGGGCGTATGGTGTCGTAGGTCGGGTCACGGCACCACAAAGGCACCGGGGGTTGTCGGGCTAAAACAGGAGAGAGAGAGAGAGAGAGAGAGGAGTAACCGACGTCGAAACTGGAAACGTCGAAGCAGGGATGAGGAAGCGCGATAGTCTCGCCGTGCATAGGCGGTGCTCCTGGTTGAAAGCATCGTCCTCGCATTCCTTGGTAACCTTGTTATGTCAGCCACTTAACTTAACCACCAGATCGCGTATATATATATATCGAGAGATAGAGATAGAGACGGATAGATATAGGTGGATGGAACTAGAGGGAGAGATGTGCATATAGCCTGAATCACGCAGCTTCCACTTTGGTTTCAACATATGTGTCGTCTCAAGGCACTTTTCGAGTAAATGCACATCCGATGATGCGTGCAAAACGGCTTAGGCTAATTGTTTCGAGCAATTTTTCCTACACTTTGACAGTTCTCTTTTGGAATTTTATTATGTCGCTCTAACATAATATTAAGTGTATTTTTCATCAGACAGAAAAGCTAAATGAATAATCACACGCTTTCCATAACATTATTCTTACAGCATAAAGCAACAATATTCCACGAAACAATTTTTTATTCTCAAAGAAAATTATCTCGGAAAAGCGCATGTGAGGGGTAAATATTAAAAGGCTAAAGTCACGAGCGCCAGGAAATTATGCACCCTCTGTGTCTGACGCGAATTTCAAATTCTTATCAACATATTATTCGGGGAAATCGCAAATTTCGGATATTACGATGACCGAGCTCCGGGCGCGAGTGCGAGAGCGCAAATTTATTCATAATAATCTTCGACTCGGGGTGAGTTTAGCGTGCGAAATTCGCTCGCGTATTCGGCAACGTGAGTCACGATCCCGTTTGCGTTTCCCGCAGGCACATCCGGAAGAGTACAACCCTGGCAAAAATATACAGCCGATTTCCTCGAGACGCCGTTACTCTGTCGAAGATGGGAGATTCGTGGGGTAAGACCTTTCTCTCTCTCTCCTTTTTGCCGCTTATGACCCTTCGGCAAATAATTCGATTCTCCATGGATTGCATCAGCATAATTATGAGCCACTTCATAGTTGAGTAACGTTCTCAGGCGGCAATTAGCTGTTGTTGACAAACGCAATTTGCGACATGTAACTTTATGGGATAGGCGGAAGCGGACGTCATATAGCAAAGTCATTGATGTTGCCGAGCACATCGACGACCCGTGTGTCGCTGCTTCCGGAATGGTCGCGTCTTCCGCTCCCGCATAGTCTCTTCGACACAAGGCTGCGTGTCGACAAAGTGTTTCGGAGTCTACCGGCGGGAAATGAGGACGACGATGACCTGTTTGTCTCCATAAACATCTTCCACGTTGCTCTCATTACGTTAGTTTTAGAAATAATTATACGCGAACTGTATATAATATTAAATGGGATATTCGCAGGCAGAAAGATGCAATAATAAACAATTAATATTCAAGTAATTAAATTCAACTTAATTGTATTTCTCTCTCAAACAATCTCGATAGATTACGTTTTATAATCAAATTTGTAAAATATGAATCAACAATAAATTTGAACTTTGATTGTCAATAAATATATTTAAACATTTTGCTGGAAAATTAATTATATATATATATATATATATAATGAATTTTACGTTTGCCATAGTTTTTTGTTCGAAAATGAGTGAAAAAAAAGTGTTCTCGCGCGACAAGTACTTGTCGACAATTAATAATTGAATCGAATCTCTCTCGTTCGAATAAGATGCAAATTCAGATACCGTTAATAGTAATATGGAAAGTTGCTCGGTTCCTTCTTTGCGTCTGTATTACTTGGCCAATAACCTCGCTCTGGCGATATGCCACTAACTACCCAATGGAGATTTCGCGTCTTTATAGGTAAGTCCGGTTGGTGTGATTTACGCGTGTACTTGCTCAACTCGAAAGTTTGGGGAGCGTATAGCTTCCGACGCTTATTATTAAGATTGAACAGATCAGGATTACGCGCTTCAATCTCGCGCGTCTGGAAAATATATCTCACGCGACGGTGCATCGCACGCTACGTCGGGCTTCGTCCGAGGACCTCGAATGGACCGTCCTCGGAGTGAACTCGCATGGACATTGCACGAAACGAGAGCTGAAATATACCACCATCGCTGGCAGACGATATTCGACCGGCATGGCGTGGCAGGAGTGTGCGAGTACGTGAGGACGGACAGCGAGACAGCGTGGAAAAGCGTTGGTGGCAGCATAGCAGGAGGTAAAGGGAGAGACCAGCATCCCGTCGTAGCCTCGCACACAGGAGTTGGAGGCTACAATGGCAGTGCGTCTTCCGGCGCCCTGGAGTCTCCCGACACGCCTTCCAGCGCGAACGCCGCAAGAACTCGCTTATCTAGTGCACGGCGTTCTTCCATACGCCGCGATATTGCAATCCGCACCTCCCGACGAACATTATTCACTTTGCGCGCGAGTCCGTACACGCGGAAGCGACTATTACGAGGCTGTTTACGCGTTATTTTGCCTAACCGTCGTGTACCGAATCATGATTGTATGATCTCTCTCTCTCGCTCTCTCGCGAGATTCTATGATATGTTATACATTTATCGTATGGAAAGCGAATAATACATCTGTTATTAGAACGTATCGAATTTTCGATAATGCGATAATATGTATTTCGCCGCGCCGCATTATGCTCGACGAAATATTTACGAACAACTGCTCTATTGAGAATCAATGTTAACGATCTAATCCTTGATTTCAACAGTTATATAATACGTATTACAGTTTCAACGAACAATCCACCGTTCGATGAATTATGGCTAGTATAATTACACACATTAACGTCATTCGAATGTCGACAAAGTGAAAATGGAGCTCGTGGTGTGTTTTACGATGCATTATATCATTGCGAGTTAGCGTGTATATAGTACATATGACGGATCGGACAAAATGTATTAAACAAAACTCGAAACGTAAAAATGATAAAAATATGTGTCTTGGAAAGAAAACTCGGAAATGCACGCAGAGATTCAAGTATACGATATTATATTTTCCTAAATATATTCTGCGTAATTTATATTCGTTATCGCGCATACATCAATCAAGTTCAGAGCAATTAATTATATCGCCATTGTGTTTTATGGAATAAGTAATTAAGGGTAGACTCGACAATCTTCCGTCCATCATATGTCAATGAAAATCATATTTCCTTTGCGGGTTTATTAATCCGGCAAAACCTATTAAACTATTCCCGATATAGCTAATCGATATTTCAATCGCGATCAATTATCTTTATCGTTTATTCTATGTAAAAGCGAGAGAGAGAGGGAGAAATGGATTGACTGAATATGTATGAACTTCCAAATTGTGCTTATGTAACAGCCAAACTAATATCTGCAGGTAATAGATGAAAGTTATATATATATATATATATATATATATATATATATACATACAATATTTTATGTATATGATATTCCCATGAGATACATCTTTCATCTATCTATACTTAATATGCCATAAATGTATACTGCATATTTTCAAAATATATATGTTGGAAAATTTTGTTTATCAAACAGTTATTTACAACATCAAATTTAAATCGCGTTTGTTTTATTTTCAACAATTTATCAATTTTGTCGAAAATATAATAAATAAATGCACATATTGCTTCTATAGGTAATTGTTTGTTTTTTATAAGCACTTATCAAATCGCTCTCTTTCTCTCTCGTTCTCTCTTTCTTCGTGGTAAGTAGTGGTATTTTAAACTTTGAATAGATGAAAAGAGATCAATTCTTAATTGAAAGTAAATTATAGTTTGCAGTTTGAGATATTGTTTGATTTGAGATGGTTCGAAATTAATTTCTCGGACGATAGAAAGATTCCTCTCCAGATTGCCGATCATATCTGGTCATTAATATCGTGAAACTTATGTAAACTCGTATCTATAATGTATCAATCTCTCCGCTAATGTTTTTTTTTCTTTTATTTTCATTGAAATAAAAAACATAACGTAAGTACAGCAAGATATTTTTAGCGAAAATACATGTAAATGAATTTCCTTTATTTCAAATAATATTAAGAGCAACGAGGATAGAGCATTGTGGATAGAAAGATAATATTACTCGTGTAATTTTAACTTAATTTCCAACAACTTGGATTCATCTGGTAAATCCAATTTATGTTTCCCGTACAAAATTATTCCCCCCGTGTGCGTATTTTTGTCTTTTTCGTCGAAATCCAGTGTACAGTGGCGTTAGAGTTTTAATAAATTCTTTTATAAGTCACACAGAGCGCAATTCAATTTATCGCCGTTCGCGAACCCTCTCCGAATCCAGCGGGCACAAATTACGATCGCGACATAGCCATAAATCGAGAGCCCAAGCCAGTCGACGACCTTCGGCATCGACGAAGTCATATTATTCCCGCATTCATCTCTTCCGTCCTCAGGGCTCATGCCAAAAGACATACCCCGAAGTACCTCTCGGGATGAGCGTGCCACAGGTTGTGTGATGCGACCCCGAAAGCGCAAACGGCCGCGACGCGTACGGCGGTGGGATAATTAATCGTCACCTATTGATAAGAGATAAGTGAGCGGGATTAAGACGGAGGCCCGAAGCGGGAGAAGGATGGGACTCGAGAGTCGCGTCTGCGCGTGGCGGGAAAAGAGAGGGGATGATACGGGGGCTAGAGAAACACGCTCTCTCGCGGGGTACGACCCTCAGTCGGGATGCCGGTCGCGCACCCTCTCGTCCATCCGGTACCGCGATGATCGGTGAGCGACGTGTACAACGTGTCCCGGGAACCGCGCGAGGCCGACTACGGCTGTTGACTGCCGCCGCGCTGCTGTCCATATTCGCGGGAAGTGCATGGACCGACAACCCCGTCATAGCATCCGGTGAGTGGAGAACCACGCGCGTCCCTAGATGGATCCGCGACAATTTTATTATTATCGCGGTCCGTTTGTTTCGACGCTTATTCAAGACGTTTATTTCAGCTCAACCGCGCGTTTCATCATCTATCGATCGATTGATTCGCGCAAAACGTGTTGATTATCATCTCTTTCAATTATATTATGTATATGTATATATGTATAATATATATATTGAAACTTCTCCCTCATCCAAACTGGAGAAGTTTCGTCCCGGGTTCGCGAGTGTTAAATTCACCGCCGCGGCGCTAATTGAATCCCGGTACGAACTGCGACCGTCCCCACCGAGGAGGAATTTTGTTACCCACACGCGCACCCCTGTTTCGCCTGTGCGGGAAGTTTAACGAGTTTCGGTGCCGTCGTCGCCGCCGTCACCGCCGTCGCCGCGACGGTCGGACCACGCGAGGGTTGTTCCTTTCTCTTTCTCTCTCTCTCCCCCTCTATATATATATATATATATATATGTACATCTCTCTGCCTCTTGTTTCCGCGTAAGATACACACAGCCAGATTAGTGCTGGTATTCCACGTAGCGCGGATTTGTGGTGCGTGCCTCTTACCTGCGAATGTGACCGTCGCGAGAGAGAGAGAGAGAGTTGGTTGGACTCGCGTGAGAGAGAATAATTCCAAGCGTATATGCAATAGTTTCCGAGGCTCGACGCGAAATGAAGTCGTCGAGGATAACTGGGAAGTATACGCGAGATATGAACTAGTTTGCTCCCGTGCCTCTTGCTCATTAGTCTGAGCTTTAGAAGAGAATCTTTCTCTTTATTTCTCTATATAGGTATATTTATTCACCCTATTATATTTCGTCTTTTGAATCAATCCTGCCGGATATTTTGTATTCGTATACTTTTATATTTTTCTCATGGAAAAATTGATATCTCGAAAAAATACATGTAATTTACATTTACACTACACGATTATGTATTTTTGCAATTTTCTTGTTGAAGATATCTAACGAGAATCTTCCCAATCTTTTTTACAGAAAAAAAGAAAGAAAAAACTACGCTAAGAATAATTGTGCTGCACAAATGCATAACAAGATAACGAGCTTCGACTAAATTCTCACAGGCGTTGTTTTGCGATATCATAAAAAGAAATCGCAATATAATTTTAGATAATTTATTTTGTAACAAATTATATCGATAATAATGAGCTACTCTAGGGGAAGATGCAATCTTACAATTTTCTAATTAATCTTCTGATATGCGCCGAGATGTTGCTGTTACTGCAATATCGTCGTTCCACTTACAAAGAAATGTGTCTCTATTCATCGCGCGTTATACTGCAATATTGCATGTCTCAGGTAAATTTATGATTGATATTGTTTATTATATCTGCAAATATGTGATATGTACATCGATAAAAATTTCCATTTTTTTCTTCTTTTTTTAAATTCTTTAATTATTCGCGCGCTACATTTCATTATTATATATAATTATAGAAATTCATTGATAACACATTATCTCAGTATGATTTCGTACACATGTTAGCAAAATATTGTTCTACTCAATCAAACTGTTTTTATTTGACCAAGTTTGTTTGTTCTTGCAAGCAACAAACAATTAATTATATCATGATGCTATATCAAATGAAACTAGGGTTTCGTGTTTCCAACTGCATTCGAGCTTCGACGATTTCGTCGAAATTACGTGATATGTCATAATTAGGTTGTATCCTATATGTAGAGGAATATGAAGCCCTTGAGCTGATTGCTGTATTGATACAAGATCGTACTATATGAGCCGATTTAGTGTTTTCGATACACCATTTGAATAACAGCGAACTTAATGAATTTTCATGCTAAATATTTGAAAACTTTCGTATTGATGTTTTTATTTAAACAAGCTCAAAAACATGTTTTTTTTTCGCTTAAAACATATTTTTATGCGTTTGCATAAAAACGTTTCATAATTTAAGTTTTCCATCTAAATATACTTTTGCAATTTGTGCTACTACCGATATCATGTAATATATATTTTTATGAGCAAATATATATGAATAATTTTTTTATATGAGACAAAATGAGTAAACTTTCTTATATTTTTTATGTTTATCGTTTGTATTTTATGCAACATAACGCACGTATGGCGTATAAATACCGATGCAAGGCAAAGGAAAAAAGTTTAATGCAAAAATATATGTTCATATCAGAGAAATATTTATGCATTTCTAACTCTGTCAAACGCGATTCGTGCATCAATGATTTCGAATGATTACGCGAAACAACCCGATATAATTTAATTTCGTAGATGTGAGATGAATATGAAATTCCTGAGGTAACAGTCTTCTCTTCCGACTAATTTCCTTCATACATTCTATGCATTGTTCGAATATTATACAAAATATACGATTATCGTCTTACTAAATGGTGTCTTCTGTATGAAAAAATTTCAAATTAAATGTGTTAAAAAAAAAAAAAAAAGAAAATCACATGTTTTGATTAGGCTCAGTTATACTTGAATATTTAAACATATACAAAGCCACTCGGCGAATATTAATGTTTCTCGTGATTTAAATTATGAACGCGAACGCGTGTTATACAATGCACGACAGATTTTTAAAAAAAGAAATTACGAAGTTGTAACTACTATTGATCTATAGGAAGTTCTCTTGTTTCGTGCTAACAATCGTCTATATCACGTTTTATACAGGTCAAAGAGAATTGTTGCCTGGCGTGAAGTACGATTTTTGTTTTTTGGGTCACTTACTATAAAAAAACCGGTATCAGTTTTCAGTATATTTTTGTTAATATAAATTTCAATGTGCGTAATTTTTCACTTTATTGAAATTAATTTCGAACGTTTTATAATTAAGTCAAGCTACTAATATAATTAGTAACATTTGGACGCACGCGGTTTAATTGAAAATATTAACGCGCAGTTGTTTAATGTACATATGCTATCACATAACCTTTGATAATAATCTTTTTTTATCTATGCGGTACTTTATACAAAAATATAATTCGAGATGACAGTATTATATAAAATTGCAGTATAATATTGCTATTGCAGTTATTGCTTATCATTATTGACTTTACAGTGTAGAAACTGAACTACAGTGTAGAACTGAATTCTTTTTCTCTATTAGATATGATAAAAGGCAATTTAACTATAAAATAAAATTTAATTTGAACAAATTAAAAACGTCTTTCCTCTTTTTATATCTGAGCTGTAAAAAATGTTGAAACTGTCCCGTCCATATTATGAAAATGGGTCACTGAATTTGATAGCTGAATACCACCAGCCTCGTCGGGACATTTAAAAAGTTTTAGTTTTACAGAGACGCCGCTATACTTTTTAATAGGATTTACAAACTGGGTTAAAATCAACTTCGCGCTTTATTCATTTTCTCAAAGCTGTCTTGATAAACCATCAATGCGAGTAAGATTTTATCTCTTTGATAAACATTAATCAACGTGAATGTCAAAGCATTTCGTAATTAAACGAGCATATTCTATTTGTCAGTTTCAAAGATTTTCACGATTAAACATACGATTATGATTGTCTTTCCACGTGCGATATCTTGATATCCAAGTCATCGACTGCGCAAGTCAAACTTTTATTTAGATCCAAAAAATCGAAAGCATCTTTATGAAGTATACGTTTCTCAATGCAAATTTTCGGCTGCTATAATTTATCGGCCAAACTCGGTTGACGTTTTACATCAAATCATCAAGGTGCACGCAACCATGCATCTGGCTCGCTGTCTTAGTACTTTCACGTGGACCTAATAAAAAAAATTTGCATCTTGAGATATGTTCGGGGAAAAGGATGCATGGAACACTAGTTATGACAGCACTAGGTCAGTCATAAGAGTAGAGACCCACTCAGTGATAGTGGCGAATGTAAATGGAAATAAGCTCGAAGAAGGATACTGAACCTCACAATGAGACGATAATCTAAATAGCAAATTTTCGTGATAGGGTTTGTACTGTTCTGTCGCTGGTAAAAAAAAAAGTATTGATTTATTTCCGTAATGTATGTAAACCGCACGCGAGTTGTTCCGCGTATCTCACTCGCGAATGCGAAAGAATAAATTATGCCGACGAAAAGTTAACGTTCAGTTTCTCTATTAGTCATGATTGATGATATCTAATTTCCAACTGAAAAGTGATTTTAACATTTCACGTTATAAGAAGTGGAGCTGAAGAAATGGGGCCGAAGAAATTGAGCAGATAAATTCATTTAGAGAAAGAGCAAAAGGAGTAAAGTCCCGGACGCACACATTTTCAAAGTGAGATAGCAGATGTAGAAATCTCCGCCGTGGAGATCTCCGCTTCTCGCGCGTTAGTAGATTTAAGCATCTTCAAGTGTAAATCTTAGGGTATGGAAGAAAAGACAGGAGAGGAGTAAATGCGCGGCTCCTGTCGATTTATCTTCAGTAAGAAGGGAATGCTCTCAAAGTAAATGCCGGCTGTAAATCAGCTCGCGTTTTCTTTGGCCACGTGCAACAAAAGCATGCGTGTGATGTATGCATGGACTGTATATAACTTGCACCCAGTAACGTAGAAACTAGGAGGGGGCAGCCGGGTAACGAGGGTATGCACTCAACGCGAAACATCCACTAAATTTCTTAAAGCTACGTCGTGACGTAATTCTCTGCCGAGCTGTCAGCTTCTCTCGATTCAAATAAATCGAACTTATTTACGTAGCGTCTAGGTCGTGCTTATTTGCGCAAATATCGTACTGCTGAAGTACGGAGCTTCGCGAAATTGATTTTCCGTCTGATCGATGCGAGAGATATTCAGATCTGGTTTGAATTTCGCGAAGCAGACATATCTATTACAAGATGAATCTGACACTGCAACATTTCGCGACGACAGAATTAACAATATGTTTCCGATTAAAATCTGTTATCTGTCAAAGATTACTTCTGTCATTAAGCTATGGCTGTTATATAAATAAGCAGGTAAAGTAAGCCATGGCGATAGTGGCAAAAAAGTATTATTCTTCTCGATTTTTATACGAAAAGTATGAAACGAAAAAATAAAATTGTTTACTATGTTCCATTCTTTGCGCGTACGCGCAAGTATTGGATTTTTGTTCGATAAAAATACATACAGTTTCCTATGCTAATCCAAGTGCTACTCTCTGTTACCCCATGCTAATCATTGCCGTCATCTAAATGCAAACAACGGCACCATTTCCGTACTATAAAGTAGAAGGATGTAACAGATTAACCAAGTATACATTAGATATACATATATATGTATTCGTTTTCGAAATAGTGTCTATGTTTGACGAGAAAAATATCGTAATAATTTCGTTAAATATATGTATAATTTACAATTTTAGTAGGTGGCAAAACTCGCCGTCCAAGTCCTGAGACTTGAATCAAGTCTATATGGAACGTGGATTTAGAGTTAATTTAACTTTTACTTATTTAACTTTTATAGAGGGATGTAATATATTTATGGATCCCTACGGTATACACTAGACTTTTCTGTAAGAAACATCTATTCGAGCGTAAAAGTTGCACGACATACTTCTTAAATTGCACCGCGTGCCGAAACAACAACTTTATCACAACCTATTTCTTTTCAATTAAAACGTTCAATCAAGGATTCGTACGATTGTCCTCTAATCTTTGCAAACTTTCATATTTCCTTAATATATCGATTGTACTCAATCGTCATGCGCTTTTTTGCAATTTTATGTTCATTTATCAGTACTCTCATACGGCGCATAAGAAGGCTTTCAAAGACAAATTTTAGATTAGATGACAATAACATATTCTGTCTCATCGATATAAAGTACCGTAAAAAAATTGATACATTACAAAAGATGATGTATGATGCTGTCGATTTTATCTGCGTGACACGGACAAATTTGTAAGAAATGAAATTCAAATTTCGTGAATTGTCTACCCGCAATTATCGTTCAATGCGAAGTATTAAGAAGGCACAATGGATTAACGAAATGGTGATTGACGGTGCGGCATGACGGAAAGAGAAAAGTCGCGAAATTGCGAACAGTCGAATCAAGTTGATGCGCCGGCCCATTCTCTATGCAAGCTTTCGGTACTATGCACCGTTGAACAGCAAATGGGTTTGCGCCACGCGAAGAGTAACTGCCAGCTAAATAATTTCGTTGTCATCAGTTTAATATTATCGTACCTCATGGTCGCGCAGATGCTTTTGTTGGTGGAATATATTAAAGTCTAATCTCTTATACTACTGGCCGCGAGAGTTATGCAGCTAGTATAAATTATATCAACTCGTTATGTAAGACTTTTTTTAAACAGCGATAATCCAAACAATATTATGAATACAATTATTCACATTTGCTATTTCACGCGCAGAAAAGCATTATTTTATCATAATATGATATTAATGAGTGAGATTTATTCAGATACAGTGATTATTTCCAGTGAAATCTCTCGTCGAAAATGCAATTACTGCATTTTTTATTTTCTAGTTAGTCCAAATTCTTCTTATATGATATCTTTTACTATAATATGATATGATTTTTAATGTCAAAAAATACTTTGGACTAGTAACAAAATTTTTTTCTCGTAATTAGAGATTTATCTTTCAACGAATAGAAAATAATTATGAAACGTAGACCTGTTATTTCGTGGACCCATGTTTCGGTGGATTTCGTCGGACATGTATCCCGCTGATCTTTCATCGTGTGAAAAGAACAGACGTAATTTTGGAAATACGTCGGAGGGAAGTGAATGGAAGAGGAAGTAGTAGAGGAAGATTAATTACGTGCGAAACTATGATGAAATATCCTGTATCATTTTCTAAATATTTCATTTACAACGATAAATATCAGAAATTATTTATACGTTATTATTTTAACGTTAAAATACTATTCCGAAATTTAGCGTGAAAATAGAAACTTAATATTACAAGATTTAAACAAATATTACAAGAGTTAAACAAAATTGTGTTTTCTAAAGCATAATGCGTAGCATGTTTTTTAAAGACAAATATACTAATGTAACTATATGTGTATGTATATAGAAAGTATATGAATCGCAAATATAATACATTTTTTAAATGAAAACTCTCGAGAAAAAAATCACGTTTCTCATGGATCAATAATACATGGTGAGAGAAAATTTTGAACTACGCGAAATACAACAGTACATCTGGCTATGCGCATACAAGTGGATTGCCTGGAGCAATACTAAAAATCGGCGCGATTTCATGCGCGATCAAATCCTCCAGTGGGAAATGCGCTTTTTCCATTCAATTCTTCCATACATATATGGAATATATATATATATATATATATATATATATTTTTGCAGACTGCAGGAATCATTAACAAAAGCTATTATTTTATATAGATTTTTTCTTAAAAATATATTATTTAAAGTTTCGTACTTCAAATTCTATCAAATCCTCTTTGAGATTTTTATGCTCGGAAATTGAAATAAATTTTACCAGTATATGACCGCGAACTTTCGTAGCTGGCGGAAGTGAAAGGGGTGTCATATAAAATTCTTGATTGAATTCATGTTGCAGTCACGATTTGGATGAAAGTCGTTCTCTCGTTTAGAATGCAAATTAATATCTAAAATTAATAAAACGGAAACACGAAAATACCATTAAGCAATATTTATATTTGATCTATAAGTTAATGTACACCTCTCATATTATCATTTTAAATTGTTACAATAAATTTATTATTCTTACTTCTAGCCTCACTTTAATTCAGAGATACAAATCGGTATTATGTGTGAAAATTTATAAAAATGAGGAAAAAAAATAATGTACACGCATGAACGCACTACGAATTAATCCGATCCATTTATTTGCGTGACAAGTAACCGAAATTTTGTAAACGATACGATATTCCGAATAGATTGACCGAACGTTTCAATAAACTGTCAAACGTTTTGAAAACTTCGCGATGTCCATAGCCTGTAACTGCAACTACTGCAGATTTTCCATGCCCCACGGTGGATTAACTATCTGCAACTACTGTACGTTTTGTAACAAGCCCTAAGGCATAATGGCCATGGCATGTAACTGATACACACTTCCTACACTCGGATGTGTCAGCATGTTTGAATTTGAGAGATAAACCTTGTAATTCTTACTGTCTCGTCAAAGGTTTCCGCGATGTTGTTGCATTCTAACTAACATGTAACAGAAACTCATCTCACAATCAGTTTTGTCGGAAATCTCAAATACAGTAGATGTGATAATTCGACAATTTGCAAATAATTTTTAATTTATCGTTGTTATAATTTTTAATCGAGATTATTAGATATATTTATGGACAATTATTATAATATATTTTTATCATGTTTTTGATAACATAACAAATATATTGATTTATTAAAAGTAATTGGTAGAAGCTAGATATAACCTTTGTATTAGTTTCCATCTATATTCCAGACGGATGTACATTTCGTATGGCTTAGTGTACAAACAACGTTATTGGTCTTCGTTGTGTACGCAAATGGCAAACTCAAACACAACCTTTACATCTCATACATAACCGTTCTTCGCCCGTGTTTGAAACTCGAAGGGTAGCCTCTGCTACCCGATGAAGTTTGTGGAGATTGGTTCGTGTTTATGTTAATTAGCGCTGTCGCGCTATACATAGACAGTACTTACACACACTCTCTCTTTGTTTAAAACAATAATATTATATTGTTAATATTGAAAATTACATAAAAAGCGAGTCTACGAGGTAATATTAATAATATTCTGGAAATGTCTATACGCGTAGGAAGAGAAAGCTTCGAGATTATCGAAATAAACTTTCCCGCCTGTGGATTTTAATATACCATAATAGCACAATTTCAATATATGCATTTACATTAAAATGTTTATTTAAATCAAAATGTTCTTAAATTATATAAAAATAAGCGATAAGCAGCTAAATTAAATGTTTGTCACTTTTCATAAAAATACAACGAAAATGCAAGAATTTCTCGTCGATATTTTATAAAGTTGACTTCATCCGCGATGTATGAACATTATAGACATCGTTATGTTAGCCAACGCCGCAATTGAAACATTTTCGTAATAATCCTCTTAGTCCGACCTGGATTAAGCTTGAACCTCGTGGTTGCTCTTCAGCGCGCTGTCAAATGCAAATACCGCGTGTTCCAACGTCGATGCGGAATTGCCATGGTATACGAGAAATCGGGTCAACGAACAAGTACGTACGTTTAATTTTTAAGGTGGAAATTTTTGGTACCGTGCGATAAAAATATCAACAACTCAGTGGAGATTGAATTTGCAATTTCATCGTAAATATCGTAAATAAAAATGAAAGTATTAAAGAGCGAAACATTTGCTCATTTTTTGAGCAACAAGTATATATTTGGATTTCTTAATGCTTACAAGCGCAAGATGTCATGTTTTTATGTGTCTTTCGCGAGACTTTATTAAACTAATCCCTCTCGCCTGATCTATCAGACAATTCGTAATGTCGATACGACGCCGAATATATATCAGATTAGATATTAATGTTTTTTCACCAAGGTTTTCTCATGATACGATACTCGCAACGTGAAATAAATCCATTTAGTAATCCGATTATCTAGAAAACCCGTTTATATTGCTGCTGCTATTTTTAATTTATATTTCTCGTACCACACTGTGCGCTCTAAGAGCAATATTTCTTTTCACAGCTTACGGAACGCCAGAACACGTTATCCTCGCGATATCCTCACGCGATTTGGTTTATTTTATTATTTATGGCTTTTATTCGTCAGAGAGAGACCGACATATACACGCTGATGCGTTCAAATATATTCGATATCGTCATATTTCCCCTTGACAAGAACTAATATTCGACGCTTTAACAAATTAATCATCGAATATCGACATCAGAGAACGTATCGCTTTGTCTGACAAATCAGTGACAAATCAAATTGTATTTTTTATCGCAAAATAAATTGCTCTTATGACTATGTGTGTTTATAAACTCGCGATCATACGTATCCGCGCGTATGTTTATTTTATTTGTACTTGTTTCAAATAATTTTTATCGAGGACACTGAATAACGTATCCGTTTTTTTCGCATCAATGCATGCTGATTTTAAACAGATGTAAATCGCGTAAATCGAGAAGAAAAAATTATTTATCGAATATTGGTTGCGTATATCGGAGGAAAAGAAGTGTGGGAGAAAGAGAGAAAGAGAGAGAGAGAGAGAGAGAAAGGAAGAGAAATAATGGATGGAATATTATATCGTGATAGCAAGTCGTGAGCGGAACAGGAAACGATGCGAAGACGCGCAGCAGCCGCGCTGGAAAGGATAACGATGAAGGGAGAAACGCGAGAGTGTCATTGAGCGTGTTTAATAACGCTAATTGCAGCTCTCTTCCTCCTCAGCTAGCATTTACAATACAGTTCTGTCCAGCACGTGGATTCCGGTACGTGGTTCGTTACATGCAACGCTCGAGTTTACATGCATGCTAACGATCATGTAAATGTACGCGTAAATCGGATATATGAATCGCCCTCTAACTCTCATGGAGAATGTTTTCTGCTTGCTAAGAATAACTGAACGATTTGTTAAATTGTACGCGGCTTTATGCCAGTAATTATACTATTTATAATTTACTGCGCCAAGACGCGTGTAATCTATTTTTAATTATATCCTATCGCTAACGTTATATATGTTTAGCAATTTGAAGACAAGTCCGAAGTTGTACTAATGATATTGTAAATGAGAATTTAAGTAAAGTGAATTTTATGTAGCATTAACGTACTTTAATATATTCGTGCTGTTAAAATATTGAAAGAATATTTTGCAATTAATTTTATACACATATTACATATCATTATGTATTTATTAGGATATCATGTTTCATGAATTATGATTTTTAAATTATTAATAAATATAAATGAATAATTTCAATTTAATAAAGATAACGTTATGTTTTCATTTACATGTTCTCTTTTACAGATTATGAATTCAATACATAGTGTTTATATCTTAAATTTGCCATTTCGATTCTATACAAAATTGATTTTCTGATTCTAAAATAACACGCTATATATTAAATTAAAATATTAATTAGTAAGAATATACTTTCTCTCCTCTCTCCTTTTTTCTCTCTAATATATTGCCGCGCGTCCATGATTTCATAATCTAGTTACTACCAAAGTAATGCGAACGCGGCTACTGAACAAAGGAAAATAATTAATCGAATCATTGTAAGCATAATTAAGTTTTTCATTAATTTCAAAATGAAAACAGTATTAATAAATTAGATCTATAGGGTATCTATCAAGGCTCGCTAAAGCATTGTATCGTTACAAAGCTATCAAATCGCACAGCACGTCGTATTCTTTTTTAATTTAATTTTTCAAATTAAGTTTTAACGTACAATGACACCTAAACGTCAACAATGACATTCTACGTCTATTACAAATATGCCTTTTGTATTAAATAGAATGTGTCTAAAAGTAAAATTTGTACGAAAAAAAATCAATATGATCATAATAAAAAATCAATTTAAATTATAAAAAAATTCTTTAAAAAAATATAAATAATATTATATTTAACGCGGAATATATTACGGGATGTATATACTGATCAATTAACTTTAAGCATCAATGTTTAAAGCGCAGGAATTCAAAATGAACAATTATAATATAATTAAATCTGTTACGTAATTACACTTTATTAACAGTTACTTTTGCGGAAATTAATAATTAACGTGAAATGAAATTGAATTGGTCATCTCATGGATCGCTAATATTCATATTGAAACACTAGAAATTACAACTTGAGTTATTAAATAATATCTCGTTTTATTGCATGTGAACTTTGTGTGTGCTGTGCGTCATAATTTATAGAAAATCTTGCATTATATATATGGTTTGCGCAGAAATCTGTTAATTTTTAGTTGAGCTATTAAAATATTCATTCACGGGTCAACAATCAGCCCCTTTTAACGAGAGTTTAAAATGATCAGGAGATATGCTGTTTCATGATTCTTGCAAGACGAGAGGGAGTCTTCTCCGAAGGATATAATCTTTGCTATCACAGTGATAGTAGCGCGTATTGAATGAATTATTGTGTTCCCAATTGACGGCAAGTTTTGTAATTGAATTTCGCCAATCGACCGACGTTGCACGCGCGTCGGTGCTCCAAGGAACAGGCCGTCGTCGGAGTTATCTTCTAGCTGCGAGTTATCGCACGACTCATCGAGCCGTAGACAGCTTAATTAGATTTCAACCTCTCTCTCTCTCCTTCTCTCCCGTCCTGCTTTCTGTCTCTCTTTTTCAACGACAAAATACTGCATCCTGCATATTGCCTAGCAGGACGACATCAATATCGCACATATATGCATGCTTCAGGAATTAATTCCGATTCCCTTAAAATCTGGATAATTTATATTCAGCAAGTTATATAAACTTATGCCCGACACTCTCTGTCGCGGGTAACTGAATTACTATAATTGAATTCGAATAGTTTACTGTTCCTCGTAGCAAATTTGACTACCGCTATTAAACAATATGATCACTTTGAAACCGTTATTGAAACCTTACGGATCAAATGTTTCGTCAAGTTTTTTCACTTTCTTGAATAATTGCTTATATTACATGTTTGGTGTGATAAATAGATATCCGTCTATTCTTACAATTATCCGAACAAACGAAAGTGTGTCCTAGAAAGACGGCAAACGATGCGGGGGAAAAGACATTTTTCTTACAATGTTATCTCGGGGCACGAACGTTTATTAAATTAGGTCCATTAGCCGGTGTGAAGTTTCGTGTTTTACCTCGCGTGCGTTGCACTCCGACACCGCGTTAAAGAGGGGATATCTAAAGTTGTTATAAAAATAAAACAACACATTATGAATTCGTGCGGCAAACAAATTAAGCACGCAGATATCTCAAACAATTTTTTCCCATTATTTCACTCCATTTTACTTTTGCCTGCATTTTTATCGTCATTAACATGCCGTTATATATTTTTTAATAAGCAACCATTAAAATATTAAAAAAACTACATTCTCCAATTAATTTCAAGTAGAGTTTACTTTGATAAAATTTTAATTTAAGGTTTAGTTCTAAAGATACATGATGACATAAATTGGGAACATCCAAAAAATGAAGGTCTCTCTCGACATTTTTGCCGAGGAAAAATCATTTTTTCAAATAACGACACTTTATGTCAAACATCTTGTATACATTTAAAGATAAAAAGAACTACCTTTATTTAGGCGTCAAGACATTGTTCCCATCAATTTGATCAGTGTTAGGTGTAAAGTTTGCAACAGGTATAACGTGCGGTGTCACGTCGACATGTCCGGCATGTCCGCGTCATGTGACGGGCCAGCTTTGCATCCAATTGGCGATTACAGAGAGTGGAATTGCAAAATGTACTACATCGGGACCGTGCGTACCGTTCATTAGTAATGGATCTGGTTTGTTCTGTAAAACTGATTTAATTAGCGGGAATGCGTTTCGAATCAGCGGTTTTCCGTGTCATGGTGCGTTGCCACCCGTTGCCAACGACGAGAGAGAGAGAGAGAGAGGTGGACGAGAGTTTCTACAAATGTAAACGTACAGCGGAACAGAATTTTGTGACTGCACTTCAACATTTCGCGATTGTCGCGACACATAAATCTGGCGTGTTTCGTAAGTGAAACGCGACATTTCGGGGGATAAGTTAAATATAGCGACGTGAAACGTTAGCGATTTGTGCTGCTTTCCGTTGAAAGCTGGCGAGGCAAAATTTATACGGGTAATATAACCTTTCCGTGTGCGTCGTTCGAAGTAAAAATGCATCTTATTGTAAAGTCTGCGAGTCTTGCATGTTGTTCAATCCCCTAGTGGCAGATCGTATAAGTCTGCGACCTGTTGCACTATAACCATGGTATTCTTTTATAATGGATGCGATATAATATGTAGAAAATAAACTGGACTACACTTTCTCATAAAAAAAAAGAACACTTTTCACTCTCCTTCGCATTTATACATTAAAGATTCACAATATCTAAGCGCGCGATTCTATTTTTGCGCGCGAAGGAACTTTACTCTCTTCGACATTAAATTGTTAATCCAATAATGCAAATATTCAATATCGACGTCTTAGACGTCGCAGATTGAATAATTCATTACAGAAATATCATTATCGCGCACAGCTTATTATCTGCGAGTGCATTTCTAAATAGAGCACGGAAATGCACGATTCGCGTGTGATGCATTGCGGTTGAGCTGGCCGCACTACGAGGGAAACGCGAACTTTCCTTCTCCGCAAGTACGACGGCTACACAGCCATACATCCTCGAGCAGAGGGAGAGAATAAAACTAATTTCGAATAATTATTCATTATTTTAATTCAAGCCGCCGACTGATTTTAATTATGGGCTGACAAGAAACTGACGAACTTCTAATTACTTCCAAAGCGGGTAATCCGATCTGCGAGAAATATAAGACGACAGAATGGTCGCTGTCATGACCGACTCTGGCAAGGGAGAGATTTCTTAAGCGACGCGAGAGACGAAAGAGAGAAAAAAGAGAAAGAGAAAATAAACTGTAGCGTGACTGTGCAGTTGCATGTGGCGTCTCGACCACCTGGAGCAAAATTATATGCGCGGTATAGGCGACGGAAAGGTCAGAAGAATTAAACTTGGAAAAATCCTGTGTTTCTTCCTCGCTAAACTTTATGAAAGATTTATACAATTATATCTTATTAATATTCTGCATTAAAACTTTCAAATTGTCATATTTTTATTGTTCGTTACGTAAGCTCTTGCAACGTATTTTTTTCTTCTCTTCGATAATATTTTTAAAACTTTATTTTTTCAGAAAATATGTATTTGATCGATATTATTCTATTACTATTTTTTCTATTTAATTTTCGATAGATTCTTCAAAATTGTGAGATTATTTTAACAAACAAATATTTATCAATTATTATTGGTACTCTGTTATAAATTTAATAAAAAAGAAAGAGAGAGAGAAAGTTATGAATCTTTATATATCATATATATCTGGATTAATTTCGTACTAATAGAAAGCAATGCAACGATATCTAAAAGAAAAGAGATTAAGGGAACTCGTTAGTTGTGAATTACGTGCTGAACGATTCGATTTTAACGAGTTTAAGGGCATCGGAAGCGGGATAGGCCCTTGGCCCGTAGTTAGAATCTCGAAATAACAGCGTTGGAGGTAAGAACGATGTAGAGAAGCGTCGTAACATTGCGAGCGAAGGCATCCGAGGAAGCGGCTGAGATCGGCGGGAGAGAGTCAAGAACTTTCGAGCAAGAAAACGTATAAAGAAGTTTCAAAGAGGAAAACTCGAAAGGATCGCATCGATGGTTCGCGGGACGTTCTAATAGAAGTAGGCGAAAACGCGCGCGAGAGAAACTCGGATAGAAATCGAGTAAAAAGATCAAGGAAGAAAAGTGAAACAGAAAAATAGCATGGACAAGTACCAATGATAGCCGAAGAAGCTCCGAAATGTCGATTCTACTAGAATTACGATAATACATTGTGGCTTTCGTGATTTTTCCGCACGTGCCGTCTTCACGATTTTACCTTATTTCCATATAATTTATATAATTTATATATAATTTCATATAATTTATATTTCATATAATTTCATATAATTTATATTATATAAGTATACCTTGCTTTAATTAATTTATAGAAAAATTACTGTAAGAAAATTGAGAAATCGTTCACATGTAATCTCGGTTTCTTAATTTGTGTAACAATCCTTTATACGTGAGATTGCGAGACTGATTTATTTCAAATTAAATCAGAAACAAGCTAAAGAGCATGACCGCCTCTCGAAACAACTCGCAATAATCGTTGAGAACAATAGGCTCAAGTATTTATAACGACTTCACGAGTGCAGTGTCTGCTACGCTTTACAAACTTGCTAAGCACTCCATGTCCAATAACTGACTGTGAATCGATATGAAGGAATACGACTGAAAGTCGCGAAAATATGACGAGTCATATATGATGTCGTTTGCATGTTATTGAATTTTTCTTTTATACGATGTATACGTATATGATTCAACTGGAGGTATTTCATATAAAGAATATATCATAGCAAAATTTGTAAATTAGAAATATAAAAAAATGGTATGCGTGTATACGTGTGCGTGAATTCAAATAAAATATATATTTTTGCTCGTATAATAAGCACACATTATAATCATATATAAATGTATAATTTTATAAAACTGTAAAGCGTAGAACTCTGCTTGAGATATTAAATGATATGAAATGCAAAAATGAAAGACAAAGTATCTTAAAAGCGAGAGTTGTACACGAGCCATTTCACAAAGTCGATCTGCGTGTTTGTAGGAATTGCAAGATCTCAACTTTTACCTGAAACGAACCAACGTAACTTTGAAGTTATGCAGTCGATTATGAAATTCTCGTGATGCATCTATTTGAGTACAACACCCGCGAAAACGTGTTCTTCCGCAACTTCTTCTGCATTCCATGAAATTATTTAACCGAATCAAAGAATTTAACTTCCAGCTTTTAGTACTCCGGAGAAAATTTACGCCACGATAAATTGATACGAAATTTATCAACAAATATTATGCTCGTACAAAGAGAAATGAATATTCATAGTTTTACGATGTAGTTATTCCTTTATGTTTGATATCTAAGCTGGTTCGAATTAAGCTGAAGCCAAGCCGGATTAGAGTCAAAGTTGAGCTTAAATATGTAGCTTACCTAACTTATCTATAACTCTAGTTTAATTCAAATTCAACTTCTAACCTGGTTTAGATCTGCTAGATGGACTCTGACGATCAATATCTCGCAAGAGAGTATATGTCTAATTTTTTTAAAGCAATATACAGCTAGTGAATTATAT
Source organism: Nylanderia fulva (assembly GCF_048542155.1). Lineage (NCBI taxonomy): Eukaryota > Metazoa > Arthropoda > Insecta > Hymenoptera > Formicidae > Nylanderia > Nylanderia fulva. The sequence goes on from NW_028190263.1 coordinate 7,841,398, forward strand.
ATATTTTCGAATTAATGTATTAAATAATTTTGCAAATATGTATAATAATTTACAATGTAGTTTAAATTAATAATAATTATAGTATGTGCATGCGAAAAGAGATAAATCAATACGGTATTATCCGAAATGGAATAATTTCGACAATGTCGAAATAATTTTGCACGAAAAGCGGATCATGCGAAGAGATATTGATGAGAAACGGTATACACGTCGTATTAGTCGGTGAATACTGGTATAGATATAGAAAAGCTTTTGGCTATACAACGAGTAAACCATCTTACATTCTTTTCGAGACTTGTATATCGAACTTGAACGCGGTCTCCGCTCGTTCGAGCGTGTCCGTTGAAATTCTTCGACATACTCCTTCTTCCGTCTTACTAGAAAAACCGGACGCTGGTCGATTTATCGCCGACATATACCCTCCTAAACAGAGACGTTTGGGGAAACATTCGCGGTTTGTTGCGCACAAAACATCTGATGCGCACACGATATACAATGCGTGCAATGAGGAATAAATGCTCGAGTACCGGCTTACGATGATACGTGCATTGATTGCGAGTTTTTACAATTCAGAAAAATATAATTCAGCATATTCGAATAGCGGGATCCTCGAAAAATATTTTACTGTTTTAATTATGTTGTATTATTATGCAAGAAGAAGAGAAGGATTAATAAATTATTTTTTAACAACGCAATTTATGAAAAAAAAATCCTTTTTTAAACTCTGCAATAATTTAAATAGCGTGATGTAATACATGAGAAAAAAAAATAAATAGCAAGTATGTACTTGTGTAGGTATCGTAAAACAATCAATCAAATCCACGTAAAGGAAACGCAAAAGGCGAAAAATTAAGTGTCCAACCGCGAGAGATCGATGTGTTACTCTTGACATTTATAAATAGTTCTAGATATACAGCGTTTATAGCTCCCTTAAAAGCTCTCGGCATACATCTATTGACTTGCCAAACAAAAGGACTTTCGAGGATCCTCCATTTCAACACAAATTTTTCGCAGAGTAATCGTTAAATGCACCCTTTTCCGTCGCGATGTACATGAGATTATGCATAAATAAATGTAGTTTAAAATCAGAATTACACAAATTCCATTATTAATTCTAAGAGTTACGATTGTCTCGTTAATGTGAAGAAAAATTTGTTTTTGAAAGGCACAATTTATGTTAAATTCTATATATTTTGTCGGCAAATCGCCGCATACATATCGCGGACATTCTCAAAAATGTTATTACGGACATATTCCAGCTGCTACCTCAGATCGATAAACCAATACGTGTCTAGTCGCTGCAACAACAGCGGACTTCTACACGTCAGTTTAAGATTTAGACCCATACGGTCGGATAAACATCGAACATCGCTTTATACGTTCGGCAAGACTGTGATAAAAAACGAAGAAGACCGGTAACGACTACATTTTCCCGTTGTACTTGTTGGCAGAACGCGACATTGTCGATAGGAGAAGCTTAGGGGATGCTCTCTGCTGCGTTTCCTACAAACATATTTTCCTCGCAAGAGGAGCCATCGACATCCAGCTTTAATCGTTCGTAAGAAATGGATATGCGCGAGAAGGAAGGAAAAAGTATCGAATCAAGGAAGTCTCTGTAATGTCCTACCTAACTGTTAGGAGTTCAAAAGCGCGATCGTCGAGAACTGGAAAGTCTATTTTTATTCCGCGGAAAATTAGCCAGCTCGAAAATGGTATTGTTTCGCTCACGAGTTGCGCAAGAAATTCTACATTGATTTTTATAAATAGATTATAATTTTAATTTTACGTTTCCTGCTACTCATATATAATGTATTGTTTCATTCATACTTTCCTCGCAAGAGAGCTAAAGATTTCAATTATTAATATATCATTAGCAGCTCTTTTTCTAACAAGATAATACAATGCAATCCATCACAGGATTAACCTAGATGTCCAACTGGCAAAAGAATCTCAGAAACGGCAAAAAGACACAAAATAAAATAACACTGTAAATCTTCATCAGCGAGCTGGGGAAGGAAACGCGGAAACGTGACAAGATTGCGCGCTAAAACAATACAAATTATCATACACTTTAGTCGGCCGCGTAAACCCGCGTAAAGAGAACCGCTGAACGCTTTTACAAGAGTTGCCACTTGGCAACCCCGAGGCTGCTGATAATAAAAAAGAGTATCGCACGTGGCGCATATTTCTAAATGGAATCAGGCTGATTCCAGGTAGCAGCGTGAAACGACAAGCTCCCGCGGGTATTAAGGCTGCCTTTTCGAAAGCGAGCGCCCGCGTTGTTGCAGCTTTATATATATATATATATATATATAAAGCTATATATATATAAAGATATATATATATATATATCTCCGGCAGCCTCTTTTCCAGGTGGATTACCAAAGTCTTATGCTCTTATCTCAGCAAACGCCGTGCGCCGGAGACACGAAAGAGATTTCCACGCTGATCGAAAGTACAAGCGACTTCCATCCCGAATCGTTCTCGTTACTTCTCCGCTCCAGAATGCTACGCGCAAGATGGCCAGCCAATAGTCACGGGAATCTGGAGGCAGATAAGTACTAGTGGACGAAGCGGGGCGAAAGTCCAGCTCGAAATTTAAGTTGCGAGCGACGATTATCTGAAGGCAGCTAGTTCTGGGACTTTCCCGGGAAATACTTCGAGATATTCCACTTTCTTCCGCGTAGCTCGCGTTAATAGAACAACAAATAAAGAGATTAATGAGAGAGAAGCTCGAGTGTAAAACAATTCGATCCGTAACTTTACTTAAAGATTCAATATAGATGTAGATTGATAAACATTTATTTCGTTTTATTTGCCGAACGCTCGTTAACAAAATTGTGTGCTTATTTGTTTAAAAAGAATATACGTCTCTTTTTTTATATAAATTAACGAGATGTGTCAAGTCAAATGCCAACACGAATTTGTATGTTGAATTGAGTCGCGTATTAATCTGAAATGTTGATTCAAAACGAGAATTTCATTAAATTGCACAAGTATCAAAGTTTCTACACATGCAAAGTTGGACACCGACAGACACGGTTGGATTCTGAACCGTTGCACTCTATCTATCTCGTGCCGGTCTGAAGGTCCGTATTTGGGAGATAAAACAAGCCAATTCCGAGGTAATGATACGGAAGACCATGGTCGTTGGATAATTTGTATTGTTCTTCGAGATAACTCGTTTATTATAGACGACTATAGCGGACGTTGCACTTACTCTTACGTACAGCCAGAATCTTGTAAACACGAGAGTATGCTGCCAATTTTACGGCAGCTCTCTCTCTCTCTCTCGTGCTCGTCTACATCGGCAAAGTTACCTTCTTTAATGCGTAATCTAATGATAATTGAAGAAAAATCTCTGAAAAAAGTCCACCGTTCGTCTCTATCTTCTTTATAATGCTTTAGTTTGGTCAGCGGAAACCTGAGAAATGGCAATACTTAATAAAATAAATGTACCGATTATGGGACATTAATTTCTTTAAGCTTTAAATCTCGGTTCATGCAATTCTATGGCTCATGTAATTCTTTCATGCTACGAGATAATATAGTAATACTGCTTGACAAAAATATCTGAGTAATTTGCATATACTTTTCTTTTTCTCTTACTATATCTCTCTGATTTTTTTTCTCTTTCTTTTAAATAAATACATTATTTTTTTAAAGAAATGTTGTGTAGATCTCTTTCATAAAATCATTGTAATAATTTTGATGATGAGACTAATTTTTATGATAAACTTTACGTATCGTAAAGTGTGAAAAGAGGGAAAAAGTGTCTATAGTATAACTATTTTCATAACCTCTAGTATATTTTTCTACTGATCTAGTATATACAATATTTTATGACCTCATGTGAATCTTTTATATTAAAAATGCACGAGATTTCTTTCTCATTTATTGTTGTTGGCTATTCTAAAAAAATCTTGAGCCGAACTTTCTCTCCATAGAATATAATGCCACAGGCCAAGCTGCAAGTTGTACCGTAGACTTTATTCCGAGCTACCGTCGACGCGCTCAAAGAAAGCCTCGAAAAAGAATTTCCGTATACATAGATGTGTTTTGCTTCTTTCATCCGATGCGCATTTTTATATCTCCATCCTTTGCATACGGGAGACTCCGTATATTCAGAAGAAAATGGAACAGTACGCTCGCTCTCTTTCTTTCTCTTCTCATAAAATACATTTTCTTAAATAAATTCATCCTAGCATCGCGCAAACGCGACTCAGTTTTCCAGCATTGTTAATAATTAAAAGATATTACTTCGCGTATTATTTTTAAGCAAGTATAATTCTGCATATTATATAAACTCTATCGCGTGTCTGTAGTGTGGAAGTGATATTTTCTAGTATAAAAAAAAATTTGTTAAAAATCACGAGACACATGTAGTAGAGAGAAAAAAACAAGTTGCTTGCAATATAGTCGAAAAAGTTTTTTGACACATTCATCAATATTGTGAAACAATGCCACCATCTAGAAATAATTTGGTAACAATACCGTGAAATTAAACAAAACTCGAGACGCACTACAACATGTTACAATGTCCGTGTCAAATTACATTGGTTCTCTTCGATCTTTATACTTCTTTGTTTCTTCATGACACGATGACGTCTGAACAAAAAACGCATTTAACGAAAAAGTTGCTCTCTCTCTCTCTCTCTCATCCCGAATCTCGAACTACGTTTAAAATTTCCCAAAACGAGAAACGGGCGAGCGTTACGATCGACGGTCATTGTAATGGAAGAATTAGAGTGTCGACTCTTCGTTATTCCGAAACTCCATTCGCCTGGCCGAAATACGTTCGATTTAATTTTTTTTTCCTTCGTCCCTTCTCCCCCTCGTCACACTGTCGTCGAGTTGGGAGGCGAGCTGCCGAGAAGGCGGGGAACTTGTTGTAGAGAACTGGGATATACAGAGAACGGTTGCGGACGAGAGCGAGGGAATATTTCGATACATCCCAGTTCGACCGTAACGAAAAAAAAAAAAAAAAAAAAAAAAAAATTAAAAAAAAAAAGAAAAATAAAATGGAGGAAAATTGCGCGCGCGTGTCTCCCACGCGTAATAGGCAGGTGGTATTGGCCGAAATTCGACGATACGCGAAGCAGGCTTCGGTGATCATGCGCGCAAGAGGTAATTAAATCAAACGTACAATGCGTCGTACGTTCGAGCTGTAATCCGTTGCGATATACGCGGCATCGATTTATCGGCCGTCACTCGCCGCGGTCGTATTACGGATTCGTCGATCGAGATTGACTGTGTCGTAAAAAAAAAAAAAAAAAATATCAACGGTGAACAGATCCGAGGTTACGTCATATTTGTTGGTTTGGTAATCAATGCTCCTCTGTTCTCCATTCTCCGAGAATCGTCTCTCATATAATATAATAAATGAGATTTATAATTACAATAATATTTTGTTATAGAGGGTGAGTCGAGTTGAATTTAAAGCGAAGCCGATATGTAGTGAAAATATATATATATGCTCTGTTTCTATATTTGACTGTTCTGGTTCATTAAATTAAAATAACAGAAAGAAATTTGGCGGCGTTTATGATATTATTCTTTCCAGACCTGGTGTGTGAAAACACAATATGATACTGCTAATACTTTCTTCCGAATTGGAAAAATAATAATTGAAAGGATATATTTTCTCTGCTAATTCTATTTTTCTCCATTATGAATTTAATTGAGAGAAAATTCAGTAAACTTATAGATAAATTTTGCATGTATACGTTACGCAGCAGCTGCTCTACGTTGTGATCCTAAAGCAATTAGTTCAATAACATGGTACACTATAACCATCTCCGCCACTGGTAAATCGAGTTTCTCGTCGAGCTGGCGCTTGTCGATAACGTTATTGTGTTATATGTATTCTAATTGTGAGGAACAAAGCTAGTCACAGTCGAAAAAGTAATTTGCGCCTGTCTGATAATCTATAATCTATCATTTGTATCATTATTAAAAATTTCAACATCAAAATTTATCCAACTATTATGCCAGCATAAATTAACGTTTATTCTCACGTTATCTCACAGATAGTATTTACAATAATTGATTTTAAATTATACTCAGCTTCAAGTTGATTAACTTTTTTCTTATAAAGATTATGTATAAGTTGTACGTAAAATTAAGTAATCAAATATGAAATAATTTGATCAAGTAGTGTACAAGTTACCTCTGCTGATTTCGCTCTTATGTTTTAAGAGATAATGGAAGATGCTGCAACAAATACTCCTGATCCGTTTGCAAGCACTGGATATTCGACTGTTACGTTATACGGATTATACGTGACGGATTCACGTTATGGTATCTCCTTTCGACCTACTTTTCAACCGTGCCATAGTAAATTTACTCTTCCAACAGCGAATCCGCGCACACGCTTCATCGCACATTTGGCAGTTTTCCCCTCTTCCTCCCTATATTTTATTCTCTTTTACTACTGTATTGTGACCATATTACGTGATACTGACCTACCTTATTTAGACGGAACAGCGCGATTGCTATTCAAGTTTTATTCTTTGCATCCGAGCAAGCGAATCTAAAGTGAGAGAGAAAGAGAAAAGAAAGAGAGAGAACAATTTATTTTTTCATCATTTATAAATGCGCCCTATATTCCAACCTTGCGTCGAAAATCAGAAATATTAATCACGGAAAGAAATTGATAATTCAAGAGATAAGAAATCCTCTCTGCAATTTTTCCTTCTACTTCTTATATCAATTTCTAATTATATGAACTGTCCATAATGTTAATTAATTCTAGTGCATCTTGCAATATTTCAATTATGTTACTTTTTATAATTGATTTTATTATAGCTGATAAAATTGCAAAAATTAAATAAATTTTGATTAAAAATTGGTAATTTCTTTACGATGCCACGATACTAGTGTTTTAACATATTTCCTCGCATCTGCGAGAGGCTCTTTTGCTAACTTTGGAGATTTCGATTTTCTACCCCAGCAATAGCATACGTGTTAGGAGAAAGTTTTATCGTCTTTCAATACACGTAGCCTCTCATCGACATACTCAAAGGAAGTGATTGTAGACTTGTCCCTTTCCCGATACTATCTTACAAAGTTCTTTCCGATCGTTTTTCTTTCAACAAGTAAGTTTTCGATCATAGTAGAATAGGCGAAATGTAATTGATCTTTTTATCCTTCTGCAAGGACAGTTTTTGCTTCGCGTAAACGTTGGTTTGGCAAAATGTAAATATACGTGACATTTACACGTTTCACATCGTATCAGATTAAAATTGCTGCGAGTACAGTAAACATACACCCGTAAATATGTCACAAAATTGTAGAAACATGATATTCTTTGTTAAACGTTATATTAAATGTAGGTATATCATTATGATAAGTGAGAGAGAGAGAGAGAAAAAAAGAGAAAGAGTAAATGAGTGAAAATTTAACATTAAAAATTTTATGACCCATAAATTATTTCAATGATTAAATTTACCGAGCAACTTCTCTCTAACTCATGAGTTATCAGAAAGTATACGTTATCATCATACTTTTTACGAAAAAAAAAAAAAAGAGTGTCACGTATATAAAGAAAAAGTAGGTGGCCAAAAGTAAAGCTCTCATACATAGATTCAATGCTACAGTCTTGCTAGATGAAATTCTTCGTGTCGAAGGCGGCTTCCAAGTTTGCCGTTTGTTTGTTAGCCACGGAAGTTCTCTTTTTCTCGCTTTCGTTTTTCCTCTTTCTTTCTTCGCTGACCGTTCTGGTGAAAGAAAACATGAAGTACGATGCTCTTATATCCGGATCGACCTAACCCTATCTTGTAACGTCAATATCAATTTACCGTGGATCCCCGCGAACTCCCATAGCGCGGAGATCGATCCTCACGTTTATATCGATTCTTGTAAAATAAGTTGAAGTTGAGCGACAGCTCGGAGTTTGCAAGAATCCAGCGTTAGTCGGGCAAACATTATTACGTTTCCGCGTAGAAATCCTACCATCACGCGGAGGTTTATCGTTTCGCTATTACTAGATACGTGCAATCCTTCATCCAAGACGATCTACGACTTAAGGCCAATATCGCAAGTTATTGGTTATTCACATGACACATGCGATATATGCCATGCGGATATCAAGAGCCTTAGTAGAAACCTCAACAGACAGCGATTATGTATGCATATGGGTTTTACGAGTGAACATTTAACCGTCTAGTGAATATCCGGTATTAATTGAAAATGAGACGTAGATAATAGCTGACAAGAAAGATCGCCACTGTTGAAACAGATCCAGTGAGAGATTAACGAGAAATCGATAATGATTGTCTACCAGTGTTATCCTTCAAAGTAAAGCGCTGAAAAGTATCTTCAATTTTTACGTATGACTTTAACAACTTGATCGCTTACCTCGATAATTATCGATGCAAAATCATTTTTATATCCACCATTTTTATAATCAGCATTAAATATTTTAGCACAAGTTCAAAGAAAATTTAAAAGCAACTCTTAATAATATATGAAGCAGGTATTGCGCATTTCTTAAAAAAGAATTATATATATACACGGATGAGGTGTATATATATCTCGTTATATATTCGTTTTATAGATCGCGTTAGAAATAATTTATAACCGCGCGTGCTATATCTGTTGCATATAATATATAAAACTGTGGAATCCGTAAACGGACATCTATAATATTCATACGCGCATCGTGAATATCTGGCGAGTATCATATGTGAAACCGCAATTATGTTTAGAATTTAATGGATTTTCCCGTAATGTATATTCACGTACAAAGGTTCATACATAGTCGGAATGTGCAGTTAGCGGTATAAGCGGTTCGTCGTTTCTCTCAGTTCCTGTCGGAACAATGGAGCGTGTATACCTAAATCTAAGAACCAAGAGAACAAAAGGACACTTATGGCGGCAAGATCTCACACCAAGGATGGTTGAGTGGCTTTGATCATTTTAAAAATATTCACGAATAACAGTTTTACAGATATTACGTATCGCTGAATACTTTGGCAAAAAATTGCCGCGTTCGTTCTTTCTTTCGTTGGTGTATGCGAAGCTGGTTTTTTATTTCGTGAAACTCAATATATTTAATTATTTTTCTTTGTAAAAAGATCAAACTATTTTTAGAACTTGTGAAACTATCAATCTTTTCAATTCTGTTAATCACTGATAAGAAAAATGCCGCGGGACAAGTTTACTTTAATAATGAAACTATTTGTTTGAATTAAATAATTCTAGTTTTTGATATTGGAAACAAAGCCAGAACTCTTAATTATTTATAAGTTTGCGCGAAATGAGCCGCCGGCTTCATACAGGCTATTACTGTTACAGAAATATTAACAATTAAATAAACAATTTCTCATTCACCAATACCTGCAATAGCGGAGTTATAGTACACAGCACATTGATCTGAAAACAAATTAATGTATACATGTGTGTATGGATGTTATGTGTACAGGGTATTTTGAAAATTTGGAAAGGGCCGAATATATCTTATAAACAATGCAATAAAAAAATATTTTTATGCATACCTCATAGTTGCCCCGTTCTCACCCGATGCTTTCCTGGTTTCCTCCTCTTCTGGTCGATCATTCTCGTCTTCGTAGCAGTCACGAACACAAATAATTACGATCGTCCGACACTTTATACGGCACTCCCGACACGCAGAACTTTACACGGCACTCCCGACGCGATCGTACGCTTATTTCGCGTACATTGCACAATGAGAGAACTATCGAAAACACAAAGCAACGATCCGTTTAGGTATTATTGCTCATAAATTGCGCGCAAATTTGGCTGCGAGAACCTGCAACAACAAATAAAATACATACATATATTAGAGAAATATTAATATCTGTAAATATCTGTAAATATATATAAATATACGGTTATCTTTATATAGCTTAATTAATTTTTTTTTGCTTTTAGAAAGCAACATTCTTTTTAAAACTTAAATGTAAAACTATAAATTAATCGTAATATTTACTTATTATATTATTTATTGTTACAAGGAAATTATTTATCGTTATAAGGAAAATACCGTAGGACAAAGTGAGACTGTACGTAAAGTTGTGTCTCAGTTTCCAATGTATTTTCGTTGCTTTAATAACTAGAACTATTTGCTTAAACTATCAAGAACCATGAAAACCAGAACTCTTTATTATTTATAAATTTCCACGAAATCAGACGTCAGCTTCATACACGCATACACATCTTTCGTTGTATTAATCCTCATCCGTTTATTTATTATAAATGGATTTCGCTCTACAGAGAAAATGCAATTTCGACAAAGAAATCACTTCAAAAAAATACGACTCGCTATTCAAATAAAATATTAAAAACTTTTCTCCCTCTCTTTCTTTCTCATTTTTTTCTTCTTTTTAGTGGAAACTAAAAGAGTGTAAAAGCAGTAAATGGTTGATATAAATATCGCTGGAAATCATAAAGATCGAAATCGATGTATTGAAAAACGAATTATCTCCATCTCTTATTTAAATTCAACTCGAACATTAGGCAATCCATGTAATTCAAATGGTTGCTAGGTTTATATATATATTCACCTCGTATTGAATTGATTCTAGCGCCCATCCCATCCCATACTTTCCCATGTACTTTACAGGCGATTAACTCGGTTAATTACAGATAATTATTCTCTTAATTATCCCTTAAAATCGTACCTCCGTCGCTTGCATAAATTTATCCTTTAATCCAACGTGGATTATAATGGCTCGTCGAATCAAGGGTCCTCAAAAATTTCGCTCTATGGAGCGTCTTGTCAACGATTCGTAACCTCTCATGAGAAAACATTTTTTTCTTAGCTTATATTTTGCCTGTTGTGTATTAAATTAGCTTTAGCTGCAACTAATTCACTTTTCTTCGTGCTATGAAAATCTCTCATAAGCTCTGCGCTTGCATTAAATGAAGCATAGCAAATTCCAGCACTTTTCTCCTCTTTCTCTCCCTCTCTCTCTCTCTTTCTCCGAAAAATATTTCTCGAATATTTATAATAAATGAGAATGTTACGTACTTGACATTGTTATGCACTATTCGACGATTTACGGATTTACGTTTAAATTATTAAATTACAATGCGACGCCTTTTGAAATTAATATTCTTTTCAAATAAAAAAACATTCGCAAAAATACTGTCGCAAAATTTTAATTTAGCAAATAATTCATTTTTTAGTATAAAATGAATTGTGTTACATATAATGTTATACTATTGAATTAGAACAATAGAATGTTAAATTGTCAGTTTAATTAGACTGGTCTAATGAAAGATTTATTGCGGCTAGAATTACCATTACGTTATTTACATGAATTAACATTGATAATATATTGCTTTAGAATAACTTAAAATTTTCTTTGATATAAAAAAAGGGAAGAATTTTAATTAATTCTAATATTTAGTTGGTCTATCATACTTATAGAACCCTTTGAATAGAATGCAAATGATGCGTAGATGGAATATATGTAGGTATGTATATGTATTTTATAACAATTGGCAAGGATTTCAATTTCCGTTTTGCGCGACATTTTTCATTTGCATTCTTCTGACAATACCGTATCGTCTCCCAATAAACGTAACAAAACGTGATCAATGTCGACAGACGCGGATGCCTCTCTCTAGTCGTGGGTTTGCCGGCCAGCTAGTCGCAATTACCGCGCAATGCGCCACGGATTACGAGCACGTTGAAAAACCGCATAAACTTGCGCGTCGGTTTTTCGACGATGAATGAGATTTAACAAGATCTCTCGAATAGAAGTGCGGCAAAAGGTAGCAAAAAATGTGTGTCATATTAAATGCTGCCGCGCGAGTCTGTGCACGTACTCCTAAAAATTTCATATCTTCTCTCTATCTGCGAATGGATATTGGATACCATAAATATTACATCGCCCAAGTATATACGTCGGATGATTGAACATGTTCGTATCGAGTAGTAATTACGACTCATCCGGACCAAAAAAAAAAAAAGAACATTTCACTGATAAACAAGGAGTTAAACTTTTAGTAAAAAAATTGATGAAAAAGAACTTTTTGCAATTTTTTTACGAATGCTTTAAGATATATCAATGAAAATTTTTCCGACAATAATTTTTTCTGTATTATTTAATGAAAAATTTTTAACAAATTTCAAAAGATATATCTCTTAAATTTAGAATTAAAACAGAGCGTAATCGTTAAAATCAGAGCAGTTTTTTTAGTCGAACAGTACATAGCAGTTCTCAGCACGTAGCAATTTTCTACGAAACCGCGACAGTGTTTGTAAGGTCGACTATGGGCAACGGTAAAACAACGCCCTGTGAAAATGGCTCGTAAACGTGGGACACAATTTGAATCGGTAATGCCATTGCTATTGAAAGGTCGCTATAAAACTCAAGTCCACGATATCATAAAATGGCGAAACGTTTCAACGGTATTTCTTACATGTCTCCTTGAGATAGACGATCATAAAGATTGTACGAACCATATCATCGCATTTATATAATGAAAAAAGAGACTCGAGATACAGCATATACTTGTATCAAATATGGCTCTCAACAAAGCCATGTTTCTCGATTTAGATCGTATAGATCTATTTAATTAAGATTTTAATTGTTGTTAAACCTGAGTTTTGTGATACTTTTGAAAAATCACGAAACAGATTTTTATAAATACGGAATGTACAATATTTGAAGCGTCACTTGGTAAGATACGTGATCCAATTTTTCAAGGAAGGTGAAGTTTGTCGCGTTCTTGAAAATTACGTACATGCTGGAGGGCGAGTTCTTATTAGAAAGGTGCGATTCGTACGTGACATTGGCGTTTTCGAGGATTTATGGCAACTTCGAAATACACACCGATTTTCGACCAAATAACTGCGGTGGCTGATTAAATCGGAACACCGGCACTCTCGCGGTACTTTCAATGTAGTACACGCACCATACGTATCGGTCCAATGAATTAGCGTAAATTACACGCACGGGGGTCCCAGCTTGCGGTTTATTCGGCACGCTGAAATATTTAATCGGCACCGTAACTAAAATCACAAAATAAATCGATTTTCCTCATTTCAGCGCCGATACAATATTTCGGTTTCGTCGTGAGATATGCCGTACAAAATTAATAAATGCTCCATCGTAATCCCGATCACTGATAGCAGTTATTAATTACATTAGCGTAATTAAATTATGCAAATGCTTTGAGCAATTGGTTAAAGCAAATGAATACTTAATTATTTATTCACATAATATATTACCATATAATTTATATATACATATATGTATATTCTAGCGCTCTCGTTTATTCAGACGTGTGCTTCGAGAAATTATTATATGCAAAAAAGATACTTCTTAGCGATATTGATTCTAAACGTAAACTCTTATTGAATTCTTTGTAGAATTATTATTTAATAAATGTATCGTGATGAGTAGCATGCATAAAACATATTTGAATAGAATATTTTAAATTTCATAGAAATATCTCTCTTTTTCTCTTTTGTAGTCCTTTCGCGAAATAGAATATAACATTATTATAGTTTTTATTCCATAACAGAATATATACGATCGAATTTCTGCTGTCGAAATTTCGTATGTACCTACGACCGTTCGTACCCAATATGCTTTGTGTAGGCGTAATACAATAAATCAAGCAATCACTATAAATAGCGAAAAGGGTCGCGAAGAGCGAGGGACCGGGAAAAGCATGTACGATCACACAAAGAGGCCGCGCTTCGAGAAGGGATGGACTGGGAATTGGGGGAGCATACATCAGATTGTGCCTCGCGCACACACATATATACAGTATCCCTGGGTAAAAGATAACATTTTCATTCTTGTACCAACGACAATTTCGCGCACCAGGTCTGCGGTTGCGTACACGCTGCGTTATTTATTTTCCCCCTTAGAACGCGCGACAAACGTCAATCAACATTCCCAGTCGCGAACTCAAATACGCTCTTTGAAAAAATAATGTGTGTGACGAAAATATTGCTGCTCGCTCTTCGACGCGCGTCGGAAAGCGTCAATATTTTCGCGTATTACTTTGCGAGCTGCAAGCTCGCATTTGCAATGTGTATTTACGATGATTGAGTGGACAATAAAAAAACATCTTCTCTCTATCTCCGATATTTTCCGACAAACGTGTCTCATTTGCACTGTCATTTTATCTATGCTCGTTTTTCTGGAAATTAGCGAAGCGTAGTATTTGCGTTTACGATGTTGAACTGCTAATGGCTGCACTGTATAATTTCTTATCGCCGTGCACAAGTTATACACAGTGTATTATGAACTCGACACTACTATTGGTAGACTCAATCAGCTATAGGGAGAAGTGAAACGAAACAAGTTGATATAGTTGAGAAACACACGTTATCCGACTCTGTTTGACTTGGCTGTTGTTACAGCTTTTCGATGATCGCGCGCAGAAATTCATTTTGGAGCAATCTCTGCCGTTAAATAAGAGTTTCGACACGGCATCTCGCAATTTCGATACAATGATATTTTTTTCTCCACTTTATGAAGAGACGAATGGAGAAAAATATTTCATTTGTATCGCACGCGCATTGTTACGCGTAAATATTAAAACCATATATATTTTCTTGGCATATTTTCTTATCTCTTGTATTTATTTGACAATGGAATTCCTGAAATTTATTATAGGAATCGTATATTGTTCACCTGCTCAATAAAATTTTACTGTGATACGAGCGAAAATCACATTGGCAACACGTACATAATTATGAAGATTATATATGTATATGAAGAGAGAAATCATTTTGTAATTATTAAATTATCTGTAACTGATTAACTTTTATGACTGTTTATAAATTGATCATTATTAAAAAGAGGAAAGCCACTATAATCGATGTTATTAAGATATTAACATTACTTATGAGATTATAATTGATATTTTATTAACGTGTTATTATACATGTTAATCATCCTTTATCGTCACCATGGGTACGATAATTGATTATGTATTACGAGTAAATATGCAAGAGAAGGATAGAGAGAAAGCCATGAATTAATTAAATGAAGTAATTTTCCTATAGTATAATATACATTGTATAATAATCAATACAACTGCTCATACAGTGAGATATATTTACCCCCGAATTACGATTGTCGATATAATTAGTAATCGAATAAATAATTAATATTTGATTAATTATTTTACGATAAATATCATCTAGATGAAAATAGACAAGACAAAATATATCGATAACGAATATTCCCGTTATTAAAAATAACGGGGGCGCAGCTGTGCAATTTTCTCTTTCGCGACATTAGAAGTAGATTAACAATGCAAATCAATTTAATTTAGGGGGATTTTTTTTTCATTACTCGATTTAAACACACCCCCGGTTCTTTTTCCGTTCATCCGGGTGCACATTCTATTTTGCATTTTCCCTCTCAAGTATCATACGTTGATGTATGTGTCGGACTGCTCGGTAGCAACGCGGTGAGC
Source organism: Nylanderia fulva (assembly GCF_048542155.1). Classification (NCBI taxonomy): domain Eukaryota; kingdom Metazoa; phylum Arthropoda; class Insecta; order Hymenoptera; family Formicidae; genus Nylanderia; species Nylanderia fulva. Next base: position 7,856,812 of record NW_028190263.1, read on the forward strand.
ATACTGATATCGACATTTTGACGGACGACCACGCGCAAAGAGGAGGATATTTGGTAAAAGGTATAAACAGTTAATGTCTTTGGCGATCGAGATCGTTTCACAGTGAATGCGGCCGATGCTGTCCGCTTTGAAAGCAAGCGCTTTGATGTACTTTGACACACTCCAGCACGGTATATCACCGCGGCTCGAGTGGCGAGTATCCCGTTTCCTTTAAAAGTCGAGTGACGTTGATGAAGTATGCTGTATATATGTACTGTGCCTGCAGGTACGACAGCAGGATTTAACCAATATTTTACGCGACACATCAGACACATTGAAATATACTAGTAGTATTTTGTAAGGACGTAATATAGAAAAGTGATTTAAAATTTCTATGACAAAGCTGAAGTATACAAACGTATATTGTTATGCATCTTTTTATTTTTATATATTTTTATATATTTAATAAAAAAAAAAGTTACACAATACAAATTTCCTTCCCTCTCTTTTTCTCTATTCCGCAAAATTAATAAAATTGAAGACAGCTTTCGTCGTTATCTACGCAAAGTTTCCAAACACTTGGTGTTTCATTAAGAGGGACACGATATAAACTAAGCATTGCGTGGTCGCTCGTTACGCCGTAAGGATTCAATTAGGAGTCTCGAGAGAGGAGCACGGAAGGCGTTGATCGATGAATTAAATCGCGAGCGGCATCGCGGCCGGTTTAATTCATTGACTTTGGAAACTAGTTGGTGAACTCCTAGGAGGTAAATTCGGAGAGTCGCCGGGAATGGTCGATTCGCGGCGATAGATATGCTTCTTCGCCTCTTCCGCGTCGATTTTACGAACTAATACACGTTCACGGACAAAGCCACGGCTTATGAGAATAAAACTTTCTTATTACCGCGAAATACGGGATAGTACCTCGGAGATTTTCTTCCTCTTATTCCGATGCAAGCTGATTTAAGAACTAATTCGATCTTATCGACTTTCGACCGTAATAATTTAAATTGGTATTCGTTACGCGATTAAATATACGTATATATGTGCATTTTTTCTATGCTGATGATTGATATTTACTATAGTTTAGCAACACGCTTACGTTTATTTCATACGTTTATATTCAACACTGAATATAATGATTATATTATAAAGAATGGAAGTATATACATATATGTCAGTATTATATCAAGAAACGATCTTCGATGGCACAAAAAAGAAGTAAACAGTATTATTAATTTTTGTATAAAAGTAATAATTGTTTTATAATTTATCGAGCATTATCGGTTTAATATGGTGATAATTCAATAAATACGCGATTGATTCTGTTAACTTTCTTCATTACTAGCAGTTTCGAGCGTGCGACGTTGTGTAACTAACGTAGATTAATATATCATTATAGTTAAAATATATGCACATAACATTGTTGTAATCTTAGTTTCTGAAAAATAATTTATTTAATAATAATATTAATATTAATATTAATATTTTTTCAGGAAAAACAGCTCTCGTGATATTAAAATATTATAATGCTATATGATTTGTTGTATATTTTAAAACGTAAAAAAATTCTATATGTCATACAACATTATATAGACATTTTACAGATTTAAATGAACAATTTTCTCCGCAACTGCATTTCAAAGTTAACTAAGAGAAGCACTTGCTACAAGAAAATTGATTCTACTACGCATAGTTGCACAAGCCACACGGTTTACACTCTCTCCGGAAATCTTGTAATAACCATGAAGCCTTAATAGAACGTCCTAGTATTATCATAACAAAAATTGACCTAATTTTCGTACATTGTGCAGTCTAAAGTCTAAAGAAAATCTCTGAGAATCTCCGCTGTAACGTTCTGTCTCCGAAAGAACAGACGGAAAAAAAAAAAAAAAAACATCAAGCCGCATAATTCCCATAATCGCTATTAATTGTAAAAGTTTCCCGAAAGAATGCGATTCGATTGCGAACATTCCGGCAAAGTTCTCTGGAGAAAAGAAGAGAGAGATCCGTGTTACATAAATTTCACGGCGTCCTGTAACATATCCCACCCCTGGACCATGCAAGCTCGAGTTACCCTTTCCCCCGGAGTTTGTATATCGCCTCGGTAGTTTGAACCAGTTTCGCTCGGAAATCTGGAAGGGTTGTACAGAATGCAAATAAAACGGATGGCATAGGAAGACAAGACAGAACGAATTCGCGAGAGCAGAGGGGTCCGGAAAAGAGGAGGGACTCGCGGATGAGAAAAGCTTGGATCCAAGTTTCGTAAACGACGCTACTTAGGCGATAAATTGAGCGCGGAAACTTTTATCCCCGGCCGGGGCGTTTTGTTAACTTCGGGTGACGTGTTGCGAAAAACGGCGCGTCATTGCGAGACACGCGCGCGCCGAGAGATCGAGTTTTAATGATACTCAAACATCTCTCATCCTCCACTCGGAAAGAGGGATTATGACGTGGATTCGCGTTTTTGAATTTCACTGCGAAAACGTCAAGTTATCTGCAGATAGTTATGTTCTGTGACTTTTACGCTCGCGCCATCCTCTTCCTCTTTTTTTTTTTTCCCTCGATCGTTCGTTTAGTGTCCCGTAATGAGGTGCTTGCTCGTAACGACGCTATCTCGTGAAAAGCGTCTCTTACGGTCGCGACTGAACGATTAGGACCTAGACTCGCACCAGCAGACAACACACGTTTCCGGGAAACCGTGTCGTTGTTTCGCAAAGAGACTCGCTTCACCGGAGAGAAAACATCATCCCACTGCGCATTTCCTCTACATAATTACTGAAATATCTTTCGGCGTGCAAGCACGTCGTGATACACCTCTCTCCGAAATTAACCGTCACGCAAATGCATCGGCTTAGAAACGATATGAAAGGCATTCATCATCGAGACGTCTTATGCAAAACGGCCTAAACTCTCACGCGCATCTGCACGTAAATCTCGCAGCCATTAATTAGGCATCTATGTTGCATCAACCCTTGTAATTAGATGCAGTTAATAGTTGGCTGCCGAGCTCGGGGAGCATCTTGGGCTGGAAGTGAAACTCTGGTAATCCCTGGGAAACGCTTGACAATACACACGTACGTGCACGCGAATGTTACACGGTTACACGTACACACGTTTATTGATTTCACGTCTGTGTGTTCACGTATACAGGGAGATTCAATTTTCCTGCATCTTATTTTCATGAATAAATATTCGAGTACAAATTTTCGATGTATATTTCAGCGTGTGATTTAACGAAACAATACTGCATTATTTATTTTATTATCGTTCAAAAAATATCTAGACTTGTAAAAGCATCTACATTGAAGAGAGACAGAATCGTATGTGTCTTGTGCTATAATAGATAATTATTCTGTAAATTGTTTTTAATTTTTGAAACATTATTAATTAAAAAGTGTATAACAACTATTTACGAGCGTCACAAAAATTGAAAGACTCTCTATAAATAACAACATTTCTCGTTTCTCTTCATCTTAGAGACACTCTGTACATTCTTATGCATCGTAACAAATACGAAGACTCAACAAATGCATACAAATGTAAAATTCACATTGACACAGATGCAGAAGGGGATTGTTCAGGCTCAGGCGGAGTTACCTGTCTTCGCGTACCCCTGATTTGCTTTGCAGACTACTGGCGTCCGTATAATTAAGCCGCTATTTACAGAGCCCTCCCGTTTAGCTGTCCGACAGTACTTTTGCCGAAACTCTGAATCTAACGATGGGATTTCGAAATAGCGGAAATTTTAGTTTGCGTTGTGTGCGGTCCGAAGGTTATGTTTATATAAGCTTATAGAGGATGCTACGGTAATCTGGGAAAGTGCGTCAGCACCCGACAGAATTAGCCAACAATATTTTACGTGTCCATACTTTGTACACATACACTTGTGAGGAAAATATTGATTATTTTTTTCCAAGTATGATGACATCTCAAGATTAACAATAGAAGATAGAAACTTGAGGATTTGGTTTGCAGATTTTTAAGTGCAAAATAGTGTACGTAAAAAATATACAGTTTTGTTGTTTATTATATTATATATATTATTAAGACGACACGTATTCGAGGAAAAAATTCGTCATTTGGCGAGAATAAAAAGAACGTGAAAGTAAGATTTCTAAAAAGTAATTAATAAACGTAATGCTTGCGTGTGTATTTAAATCTGACAAAAGGAGAGTGCGAAACTATATCGATGCGTGACGCAAAATGCGTACGTTATAATAACTTTTCTGTCTTGAGTTATATCGAGTTACTTGAATGTTATATCCGGGTTTGCCGGATAATAATCAAGCAAACCTCTAGGGAATATACTGCTTAACGATCCCGAAGAACTAACAAACTAGATAGTGTTATATCTGCATATGATGAGATATACAACATAACAACGACGATGACGACGACGACGACGACGACGACGACGACGACGATGTTCAGCGGTAGGATTATAGAAGAGTACCACGTATTCAAAACTTTCATCGGAGCGTACCGTTTCATCGCGGAATCGTTTAATCACCGTAGAGATGCCGACTCTTAGTGAGTGAATGAATTTTACGTTGAAATGTTGAGCTTTTCACTAATAACTACAACTTTGATCCGCTCGCACAATAATACGTCTCGTTATTAAATGAGATTTTAATACGAAAAAATCTACTGTGTATGTGTGTGTGGCTGTATTTTTTTAAAACTTGGATTCTCATACAAATATTATCATTATTAATTATTTATCGTCAATTTATCTGATCAATATCGTTAATATGTTAATTATTGTAAAATTATTTCTTATTTTTGTTTCCTATTTCTGCAACATTTTTATCAAATAAAATTGTTTTTCACCATCTGCCTCGACCTATATTCTTACGTTATTTTCATCGCCAATATCATCATAAAACAAAATAATGTGGAAACTCCGCATTATCTTAAAATTGAAGCGGCAAATCCTTCGCACGTTGGGTTGACAACGTTATTTCTTAAAGTAACTGCTACCTTCTATAAAGCATTTTATTACCAACCATTTTGTTCGAAAGAAAACTCGAGCGTAGAAAACGCACTGCTTTTATTACTTCATAAAGTTCGTAAACTGTATAGTAAGTCATTTGAATCTAATTGCTTTATACTTAATCGGTTTTAAAAAATTTACAATATAAATATAATAATATATATGTCATTGAATGAACAATAACGAAATTAAAACAAAATTTATAAACCAAGTATTTATTCTATATAAAATAATACAGTACAATAACGAAATTTCTAAAGGAAAAATCTTGACGCTCGGTAGAATTCTAGGAGAAAAATATAATTCAAAAAAAACAAAAAAAAAAAAAAAACAAGATTCCGTATTTCTTTTACTGTCAACACTGACGCTCTCATCCGTAATTCGTTGTCGGTCATTAATCTTTCCGCGGCGGAGCCCCTGGTCGATCGTAAACTTCTTTTACGCGACGAGGTACTATCGTCTTCGAGTTACTTCGTTCCGCTTTTGACGCGATTTAACTCGGACGTTCACCAGCACCGACAGCATCGTGAAGGAATAACAACGAAAGATCCACTCAGACCCTGCCACGCCGCGTAATCTGGAGGCCGCCCTGACGTATTCACGTCGCTCGCTTCCGAGGTAAACCGTTACACTCGGTAAAACTCTCTTCCTTTTACTACTGACATAGCGCCGCGAACGTCAAGCCGGGCTTACGATTATTACGTTCCCGGCCTCGAAGCCGCGTTTTTTTTCCGGGCGACGTCGCACGCGCCCGGATCTCCATTATAAATGCCACAGAATTCATTCGCGTCGTCGTCGTCGGAGCGACGAGAATCTCGCATTAGGGGCGGAAAGGGATGGAAAAGAGAAGGTAGGAGGATAAAGGTTCCCGAGCATTGTTTCGACGGAAAGTCGTTTCGTTCCGGGAAAAATGGTCGCACTCGTTATTACATAATTCACTAGATAAGACGACGCGGAGTTTAAGATGATTTGGAAGACTCGTTTGCCGCCTCTTATTGTTAGAGATAGGGTTACGTGCGAAGGAGGGTGGAAGATGCGACGCCTGAGTGTACTATGCTTGATGGAGGGTTGAGGGTTATATTCGCGCTGCGCTTTACGCTAATGCGCATCGTTTAACCCCTTCCCTGCGGAAATAGCATACCAAAGTGCACTCGCAATAGTACGCCGTAGATTCTAGATTTCTCTTTTCGCGCGAAATAAATGGCTTACGTGACGTCGGTTATCTACAGATTATTGCGATTACAGGTGCTACATACAAAAAACAAGCGTCGTATTAAATGAATTATGCAAATGTCGAGTTGACTTGCGTGAGAGAAAATGTTGAATGAATTCTTTGATGACTAGCAAAATAAACTCCTATATACATGTACAATACGTTGCAGTAGGCGATTAATATATGCGCATTTCGATCTCTTGCGAGAAAGTACAAGAATTCGAGGATATAAATCTTGGGGCAATTTTCAGAAAATTGGCAATTACGTTATCGCCATTAATCCTTTCTGTCTCCGCTTTCTTATTAAAATATTGTAGTAGCGTCTGCAACTAATTACTTTTGCAACATCCGGTAGTCACGAACGTCGTGTGTTATAATGCAATGATTAATGGAGATATTATTTATTTCTCGAAACGTAGGGCAATATTACGTCGGGTAAAATTCGTGTGTACCATTTAATAATATGTATATAGAATTTTCGCAAAAACCCATCGTCACTTCTTTCTTCTATCTAAATATCGTTCAAAGCTCGACATAACTTTACTTTCCGTTTCCTTTATACTACTAAATATAAATTGCGAAATTATTACAATAGAAACTTATTGTTGAACCGGCAAGGAATGACTACATTATAATGTGCATAACTCACGAGCGTGCAGCAGTTGCATTAATCTAAATAACGTGAGAATCATGCGACGTATTTATGGAATGTAAAAAGTCTGCGTTCTGTGTAAATTATATTAGTGCTAAAGTAATAGAGTTGCGCTCTCTGTCTCTTTTATGTGTTATGTAAATCATCTTACACAGATATAATTCATCATCTAAATATTTTTAAGTGAACGTAATCATTTTTGTATCAATAGCAAAGTAATATTCGTTTTTCCATCGCCATTCGACCGCCTTTGCGAAAAATTTTGCATAAAAGTACATATTGATATATTTCATTAGAGAAATGGATTCGTATACCTGACTCGCGCTCTCCGAAGCCACTTCGAATATAGCAACATTATTTTTAAATATTTAAATTTCAACAGAAAGAGTCGGGTAGTGCGTCAGTTTCAAGAAAAAAAAATAATTTTCATTGAAAGTGATTAGTCGTGCACAGAGCACAATTTTTCCTTGATTATAATATACACTTGGTTTCGAGCTCGTTGAAATTTAAATATGTATTTCACATTGAAATAGCCTTACAGTGTTGTTATTTTTACTCAGAATATTTCGCAAAACATCGCGTATCGTTTGCATTAATCACTTTCGTACTTTTTCTCGTCATTTCTTGTGTCTCGAATATACACGCAGGAAATTTACAAAGAATAAGCAACGACGAAATAAATAATCTCGCGTACAGGAGAGGATTGCATTTCGTACGCTAAAATTGACATTGTTTCCGCGACTGATGAAATAGTTATCAAAGAAATGCGGGATATGTGCGTCCGAACGCATATACGTATTCAAAATGAAACTTTAATCCGCGTCGCTGCGCAAGAAGAAAGAAAAAGAGTTACGCGACGAACCGTGCGTCTTCCTACGCGCGCTTTCAGATCGCGAATGGGTAATGTCGCGGTAATCTGTATTAATTTATAACTTGGCGTAGAAAACCGTGTCGGTTTTGCCGCGCGAGGACTTTATCGCATCGGCGCGTTCATTCGTTTTCGCAGCGTGAGCTAGCGAAAGAAGAGAAGGAAGGGTATAGCTTTGGAGGGCGACAGGAAAGCGGACGAATATAGAGGATGGAGGTCACGATGGATTCGTAACGATTGCGAGAGGAAACAGCCATCTCTCGTGCCCGTTTTCACAATGGAGAACGCATTTATTCCGCGGTCGCGTTTTTATTATCCCTCCGAAGAGACGAGAGATTCGGATACGACGGGCGAAACTTTGATAATATCCAACGGCAAGTTCGTCGACCATGGCGAAGGCGGCCCGATTCCGAGTCTCGAGTCTTAATTGAGTGCGTCGGCAAGTGAATATGAAATACGTAACATCTTGCCTCGGCTCAGCGCTAGAATTGCTTTCCGACGGTCACTCTACAGAGATATCTCTCTCTCTCTACTTGCGATATCACAGCGGTGCGAATTAATATTTAGATGATGTTTACGTTTGTGACACTCTCTTACTTTTAAATATATTAAATAAATGATCGAGTTGATCCTGAATTTATTTTAGTCGCCTCGTTGTAAACTCGAAATTACAGAGCAAACGGATATACGTGAGTATGGAAAATAAAATAAGCAAATAATAAATAATAAATAATAAATAATAAATAATAAAATAAACGCGAATGATAAATGATGAAATAAACGTACGAATAAATATTTCATATACGTGAGTGTGGAAAATGAACCGCACTACTTCAGTATAACCATTGTTAGCATAAATTGGCAGTCGTGTTAAAATTGAGCGAACATCATGCCGAACCGACTCGATGGATCGTAGCTATCAACAGTCCATTACGTAATCCGTTTGTATATCTTGCCGAGGTGTTTATCAAAGCGACGAATGTAATTAAATGTATTAAACCGGTTGAGCGCTGCCAGCGTTGCTGTTGCTTAATCAACTGCGGCAAAATTGAATGAAAGCACAGCAATATCGGGATGGTATCGATAGTAAATAAAGCGCGAGACGCCGAAAATATTTAAAGAAGCGATCGATGCCTATCGATCGTATATAATAAGGGTATCGAATTGACATTGGAAAAACGAGTAATAATCCCATTTAAAACAATATTTTATCTTCTTTGCCCGTAGGGAGATTCATTTTACATAATTCAGATCACAAACGGTTATCGATGAAACACAGCTTCGCCAACACCTCTTTTCAATTGTGTATCTAGCAGTGGTTCATTAACTCGCTCTGGTCGTGTTGCGCATTGAATGGCAGTAAAATTGATTAATAATCGCGAGCGATGAGCTTTTCCGTTGGCCGATAAAAGTCTGTTATCAATAATTTCCTACGATTCGCGAACATCCGATTAAAGTGCTCGGATTTTCCAAAAATATGGAGGGATATGTTGTTGTGTTAGCGATAAAGGTATCGATAAATTATAATATATTCCGAATGCTTCTGTTTAAATGCGTATTGATTTTCATCGATACATGGCTTATCACCAACTACTGCGCTACGCGTAGAAATCATTTTACTTTGCAAATATTAATCCAATAAAGAGAACTAATTAATTGTATCGTTAATGCTTTCTGAATCGACGCAAATAATACGTTGTATGTTTTAAATTGACAAAATAAATTTATTGATATTTTCAATAATCCTTTTTTAATTTAAATTTTAAATTAAATATATATATATTAATTAAATTGTAAAATATATAGAAATTCAATTAATTTTATAGACATTAATCGTTCGATTTAATCTGACAAGAGACAATATTATAGATTATAAACTGATTTAAAAAACAATATTTAAATATAAAGCTAAAATATGAAAAGATTTTTCCACACAACGCAGCGGGGCAAATGTATCTTTCACGGTTATTATCTGCGCGATACAAAACAGATGGTAAAGCGAGAAAACGTGAATAGAACGTGATACACCTAGACATGTGTCGGCTCATTGGCGATGTCAGATCGCTGGTCCTTTGAAAAAGGACATAAAGAAGAACGATGTGAGAGGGAAGCTATGAAGAAGGATCGCTTGCCGCTTATCGTGTAACGAGTTGCCTTAAACCTAGCATTTTTTTTATTTGTATACGCGCTGAAAAGAGGTGCGAGGTATTTTGCGAAATCGATTCTCTGGAGAGAATTATTTTCAAGGTACGCTCTCTCGCGATCGTATGAAATACTGATGCATCGGCGACGCTCACTTTGCACGTGGATGTAGCCTCCTCTTTCATAGAGCTATCGACTGGCGTATATAAAGGGTTTTAATCGCCCTTCCTTTCATACTAGTTTTGTTGGCTTAAGCCAGGGCTTATGCTCTTCGTGCAGCATTGTTTACCCACTTGCAGGTCCCCCAAAGCGAAGGAACTCACGCAAAATTTACATCCCACCATCGTTTGTGGCTCTTTCTACTCGAAACTCGATCGATCGGTCCAGATTATCCTTCATAGCTTTAATGCAATTTAAGTATTTACTTGCCATTAGGCAAAATATAGTTTAAAATCCTCCGCAAGAAGCTTATAGGAAATGATTAAAAAATCTTTGTCAACTTTGTATTATGTAAAACCTAACTTTGTAATCGAAAATCGTCAATGATATATTGTATGCATCATGATGTTTAATGAAAAATGTAAAAAAAACGATTAAAAAATATTATCAAAGTTATTTAATCAAATACAATAATATTAATAATAATTACAAATAAACTGTAAATCCAATATAAATTACATGTCATATCAATCAGATGCACTGTTGACAGTGAATGAACATCATTTAATGAGGCATGCATTGAATATATTAACCAATTCATTATATACTATATTCTATCAAATCTCTATCTATCTGTGTTTCTATCAATATTAATTATGTATGAATTTATGATATGTACTCGCATAAATGATAAAGAGAAATGTATTGAAATATTCGATTCTAACCAATACATTTTTGATAGTCATATTATTACAATATATACGTAAAATAATAAATTAAATTCGTGAGACACGGATGTAACGAAAAATATTTCGCGTTAGGATGTTACAGTGAAATAGCGAAGTAAAGCTCAGATTACAAAATAATGGCGGTAAAGTTCTGGATGGACGATCACGGTGAAACTAAAATGAAGATGGATATACGGGAAATGGCACGGTAACGTCCTAGAATGGAATAGTTCATCCCGCCCAGATGGGTCATTAATTCATCATAAAGCCGGATTAATTAATAAAAATTACTTGAAAGTAATTGCCAGCTCAATAAAGTAGAACAGGCAGAAAAGCGGTGCGTAAACGGCTTTAGCCACGGATTTAAATAAATCCGCAACACTTTATCTGTAATATGAAAGATTAATACAACATGCGTACATACTCGTGTTTCTAGCGCATTAAATCTACGTTTTTGACTTTTTTACAAGTCAAACATAGAGAGGTGGAAAGAAATCTTTATATAATTTTCCCACGCAAATAATTTTAACATGTGACGTGTCATCTAGAGACTGCTTAGATCGTGATTGCCGACACAAATATCCGACTCACGTGTAGGTCCTAATTAGCACCGTTACCATGATGGAAATCTAACCGAAATAGACCTCCCTGACACTTTCGAGCACGCAAATTGCGTGCTCAAAGCGATCTTTGCGGCGATGATTAATTTTCGTTCGTAAATTGTTTCGAACACTTGGCGGTGATCAAGTTATGGCTACATTACTTGGAAGTGGATCGTGACGAAGAATAATGACGTATTCGTCGCGTGTGCGCGCGCTACGGAAAATGCGGTCACGTCCTAAATTAATATTGTTTCGTAGGAAAATACAAGTTATGATATGGGGTGACACGTGTTAACGGCGAATCGAATAACGAAGTTTCTGAAGTAAATAGCTTCTAGATCCATCCCTTCTCCCGCTATGCATATCTATTTATATTCATATCTGTTCGTATCTACAGACCTATATATTTGCGCAGGCGGTGGTTAAACCGCTCAGATAGAGCCAAGCCAATTGCATAATCCACGTTAAGGTAGAACTTCCCAAGTGCGCAGTTATTATCATTTCTAACAGCCGTATCGACCGTTTTCGCAAGGGAGATTAGCCATTACCGCACGATCGGATCGCGGAAGCAGCGCGTAGCAGCACGGCTTACTTACTTATCATCGATTGAACAATCCGTAGCTATGATCAAAGGCGCGGTTATTACAATAGGAAATGAAACGAGCGGCAGCGACTTTCATTGTAACTGCGTTACTGTAACTCTTTGTGAGAACAGCATTCATCCACGTGCATCCGGCAAAAGAGACTAATTAATATTTTTCCGATATGTAAGACTATGCGAAGAATAATAGGAATACTAACTGATGCGTGCATCTTTTTTTATTTCGAATGATGAATTAGCTTTTTTTTTTCCTTTGCATCCTGTGCCATTATAGAGCGATGATTGTTGGATTGAAAAATTTATTTTGCTATATTTCTCTCGAATTTCGTTCGAAACGAATAACTCATACATTTTTCCTCGCAATATGGCGCAAAAAAAAAAAAAATGAAATCAAGATAACGAACACGCAAAATTTTATAATATATATGTGCATTATATTCGTCGCACATATATATATATATATTTCGCAAAACTTTTATATGCCCATAAGCTAATTTTTAATATAGAAAATAAATCGAAAAAAATAATGTTATTTTAAATAAATCGCCCGTTGTACACGATCGAATATAGATCCAATTAACTTTTATCTGCAACGTTAAATCGGCGAATGTGTCAGCTGTAAACTTGCGTTTATCCTCCAAGGGCTAATACGCAACAGAGTATACACGTTACATATTTCCCGACGCGTCAGATAACGCAGACTTATATACGCGTGAGCAATGTATTACGATATTATCGCACCTGCATCGTAGAATGCATCCCTATATTCTATAATAGCTGTATTTTACGGAATTTGTATGCATAGCGTACAGAAGAAGCGATGTTGCGTTTTACGTGAACGGAATAGCACTCGAATTACGTTGTACTTTCCCTTCCGAAAGAAATTTGCGTGCATTCTCTCGCGTGCACGGTTCGTGCATACGCGGTATACGCGTGTTTTTCGAGGTGACTTTCGCACAAGCAGAACGAAAAAAAAGAAGACTTTAATCCTACCGCTCGATCCGAAAATCCTTCATCATATACGTGTTTTCCTCGACGTTTCGACAGAACAGACGGCTGCCGTCAAAGTCATTCGTTTTCGCGTCATTTGCGCCTGGTTTGTGCAGGAAAATTGGCGCTCCGTAATGGCGCCGGCTCACAGAAGGCCGTAATCCGTAGACTAACGCGCAGCACGCATGGGTACAACGGAACCAAACTTACCTTAACAACTGTTGTGACTGCAACCGCACGAGTATAAACAGCGACGTGACTACTACCCTTCCGAGCTCAACCATGGAGATACTTCCGACCTCTCGTTTTCCTCTTCACGTCGCTTCGCCAATTACGCCACGCCGAATCCGCTCCGCTTTCTGTTTCGCCGCTATCATCCTATAAACAGAATATGTATCACTCGAGCATGGCCAATTATGAAGCAAGCGCAGATGCGCGATACGTGTTTCCTACGTATCGCGTATAATTGGGCAATGTAGCCCTCTCTCCGTGCAATTTCTTTAAATCGTATATTTCGGGTTTATTTCATATAAACGCGACTATCTCGTCTATGTAGGTCGTGAATTATTTCGAGACATTAACTTATATCGGCAAAATAATTATTCGGATAATCGATATGTTGTATCGTTAAATATTATAATGTATACATACGCATTTATACATTCAACATTTTTAATGAAATGTCAATATTATTAAAAAGTATAAGTTTACTTATCCATTAAAAGTATAAAAAAATATACGAGATACGCGGTTAAAGTGAACGCTAACGGTAAAAATGAATTGTCAAGATCGGAAGTCGTATTGTTAAGAATAAGATGAAATAAAAGAATTTTATTTTTGGATCTCACGTTGGTCGAAAAAAATTCTCGCTTCGCATGTTTACGCATATACACACGAAAGAAATTTGTGTCAGTGAAACATTTATACATGCGGAGTCGCAAATAGTTGACTAGGAAATAAAACGGTGCGTGTATTATTGTGCGCGCAATGTTGCAGATTAACCGTAAAACCTTTGTATATTAGACCCCTGTGTATAATACTGATGCATTTATTTACTTTACTTGACTGGCGGAGGAGAAATACGGCGCCGCAGGGAGAGGGCGACGTGATTATTCGAATTTTGCCAAAAATCTATACACCCCATTACGCGCATAATGATACTTGGCGCCTTCTATAAGTCGACAAAAATTGAATTTAACCGCGAGTTAATTATTCTCCATTTCTTCCGTCTCGTCGGCAAGCAACAAAACGACATATTTCTATATATATATGGAGCAGATCGAATCCCGCGTATTACCCGATATTGGAAGACTGCCCGATGATTTTATCGGCGAACCAATACGTAGTAGGTATATATATTTTACGTTCGGGCCATCGATTCGCATATCGCGCCCTTTATAACCACGGACGATTGCCGGTATATAACTCTGTCGAGTCAAACCGGACCTGCATGACTGCGCGGGAAAGCAGGAGCACGTGTGTTAACACACATCGTGTACCTCTTTTCGTTCGGACATGCCGCGCCTGTATACCGGGAAAACCGCGATCCCGCAATAGGACCGGTATACGGACCAAAGCGATATAATGGGAATACTTCTCCCGGGTGCATTCTGCCTTTTGTACATTAAACAAGTGCGCGTACGCCCGCGTTCGTGTACATATAGGACGAGAGAAGAAGGGTGGGAAGGGAGGAGACATGGCGGGAAAAGGGTATAAACTGGTGGACGAAGGGTGTGCAGGAGAGAATACTGCACAGGCGAGCACACCCCGTGTTCGGGATTTGATTTACACACAGCGCGGCCCGTGTCGCTTTTACGCGGCACCGAGGTCGTTCCGGCAAAACTGCGCTTACTGATCCGGGGGAGTTGGAGCGTATGCGCGTAGTAAACTTCGTCGACGCCGTCGTACACGGGGAGTAATGTCGCTCGCGACCCTATAATCTGCGTCTCCGACTTTCCTACAGTATTTGACCGAGATGTGTTTATCGTGATGGTACATATAGATTTTGCGACAAGAACTCGCGCGGACCCGAGTCTCTCTGTCTATTTTCATTTATCGCCTGAATTTTTCATCAATTTTATAAATCATTTCAATTTTAAATCTCTTGGCCGTGTTTAAGTAAAAATTTACTGCCTTGTGCATAGGTTTTAATCCTAACGAAAAAATTTAGTTTCGTCGGGATAACGCGCTGTCATCCGCGATGTGGCTCTTATTGCCTGTTTAACACTCTCAATTTATATTTATATTTATAAATCATTTTATGCACGTTTATATTGTAAAAAATTGTAAAAAATGATTATACGCAAAAAGTTATTCAACCGCATTTGACATAATATTCCTACCTTGATTATTTATTTATTGTCATTGTAGATTGTACAAAATGTACAACATATATTCAAATTAATCGACAATATATATTTAATATAAGAAATGTGTATATTTATTTGTATATTTACTTTGCCTTGTGCTCCGTGTTTTTCTTCTTTTGCAGTGCTGGCAAGCATACGTTACCACACTTCTGCTCAAGCATTGTGTAAGGAATATGATTTATACAGTACGCTCGTGTCGCTTTTACATGGTTCTGTGAGGGTCGTTCTGACAATGCTGTCTTTTCTGATTCGGAATGCAGAGCATGCACATATACGTTAGAAATAATATAAATGATTATATAGAAAGTTTACAAATATTTTATTAATATCTATTTTTGATAAAATTACGAATTTTGATTTATTTTTTGAAGATTATATTTTTTATTCTCTATAAATAATATTATTTGCTTATATTCATGGACATTGTGTTTATTTCTGTTTGTGTCAACGTTATATTACACTTCTGTTGTGTCCTGTATCAACGTCATATTACACTTATATGAATAAAAGCATATTGTTACATCAAAGACACGTTAAGCAAATAACAACGTTATTAGAGCGGAAAAGTGTTGGAATGAAAAGCAGTACGTCAATATAGAATGATATGAAATAACGTTTATATATTAGTAACACGCATAGAATTGATCACATTAAATGTATCTCTGTACAGATTATTATTATCAATATTATTGCATTGACTGTGAATGTGGAAACAAAATGAAATGCATCATGCTTGCAATGGGGTTTGATACCGCTTTCTAACTGAATTGTGGTAATTCAATTCTATATCAGATAATTATGTTACGATATGCATGAAAACTTAATAATGTCTACATAAACATGATTATCGTTCGATTACATACGAATATAATGATTAACTAACAATTAATTAATTAATTAATATCAATTAATGAATAAAACATCCGATTTGTGTCCTATTACAAAATTAATATCTAGTCAAATTATTGCACTCATCATCAATCGATTATATTGATTCTGTATTAATAAATTAAAAATGTTTATAATGTTTACTAGTTAATTAATGTCACTTTCTTACAGATAGAACTGTAAAATTCAAGGGATAAATATACATTTTAATATATGCATGAGATTTTACTTTGGACTCTTCTGTAATTAAATCCATAAATAGCAAAAGTGTCAAATGGTTGAATGAAGATAGAAAGCGTGATATAAAGATCAACTCTCGTCCTCGTCGCGTTCAAAGGCAACACGCAAAAGCTATCATCATTAGATACGGTATGGACTACAGAAAGTGCTATATGAGAGAGAGTCGCCCAATGTTTGTAATCAGTCGCCTAGGTTGTTAGGCACCGTACATACGTTTACGCTTGACGCAAGCATGAAAGTACTCCCTTTTCACTAGGTGTCTAACCTGCCTTTTGGGCTAGGTGTGGATAACCAAAGCGAATAGTATCTTTAATGAACTCCTACAGAATTGTATGTATGTTTCTCATACGTGTAGGAAAATAGATACATGTATACATCCACGCCGTTGTGCGCCTTCTTCTCCCAGCACAATTTTTTCAAGATAATATTTAAGTAATCAAATAAAGTAATTTCTTTTCAAATATCAAAAGTTTATTTATATTGTAAAGTTGATTTATTTATACTATAAAAATTAAATTATTATGTAGAAGATACATTTTTATTTATATCGTAAAAACTATAAATAAAATCAATTAAAATAAAAGCAAATTAAATTTCGTAAATATTTTTTCGAAATACGATATGTTTAAGAAAAACTAATTGTAAGATTATCTAAAAATTTATTCATGTAATTATTTATCATATTTATTTATTTTTTAATTAGCAATTAGTAATTTAATTTAATTCATCGTGCATATTTTATTTTTTATTATATATTATTGTATATTGAATATTATTGAACATTATAGCACAATATCATTCCTTTGTATTGAACGAAATTTCTAATCTTTGATATTTTAATACAATGTCGATTTTGCATTTGTGAAATATATATATGTATATATGTTTGTGAAGTTAAATGAGATTCTTTCAGATAGCCATTGCCTTTAAATAGAAGAGTAAATCGCAGAGATGGGATGGCGGCTGAGATAAGAGGCGCGTACAGGAAGAGGGAAATTAATCAGCCGCGGAAACTTTTCTCGTGGAATGTTGAGAAACTACAAATTAAATGACTGAGCCTTTTTAAGCAACGTTAAGTGGCTCGCGAGAGATAGCAGCCGATTTCTTTCAGCTGTCACCCAACTTTTTTACATGTTCTATAGCGCAATTTAGAGAGAATGGCACAACGTCCATATTGCCATTATAAAATCTTTCCCCTATCATAAAAATTAATTTATCTACAGTTAAAAATGTTTTATATAAAAACTGTTTTAGAATAAACAATACTTTTAAAATCGACAAATATCTCATATAAATATGTGTATTTTTTTTAACAAAATAAATTGATTTAAAAAATGTTCCAATAATATTTATAATTAAAGAATTCTTTTTTAAAAGTTATATTCAATACTATACAAGATTATTTTAGACTATAAACAGAGCTATTTAAAATCAATCAGCGTTTCACGTAAAAATGTTTTTTCCGGGTAAAATTTATTATTAGAAAAATAATTATATTAAAAATAAAGTGAGAATTCTTAATTATTTATGAAACTATATTTATCATTATTTATGAGCTATTTCCATGAAATTTTCATCAGTTTCACAGTTTGTCATAAAATAGACAAACATGTTTGTCACAATATTGCAAACGTTTGCAGGCGATATTTTATTTACTCTATAATGCAAACAGTTTTGCCATCTTCCTCGTAATAAATTTACTCCATATATCTTAATTACTACAATTTGCAGAGGTCGTTATAAGTTTATTAACTACACTGTTATTATGTTTGTAATCGAAGTGACATTGGGTTTAAGAGTAACGTCAACTATTTTTATTTTCAATTTTCAAACCAACTTAATTATCTCACTAATTGCTTAGATAAAATATAATTTGTGAATGTGACATCTCAATTATATGACTTAAACCGATATTGTTATATTATGCACGCAATATTTCTTTTCATCAATGCTATTAAAAAATGCGGTAAAAAATATGTAATTTTTCAGTCATCATTATATTAATGTCAATAATTGTTGTTTTAAAAATATATATATATTAAAAAATTCTTGTAAATACGATTTAAGAACTTATTCTCAAAAGGAATGTCACAGACCGTCTGAGACGGCAGCCAATCGGCTGATATTCCATCAGTCGACGACACAAAGATTACGCATCTCTAATATTTCATCGACGGCATACCGTATCTGAGATCAAACGCGCGAGTTTTCTGGGTGTCCGGAAATTACATGTCATTGCCAGAGTACAGAACGTAGGCAAAAGTAGTCTACACATTTCATGCATTGCGCAAGCTGTGATTCCTGCGTGAAATTAATCCCTGATCTATCTGATGTAAATGTTTGAAAGAGAAAAACACGATATAAATGTTTATATCATTGTGTGTGTATGAGTGTTTATTATTACATCATTAAGTAACTCTATTAATATAACATTTATTAAAATAAATATTAATAATATTTATTAATATAATATTTATTATTCCTGCATAATGACAACTACCGGCCGCTATTCAGTTTTATTGCATGTACGTATACATTAGAAGCGTAATTATATAGCGTGTTTCACGCAGAGCACGTACAAGTATTACAAAAATGCAATTTTATTTATACGTAAATGACATCGTGAAGCGACACCATAAAAGATGATTTAGCTGTAAAAAGATATACGCATGGTCGAATTTCATTTCCAGCCGAAATAGAGAAGACTGCAATATGTCGCGAGATTGACGTTGAATCATGTGACTCTTGACTTGATAAATAACGCATACGGATATAGGATTACGCGAAGCGCGCACGTGAATGGCCGTGGCCAGCAGAGAAGCCTCTCAATTTCGCGTTCAATAAATTTGCTCGTAAAGAAAGAGAAAGTAAAGAGAGAGAGAAAGAGAGAGAAAGAGAATGAGAAATGCATACTGAGAGCAAACGAAGCGTTTTCTGTGCACAGTTGATGAATTTCAATATTTTTTTTTACGAGTCCTTTGCAAGAACGTTCTACGAGAAATCCCACGAGAGCTCGTGACGTTGGAACGCGGCCGTCGTCTCCTTCAAATCGTCGAATCAAAATTGAAAAGCACATTTCGCCGTCTTGGCCTTCACGAGCGCGAAATAAACGTAAACCGGTGTTCTCGTGAAATGCATACAACGAGCATTATATAACGTATATCGTTTGCGACTGCACTGAAAACGCATTTGAGAACATATCTTGAAATATCCCTAAGAGCTTGATGTGCTTGGAAATTTTTCATGTGGAAATTTTCAGAAAATGCTTGCTTTCGCGCATTCATGCGTAAAGTTAATTAATTATTTATAAATTCATAGTTTATGTAGATGATGTAAAGGTATTAACTTAAATAATATAAATACAAATTTTATAGATTAATATGATTATTTATTATTTGCTTTTATTTTCGTTTCTTGGTTAATGTGTGATTTTGTAATGGAGAAGTTACATGTTCGCACGATATATATATATTATCTGTAGCAAAATTTGACCTAAATTTTTTCATATCCTTGTCCTCGCATAAATCATTATTTGGTATTATATAAGGGATATTTGCCGTTAGTCGCGGAACGCATTAAACGCTAAATATACACTATCTTCGAAGTAACGTTTCTGCAACGTATAATGTATAACTCGCGCGGATACTTCTTTTCGCGACATAATTCTCATTTCACGGGAGCTTTCAAGCGGCAAACTTTTTTCCCGCTTATTATTCCGCTCCCTCCGAACGTTCCATTTAGTGGCTCAAATGCGCGAACAGCGACTGTGTCGCATAAATTGCGAATTTTTCGCGGACCGGCACATTTGTGTCATGTTTCCTGTTTATGTAAATACAAGCAATAAATCGTATCCACTCATGAATTCGTTCCTTCCGTTCGGCTGCCTTCCCGGCGTTGCTGAAGAAATTGAATTTTGTGGGCCAAAGATACATCAATGACTCAAATGAAATTGTTCCCGAAAAAAATATTGCTATTGCATTGAAAAAAAAATAATCTACTAAAATGTTGTTAAATATGTAATAATTAAATATACAAAAAGGAGAATATGTAATTAATTGCGTGATAAATAATAAATATGCAGGTAGATAAAATTTTTTGTTAAAATTTGCCTAAAAATAAAACCGGAAGGAAAGAAAACAGAGTATATTTCATATAATAAAATTTTCGGTTATCTTTATATAAGAAAAGCAATAAATGTTCGAGTAAGACAATTTTCCTCTTTTAATAGAATCAAATAAATCGTGTTATTCTCATGAATGTTATGCCATTTAGTGTCATCATACTTCGAAAGTAGATGGAAAATATTTATTTATTTGAAAGTTCTCCAATCTTTCCCGATGCATCGACATGACACGCATATTGACATTGAATTTTGTAGCGTATTGCACCGAGCTCGTCTTAAGAATAGTAAATCCGAGGCGAACACTTTGGCAGTACTTCCTAAACCTCGAATTTATTCAAACAGCGTAGAGAGCTGCGGGCTTTCAAATTTCCATAATCCCTGCGTATGTTGTAAGGGAGTTACTCCGCAGGTGGGACTTTGTTACAGAGAAATGATATATGCGATACCGTCGATCATAGTAAATTATCTTCGAACCAGATTACGACCACCGAGCAGAATCATAAATTGAACAGCAAAGTGTCGAGCAGCGTAATAAAATAACAAAGTATTATTTATCATTAATGATTTTATAACAACGATAAATTTATTTTAATCTATTTTCCTGAAAATTTATAAGTCATATTCAATATATCATATAATATATAAATATACGTATATCAATATATATTATTAATTCAATCTATATATTATAAATATATAAATATTATATAATATTATAATTACAAAACTTTTTTTTTCTCATAGCTTTAGATGCGCGATTTATTGAAGTTTTATTTGTTAGATTTATATTAAGTGCAATAATATCAAAATAAAATAGAAAATATTATATTTGATCTGCGTGCACATTGAAAATATATTACGTACAATAAAAAGTTTTGAAGAGTAATCTGACACTAAATGGCAACGTATAAATGTACACATGCAAACACTCACCATTAGCAGACGCGCGGAGCAGATCCTCTCCCTCTCGATTAATCCGTCACGAAGCGATCGCTCGTTGCATCTCGATGTTCATCGACGCACTCGCGGATACACACTCCCGATTCCGATACACTCGCGAATAATACAAAGTTCTCGGAATAATACGACACGCACTGTCAAATACGTCACGTGCAACGTGATGCGATTGGTATGTCGCGCTAGCGTGTATTTCGATGAGAAATGCATTCAATTGCCCGATCGAACAGACTATAATTGACGCACGAAAACGATCGACCGATAGATACACATTCGACACTCTTTGTTTGTGCCATATGTACACGCTTTCCGACCGACGTGAAAATTAGAGAGAAGTCACGCAACGCGGCGGACACGAACTGTTACACGGATATCACAGACAAGTGGAATCATCTGTTTCGATTAATGCGTCGCGACGTTCCATTGATGCCTCTCTCAATGCTCCTCGATGTTTCGAAGGGTACTTGGAGCATATATACATATATACAGACGAGCGAGCATAACACGCGTATCAGATCCCTTCGATCGAACGTGTTATGGGTTATAAATACTGAGAGGCACGTTCGCGATCGTATTGAGCAAATAACGCGATAATTAATACACGAGGACGATCGTTAACTACCTCGACTAAACATACCGGAACGATCGAGACTTGACATTCGCGAACGACGTCAATATTGTGTCATACTATAGAGATGAGTATCAAGATTAGGCGCGCTTTCCCACGTTTTCCCGCGACGCCTCATTGAGACAAAAAATTCTGCAATAATAGAGATAATTATTTATAACGAAAGATTGAGTTTATTCGATATACGTTTTCGGTAAATTATATACCTACTGTGTATGAAAATATTGATCGTTTCGACGAGTGCTCGATCAATGAAGCGCGGAACAAGGGATGCTAATTATATTTGCGGAGAACAGAGGGGATCGATTACCTTTGTATCGAGAGAAATGCGACCAACTGTGCAGTCATTGACCGACTGAAACGATCGCTCGTCTGTAGATTCAACGCCGACGTTTGTTTATAAACAAGACTTGCCCGAAATGGATACACAAAGCGCGAAAACACTGTCGCCACTTGACTAGAAACGCTACCACGTGACCCTTTCAAGATTACGTCACGGTCGTGCTATTATGAATACTACATATGAATATCATTGAACTAGTTCAAGTATAATGAAAGATTGAATCTTCCGATTTTCTTGTTCGATAATTATTTTTGGCGAACTACGAAATATATGAGTGCATTAAAAATCATCGATCGTTTCGATGAATGCTCGATTGGTTAATTACGAAGGATACAGGACTAATTACCTTGATATCGGGAGAGATGCATCAGTCCTGATGACAATCGATAGACTGATGATTGTTTGCCTGTCAGATCGCGTTTCGTTTATATAACAAATACGCGTGGAACGAATAAAAAATGTGAAAACTCGGAGCAATGTCGCCATTCAACTACGCGCTAATAACTTATGACACGAACTGCGCGACTCTTCCGTGATTACGTCACGGTTGCGCGGTTCGCTCAATTTTACGCGGCATTCAAAATTCCTTAGCGACGCGACGCTATTATGAATATTAATATCGTAGAAATAATTAAATTCTGATATAAAAGATTGAATCTCTTGCTTCTTTTCACTTATTGAGTTTGACAATTATTTTTGGTGATCTAAATATATGCGTGTATATATGTATATATTAAAAAATATCGATCGTTCGATATATCGCGCGGAGAACAGAGAATCGATTATCTGTAGTATCGAGAGTGACGCGTCAGTCACGAGGATTATAGATAGTTGACAGAGTGATTGTGAGACGATCGTTCGTCTGTCGGAAGTCGCACTTCCGACATTTGTTTATAAACAAATTACGTGCAGGACGGATAAAACACGAAGTAGTCGCGACTCGGCTGTGCTCGAACAATCTTTTACGCGAATTGAATTGTGATTTCGAAATACTTCATAGTGCAGAAAATTTAATAAAATAATTATTAATCGGCGCAACAGTTCCATTAAAACATATAAACGAGAATATAAATAAAAAGTTACATGTATGTATATATTGTTCGTGAAATTCGTGATCGATGTAAATCACATATACCAAGTGATTCGTATTCAAAGTGAACCGATATCGAACAGACATCACGGCAAATCTTATACATACGTTCGCAATGGCAATATGCAAAGCAGATGGCGGTCGTTTGGTACAGTCAGTTGCTCCGGGTTACATCTAAAAATCGCAAGGATAATAGGATAGTCCTCTTCCGGAATTTGGGAGCTGTGGGTAAGTTAAAATATTGGAAATATGAATAAAATATTGGAAATAATAATTTTTTCCGAATGACGGAAACGATGAAAAATATGTGAACGTTGAAATGCGATAGCGAAAAGACAAATTCTGGATTACGAGAATCGGATGCTCATCGGTTTTTTTTTTACCGAGCGAAGCTATCTAATTCCATCCGCGCGTTGGCTGCTAATATGAAAATTTCAATTTATCAAACTTGATAGCTTTACGCAAATCTCCCAAAATATGAATAAAATAATCGTAAAATAATTATTACTCCGCAATATCGATATCCATTGTAACCAAAAAATATATATAACGTTTTTGTAATTTTTCTTTTTTTTTTAAATATAATTATAACTAATACATACGCACAAAAACGTATATTCATTTTCGTTGAAACTGATACTTTGAACATCAGGCTGAATATTAACGAAGGTAGCAGTGAGATAGGTCAGGTGACGTTTAAAATAACACCACCTGCTGAAGCAAGGACGTCAAGCCATTAATTTTAATGCTGGTCTTGCAGAAGACCACGTTATACTCAGATATACAAAGCACCCACTGCGTTTTCCGCGTAGGGATTTCCGTAAACAGAGTTTCTCGTGTTGAAAACTTATGAGGCGGAATCTGGAATTTTTATTTAGTGAGAAAGTTTTGCACCTTTTTCCGCTCTTTCCACCATCAAGCTTGCTTTCCTACCCCATGCAGGGAGAGATATTCGTCCGTGTAACTGTAAATATATCACATAAGACGGTATGCAATGCACAAAACCTTCCCTTCGGAGCAATCGTCGTGCAAACTTTTTTGTGTTCTTTAATCGAGTTCTTCTGTTTCTAGTCAAGTTAAACTTGATTTTTAAAAAAATTTATTGAAATTATTATATAATTATTTGAAGATTTACAAGTTAAGTGTTGTAATTAAAATGAGTTTATATACAAGTTAATTGATTTTTATACAAATTTTTATTTAATAATGAAATGTTTCCACTATGATTTGCGTATAATTTCGAATATATCGAATTACGCATATCGATATAAAATGATATAAGTGATGACACGTAATCTGTTTTATTTCTTCTAATGTCAAATTTAAAGGTCTTAAAGAGCTTTGTTCTATGTATTTAAATCTCAATTAATTTTTATAATCAAAAGAATTGAAAAAATGCAATAATAATCAAGTTATAAAAATACAATATTTTATGAAGTATAAATGTGAATAAAAATATGAAAAATTTACATCGAATATTATAATATTTACAACAAATGAACGAATAATTATCAATGTTTAGTAGAAAAGCGCAGAGTATAATATTGTATAAAGAGTTAAATGTCACTTATATACACCTCAGTCGTCGGAGGCTTCTCAGCTGATCTCATAACTTAGACAACAAAGGATCAAACTACTAAAAGAGATTTCTTGCATAAACAGCGTGTACGTGCAGCGCGAAGATGCACGTAGGAGGCATACGCTACCTTTTCTCACGCCGTTTCTCACTCTCAATTTAAATTCACAGCTCGCGCCATAACCGCATGATTCACGATAAACCAGCGTCGCGAACAAGGTACTGTCAAGCAGAAAGTTGAACGTATGTATATTTGTCGTTGTCGTTCCGGTATTATTCAGAAGCCGCGAAAATAAAGGAACTTAACTATAGACATTTCGAGGAAAAGTCGTGAAATTAATCGAAAAACTATTTAACGAATTTCTTTTATATTAAAATAAAGCATAATCTTTTTAATAGATAATGGGAAAACGAGTCTGCGCGAAGATGTAGAGCATGTGCGATTTTAGTTACCGTATTGCGAACGGAACCGTAAAGTCAGACGAAAAAAACAAAAAGGCAAAGTTATTTTATTTGATAAATGCATGGGAGTATCTGACAGCTGCTGCACGAAAGCAAGTCCTCTCCTGTGTTTCTCTCTTTTTCTCTCTTTCTTACAAGTAGCATCTCTCGATTCTATTTTCCAACTTGAGTAGGATAAGCGAGGAGTAGCAGCGGGTGTCGAGCTGGGGTCGAACTCGCCACTTTGCCTTGGCTTAAAAGGACACCCAAGTTGGCGTAGCCGAAGCTTCTTTAGGATGTTCGAAACTTGCTAGTCGTCAACCGATGTTGTCGCTGGTTCTAATGTCTTTTCCTAACGAAGGAAGAATTAGTGCTTTCGAGAGAGTTGTTGAAGGAGTGAAATTAAAGCGTCACAGATTCTTATTTAATAGTGAAATAATAAAGCTTCTCTCTATTTCTTTTTCTCTTTTTTACAGTTGCTAGCAATTTATATATAATATATATTTATTATTCAACATTATTTTATGTTAATTTATATGATATTGTATGTAAATAAATATATCGCAACGTATTTTCACATATTATATTATCAGTGATTTTACTAATATCAAATTTATAATATAATAAAATTGAGTATTCTCTGGTCTGAATTTGAACTGGAATTTTGTTTGATTGGAAACCTTGTAGAATCGGTAGATGATGATTTCAAAAACAATTATACTCTGTGCTGTAATTTTGAATCAGGTTATATATATATATATATATATATGTATTATTTATTATAATTGTGTAGAAATCTAATTTCGCACACAATTTTTTATATGGATGCAAATTTGAAAACGTTACGCGAATAATCATTGATTATTCTTATAAAATTACCATCTCAAATTTTTGCTGAATATTTTCTTTTAAATAAATAAATAAATATATATATATCTTTATCTCAAAATATGTCCAAGCAGCCAGGTTGACCAAGTTGTCGAATTGAATCTGTCTCATTGAATCTTACAACGAAAACACAGCAAGCACCTTATTTCCCACGTTCGATCCCCCAATGACGGCTTCGCGATCCTCTTCTGAAAGCCAAGGTAACTGTGTTTCGACTCGATCGAGAGGTCATACCGCGTAGGAGCGAAGCACTTCGGCAACGAACCAGCAATTGCCAGGATCGATATTTTGCGGTTCGGTTATATATCGAGTTAAAGACGATCCCCCGCGGAGGAGAAAGGCGGCGACAGAGGCGCCGTAGGGAAGAGAGAGGGTGCCGCTGAAATTGAGATGCCTTATCTCGAGGATGAGAAAGGAGCTTCCGGATGGAGTGCAGTCGAAGTGAAGGTCTCGCAAAAATCTCCCGGGGAATAAAAGGGGATACTGCTTGCGGGAACACCAAGCAGTTTCAACGGGTTCGAACCATTCCTGTCGTTCGTACTCGCGTACCCGAGATTCCGCGTTTCCAACTAGAATTCCTTCACGTGGAAGTGGAAGTTGGGGAGAACGAGTCGGGCGGACGTGCGCGATGTAAAGTTACTGGTTGCTCGACCCCCTTGGGTGACATTGTTACTGTTTTTGGGTAATGTAACTTAGCCCTATTGCAATATTCCTTTTCTCTGCGTGTCTGGGAATTAAGACATATTTCACCATGGACGGAGACATTTTTGTCGAAGCAAAAAGTCAATCTTTTCATCGTAACGACGTATAATTTAGACATTTTAATTTTTTAATTCTTTTAGTTTCAAAAAGTTTGTTTTAAACATTTCGAAATTTTTACTGTTTTTGGGTAATGTAACTTAGCTCTATTGCAATATTTCCTTCCTCTGCGTGTCTGGAAATTAAGACATATTTCACCATGGACAGAGACATTTTTGTCGAAGCAAAAAGTCAATCTTTTCATCGTAACGACGTATAATTTAGACATTTTAATTTTTAATTCTTTATTTCAAAAAGTTTGTTTTAAACATTTCGAAATTTTTACTGTTTTTGGGTAATGTAACTTAGCTCTATTGCAATATTTCCTTCCTCTGCGTGTCTGGGAATTAAGACATATTCACCGTAGACAGAGATTTTTGTCGAAGCAAAAAGTCAATCTTTTCATCGTAACGACGTATAATTTAGACATTTTAATTTTTTAATTCTTTTAGTTTCAAAAAGTTTGTTTTAAACATTTCGAAATTTTTATCATTTATATGAACACGTTTATGAATATAAATAAACTATATCGTACACACACAACAGCTGTAATTTTTACTGTATTTTAATTAATTATTTAATGAGGAGATTTAATCATAATTATAACTGATAATGAACGTATAATATTTTAAGTTTTTATTTCATAATACTTTCATTTAAAATGTGTTGAGTATTATTACGAGAGAAATTACTGTATAGATTATATATAATGAAACAGTAAAGAAAAGCCGTGGTTATGAAAGCTCTTTTACTAAATTTCTCTATAAGCTTACTCCAACTTGTTTTTATTAGAACTTTATATATATATATATATATATATGACTTTTACTTTACGGGCATTTAACGTTCATGTTT
Source organism: Nylanderia fulva (assembly GCF_048542155.1). NCBI lineage: Eukaryota > Metazoa > Arthropoda > Insecta > Hymenoptera > Formicidae > Nylanderia > Nylanderia fulva. The sequence goes on from NW_028190263.1 coordinate 7,884,938, forward strand.
ATGTGCCTCGACCATCGTTTCTTGAGCGTAAAGTCGAATGAATTCCTGTCGTCGCCGAATCTGTACCGTTTCTCTGCAATTTTTGACACCTGTGGTCATATTGTTACGCGAGTCTTTTATAGAAGGAAAAATATTTCACAAGATCTTTCCCAGGATTTGAAATCGCTGACTTAATTCTTGAACTCGTAAACTCGTCACTATCCCGACGTTCCCGTCTCGCGTAAAGAACAGCCTTTAAATCCATGTAATCATTATACTTACGATCGTGTTAGAAAAATCGGTGCAGCGCGAAGTAGATCTATATGAAATGTGATCTGGAACATTTTCCCCTTAGAATTCTTCGTACTACATCGCATTTCGGGATCATGCTCGTTAGATGCCACACGGGACTGACCTCTTATCCGCAGGCGAAAGATTCAGCCTCTATCTGGCGCCAGCGGGAATTTCAGCATCTCCGCATAGATACCCGAAGGTAATGCCCCGAGTAGCGTTCCACTTCCTCTCTCACGATTCCCTATAAAAACAAATTGCCCCAAACCGGCGTATTTCTCCGTTTTCGCAAAGATTTACGAAGGTCGGCTACGACTTTGGTCCGTAGATACAGAGAGGGCTGAAGAGGAGAGGAAAAGAACGGGTGTAAGACTGGTACTGGTATTACCCGGCATCTCCTGCTGGTCACTTTATATGTTGGATCGTTATTTTTACACGGCCTGGCGCCCTCGTCTCTTTGTTCAATCATTTACCGCTTCACCCGGAACCGGTCTAGTTCTCCAGACGATGGAGCGAAACGGGACGACGTGATGAAAACGAGGGTTTGCAAAGCCCTGAGGGTCTCGTCCTTCGTTCGCACTTAACAGCTTTCCGTCAATCGTGTCGTTTCCGTGAACGTCGATCCTACGTTCGACCCGATCGACTCGTGGGCGATACGAGCAGTTGCTTTTGTCGGTTTGACATAATGAAATATGATGCGAAGGTAGAGATTTGCGAGCAAGGATGTATTAATGCAATCTCTGTTACGTTGCTAAAAAGTCAGACAATTTGTCTCGAAAATTTTTTTATAAGATATGCTCTTTACATAGATGAATATTAATGCAATCTCTGTTACGTGGCTGAAAAGTCACACAATTTGTCTCGAAAAATTTTTTATAAGATATGCTCTTTACATAGATGAATAGTAAAAGATGTTGAGAAAAGTAATTCAAAATTGCTTGTATTATTTTGTATATTAATTTACATTAAAAATTGTTTATTTTAATAAAAACATGACATATTATTTAATATTTTTTTTTTACATTGCATTCAAAATGTGTTTCTATATATTTTCTATATATATAATTGATTTGTGTACATTTATTTTTTATTTAGAATCACTGCTTTTTTGTTATTTTATGTGCATTGAATGATTTGATTTTAAAGATATGTGTTTTCATTGCATTATATTAAAAATAGAAAAAAGGAGAGATATCTTTTACTCAAGTAATATTCAAGTTGCAAATTATTTCGTTCTTCACTAGATGAGAAAATATAAAATATTAAGAAGGTAAAGAAGAGATCTAAAAAAATCTAATTAGCATCTTAACTTTCCTTGCCAGATTAATAAGTTTACTTTGTCTGATTACTTATATTATAAATGTAGCTCCGAGGAAGTTCTTAAGAAGTTTTTGACCTCGCCGCGATAAATCAGGAAAGCATGAATAGGCAATACTATGTAATAACGCGATGAGTGTGAAATATAGTACGCCTTATATCGAAGAGCATATAATGGAAGAGAAAATTACTCCGCGCGAATGTTTATCTTATTCTCGAGCACGTCCCGGGAAATTAATTTTTTTTGCGATCGTCTGCCAGCCAGGGCAGAACGCATCGCGAAAATCATTGGCGTACAATTTCCTCGAAATGGCGTAATTTGCGGTGGCAAAATCTTTCGTTTGCCACCAGTATACTTTACGACTTGCTAAACGCGGCACGGATACGGTCGAGGGGATACATAATATGTAACGAGCCATATATTCGCCATAGCAGATTGGTGTTTTCCTCGTTAAAACTTGGGCGCGAAAGCCATTCCCATAGTGCTACGATAGCCCGAAGAGAGAATGGTGGGTGGAAGGTAAAGACTAGCTGTGGATGGAGGCGAGAGAGAGAGATATTGGAGAAGAGCTATGTCCTGGCCTGACCTCAGTATTTGGTCGGAAATGATTCATACCCGCGGGACCACTGAACTGGCTCTTTCAGCGGATTCCGCGAGATTCCCCGGACATTGGTACATTCGTTTCCTTTAATAAGACATCTGGGAAGGAGCCGACCTACGTTTTGTTACTAATATCTCACGCCAGCGTTGCGGTTAACGAGGGAAGCTTCTTTTACGACTTTCGAGTTATGATTGGTATCGCGCCGACTAAGCGCTCGTAATTCCTGTCGCGTGATTTGTTGACGAGAAGCGAGAGAGTATCGGAACATCAATATTTCGCAGCATATTTTTATATTTATACACGACTTCATTCTTTTTATACACGAAACGTAATTTCTTATCGCGAAAACTCAAATCTCGGGAAGAAAATTGATTTTGCGGGATTCTATATAAATAGAAGACGGTTTCAACGTCGCGATAAATATATAAAAAGAAATTAAAATAATGACGCGAAGGCGAGACGGGATATTTGCCGAATGAACTTCGTCGGAAGAATCCCGACTTGAGTCAATATTTCGCAGCCCTCGCGAATCCTTCCGGCAAATAACGATGGATTGATTCTGGTCGACGGCAGCCCAAGCAAAGCCTCGGATACTCGCGCGTACGTCTCATTCCTTCCGGTTTGGTGTCGCGCTCGTAGCTCCAACCTACGGGCGTAATATCGAAAGCGAAGGTACATACGACGTCGTCTGATCCGTCTTCTCGAGCACTGAGCTATTCGGGCGTGGAGACAGCCCTAGCTGCGAGCTCCGCTGGCTCCAAAGACGAGGGATAGAACGCGTTCAACCGTGTATAATGCCGAGAGCGTTTCTGTAATAGTATCGACGAGCCGTGTCGAGGCTGTGATTCGTGACCAAGGAATCGCTGCTCACAAAGGTTCCTCATCGCGCGACATCCTCGCCGCATTTATTGCATCTATCAAAAATAAATATCGTGCGCGGTATATTGCTGATTTCAAGCTACACGCTTCGTCAAATTTTCTGGTATAAATATTACGAACTGGGAATGCACTCGCCTCGGCGATCTTCGCGCCAATTTCTGTATTTGCGATGCGACGCGAAAGGGACAGCGTCGCTCTGAATGAAACGCCGTTCTCGAATCGCTCGTGTAATCCCTGTCGAAGAGTTGAAACTTTGATATCAACCGAACCAACGTGCCGTCCCGGCTTCCTCACCTCTATATACATTTCCTTGCGCAAGTTACACACTTGCGCGCGCTCGTTTGCAAGAATATACATACTCGAGACGAGACTTTCCACGCGTTCACGTGCACCTGGCTACTCTAAGAGATCCTGATGCGGCTGCCGATCGAGCGGGGAAAGGGTCTCCTCTAATTTCGCGGATGTAATATCATCCGTAATGTCGGGCTTAATGTTAGTTTCAGACTTGGAAAGTTCGAAGATTACCACGAATCATTTCGCGGTAGAATTTCTCAGTCTCCTCGTATTCCTCCTATCTTTGACGTTAGCTGTCGCAACGCTCTTCATGCACTTTGTGCATCGGCGCGACTTCGATGCGCACCTGTGAATCGACAAGAGAGAGAGAGAGAGAGATCTCTGCAAAGTAATTGGCTTAAATTAACTCGCGCGGTTCGACCAGTCTTTTCAATTATTATTGATGTACCGATGGTATATCCAGAAAGGATATTAACAGTTTCATCAGCTAAGAGATATTAATAAAGTCACGGATTCAAAACTCACTACTATATTGAATTATTTTCGTAATTCACAATGTAATTACATTAAATTAAATTAAATAATAATATTGAAATTGAAATAACATTAAAGTAAAGAAATTCATTTTTATCTGCATTTAGTTATACGGTATAACAAAGCTCTTGGACCTTATGCATTCAACTGCGAGATATTCATAATATTCTAGGTATTCGACAAACGGGTGCTGTAATATAACTGAACAGGGACTAATTAATTTTCGTCTTGTATGAATGTTACGGTTATTAAAATTTGATTTGAGGGAAATTTTGATTTTCGTGGCTTCATTATTATGATTTAATTACCCGCGTTAATTAAATATAATTTATTATTAAGAACATAGTTATAGAACATTTTTTCGAAAATGTTTTTCGAATACTTATTCTAATTTTTTAATTGTACTTGATTATTTATGATACACATATAAAAAAGTATTTTCCAATAATAATGTGATAAAAAACAGATTTATTGAAAACTTTAAATGAGTGAAAGATTAATGACGAAGATACATATACTATTCATAGATTATTCACACATACGTACGTGTCACAGATAGAGCTATGTTAGACACTATCGCTCTTCCGGCATTGCAAGACAATATGTAATCAAACAGAGTTTAATTGATGCGGTCTTTTAGCCGTTTGATAAATGTTACGGCTATTATATCAATGGCATTTGATCCATTTCACTGATTATACATTTAACTAGAGCGAATTTCTCCATGTCTCCATGTCCCGTAAAGGGATGTACCATTATCAGCAATTATGTTCTCCATATACCCGCAGGAAGAGCAAAATATTATTTAGCCTTGTATCTGAATAACCGTAATATATCATACGCAATTAGACGGACATACGGTAATTTCATATAGATTTGATTTTATACATGTTATAATATGTCATAAATTACTTTTCCTCATTTCCTGATTGTTATAAAAATTGTGCGAACACGTAGTTATATAAATTCTTTGAAATATATTAATTAATATCCTCTCGTAATAAATTATTTAATAAAAGGTTAAAAGATTTCTTTTGAATCCACGTTATATATACTGTTAAGAGATTGAAAACTATTACTTTTACTTAAGTAGATATAATTGAGATATATTTCAATTTTAAATTAGCCAACAGCTATTTTTCATTAAATGGATCTTTAAGATGATGATGAAACGAAGTTGCGAAGATTGAAAATAGCTAACTATCGAGAGACGATAAATTAAACTGGCTCGAAATCTCTGTGTTACTTGGCTACGCCAGCGGGCGGAGTTGCGAGATAAGAAATTTCTATCGTGATTTGCATTTTACAATGGTACAGATCGGCCGGATAAGAACTGCAATATCGCAATATTGCGGGCGCCAGATGTCGGACTACTTGAAACACACAGGTTATTTGTGACAACAGAGATATTTTTTATTAAACTTTATATTCATACGATCATTTTCGTCCATTATATTTCATATCTGATATCGTTTCGCGCTTATAATTTGCAAGAATATTTAATATAATTTAGATGACACTAAGAAAAAGAGATAATAACGGGTTCTTCCGCTTTCTTGTACTTCTAATCCGATGATGGAAATAACGTGGATTAAACCGAGGATTAAAACACCTTATATAAACTTTGCGTTAAATTATATTATTCGCCGGATACTTCGGAGGTAGAAGAGGGAAGAAGCAGCGCTGATGTAATATTTTTTAACATCGTTCTCCGCGAAGTGAACGATTGGACAGAAATGGAATTTTTATCAAGTCGATATCGATACATCATAGATCAAGCTATCGCGCGATTTCTACATCGCGCCAGAACTGATCAGCCGGATAAGATCTCCGGCAGCAATATCGCTCGCGGTGACGCTGCTGCATCGGCGAACTGTGCGCAACTATAGGAAGCCGGAGGGTTTCTGCAGTGCGAAACGTAAGGCCACGTCACGTTTCGGCTTTGACCTGAGCCACCTCCTTCGGTTCGAACACACGTTCTCGCTTTATGACACCTGTTTGCTGGCGTTGCTTCTCGCGCAGCCCCCGATCGCCCTTTTCTCTTCGCAGCTCCTGTCCGCCCGATGTGTGTCCGCTATGTGGACACACTGCATCTCGCAACGCGCGTGCAATATGTTCGTCAATTCGATACGTTGCTTTCGACACGTCGAGAACCGCGCGGAGAAATATCGGTACGTGCGAGCGGTTCCGTTTCCTTCTGCGCTTTCATCGAATTGCGGGATAACGCCGGATTCTTGGGTTACGTTAATGAACGATGTTAAAGAAAAAGTACTCGCTTGTGTACGATACATTCTGACAAACTCTGTGAAGAAAAAAAAAGGAATGCAATTACATTGACGAGACTAACCGATCGTGTATCGATTACATTTATTACACTTTTGAGCTTTTTCGCGAGTCGATACTCATCGAGATGCCGACCTATTGGTATATCGCGTAATCTATTTTGATACTCAAAGGGCCGATTGGGTCGTCGATTCCGATATTCTACAGCGATGCATTTTTGTCGATTTCTACGTCCTCGACTTTGATGTTCCATGTGAATGAATTTTTCTTGAATTCCTGAATTTCCTTTATGGACTTTGCCATTCTGCGCAGTATCTACTTCTTGTCTATTTGAAATGTCCTCTATTTGAATTTAAAATATTATTGACATTTGTTTTAATATTTTCATCGAACATTAAAAATATTGAAACATTTTCAGCGAGAGAGTTAGAGAAAAAGACTAAGTTATAAATTACAAAATAGTCGAGAGATAATCATTTTTTCACAGATTTTTCGAGTTCATTATACCATCATTTTATGGTTAGATATACTTTTACAAAAGAGACCTCCGTTTTGAAAATCGAGCTTGAAAAGATATTTTAAAAATCTGACATTACATAGAGTGAATAAAATCATGAAAAAATTAATTAATGCTGCCAATAATTCTCTTTAGCAAATGAAAGAATATGACCTATGAGAAAATTGTAATAGATTAAACCTCTGCTTTGAAAATTGAACAGCTTTAATGTTACCATTTTTCAAAATTAATCTTCTTTCTCGTTTGTTGAAGACATACAATCAGATATTTCTATTAATTTTCTTCCGCCTTTAAAGCCGAGCGATCCAGTCTCGACATAAAACCATTTTTATTATAGCTCACATTGTTTAGAAGAAGAACACAGTACTATCATGAGTCCTCAGGCACAAGATATAGATTTTTCTTTAGTCCTTTTGAGTCTTCTTCTGGTCTATCTCTTTGGTATCAAGAAGGTAGACCGGATCGAGTTGCACTTCCGCAGATTGAAAAGTACATCCAGTAATTTGTCGCTTTTAAAGCAACGTTCTATGCCATAGTTTCACGCGCATTTATTTATAAAAAATTATACACATATTATTACCTATTTTTTAGTACACTTGTAAAAATCTCAGCGATAACACTGTTTATAAAACTAATAATTCTGTTATTTTAAATTTAATTTGTAAAATTAAAGGTGGTATGTTGAAACATTTGATTAAAGCAGCAATTGTAGAAAATGACAATAATCAATTAAGTTTATACAAAGAACTTGGCTTCGAGTAGTTTAAACAAATACACCATTATCAATAAATATCATTTGCTATTACAGAGATTATTAACAAGGTAATAAGGATAGATGATGTAAAAAAAGTGCTTTATAATATAAAATTATTCCATTTTCATGAAAAAACGTGTCTTTCATTAATTCTCCTTTATTGATATAATTCTAATTATATCTTCTCAAAGACGAGCTATAGTGAAATGAACCTACCTTTGAAAATCCGACCCGCATATGATTCTGCCATTACCGGGTATAAGCCTGAGCTTCTCGTTCTGCCTGGCGCAAGATTTACAGGGCGAAGCATCAAGAATAGAGGGGCGTTACGTAAGGAAAAGTGGCTTGCTACTGTAAGGCAGTGACACACGACAATTTGTCTGGCGTTTCGACAGGAATCTAAAGGCAGATTTATTGCTCGCCAGTGTAAAGGCACTCGCGAGGGTCGTACCTACATCACGCCGTTTCACAATCCATATCGTTCCGTTTTGCATATATCTTTGCCTCTGTGAATATTCAATCGAATATACAATGTATATTCGAAGTCGTTAAATAAATACGTAAAAATTGATAAACTAATAATATAAACTAACACGCGTTATATATTTACAAACAGTTTTCGCAAGTTATTCGCAAAATCACACGAGAGTTCAAGAGTGAAAAAACACTCGTTTGTAGAGAGGAAAAATTATTAACAAACTGAGAGGAAAAATATAGACTTCCAATAGAAATAAGAAAATGTCGCATATAATTGCAACGTTGCATCGGTGCTTGCTTTCTAGATATCGAACAGTGGATAGAGAAACCGGAAAAGAGCAACAGTGGTCTCCTGAGGACGATGGTTAGAGGAGGCTTTAGTGGGCTGTTGGCCTGGTCTGATATTCCGCGCGTTGTGGATTACGGCCGGTAATAACATTCCTAGGACGATCTTGAGGATATAGAACGCGATCTGAAGCAAAATCAGCCAGGGCAGGATACGGAAATGGCCGTTGGTGGAAAGCATGTTGATTTCTCTGTGGTGGTTCGCGGTGGTAAAGTCGGGTCCGGTTTTAAGAATTCAGACGCTTTTCTTTCACGACTATTTTCTCATTTAATCTTAGTCATATGATAAAATATGATAAGACTGAAATAAGTCTGCGCACATCAGGTGGTGTTATTTTGTCAGCAAATTTGATTAAGAAATTTACATATCGTGGAATAGAGGTAGAAAAGAGGTTTTATTCAAGATTATATTTTTACACCGATATAAACTGATATTAACGAAAAGAAAGGAAAAAAATATTTGTATAAATTTAGTACGGCGGATCAAACGAAATCCGAAACTATATACGAGTCAAAGCTCGTTCGAATTCTTTAGACATGTATTTTCGTCTTCTGAATGCATCAAAGTGCAAGAGGAATCGCATATGCCTCAAGGATTCTCTAGTAAATACTCGGGTTCGCATGAAACTGCGCATACGCAATTTAGTGCCGCGAGCAAGATAGATCATCTTATGCCTGAGGCCGGTTCATCGATCTGCAGATACTGTGTACTTTCTATCTCTCGACTGCGTTCGAGAAGAAAAGTGGCCGTTGAAAGACGCGTCGTCGCTCGAGCGGCACATACTCAATGAATACCACTTTCTTACCCGAATGAAGAAGGAAACTGCGTCTGCAAAAGCTCACGTTCGATTCGCCATATCTTTTTGGCTTCTCGACGAATCGATGGTTAAATTCAGCGCTACGTCACTCATTTTACGATCACTTTGCATCGCTCTGTAGATTATATTTCTCTACATAAATTTTATACAGATGGAAATTTTATATAGAAAGGATGGAAGAGAAAGAATAAAACGCGCACTAAACAGATTGAAATTTTTCATTGGGTCTGTACTTTTTTTATTTGCAGGTAAAAATTTTTAGTTAAAAAAGTGCCAATTGTTATAAATTATAACTTATGATTACATTTTGTTGCTTTTTTTTTATTTCGACGACAGGAAAAATTGAAATAACAATATAATACACAAAGTATTTAATGCAACGCTTTGACTGGGAATTCGCTTGATTGAACATCAAGGTTCTTTTACTCAGTTAGAAAGTGAATTCAGTGAGACGTAAGGATGGCAAAATTGTATTCCTTTGATAAAGAATTTCTCAATCTTGTTACCGCGAAGTAATCTATTGATAGATATACATAAATGCATTCTTTCTCGCGTGTACGATTCGAAGATGAAATTGCTAGTTCCATTTATTAAAAAATGTTCTCTTGAAAATATAAATATTTTTTATTATTTTATTTTACATAAATGTTAAAATTAAAAAGTAAAATATATATAATACACATTTAGTTTTAAATATTCCAAGATGTATTGTATAATTTAAAGATATGCTTTTAAGTTTCAAATTCTTAGAATTAAAAAATTTGTATTAGTATTTTTGTGCAAGTTTTAAGCGCAATTATTAATTTTTTTGTATATAAGAATAATTAAATGTAATTTATAATAGATGACACATATATATATATATATTCAAAATAATTAACAATTAATTTTAATAGCATATGTAAATGTAACAATGCAGATAGAGATATTGTTATATTTGTACATATACTCACATAAATTTACATTGCATTTTGTAAATGTATCAAGTATAATAAAATAGTATATTTAAATTAGAGTTAGAGTGTTGTGCACAGATATAATATATAATATATAATTTTTCATAGTAAGTTTCCAGAGTAATTTTTCATATAATTATTTTCTATAAAAATTGCTAAAATATTTTTTTGTTATAAGCTGTAATGTACCAGAAAAAAACAGACGACACGACGTTACAAAATTATATTCGCACGAATTACTTGAATCATTACATATGGAAGGCATATTGTATAATTTGTGATGTGCAAGTTTGATAAAGCATATAATGCCACTCGAGAAATAATTAAAATACAGAATCAGCGGAGGTTGAGAGCTAACGGAAAATAACATGCCTAATTACATCCGTGTCTGTGTATTTGCAAAATAATTTACGATTAATGCCACCTCACGTAGCTTTAATATCATATATTTCACATAATTTTTAATATCACGCGGTCGGCTTGTATTACGTGCTTCCGGCTGAATGCGGATTTATTCGATACGCGGAAAATGTCTGTTATTCCAAAAGCGGAAAACGGCGGATCATCGATTAGTCGGATTAGCACGTTTGTTATAGGATCGCGTAAATCCATCACGCTCGCTATCCTGTACACGGATGCATGTATCGAATGAATGGATTATCCATCTGATTCGTTTTGCAGTGGGCGGATTACATACTATATTTGCATTGAAAACAGGATAGCAAAATTATCTGGCTAGTGTTATTTTCAAGCGATTCAACGTAAAGCTATGCTTTGCAGATATCATATTATACATGTATTATATATTATATATATACTGTGTATACTAACAAGAGATAAACTGACCAAAACTGATATAGTCTGTAGTCGCCATATGTGTACAACATGGATACATCGGCAAAATATGATAAATTGCCGAGCTAAAGTAACGTTATATATAGCCATACTTTAAAATGAGCTAAGAACATTAAACTGATAAATTATACAAAAGAGACACTGTTTTTACTCTTGCAGCAAGAAATATAATAGATATTATAGAATGCATATTTGGGTCAGACTTATTAAAAGATCACTAATGTTATATATTAACGAGAATATTTTGCCGAGAAGAAAATACTTAGGTATAACTGCGAAGTTGCTGTTCGCCTAATGTAATACAAGATCGAATTGGCAAAATGAATTTCATTCAAAGTTAATCTGGCAAACTTTGTAATGATAGAAAGAAATAGCAGAACACGAGGGGCGAACACGTGTATAATGCGTTTCGTGTGTTTACTCGTGAAGACCGGTAAAAATTGAAAAGTTTCTCTAATAACGATTTATTTGGAAATAAAATTGATATCTGCGTCATCATTTTATTTTTCGACAATGAATCACTGTACTGTCTCGGTAAAAAATATGTGTGTGCCATTAATTTGGTGACTTTGTAATACATCAGCAGTACAATAAGTTTTTTTTTCACGTTTTGAGCCCTCTTATAAAATTGTATAAGTTTAGAATTATTTTAATCGAGATTATTATTTATTGTGAATTTAATGTGACAAATGAAAATTATTTATTAACTAATGCATATTTATATTCGAGACACAAAATATCTTGAAAATTTTCAATTATGTAAAAAAATTCGTCGAAAAAAGCATATTTATCATATTTTAAGAATACTTGTTATTGCAAGTAAAACTTAAAGTAAAGATAGCATTATTATTTAATATTTTCAATTTAGCTTTATCTTTCGTTCACAATCTAAAATAATGGTCTAAAGCGACAAAGTACGGCGTCTTAAAATTTGCCTCGATGAATATCAAGATAAGTATGGATTAATTTCGCTATTGTAGGGGTCGTTTTCCTCGAAAATTAAATTAGAGCATGACCAAACGAAATTTCCAACTTGGCTTGATATGTAAATGAACTATTGTGATTATTATTCCTGTCATAATTCTACACGGAGCCGATAAATTCGAGGACGTTTTATTAGGATAAAGTTTCTGTGTTTATTTCTTGCTAATACAGTATTTAAAAAAAATTTTTTTAAAACAATGATTCAGTAAATATTGATGAAAACTTGGGTACAATTTGGATGTAATATTACATCTATGAAAATGCATTTTTTCAAGACAAATATATTTTGCCTGTATAAATCGAAGTGTATACGTATAGCTCTTTTTTCTCACTATTAGTGAAACATTTTAAAAATTGTAGAATTTTGTTTCTCTTGCTTCCCCCAAAAAATTTATATATTCCATTTTTAATATATTTTTTAAATCCACAGTTTATCGCTATTTGTAACATAAATCTGTGACGTAAACCAATATAAATCTGTCGCAATGTTTAGAAACTACAAAATGGAGATTTCAGTCATGTTGACGACAACATATTGTAGCCATGAAGAATTTTGCAATGTGTATTTTATGTGAGTTATTATTTATCATTTACGCACTTATAATCATAAATAATATTCATTTCTATAGGCATATAAAAAATGCTTGTATGGCGCATACGTTAACGTGTCAAATCTATAATTTATGTAATTTATAAATAATTTTTTTAAAGTTATATACGTGTTTTATCAACGTACGCGTGATTAATACTTTTTCGATATTTGATTGAGGTTTATATGATTATGGAGAATTTGATTGTGAAGCGAGTTCGATTGGCGTTAACAGTAAATATTCGGTTAAACCGAATAAAAGCTGTGCCTATACTATGTTTGCTTTAATTAACGCCGGTAATTCACGAGTTTGTTAGTTTTATATCACAGATAATGTATGATAAATCAATTATCAAATTAGGGGATTGTTGCACGATAGCGGCTGCTATCGGTACAACATGTTGTCCTAATTTACACGCATGTTAATACCGAGAACGTTTGCAGCCGCGTACGAATAATTGTTAATTGTCAAATGAAAATATCTTTCCGAACACTTTTCGGATCGATCTTGCTTATACGATACGCTTCTTTTTTTTTATTACAATCAATTATAAATCTTATAATTAAATGTTTTGAGAGAGATAAATCGTATTCTATATTTGCTTTAAATTTAATATCAGATGTTGAAGATAAGAAGAACATTTTTTTCGAAACATATATTGCCATTGACTTAATAAAATGTCGGAAAATATTTATTCCTATTTATTTGATATTAAACTGAACGAATTGCAGTTTCAACAAACATTGAATCTTTAAATTATTTTCTGATCTAATCTGTCTTAAACATTTTTTCTCCCCAAGTGGAAAAAAAACTATACAAAGTCGTCTTTTTAAGGTAATCTACGGCATACGCGGCACGGAAATTGTCGGTGCGTATTGAAATCTTCAATAGGATCAGCGACAGATTGCATTAGGTAGTCAAACGAATTTTCTTCGAAATTCTTACGAGTGACGTTTAACGTCATTAAGACTCGCTCAATAAAGTTAAAGAGGCGTTCTCGGATACGAAACATGTTCGTTGAGAGATCACATGATATTGCGACGTAACGGAATTTTTCATTAAACGGTCAAGTTTCCACTATCTAGTGAAAAGGCAACATAGATGTGCGCATTTAATTACAACTTGTGGAGAAAAGAAAGTACTATGGAGTTAAAATTAAACTGATTATTCGTATCTGTTTTAATCAACTGTAAACACACACGTACATACTGTTAAAATAAATACCTGAAATAAATAATCAGTTGAAAATTGGCATATATAATATATATGTATACACATATATACATGTATACATATATACATCGAGAATGTTTTATTTAAATCTCAATCATTGCGCTCGTTAGTGCACCGTGGAATCAATACGATGTAGTTAATAGTACGATGTAAATATATTAGTTAATTATTGTAAATTAAATGTTACGTTTAGCGTTCATTCAACGGGGTCATTTATATGTATAAACGGGTTTTGCTATAACAAGAGCATATATTTGATATGTTAAAATTAACGGAATATTGAAATTAATTCTATCTAAACAATTGTTATAGTAGAAGTTATAATAGAAGAGTATATAATGTAAATGCAAAATATATTCAGACTTCAGACATACATATATATGGCGTGCATAGCAATATAGAGGTAACCGAGATTCCCGCATAACGTGATACACACAATGGAGCGTAAAAGCTAATTAATTAAGTGAACATACAGGCCGAGTGAATGGCTCCCACAACACGTTTCATCCCAAAACATATTAGCAGAAATGATTTATGCGGTATTTACCGGTAACACTCAAAGGGGGTCGTGATTCTACTTAAAACGGAATAGAATACAGTTTAACGAGCCACTTCGAATAATCCACTTCGACTGGTACACACGAGGGAGTGTCATTACCCAGCACGTATTCCACATTCGGCAAGTTCTCAAATGGCACACACAGTCGAATATTACGAGCCACCTACACCTACATAGTGCTTAGGAAGCCACGTGATGCGCGTATTTCTGAGGTGAAGGAGAATAACGGAATATTAGAGTTATAATCTATGCGAGGTGTATTATAAACTGTGTAGATATGTATAACGTAAAGTAGTTGCTCACTGAATATTGAATTCTCCCAATGTTCTCATACGCGAATTGATTTTTCGTACACATGATGTGTCGTACAAGGAATATTGCTATCTATCTGCTTGTAAATGTTGAACAAACATATATATATTCCGTAAATTCAAAAAAAACAACACTGACATTTATTGACATTTTATAAATATGAACAATATTCTAGAACTTTTTCTCTTTCTCTCTTTCTCTCTCTCTTATATATCTTAAACTCGAGAGAACATTAAATTCTGCCATCGTTAGCCATGATACAGTTTACGGATAGCAGTATAGCGTACTACGTGTTTGGCGGATTGATAGTTGTCGGATAACTATGGACATCGCCTAGCCAGGTGTCGATTAATCCGGATACCTGTCAAATCAAGATATGCAAAGCGTAGCATGCTCGATATGCATGTAACTAGTAGGAAGCGTTACGAAATTTGACTCCTTTGTAGTCAGATTAAACTCGCATGATTGAAGATAATCAATGAGATATATATACAGATATATTTCGATAGCACATACAAAATTGAATTTAATAATACGCGATAACAATTTTATAACATTAAACTTTAATATTTGAAAATTTTCTGCTCTACTTTTCTACGTTTAAACGTACGCGGTGCGGCAAAAATTGAGATGGAAATATTAAATTCTTGCGATTTACGTTAATATGTCAACTTTTCTCATTTTCCTTCTTTCGACGTGAAAATACATTATTCTTCCAGAATAATGGTATTAAATACTTTGATTGATTATCGTTCATATTTAATAGCACTTTAATTAATGTACATTTAAGCATATAAATTTGATTTGATTTATTCATCTAATTAAGCTTTACTCCGATTCGACCGGTGAAGTATAGGTATGTTCGTATAGCAACGCTCTTACTCTGAAAGTTCTCACATCGCATTTCTGTCCTTTCCCTACGATTCGGAAATTCAGACGTCACCCTCAAGTGGCTCATTAGCAAGTTGACTTATGAAGAAACATTTCTGATTAAAGTAAAGATTATTTTTTAAGCAAACTCAACTCGTTTTTAATAATCCACATAGGATGAAGGACTAACTATTCGAGAAAAGGAAGTTAGTGGAACAAATGTCCTTAAAACGTTGTTTTAAAAGAGAACTACGGAGAAATTAAATGCAGTTTATCAATATGAAATTACACCGGGGCTGTAAAAACTTTAAGACGGCTTTATAGGATTGACATAACGTGTTTCATAAAGTTATAAAACTTTTTAAGATTTTGGATCTATCGAAGATACATGCACTGAAAAAGATTTGACACCTGTGTATGTTGATATGTTTTAAAATCTGTAATTTTTTTAGGAGTTTATTATTTTCCTCTTTTTATTATTCTCCTTTATTTATCTCTCCTTTCTCTCTTCTTCTCTTTATCTTCATATTATAAACTTAATAGTATATACAACAAGAAGTACGACTCTATTTATTAGAAAATATGTTAAGTAGGTACTCGTCGTAAAAAAAAGTTCTGTGAATAATTGTCTCACTGAAGTTGAATTTTATGATACTCTTAAAAGTGGAGATCAGATACAAAGCGCGACGGATGATATTTTTATGAAACGTAAGTTGGGTGCATGCTGGTCCCATATTTTACATCAGTTGTGTGCCAGAGAGCGCAGCTACAAAAGGCGCCGTGCGCTATATTTTTATGCGACATCCAAGGCAAATTAATTAAAACAAACTTTTTGCACGCAACAATTTCGGAGTGACTGCGCGCGTCGTATTTTTATTACAGCTATAACACTCATTGAGATGCGCCGGCGAGCACATAATTAAAAGTGTCTAAAAATGACAGATGTGAAAGCTTCCGTTATTTCATCAAAGGATAATTTAATTTTTGTCTTAAACATATATTCGAATTCATGCGCAAAATTGTCGTAAAGTCAGCGGAAATAATATATCGCGTTACACCTTTTTAAGTTTATGCAATTTATATCCGCAAATTACTGTCAGTTTGTATGCTCGGTTGATATAATATGTCATAATGTGTACATTTCATTATTTCTAGAGTTACGCCTGCTATCTCTGTTTCTTGATCCTGGTTTTTTATCATGATTATTAATATGCACTCTCAAAATAAATCTCTTGATTTGGAACATCAGCATACAATCGAAGCTGTCAGGATCATCATCAAATTTAACTACATTACATGACATTATTGTAACACATTTTATTTGTTATTGTTAATTATTACTAAAATATTAATATAATTTTCATGACAAATTTACTTTTATTACTCTAATATTAAAAATATTCTTGGTCGAATTAATATTCTGCTCGAGATGCAGAGAGGGGAAAATTAAATAATATTAATGTCAATTATCAAATGCTGTAAGATGACATATGAAATTATACGTGAAAGACTATTTGTTGACCTATATTAAAAATAATCCAATCCGTTATTAAATTTCCACAAGTCGGAAATCTTATAAAGTAGTTACGTATAGTATCATATAATATCGTAATCATATTTGATAATTATTCTGATAGTTAAAAGTATGTATTTACGTGGATTTATAATATATTTCCAATAAGATAAATAATTATATTTTTTTCTGGAGAAAATGGTTTTATAAAAAAGGTTTTATAACATACAATTAATTACATATTTCCTAATAATTTTCAAGGAAGCATATTTATTCCATAAAGAACACAACGCTGTAACGTCTTTCTCATGAATTAGTTGCATTATTATGCATACGTGGAGCGAGAGAGATTATTATATGTACTTGAAGCTACCACGTTGATTCATTAAAATTTGTTTATACTCTTAGGTATGCACGGATGAGGGATGATGCACACATACAAGTTGCACTTGTTATCTTAGTCTCCCTTTGTTTGTCCATAACGTCGTAAGCGTTTGGAGTGATCTTTGGACCATCCTCTGGTTTATCTTTCTCGCGTTAGCTTTTGCCAGCTTTGGGCTATCCAATTATCGCGTTTCTATCGAAATTAGTCAACATTTCATCACTTGATATACTGTTTTGATTTAATGCTATTCGTCGATCGAAACATCTCATTGTGCTGATTGATGCATTTTTTTATATTTGAATATCTCTTTTCGTAAAGCATGAAAATGTGCTTAATTATTAAATAACGTAAGATCTTATGCGAATTTGTTGCACATTTTGATAAAGGAAGAGAATTAATAATAATGTAAATATTGTAACACTTTACGTGAATATGTTGATACGAGCAACCTCATGTTTATCGTGCATGATTGCGCTATTATAAACTCAGGTATGTGTACCACTCGTGAGATATTTAGAGAAGTATTTTTTACGTTCTCTCTCGCTTTGCGTTTCGGTTTACATCGTATATTTTTTCACGCCGCGAACAATGTTATTCCAATTAATTAAATTCAACGGTTAAAAGTAATACGAGAAACCGAGCAGAGTGGACTGGCAGTGAAGCTCCATTGGCCTATTCGGATATCGCATTCCTATATATATTTCTTTTAGCCTCTCTTTTTTTCTTACTCGTAAATAAAAATGGTCGCTTCGCTTCCGTGCGTCGGCAAATGCTGACCGTTTTAAAAGGAAATATTTTTCAAACTGGCTATTTCAACGGTTAGTAGCGATTCTACGAAAACTCGGACGAATATGGATGCGTCAAATTCACATTCGCTTTATCTCGTAAGCCACGCGCGTGCGGCTTTATCGTTATATGAAACGGCACCACTCTCTTGCTCTCGCGAGGAAAATAAATTTCTCAATCATTCTCTCGGAAATGTCTAAACGGCTCTCTCTTTAGATGCAATTTGACCTCGTCGATATTAAATCGCGTATGCATCGTGACGTTTGTACGACGCGCATCATCGCGCGGTCGATGTGAAGCTGACGAAAACTGAGGAAAAACATTGTGAACGTTGTAACACTACGTTTGTAACGCGGATCATAGACGTGGAATTGGTTTTAACTCGTCTAAAACTTCATTAACCTCCACGTTCTTTCCGCGTCTCCGTGATTATTTCGCTTCGTCGGCTCTCCTTGTTTAACGCGGCGAGTTAACGCAATAACTTTTGTGAATAACGTCGAGAAAGCAATTAAGTGAAAAGCAGCGGGCGATGGCGGGGATTAAAGCGATTTTGAATGAATCACGCGGACCGCGGAATAATGCGCGTATTCGAAAGTAGTTGAAAAAGATTTGTTTTTTTTTCCTCGCTCCGACACGATTCGACAAATTGGCGCGTCGTTTTTGGCCCCATATCTGCAGGAGAAAAGCGTTAACCGAACGACGAGAGGGCAGAGAATCGAGCAAACTCACCGCATCTCGTCCCGTCCTCTCGTTCCGAAATAAAACAATGCGTCGATCGGTCGAACGTGTGTCGAAGTGACAGTACGAGCGCGACGAGAGGTCCAAGTGCGGTGATTGTGTGTGCATCATTTATTGTGTCGTCGCGACACAATAATTCTATTTCCCGTCCCTGATTAATCATTGGCTGAGATCGCGCGATTACTCACGACCTCTGTTTCGAATCAATTTTCTCCATTTAGTCCTTTATAGAAGTGACAGAGCGGCTACAATCTCGCGTTAAGAAGCAACTTGGCGTTCTGAATAGAATCGGATTAAGGCGTTTAATTAATTTCAATCGTTGTACTCTTCGGACAATGTAAAGGAGTTTTATAAACGATTAAGAGACGATAATGAAATATTTGGTTGCAAGCTGTTAAAATTGTAAAATAGCGTCAACCGGAGACTGACATGCACGATTTAATGTTATGAACAAAGTCGAAGGTGTAGAGCGGAAACGTATATGTATGCACGTATTCCGATTACCGTATTCTCGTTCGCTTGACTGCCATTAACAGAATATTTACCGATGTGTAATTACCGTTCCGAGTGATTCAGGAGAGACGATATGGTCCGCCGGACAATTTCATTCTCACTGTCTGCTCTTGATGGTACATGTGTCTCTACGAACGCTCGACTGACTCGGGTTAGCTTTCCTTGCTGAATTCAATTTCCCTGAGTCCACAACGATGAATCGCAGGTGCATCGGGTTGCTTCGGCAGAGATTGCATGTTAGCGAACGGAAGAAAAATTGCCGTTTTTGTTTTTTGATTGATGTAACTATCGTAAACTTGACTTTTATTATCATTTTCTAAGCGCGCGTTCTCTTATTTCTAATATATATATATATTTTTTATATTATATCATATTTTTTATTAAACTTTTGATATTATTAAATTCCCAATTATTAATGACAGTTACTAGCATTTAAATAGGAGTTTTGGTAATAATCGACCAAACTATAGCAAGTAATAATCGTTTATTAAATTTCACGACGGAATCTGACGATCCTTTGTTGGGATATGTTGTGGCTGTCTCACAATTTCAATTTAATTTTAATTTTGACTTGTATATTTCTCACTAAAAATTGATATTGTTTATTGCTGTATGATGAGTTAATTATTACTAAATTTACTTTCTCACTTGAAAAGGACCACAGCCATATGGTCAAAACGTTGTGAAATTTAATAAACGATTATTACTTGCTAGTTTGGTCGATTATTTCCAAAATTTCTTTTTATATTATATTTTATTCCAGTTTTACATTAAATATATATATATATATTATATATTATATTATATATATTATATTATATATATTATATATATTATATTTAAAAACGTTATATTTTTATTCGTTCGTCCATATATTGTCATCCAATTTTTTTATAAAGTTTCGAATTATATCACGAAATAAACTGTTTTAAAAAAATTATTTTTATTCTATAAATACTTTATAATATTTTATCGACAACGACATCCACGATATTAATTAAAACACAATTTTGGAGTTTTCTCTAGCGCGTTGCAAAATAGTTTACGTGTCATTAAGATGGGTTAAAATTGTTCGGTTTCGCGGCTCTGTGCCAAACATAGAAGTGTATCGATCTACCAATTGTGTCAACGACCGCGAGGTAATCGCGATGAAGTCAATAATCCATGATCCGCTCAGCCTGGAAACAGCTCTATCCCGACGTGTAATTTGGATCGGTGCTTATCTATTGGCGCACACCCTGTTCCTCGAGCTCGTTCTCCTATCTTCTTCCGCGATACCTACACGCGTACATAGCGTGACAATATTTGTGTTGGGAATTAAAGCATCACGGAGACCGATCCGATTCGATGATGATTCGTTCTGATTGATTTTCGCCGTTTAATGCGACCCGGGCCGAACCAACATTTATTTTTACACTAGAATCTCCACGCGTTCAAAGCAATTATATTTTTTATACAAGCTTGCACCCTAGACTTATCTCACCTACGCGACGCGTCCGTATATATATATATATACATATAAATGGCTTTAAATAATCCCTGTCTTGACGGAAAAGGAGAAACCCTTGATGGAGAGAGAGAGAGAGAGATGCAATGCGTCGCATAGGACGAGTATATATGTTCCCGGCAACGAAAACGCCAGAGCGTAATGATATTCAGAACTTCGCCGCGTGAAGTGGTGCGCTGTCAGGGAACATGAACATCTCGGGATGGATACGGAGACATATTTCGGCGCACGTGCCGGCATTGCAGTCTGCTACTATGCTATATCGCGTGTCGCGCAAAACGAGACTGTTTCGCGTCAGTAAATTCTCAACAACGTGCCGATACAGCGAAACGTCGGAAATGAGTTACTTAGGGAGGTATACGTGCGACACGTCACGCGTCGTTTCCCTGTATTGAGATTTTTCAATTATCGTCGGGTTCTCTTCTGACGGCGTCAGAGCTCTCCAAAGACTCGTGCGTATATTTCTATCTCATTTGGCAATTCAATTAAGTTAATAAAGCATTAATTTAAGGTTAATTACATATGAAATTCGTTACGTTCTTTGATATCCGAGCGGTGAATTTAACGTTACTAATCCTTTTCGCCGAATTACCAGGATCCGACGTCCCGGTTTTTTTTTTTTTTTTTTTTCGTCGCGCCAGAAGCATGAGTGTTCTATTTCATTCGAGAGCTAATTCAATAAAGCGGTAATTTAAGTTTAATTGTGCGAAATTTATTATGTTCTTTGATACCATCACGCTAGTGTCGCAAGTATATAGTTGCGCAGTTACGAAGCAATAAATTTCACGTTACTGATCACGATAATCTCGCGCCATCCTTTGCACGTTACACGTACAATTTAATAGCCTCGAAGCGTGATCGGACGATATAACGAAATGTTGTTAAATGGGTCACTTAGCATTTAACGTCTCCCTGTTTCAGAGGGACCGAGCTTCACCGCGCCAATAACAAACGTGACGATCCCAGTGGGAAGAGAAGCCATCCTCTCCTGCGTCGTGGCGAACCTTTCTACGTACAAGGTAAGCTGCCAAGCACACGACACTTTTTAATCTTGCAACGGTGCCGATTTCGGTTTGCTTAAAAAGTAGAACTCGCGTGCAAATGATGTCGAGAATATATTTCTCGCCGTATAAAAACGTTGCCCGACATATCAATTCGACGTACTATTTGTATGTACGAATTCGAAGACGCGTATCAGGAATAATTTGCATATCCAATTAAAGGGAAAAGCTTGGAGAAAAATCGATAGCGCGCGTCGTCGAAATTCAGGGCGAAGGGGAAAACGGACAGAGTCTCTACTCTAAACTCGCAGGGTGAAAATCCAGAGTGCAAAGTTTATCGAGACAAAAAAAAATGGAAAATCGTTATACGCGCTGATAAACAAAGTTTTTCATTTAACTGCCAGTTACAACGGACATAGTCCGCCGTTGCGGACTTCATTGCCGCGAATGTATTCCTCGGCACGCTGCAGATACGTGAATCTGCACGAATGGACTTCACGATGGTGGCAAACACTCGTTCACCGTGAGTTCGCAAAGTCTGATGAATTTAACTTGATTTATCTCGCGATCAAAATTTATCCTCGTCGTGATATGATGTCATTTATCTTCTGATATATCGTACACGATTATACAATATATATATATATTGTACATTTTAAATCAATAGAAAAAGATTACATAAACTGGTGTAGATTGAGCAAATTTTCTAGTTTTTATTATTTGATGCATTTTTTGTTACATTTTTTCATTCCTATTTTATTTTAGATCTCGAAATGTCTCAGAAATAGTTCCACAAGTGAAATACGTAACTGCTTGGCACCAAATAGCAATAATAAAATTTCTCTCTTTCTCTATATATATATAAAAGAAGAGGTTCAAATTGGCCGAGGAATCCTTAAGCGAGAAAGGCATGGCGACGAGATCCCGATAACTTGGTGTGCATCTGGAGAGACATATATCTATCCTAGTATTTTATACGTTTCCCGCGCGTGTTACTTTTTCGTTAAAGCTTCGTCTTCCTTGAAAGTATATTGCCAGAATTCCATTCTTACTTAGAATTTTTGGGGAACGTCAAATAATGCAAGTTTCACCATTACGTGAAAAACATTCGCCGAATTCCTGCGATGTTCACATTCTCAAGGCACTACGAATTCCCGGCGGTGGATCACATATTTCGCGATCCAGCGGCGCAGTTTTGGAAAACCTCTGCAGCCAGTGTGGCGAGAGTATTGCGTTCTGCGAGGTGATATAAACACGATATTAAACGCTGGCGAAATATGCTACACCTTGTACATGCGTATATTATAAAGCGAGAAATATATATATATAAAGCGATTAATAATTAATCGTACGGCAGCGCGCGATCTATTTCTACTATCTATTATAACTGATTGTGAAAGCTTTAATATTCTTCTTTAATACGTTTTCTGAAACGAGTCGGAACTGATTTTATGAGAATATCTATTCTTTATACGTAAGAGACGAGGGAGAAAGAGAGAAAAAAGAGCAAAAAACTAAAGAGTATTTGAATAATCGCGTATGACTTGAAAATATTTGGATAACGATCTGTTTGACAGACTTAGAACAGAGGCTTAAGTACGTCAGGTTAAGCCAGGATATTATGCAATTACAGCTTGCAAAGGACGAAAAGCGTTCATATCGCGTTCTCGCGCTTCCTTCACAGCTTACCTAACACTATAACGCGCCCGGAATACCGTTTTAATCTCAAAATATATTATTCGGAAATTAAAGGGGTCCGCTCAGGCGAGACGCTATACTATACCAGCGAGAGAACTTGAAGATTGTCGGAAGGAAATTCGCTGTAATTATGCGTGATTGTTCCGCAATTAACGGAAGCGGTAATGTTATAATTTCTTCGTTTTATCGTTTTATACAAATTTTCATTTATTACGTAACATGCGAATTATACAATAAATAAATATATATAACATATATATATGTGACACTTAATCTCTGATTTCGTTTATTAATAAGTGTCAATCAATTTTGAAACAAATTATATTAAATAGACAACCCGACAGTATTGAAGATATAAAGAAAACATTTACGCGTATTAAAATCTATATTAAATCTTTTATATTCGTGTGTCGGGTATTTAAAGACGAACTATCGCGTAAATTGACGATTAAAACGTTCGCGCGTAGATAGAAACGATGCATCTCGAGATAAACGTTTAATCATTAAATTTTCGCGAATCCGCCTGAAACTAACGTACAGAGCAATTCTGTTCGCGAACCATAATTCGATACCAAAGCGAGATCTTAAATGGGTAACCCGGTGAAGATTTGCGGCGGCGTCTTAAACGACACTAAGCGAAAGTTTACTGCGTGTGACGGGCGCGCTTTTATGCATCACCGACCATAAGACGGAATCGACCAGCATTTCCTCTCGAGAAATGAGAGGCGTATCTTGTCCGATAGGAATAAAATTTATTTGGAAAAATGTGCTCGATATTCCTGATTAAACGGATGATTAAGATTTTCATTTGCGGAACAAAAGGACGCGTGAACTTATTACACCAGAGAATACTTGCAATCTTGCCTTGGAAAACAAAATAATCATCGAGATCTGGGAATGATAACGAACGATAACGTAGAATAAAATTAACACGCAGAATTCAAATTTTGAATCACTCTTTGTCGAGTTGTTGCGTACATTTTACGACATAATTGGCGTGTATTATATTATTGTCTAGGAGAAGGACTTGTTCCTGTTTGCTAGCGAACAACAGAGCGCCGTAATATATACATATATAAGAAATGAAATATTTTAATATGTCAAGACGACGTCACATCACTTTAATATAATACCCTAATGTAATTTTGCGTCACGTATTACGTTGGCCGGCTAAATTTCGCCGCAAACAAGTTCGCTTGTGCTTGCGCGGGAGGCTTGTTCGCATCACGGAGGCAGTTATGAGTAAGTGGCGAGCAGTAGGTGGAGGTGAGGTAGGTCGACCCTGTGTGATGTAGAGTCCTCCGCGTGTTGGTACACGTGAATGTTAATCAGAATGGGATTTACATATGAGGCTCGTATTACCTGGTAGTCAGGGCAGATGCACCGGGAGGAGAAGATAACGGCCTCTAGAGAGAATGGCGTAAGAGGGGAGAGTAGGTTTAGGAGGCGAAAGGGATACGCGGGCCACAAGAGTCAGCCTATCTGTAATAACGTGCCACGTAAGACATAATTATATATCACCTCGGGATTATTGCCGCATTTACACTCCGTCGTGCTAACAATGAGGATTCGACAATGTTGGCACCCGTATTACGTAAATGCTCGCGGGCGTGCGATATACCCTGTCATTTTGCGCGACCCAAGCGGCGACTGTCAACGCAAGGTGCAGCGGATTAGTGAGAGCCAACGCGACGTTTCGCGCAACCGAGCGTAACACGCTTGTTACGATCATTATCGCCTTATATACGCGTGTTACAGTGTATGAGCGACACTTTGCTTTAGGAGTAAAACGCGAGGTCCTTTGCGATGAAAAATAGTCTTCTGATTACGCTTTAATCGAACTTCTGAATTATTGATTGGAGTTTCATGCAAATTCCAAGACCCATAATGGTAGTCATCAAGCGGTTAATCACATTTTGCAGGGGATCGATACTTGCCGACTATTATTCGCCGCTCTCGCTATATTATCGCAGTTACGACTAATTTCGCCAGATCTGCATAAGAAGGGTGCAAGATGTGTGTACGCGAAAAAAAGAAAAGCGCGCGAGATTATATCGATCGAAATGACATTTATGCTACGCGCGATCACAGAAACAAGAACGTTTACCCGTGTCATCCAATATCATTTGTCTCGGCTATCAGGTACTATTGTCCACTTGCATATCATCCATGCAATATTGTATATGCGCTGATGCGCGACACTGATTCAACTGTATACATAATCTGCTTACAAATATACGAGCGAGCTCCAGTAGTTTTCAGCTAATTTGCAATTAGCGGACAAAGAATTTTTCCATCTCTCGAATTTATTTATACGCCTGTTATTTATATACGTCGAGGATCGTCGTAATCGCCGGGAAAGACTACGTGCATTCGTCGAATAAAGGAGGATTCTAGCGGCCGAGATACAATAGTCACGACTGCCCAATGTTATTACCGTTGTCTGCATATTGTCACGCTCTCCCAGTCTCGCTCGCTTAAAGCTTGCGTGCCTCTCGGGCACACGCTTGTGCTCTCGCAATCGCTACGGTGTGTAGTTCAACCCTTTACAGCTTAAAGGGAGACTTTAAAGTACTGCTTCTGACATCTGCAGCATATTGTATGATACAGCTCGTGACGTTTCTATTGCATATTGCATCTCTCGTCGCGGGAGACATGGACACTCTCTGGAATAATATTGTAAATATCATTAACGGATTCCCTTCAAAGATCGACGATTTTTTCTCTCTTTTTCTCTCTCACGTGAGTGAGATTCATTTCACGAGATAATACCGCGAAAAAGCAACCTGTACAATCTCGTTGGGGAAATCACGTTTCTTTCCCGCACTTGTTGAAAAACAAGAGCGATCGTAAGAGCTATCGAGATAAGCGAAACGACTTAACTTCGTGTTTCGGGAAGTATTTCGGGCAACCGTGAAAGCGAAACATTTTCCATTTGATCGAATGCGCCGTGTACGATCCCACGTGGCCACTTGCCTTTGGATTACACTCGTACATCCGTCTCGTAATCCCGTGGAGGACATCGTCCGCATCGTCGTACGATCGTGGCGAAAGTGCAGAGACGGCACCCGGGTTCGGTTAAACCCGCGAACCCGTTTTCATGGCCCTCTTAAAATCGGACGAGCTTACTCGTGTGGTTACTTACCGTCGTCGCATCGAGGACCAGGTGAGTTTATGTGCGGAACACTCGCTCGCATCAGCCTGTTATCGGAATCTTCAAAGCCAACTTCGACCACAAACTCACGCACGTGCACACACAGACTGAAGTCTGGGAAAATTACGCTAGAGAAACGAATCTATTCAGGTATTCATCACGTATAATGGACGGACGCCACTAATTTAACTACCTGCTGTGCGCGCGCGCGCGCGCGTGTGTGTGTGTGTGTGTGTGTTTGAGCTAACGTGTGCGCCTTGTGTGAAATATTGACTCTTCTTGGCCGATTCGCGTGCCTAAACTTTATTACGATCAAAATAACGGAGAGAGAGCTGTTACTCCACTCTTTTAGATTTTTTTTCCGTACATCACAAATCTCTGTCTAACGTACAGCGCGTAATTCATTGGTTCTGATAAATGATAAGGTCGGTACGTGGAGTACAATCATATGTTTCGCTGCGAGAGATTGCTTTAGATTCGTTTTTAATCGTCTCTCATATTTTATTTTATTTTTTTTACAAAGAATGAAAGGATTCTGTAGATTTAATTTCTTCAACAAATATCTCGACGCAAAAATATCGCTATTTTAAATCGGTCCTTTTCTAGTTTAATTAATTTCGCAATATACATAAATTCGGACAGATCGGATGGCGTAACATTTTTATTTCGATATAAACTTACAACTGAAAAGTAGGTCGATGAAAACATTACTCTCAATCTATCATCTTTTTTATGATGCATACATGTCCGATACGTGACAGTGCTCTCGCGTGAATGAATCAATACAGGCATTCGTCTTCATTCATTTCGCTTTGGGTAAATATTAAAGCTTGCTGCTCAAATTTGGACGCGTATATACGCGTAATTGTCAAGATTAATAGAATTTCACAGTTGTTAATATTTTATTATGTTGAAAAATTTTAACATTAATATTCAAATAATATAATAATATTTAACAATAATATTAAATAGAATTATGAATAAAATTATAAAATTATGAAATGAAGTTTTATAGTAATTATTTTATTATACATTTCGTTATAGAAAGTTAACAGTGTTTTATTATAATAATATAAACTTAAAATACATTATTACGTCGATAAAAATATACATGTAGACATAATACACATATACATATACTCTTATTACGTGTACTTTTTTCATTTGCAATAACGTAATTAACCGAATTGATACTCTCATTTTGTGTGTTGCGTGTGTGTCGGCAGCAAAATAAAATAAAATAGCAATTTACTTGCACTCGTTATTTCAATAGCATCATTTCGATACAGCCATTATAACTGTCGAGTTCGTTATATAACGAATTGATAAAATAATCACTCTCTCTGAAAATTTGCACTTACAACGACACATTTGATTGTCGCCGATTCAATTGTTCCTTTATATAATATACATGTATAGAATAAAATTATAAAAATAATCCGACAGAGAAATGCGCACGCTGATACTCGTACACGCACACGTAATGATTTTACGTTCATATTCCTCCGAATATTATCTCGAAAATAAATACGTGCAACAATTATTCATCCTGAATGCAAAACACTGAATTAAAATAACGAAATACATATTATTGATGATATGTCATTTCTGTTTGCAAATCCTACAATCACGTGTGAGCTGCATCTTTTGTTGCCTAGAAAAAGAAAAGTTTTTCCAAGACAAGACTGGAGAAAGTAACGGGCGACCTAGAGTAGCGTGTTAATGTAGCAACTTCTTTCCTCTTACCATCTGACCTTAATCGTTAAGGTTAATTGTTTTTGGCACAAGGCCGAAGATAAAAATCAAGCGTTTCTTGGATAACTTGAGCTAACTCTGCGGCTTTACTGTTATCGTCCCGATCTCTTCGACGGATGCTGGCAGAGTCGAGCTACTTGAGTTTCATTGCGCCAACATCATACAATACATGACGCGAGATAGAGAGACTGCACTATATTCCTGATAACAGACATGCTACAAATGTGAAATTTTGAATGGTGAATATTTCTACGAATCGCATATATATATATATATATATATATATATATATATATATATATAATTAGATTTTATCGTTCGTACGATGCGCGTATGTGTCTCGCTTATAATTACGAAGGAATTAGAGCGTCTTGTGTGTTGAGTGATTTACTGGCGATCGATTTTATCTTAATCAGCGGCTTGCGAGACAAGATATACGATCGACGCCGAGCGCTGCGCAAATAATTATAGCCAATATACGGACGATCAACGGTGTCCAATATTTGCGATAGATTTACCTCACTGGCTACTAGTTACACATTCAACGTCAGGAACGATTGTCAATTGCTCTCACGGATATTTGCTCGTGAATAATTAATGAGATTCCCTTTCGAACAGGCCGCGTGCACGGATTTAGATATTTCAAGATAACGTGGCTTGACAAATTACCGTATGCTTCGTTTGGCCAATTTTTTCCTTCTCGTCTATTAGCAGCTTTGGGAACCTATCAATTTTCCTTTATCGCGTAACAATTTTGAAGCGTTGTACGGAGATGTGGAGACAGGGAAGAAAGATTTCGATTTTTAAATTAGAGATTCAAGTTCTTGCATAGATTTAAATACGTTCATAAATCATTCTACGGAGCTATTCATTTTCAATGACGTGGCAAAAATGCTTTATCTTTTCGACGTTAACTACTTATTAACTCAAAGTAATTATCTGACATCGTGCTGTACGTAGTTAGTTCCGAGATAAACGTTAAAGCGTATTGCTTAAGAGCGGGAATTTCTAACACTTCCCATGATGCTCAAGAAGATGTTACACGCGTTCGAAGTACTTCGGCCGACCATTTTGTTAGTTTCCTTCATGGTTGCCTCGAATTAAACTGAAAGCACGGCTTCAGTATGATGCTTACGAGTGGTCGAAGTGCAATTTAAGCTTGGAAGGAACTTAAACTTTAAGGTTCGGGCAACGCAACTGATAAGAGTCTTACGCTCTTTGCGCGAGCGCTAAGTATACATATAGTACAGAAGATGGGTCGTCTTGGAGTATCTACTACTATATTAGGAATCGATCTCTAATATATGCCCATACATGTATTTTCAGATATTTCGCCGAGAAACCTGTTCAGAACAGATACAATTAATGCAACGCATTAACTTTAATAGCTAAAATTATTAACTAAAATTATGAAAAATCATGTTACAATTTTATTATTGAGAGACAGGTAATTTTTCGCATTCTGCGAATATATATATTTTTCGAAATCGTTTAAATTCAAGTATGAAAATCAAGTAATTGGCAGAAACCTAATCGGTTTCAATATTATCCTATCTGTTCATTTCGTATTCCGTAATGAAGTCGACCATGATGAAAATCGTTTTCTTTCCTATGGGAACATTTAAGCATTCGAGAAAGATGCTATTATATTAAGAAGGAAAATGAAAGGAACTGGATTGAATCATCCTTTCCGTAGATTGATCCGTGATGCAATATTAGCTTGAGGGCAGACATCATTTAAGCGACTATTATAGAGCCGAAAATAAATCTCGTGTAAGATTTGCATAACCGACGAAAAAAAAAAAAATTATTGTTTCATCTCTCAATAATGAATCGAAAAAATAGACGCAGAGTAAGTGTATGTCATAAGTATATAAAAGATGAAGATATGTAACAGAGTCTATGAAAGAGTGTCCAAGTTATCGTAGCACAAAGTACCGGCTTTACACGCGAGTGAATTATTGAATCCTTTCCGGAGGATCTTTAGGCCTCTTCGCGCGATAACTCGTTGAATCCATTATCATGCTGGTAGACACGTTTGCGGCGCACATACGTTTTCTTAAATTATATTAGACGGTATATATTTCTTGGCGGTGGTACACGCGCAATATTTGCACGAGTTGGGAGAGGGAAAAGGGCGATACGCGCGAACGAGCATAGTCGGTTATTATTTAACAGGCTGGCGCAATGTATCGCGCATTTTGACACCATGCCGACCCGTTTTTGTGAAATACTGCTGTAAGATCCGCACGGTACTATTTTTCGTGTTACCAAGTGTGTTTATTTTTTTTTTGAATTCGACGCCGTAGCGACAATATTCGGCGCCGCTTCGAGCGATGCAGATGTGTAAACGAAGGAAAAAAAATTCGCGCTCCTCCTAATGCAACTGATGCATTATATTGTAAACTATGTATGCACGTGAAACACGCCAACGAGCGCGAATTATTCAAAATCAGGAAGACTAATAGATGCCGGTATTATATGTCACGTTAACTAGCGGTTCTTCTACTAATTCTCTCCGTTTTTAAAAATAATTACCGCTCTAAATTTCTTCTTTCCTTGAGATATACTCAGGAAATATTCGGGGCACCTCGCCGGCGAGAGAATTTAATTATCTGATAGTCAACCGATCTATCTCTCTGTCCCTCGAGGAAATATATGTGCTCCCACCACTCTGTGCGGCTGAATTCGGACCGGAAGTGAGTACATCGCCCGTACTCTTCCCTGGAAATGGGAAAAATTTTTATTTCGCCTTCTCGTTTCATAGATCGATTATCTATCCGTAATTGATCGCCGTGAAATATTGCATTATCGAATTCTAAGATGCTCTATATGATATGACTTTATTACAGTTTATATAAATGCAGCGGACTGTTGTCCATTTAATATCTATTTCCCGAGGAGAAAAATTGACGGTGAAATATGTAAAAATGCTTATGAAAATAATGATAGTTTTGAGTGAAATACTCTTGAAATTCCGAAAATTGACGATATATCACCTGCCAGCGTGAAAATACCTTTGCAGTTTTCATTTCATTCTTTATAGAGATGTTCGTTTGCTAACTGATCACTATCCTAAAAATATTGCATTCTGATGAACGGGGTCGGACAGCTGGTTATGTCTCACACAGATCGTTTATTGTACCGTACGTTGGAATTGGGAAGAGGATTGTCGAAGTAACTTTACTAATAGATAGTATGAAAGATAGTAGATAGCGGATAAAATATATCTTAAATTTTTTATTAAATTTTTTACAATGGTTTCATTAGTTCCTTTCTCATTTAAAGATCTTCGTAATTTTTTATTAAACAATTATATTGAAAAAGTTTCGATACAACAAGCGCATTTCCTTTGATTTAATCTAGCCTTTGTTGAAATGTTAAACGCGGCAAGGAAACTAATTTCCGCCGCTGTAAACATCAGAGAGGCGAGAATGTAAAGTAGCTTCTTACAGATATTTGGTCTGATGACAACAAGTCTTGCAAGAGAGAAATAATTACGCGTAGGATCGCGTTTTATATTATATTGGACTATCGCCTTAAAATGTACATCATCAGCTTGACATCGAATTACCATTGAAAATCTACAGGGAAATCGCAGCTTACTTTTTTACTCGCGCATATATAATGCGTAACGGCAAGTCAAACAATAAAGTTTCATTGCGCACTAACGTCGCTAGATCGTTCGCTGTTATTGACATGCTCAATTGAATCCGTTCATGGCTTTATACGCGAATAAATAGTTAATGATCCACGGCAGCCAGCGTGTTATATCGTCGGTCGTTAACATACATCCGTCTGTCCACAGTGCGTGTGCGACGCGGTGTCTTCCGATTAATGTAACGATGCTGGTTGTGTAAATTTTCCAGTAGAATACACCGTTTCACTGATATTTATACATCATAACAGACATATATATGTATACAAGAATATTATATATTTTACGCAGAGCGATTATCGTGACAAAAAATATATTACATATACGCGTACATATATAAAAAAAGGAGAGATGGGCTCGGATGAGAATAACAAAAAATGTTTCGATATTTATTAATCTTTCGTCGCGACGTTTCCGTTCGAAATATACCAGGAGATACAAGATGTATAAGTATTCGCGCGAGTATCTATATATCGGTACATTACATGTACGAGCGCATGTAGATCGAAGAATGGCGGGGATTGCCAAATCGATATACTAAACGGGTTTAACGGGGCAGGAATAATTAGGATGTTGGCACCGAGCCCGAGAGGCGAGCTCGCAGAACAGATTTGAACTGAGGAAGGGTCAGTGCTTGTGCTCTCTCTACCTATTACACGCGTTGCCACCCAATGCTCCGATATGTACATCCTACATCTGTACTAAATATTGAGCAATGTGTGTAAAAGCGTTCGCCAGCCACGCTGGAAAGTCTTTATCTACGTCCTGTATCTCTTTTTACGCGAGCGAATAAAATCACCGATAAAAGGATTTGTTTCGTTAGTTGCCAAATATTCGAAAAAAGATCGAACAGAACATTAAATATTTCAAATATGCACTATACATGCAAGCTATCTTAATGGACATGAAAATTTGAGAAATGTGTAACTATTACATGAACTGATTGCGTCAGTTCTTGTTTTCTTTTCGTTATATCCTATTTTTAGTTTTGTTTAGTCACACATACAAGCAGAGCGTTGTCTCTCGGTGAAAAAAAAATTGGTCAATATTTTGAGTTATATTTAGTGCACTGTTCTGTTTTTTTCCGTAGAAAAGATACAACTGCATTGCGTTGTACTGCTATTACAAGATTGGTAGTCCACCAATTCTCTCTATTTCTATACCGATCAACGAGACATTGTTCGCATATAGATCGAGCCAGAAAAGATTTTATATATTCGTTTAAACGATTACAAATATTATTTTCGACGTTTTTACATTACGATGGGGATGTGCAATGTGCTATCGACGGACAGTGCGCAGTTAGTAATGTGTCAAATATATATAAAGTACGACGTATCGTCAGCAAAGCGTCAGCATCAATCGCTCGTGACAGGCGGACAATCGCAAAACTGTGGTGGCATTATAAAATATCAAGATTTACGGTTATATCCCGATCGCACGCGTATCTCGTTCATAGAAAATTCAGTGATAAAAGAGGATTATAAACTCAATAATAACAATTCATACAAATTTCATCGACACGTTATAAAATGCGTGAAATAACGCCAGCTGTCGAGGTTGTTAAATAACGCGCGTTAAACACTGATTCGCACACAACAGTGAATTACATCGTCGAGACATTCAACGAGTAATTTTTTTCAATTTTTCAGATCACATTATTTAACAGCGTTCCAATTAAACGGCATTCTACTTTTCGCGTAATCGTGAATATTGCTTCCGGATATTGTCTGCGTACGCTGATTGTGTATATGTATGTATGTTTTTTTAATGTACACAGCCGGTGTTTAATAAATGGCGCGATGTCTATTTGGAGATATCGTTCGTATTTTCACATTGCTTTTTGTCGATGAAATGTTTCTTCCCGTGCCGAATTTTCGAGTTATTTACTATTTACGTTTTTTATCAAAATTTTATTACAAAAATGTATCGTGCGCGTCGAGATAATATCGGAAAATGCGAGATGATATTAATTGATATTGATTCTAGATTAAACTGAAATACCTATAAGTAAATTTCTATAAGCTTCTCCGATTATAAGAAGTGAAGAAAGTTTCTAAGAGATTTTATATATCGATACATAGCCTTGGAAGTAAACAACTTTGATACTGAGAATGGAATAAATTAAGCAGTTCAAGAAACTCTAGGATGTATACACCACGGTTGGATAATTTTGAAACCAAGTACATTTTGAAACTTCCTCTGTTATCGTGCCTAGCGACGCATAATCGACACAGCATTTACATAAATGCATCGAGCAAGTGCAGTCAACCGCAATAAATTGAACTTTCCTAAACTCTCTTCCAAGATTGAATTTTCTTAAGCCGTTTTATCCCGTTGATGATTACCTATTACCTATTTATAACGTATACATAATTGTTCGATTTTCTATTGCTAAGATCAATCAACCTTCGCACCTTTACATCCATTTTGATGCACCTATTGCCGAACAATTTCCTCTCTCTTGGTTAACGAATCGCGACAGGCGAATTGCGAGCTGCCATAGAATGCATTTAGCGAACCATTTTGCGTTGAGAGGGCAAAGGGAAAAAAAAAGTAATACGGAGAACGTTTTCATTTTTTCCGAGCTCAAAATGAATCCGTGCGGACTCGATTCCGAAGACTGTGGGAATTACTTACCATAAATTATTATCGGAATATGGTCCGTAAAATCTACATACTCTTTCAGATTAACCATTCCCTGGCGTTACGATTTTGCCTTGACATAATCGATATGATAATTTTAATAGAGAAAGCAAAATTCAAATTTTTTGTTTATATAATTTTCGCGACATTATACGCGCGGAAATGACGTTATTCTAATATATCAGTGTCATTATCGGATTATTTTACTGGCGAAAAAATATGGAAAGATTGCATTAACGTATAAAAATGTCACGAACACCTTTGGTCTAACTTTTCGGTTTCCGCGCTAAAATATCGACCGCAATATCTCCTCGAACGACTACGCAGGCATCAAGATGTCTATCGGTTCGAAGTGAAATGTTACGTTATTATTTTTCTGGTGCCGCGCCAGCCGAACTCGGTGAATTTTGCGAAAGTAATGAAAATTCTTCCCTAGAAAAATTCGATTTCTGGGGTCAACTGTACGTGTGTGGTGGCGTGGTTTTTATTCAACATTCTTTTGTTGTCAACTTTTGTGTTACATTCAATAGCAACGTGATGCTAACAGAATAAAATTCACGCTGCGTAAAAACTCGTATTTGGTGTATATCTGATAAAAAAAAATTGCTTTTACGCACTGGATTATAAAATGGCAATAACAGAGAGAATGAGTGTGCAATCGAAAAGAGCAATTAAATTGGAGACGAGGACTATCTCTGTTGCATTTATATATATTTCAATATCTGTTTAATGCGTCGCAACTGTATATATATATGATACATATTTTAATTGTCTGACTTATAAAGCTTACGTGAAGCTTGTTTTAGAAAGCAATCAAATTTTATGACTGTCCTCCTACTTTATCCACTCTCGTAATTTATTTTATGAAAGTGATTCGCCGACCTAAGTTTTATGCCGCAGCTCTGAATCACTTATTGTATCGAAAATAAAAATTTATTGCAGCAGAGCGATATATTCAAAGCATTAAAGATGTCGAAAATTATATCGAAGCAGCATATATAATATCCAAAATTTCGTTTCTTTCGCTTACCATTATTACTATACAACGATGATGCTCTTTGCATTGTCGTAAGCGAAATGTACGCCACAGTTGTTTGTTGAGTATATCGGGTCTGAATGCTGGTAAAAAAGTCTTTGCGCTTTTTAAAGTCGATATTTAATTCGTTTTCTCGCACTTCACTTCTTCCATTTTAATGCTCCGGGAGTTTTCAGAATTCAGTTACATGCAAAGTTACAATGCCGTTACTTTGCGCAGCCGAACAAAGGGGGAGAAATGAATGCGAAAAGATTTTCAGGCGACAAGAAACGTCCGCGCGTTCTCCCTTATTAATCGTTAACACGATGAAGTGCGGAATTCTTTTTTTTTTCCACGTCAATTCTTTTTCGCTTTACTTCGCTCTCTCGCAAGCTCCGAGCGCGCGGAGATATCTTCGGCTTTCATCTCGGTACAATTTTTTTTCTTGTTCCATCAGCCGCTACCGTACAACGATGCGCTTTTACGTCGTGGCAATTCATCCTTACCCTCTACTAACGCGACCGAGCAAGACCAAACGTCTCTCACGCTACAGACAAGTATCATTTCTGCAAAAAGTAACTCGAAAATGAAAAATCGAGTGTCGGCGAGAGATGACGTGTTATTTTTCCAAGAGCGGTCGATACGAAATATGTCAGAAATATAATGCCATGACGCTAATTATAGAGTGTCACACATAACACACACACACACATATAATTTTAGAATAAAGATATGCTAATATATAAAATAAGTAGCTTAACGTAATAAAATAAATCTTGAAAATGTCTTTGTACTTCTTATTGTCTATCAAAATAAGAAATTATAATATAAGAGAGAATATAGGAAAGATATAAATATGAATTATATACTTTTAAAATCAAATAAAATGATCTCTAAGAAAATTATACAAATTAATATTCAAGACGGACTTAATTGACTAATGTGTCCTTCTTTCAAGCATGACAGTCGTATTAAACGAAAAAAAAAATTGTATCTGTAATAGAAACCTTGAAATATAATTATGCGTGTAATAATAAAAAAAGCAATATAAAAATAATATCGTTTAAATTAAATTAAGTACAATTCAAGTAAAAAAGTGATTATTTAACAAATCAAAAATAAATTGGAAAGTAAAGTTAATGAAAAAATGTTAAGTGTTTGAGACAAAAGCGCGAGCCAATACCAAAAAAAAAAAACGTCGCTCACAGATCACGATAGGTGCCAGCTTCAAACAAATGTCTTTTAATTAGAGGAGGAACGAGAATTTAACAAAACGTCACGTAGTACATCTAGCACCTACCGGTACTTTAACTTTCAAACGTGTAACACGCGCCGGTGTGTCCATTAGTATAATATTTTTTTTCGCGCACACGAGCTGGCTGCACTCTTTAATACGTTTTTCACACGTTATGGACCATGGCTGTATTCCACGTAGCCATCATAAGCAAAGTAAGGTACGACGGGTTCGCCATAATAAAAGCTCGGAGGCCCATCCAAAACGATCCCCTTCGAGCCACACTCTGCGCTCTGAAATAGACGTACCTAACCCAGTTTAAAAGTGCAGGAGGAAAAAGATAGCGTCGCGCACACGTTTGACCTGTGCGGTAACCAGAAAATCCACTGACGTTTGCAACACATTGGTCGGAAAAAAAATTTTTTCTAACCCACCCGCGGATCTTCCCCGTTGCGGATTATACGCGCGCTCATCTATTTTCCGAAGACCGATGCTTTTATATCGATGACTTGCAAATAACCTGGGCATTGCCTCGATGAAATTAATCGCACGAATGCATCAATGCCTCGAGGCGAGAGGCGATCAATCGATTAGTAGTAGTACCGACGCCAATGGACGCGGACAAATTTGCATTCTGTCGTCACCGACGATACGGAAACGAGAGAACGACCGGGCGAAGCACTCGGCAGAAAAAAAGGACGGGTTGAAATATATTTAAGGCACAGTTACTTTGTTAGCGTTCTGGGCCCGGGAGAGGATGCGATTTGAGGGTGAGTGATTGACAGCGCTTGCAGTTTGCGCATTAGGGGCGAAAGTGGCGATGGGACGAACACAACGGAAGCGGAAGATAATGGGGCGCTGTACGCGTTATACATGGTGATGTCATAAATCGAGACGTACCAAGCGCGTTCCGTCCCGTGTAAATCATGTTTTATATGCTAAACCAGAATTACATCGTATGTATACATATATGTATATGCTTGTTATAGCATGTATTTCGAAGTGCGAAATTTTTTCATCAAATGTGTTTTGTTCTTCCTCTTTTTCATATGCACGAGAAGATTTATTCTCACATAATCTCTAATATACCGGGTAAACTTGTCGAGGCGGATTAGCTCGAAATCGTGTACGAAAGTCCTTCCACGCGCGTATATAAAAAGGGGGTAAAATATCAATCTGGAAATTCGCACGTTACCGAATGACATGTATTATCGTAAAATGTGATCGCTTATATGTGTGGACGAAATATGCTAAGAGAAAATTCTCTCGACAATCTCTTCAATTTCGGACGCGAGAAGAGGAAAACGCGCTTATTTGACACGCGGTTTCCATTTTGCTCGGTCCCGTGATCACATAGAAGCGCGAACGGTAGAGCGCTATGACCACGCCACGGACAATGAATTTCAGACGCTTCGTTGACGCACTCTGTTCGAGTATTTCATGGCTGACTATGCTCGGACGTGAGACATATTGCCGTTCTCGACCGGTGGACTTCAATGCAGATTTTATGTTCGCACGGTGGACACGTATCAGCGATTTTCGAAAAGCGCGTCGCATATGGGTTGGTCCAGCTGGACGAGCGAGTTTTGCCGCAGAGACAGAGAGTTCATCATAGATTCAGGATTAAAATTTTTAATGTCCAAAAATTCAGACACATCTTTCGGATTATAGACATACATTCTCCGCTGTTATTCCTATTTTGTATAAGTCTAGTGTCTGTTGATAAAATGATATAATTGTATCGATCGGAAACGGATTAAAGGTAGAGACGCGGTTAAATGGTAGCGGAAAGAAATATTCTTGAGAGAAAATACAATATATACTTTGTTCACGCGACAGTCGATCGCTCGCGTGACGACTGCGAAATGGTCTGTTAACACAAAGCGAACACAAGTGCGCAAGTCGCTTCAAAGTACGGCGAACGTGTTATTATGGCTCCCGTGTGGTCGTAACGCGACTCTTAGCGTCTCGCGCTAACGTCAACTGCATTCAAGATGCATGCGAGAAGGTGTATAAATAGAACAGCCTCGATACAGAGTCTAACGATCTGCACTATTTTCTCGAATATAAGCAAATTGATAGCCCTCATTAATCTCGTTTTTTATCGGATAGCTACAACATCTTTAGAACAATTGCTCCTTCGGAGAACAAGAAGCGAAACTTTCAAAGACACGATTCAGTCATTAGCGAACTCTTCGCTAATGGCTTCACTAACGTCAACCCTACGTAATTTTCTGATTTTAGAAATATATGCTTCTTAGCATATTAACTCGAAAGTTCTAGTCACGTAAAAAAAAAAAAAAAAAAAAAAAAAAAAAACAATTTTAAATACTTAAAAGTATAACTATTCAATTTTATTTTCCTCGAAATTTGGAAATAGAAATTGAGATTTAATTTCGTATATTCTTAATAATTCGCCCTTATATTATATTGTATATATTTTGAAGCATGGTTTGCAAAATGTGCCACGCAGTTGGAAAGATGAAAGAAGGAAATCAAGTATATAAATCAAAGATCGCAAAAAATAATTTTATTCGCAAAGAACTTTGCAGAAAAAAAAAACTATCAAACTATGCCGAGGAAATCGAGCAAAGTCGTGATAATCCAATTGACAGGGAACAAAGGGAAAAAGGGGGCGTAATGGCGAAATAAAAAAATAGCGGTAGAACAAAGTGGAGGAAGGTTTCGAAGAAAGATTAAAGAGGGGATTTTGTAAGTAGACGCGAGAATTTGCTCCTGGTCTGTCGGGGAACGGTGGGGCTTCGAGGGGGTGGCTTTGTCGAGCGAATTCTTGCGGTTTCGGAGCAATTACCTTGACTGAACACTAACGATGGTTCGTAAATCAGGATACGATGGAACAACAGCTATTCTATCGCCGGTGAATCCATCTATGGTAGCCATCACTCGAACGTAAGCTTTAAATCTCATTTTCCAAGACAGCGATTAGAATAACAGATGTAGTACATATATATGTAGTGCGCTATTTCCTTTTAATTCCAACGTGAAAAGGTTCTTTTACGTTTTCCACGATTTCTTCGCGACGACCCTCTTTGCACTTTTACGTAGAAAATTTATTGTTCTTCTATCAAACATACGTTGTTTTGTTCCTCTCGAAACCCTTCTGGAACAGCTGACGTAAATTCTGGATCGGTGGCAAGATGCCAAGTGTAAGTTTGCAGATTGTACGTACGATATACTTATAGAACACTTGGACGTTTTATATCCCAAACTTGTCGTTTTATTAACTATAGAATTTTTCTTTACATTTTTGTTAATAAATTTCAAGTATCCCTTCTGTCGATACATTTTCATAAAAAAATAAAATAAAATAAAATTCAGCACAGAAAAAGGATATGAAATTATTATATATTTGGAATAGAGTGAGGCATTGTGTCGGCTAAATAAATGGATATGGAACATACATTCTGAATCGTCTTTGTATACACGACAATTCTAGCTTAATGCAAAATGCACATGCAATTGTAGGTCGACAAAGTGCTTGATGGTAGGACTCATCCGATGGAAACTCGTCGTATTTGAGGATCCAATGACGCTTTGTCATTAAAGTCATTACGTCATCCATCAATAGGTAGCTTCTAAGCCTGCTGGGTCCGCAATTCAATGCCAACAAAGCCGCATTTACCGATTGTCGTACGCCTCAC
This sequence comes from Nylanderia fulva, assembly GCF_048542155.1. NCBI lineage: Eukaryota > Metazoa > Arthropoda > Insecta > Hymenoptera > Formicidae > Nylanderia > Nylanderia fulva. The sequence continues at coordinate 7,925,652 of NW_028190263.1, forward strand.
AATAACCGGTTAGGCAGAAGCGTTTGAATGGTAACAATGTCCGACTACGGTTTGTAGATAGAGCAGCCGATTTCTGCATTCTATACCGCACGTTACTTGATCCGAAAATTATTTTATTGAATTAAAATATATCTTATTATCCCTCCCTGAAACCTATGCCTAAATAATCGAGCCTTCGCAATCGCGTCCTAGGATTTCTTGACGTTTGCACTTCCGCCCTACTTTCCAGGAAGTCTTCCTTTTTTCAGGTTTTTCCCTCCTCGTTTCTTTCTCGTTCGCCCGATTGTTCGATAAATTGCGCATTTACATATATACAGTTATCGTAGCGTAAGAAGACTTTAAGCCGGTATTTAGGATAAAGCTAGCATAAAAAAGCTAATCTTTATTGCGAGCAAAATGTTGAATTTGTAATTGCATGCTGATTTAAAGAGTGGACTTTTTTTTTTTTTTTTTTTGTAAATTGTCGCAGAGGAGAGATAAAGTTACGTCGCGAAAATAAAGAGAATAAATCAATATTCTCGAAAGATTTTTAGCATCGAAAAGTTCTAATTGCTCTATAGTAGCGTAACGGATTACGCGCGTTTTCGTGGTGTCACATGACACCGGCCGGAAAACAAAAGGCCGTCAGTGATGGATGGGTTCCAGACGATTGAAGCGGCATACCGGTTTTCTGTTTCAGGTGGCATGGCTGCGGGTGGACACGCAAACCATCCTGACGATAGCCAATCATGTGATAACGAAGAATCACAGAATCGGCGTCACGCACAGCGAGCACAAAACATGGCTGTTGCATATACGTGATGTCCGCGAGAACGACCGAGGGAACTATATGTGTCAGATAAACACTGACCCGATGAAAAGTCAGATTGGTTATTTGGAAGTTGTAGGTTCGTTCGCAAGTTCTGCCTCACACGCGTCGAATTAATATCGCGACAGAAAAATCTGCGTTTGCTTCGACGAAAAAAAAAAAAAAGAAAAAAGAATCTATATTTTTCTGCCAAATTTTTACGTTCAATTCGAAAATTGAGCCATGAGAGAGCGAACGACTGGCGAAATCAAGTCCGCTTCTGGGTTTCGTCTGTGGTATTGCTTTCGAAACCGCGCTATACGTTACCTTCAAACCGCCAAACATATCGAAAATTTCTAGTATTTCGCGAGATAGACATCGACGATCGCTTGCTCTTCATTGCCGTTTGTTAATTGCATCCTCCCGCATCGTTTATATTTTTTCCGCGCGATTTTCATTATTTTTCGAAAACTTTATACAATCAAATTTTGTTCTTTTTCGGAGCAAACGCACGTACAAAATTAATACTAATAATCATCTAACTTTTGCGACAGTTCCGCCAGATATTTTGGATTACCCCACGAGTACAGATATGGTGGTAAGAGAGGGTAGCAACGTTTCGCTGCGTTGTGAAGCAACAGGGTCACCGACGCCAAACATCACCTGGAGGAGGGAAGACGGCGAGTTGATTATTCTGGGAAACAGTCAGGAAGGTAAACTACTTACAGGCTGTCTCTTATATGTACAAAGAAAGCTTAATGGTTTGCTGGAACAACCTAGCGACGTTATCTTTAAGGTCCTTTGTAGCGAAGTGGCTTTGTACGTCGATGTATTTATAATGATATCCTTCCGGATACGCGCGCTGTCCTTCATATTCTCTCTCTCTCTCTCTCTCCCTCTCATAAAATTATATTTCTCAAGAGAGAGAGATTGATTCGATTTTCGTAATAAAATATAGACAGTGATTTGCGTAGCGCGCGGTAGCGCAATTTCCGGGTAATCGTTCGATTGCTCGCGATATTCCTCGAATTCCACGCGCCTGTGACAGACTATTTTCCATAATTTTGCCCGCGCGTAAAGCGTCAGGTGGCGCGAAAATTCCCGACCGTTCCCTACACATAGAACGCACTTATTTTATTCGCATCGCTCATCTTGAAAATCGCCGCGCCGTCATAGAAAAGCGAAACGAGCGCGCAGCTGAAACACCGGATTCACTCAACGCGGGGAAACGACGATTTATCATTCCGCCTCTCGGACTTTATTCAGCTGACTACATTGCGTGATGCAATTGCATTCGAAGCTGCCGATGCGACCGTGTCGGTGACGTCAAAGTGAAATATGCGTTTCAGCCCTTATGCGTCTCGCACAATAACGTCAAGGAAAATCGAGCTTCCTCGTTCGCACCTGTTCGAACAACGCGGCGACTTTATTCTACGGGTACAATAACAATTTATCATCCTTTTGTCTTTCAAACTTATTGAGCCGTCCCGCCTCTCTATGCAGTTCCGTTAAATATTTGCTCCCCTTTGTGCGCATTTTATGCACCTGTCCCCGCGCAGAGAACCCGCGATAATTTATAAGGGTAAGCGATGATTCTTTTACCTCCTTTTGGCATCTTTTTACACTTTGATCTTGTTCCTTGCAAAAAATTTATATATTTTAATCATATTATTTATTTTTCTTTTTAACTGCTTGATGGTACCTTTTTTATAAAAATATTAATGTCTACTTTAATACAATAAGCATTTAAGAAAAACTTTATTCGTATATAATATGTAAATATTGTAACAGATTTTAAAAAACTCGCAGCTATTTGTGATATCTATATTTACATATCGTTAATATTGATAATAATAATTTTTTATTTACAATTGTTTGCAGTCAGATAATTTGTGCGCGATGGTCTTTTTCGTGCTGTTTTAGATTCGTACTAATGTCATTTAAATATACCGCGTATCATAATGATTCGCTGACGTGGATATAATATCTATTTATCATCTCCATTATCTTCCAAATTTATTGAACCGTCGTTTTGCATAATGTCGTTTTGCTGACAGCGAAAACATTTATTCCGCTACGCGTGCAGTTTATTCATGCGCTTCATTAAACATCATCTGCCAACCATTTTAAATGATCTATAGAAATTTATTATATCTTGGTTTATGTTTATGCGACATTGTTTCATTATAACATGTTTATTGTTAGAGAGAAAGTTTATATATTATTTAGCATTCTTTTTCTCTTCTCTCTCTTTTTCTTTTCTTTTCTTTTCTTTTTTTTTTTTTTTTTTGCTATTCTTGTTGCTCTCTTTTTATCTCCCTCTCTCTGTTTTGTGGTTTTTCTTTCTGTCTCGTGTTTTACAATTAACACATTTATTCACATTTTTTCACTTATATTCTTTTAGAAAAAATAAGACTCCATCTTCAACACCACGATAATCTTTTCGTTTACATGTGGTTTTTTTCTTCTTCAACTTTCTCGATTTTTTAGTCAATACATACTAAGTTTCTCTCTCGCAAGTTTCTTCTTTTTGTCAAAGTTACAAACATGTACGTTTCTTTCGCGACCATGAAAACTGTTGGGCGTCCACATCATACTCGCTTTATTTCCATTTCAATCTTTACTCTACTCTTGAACGCTACCATCTTCTTCCATTTTTATTTTCTTAAAGGAAAGTCAGTATTCTCCTTCTCTCGATTTTTCGAGATATCTTTAACGCGTGCCTTTTTCTCTTTAGTTCGCAAATATCCTCGCCTCTTTCTTATTTTGATTCCGTCTCCGTGCTTTCCCTTGTGCTTAACTTCTTTATACCGTTCAGGTATTGTTTCTGGTGCTTCATACTTTAATTAACGGATTCTTTCTTTTCGTCTTCTTTCTACACTCGCATACTTTTCCGTCCTACCAGGATCTACTTGGCGATTTCCACGACCCTTTTTTACCCTCCCTTGAAAATCCCTCCTTTTATCCTATTCTTTTTCTCACGGCAATCACGAACAGTCACGACAATCCACCCTTCTCGACGCGCTTCAACTTCTCGCATTCTGCCATCCTTTTTCGCTCGCCAACTCTTTTCGTTCTTCTTCTGGTGACCTTTTTCGCTCATGAGTGAACTGTTCGTTCTCTCTTTCTCTATCTGCCCTTCTCACGCATTCGTTCTCTATCACGAACACTCTGTTCTCGTTCATGTATGCGTGGACAAAATCCCGGATAAACCGCCAAACCTATTTGCCGGAAACTGTCCGCAAATACTAGCGGGAAAATAAAGTTTCGCGGCGTAGTGCGAAGTTTTGGGGGGAAACCTTTGTACCGTTGGATCGCCGTAGGATTTCCACTCTGCACTTTTCCAGCTTCGTCCAAAGTTGGCCAGAACCATTGGTGTATCTGGGCATACACATTTTTCTGTAATTTATGTCGCCGATAAATATTTATAGCCTGAGATTTTCGAGACGAAGATTATAGACGACATGAAATAAGTTTTCGAAACTGTCTCGGGAAAAACAGTTTTATATATAACTATATATATATATGTGTGTCACAAGTTGTCGGAAATTTAATTCGCATTGTGTGCATTCATTATAGGAAGTTTATAGATTTATCCTCTGAATTATTATTAATTACCCACGTTATTCTCTACGTGATTGTAATACGGTTACATATATATATGTATAGCTGTTTACATAAATAGTGCGATTGTGTTTAATCGATTTTACGTTACCGAAAGTGACAATTTATGTCTTCCGGAATAATTCCCCGGACTAAAGTAGCGCGCAGATAGCGGAAGTCGCGAAATACATTCAACAGTAAACTGTGGCCGATTTAATTACTTCATTAGTCGAAAAAGCCGCGTTAGCTTAATTCGAAAATCTGGTACATGGAAAATGTGAAATGTAAAGTCTATATTAAACGTAGTTGGCGTTTTCTCTCTTGCTGCTTTTTTTTTCTTCGCCAGCAGCAATGCTAGCGTATATAAATCGGCATTCGCAACTAATTAACTAAAGAGCCTGCACGAGCCAACCGTTGGTTAACAGCTTATCTCGTATGCAGGTGATTTCAGGCTGAATCAGCAGGCACATTTCAATAACATAAATCACCTTGCACGAAGATTAAACGATGGAGCCGACGAAGTCGTTTCCTCAACGACTCGAAAATTCATTTCCTCGGAATACATTCATCGAGCGGTTTCTCACACGTCGAAATTAAATATATACGCTTCACTTTGGAATTAATTTTTCTACGTATACCATATATAAATAATACGAATACCGTCGTATCGTACCTATAGTTACAGCTCGCGTAACGCTAAATATCGCATGGAACCGGCATGTATATTCAACTTTTCCAAGATTTAGTGTGACAGTTTATCTAGATATATGTATTTCGCGCGAGCTAGACATGGAGCGTAAGAACATGAAAGTTAAGGATAACAAGCGAGTTTTAAGCCACGGCGGTGTTCAGTGCCAAGGCTGCAACCGTAACGGCGAACCCTCCGTATTCGGCTTACGTCTTAAAACTTAAGAAATGTAAGTGGACGAGTTGCAGCACAAGGCGCGACGTCTCTCAGGAGCGCGCGGTGATATTCCTTAAATTCTAAATTTTATGGCGGATGTTTTGCGCCTCTCGCGCACGTGCCTTTCTAATCTACATATACTTTAACTTTGCGATTTACACATTTTTCTGCATTTTATACGTCACGTTTTTTTATCGATCGTATATCCTGGCTTATTGCATCGCGAGTAAAAATTTGTTACATTTAATTAATAACAAAGCGCAACATCGCGCGCGTTCTCGCGTAATCGAAAAAATGCACGATAAATTTATTGGTATGCAATATTTGCATGAATTTTTGTCGGGTTAAAGATTTTACGTTGGAATAAATCTATTTCGCAATTATTGAGCAACGCGTTGTTCGATACAATTATGGATTATAGATATGAAATCAATACCAATACTTCAAAGTATACGCGATTTTAATTGTTTATGTATCGCGTATATATATATTTTATCGCGTAAGAAAGTGCGCGTAATAGAGTTAAGAGTTACTTGGCACTATCAAGTACATACATTCATAATATTCGCAACTGAGAATTCGAGTAAGATATACACTAGCAAGAAATTACGGACAAGTGTTTCGCCGTCTAGGATGCAGGACGGGTTTTGCGAATAGCTTGTACGAGACGTTCAATGTTAACGGAGATTAGACTACGTGATAAAAACAATGGCGCGGTGATTAGTATCGGTAACGCAGAGAAATACAATGCAACATAGCCGACGTATATTAATTCGAATCCTGATTGCGAACTTTTTCGTCGGACATGATGAAAATTTCTTGCTGGCGTGTTGAATTTGCGTGTGAAATTCCGCGCGATTTAGGCTCCAAATATATATTATCTATGAATAGAGCAAGTCAAAATTAGAAATAAATTCATTTCGTAATCCTAGACGTTACGCTTGTAATATATGTAACGACTACGTGACTTTACGAATAACGATTTAATGACAAATCATGTGTCACAGTGGCCAGTATTGAAGGGTCAGTCTTCAATATCACCAAGGTGAATAGGTTGCAGATGGGAGCGTATCTTTGCATCGCGTCCAATGGCGTCCCGCCAACAGTCAGCAAGAGAATCATGCTTGTTGTACATTGTAAGTAATTAACCCAAAAGTGTTTTTACACGCGGTGTCTCGACACATTAGTAGATTGCATTTTTGTTTAGTACATAAAATATATTTAACGTAAAATTTAAAAACAATTCGATCGTCTATTAATCTTCTTTCACGTGTGTGTTTTAATGTCAACAGTTACTCCAATGATTTGGATCCAGAATCAATTAGTAGGTGCTCAAGAAGGACAGCAAATGACGTTGGAGTGTCATTCCGAGGCATTTCCCAAGTCCATCAATTATTGGACACGAGATCACGTTATTATAGTAAATGGTAAGTAATACAAATAAGCAACATATTTTTATTATCAATAAAATGCATTTATTCTGGCATAAAAAAATTATTATTACTAGTATAAAAAAATAATGAAGCAGAGCGCTTTGAACTTTGAAAATTTTCACTCGAATATCATTTGAAATGGAAGCAAACTCTCGAATCGATTGGAATTATACAACGGTAATTAGAAAGCGTCTGCCAGCAATGGCGACATTAATTCGAGCTATGACAACGCCAACTCTTTCAATATCGTCGACAATAATTGCGACAGCAGCAGCAATAACAACTGGTCTATAGATTGCCATTTCCGCGCGTATGTATGCACAACACGCGTGTCCCTGCCATAATTTAATGAATGGTAATCGAACTCCGTTTCAGCGGAATACTTAACCATACTTTACTAGTTGACAATACATGGCCAGACTCGGTTTGTTCATCGAGAATCCATTTACGTTCGTGTACTAAAAGTCAAAGGTCGCTGTACAAACGGTTAATATCCTGACAAACCCATTTGCCAAACACAGGAGATATTGTAGAATTTTGTTTTTCGAAATAATTATGAAAATTGTTTTAGAAAAAATATAATATATGACATTAATTTAAATGAAGTGCCGTTAATATTTTTTATAAAGAGATAGCTGTGAAGAGATTTTAACGAGAATGAAATATTTTTCTCTTCGCTCACTTCAATTCAATCAGTGAAAATATCACTGAATAAATTGGTTGAAATTTAACTGCAAATCAATGCGTATTTCACAAAAATCTTCAAACACACATCGTCTTCTTTCATCGATTATGTCTGACTATAGACACTAAGATATCACTGAAAAATCAGTCCTACCGAATTTCTGCTGAATGAAATTTAACTATTTGCGATAATGGTACTTAACATAATCGAAATCATGATGTACTCATCAGCTATAATCCACCGATTCCATTTAAATGATGAGCCACGATCGATTCGTGGGAAAAGCATGGAACACCGAACGAGAGCGGTCTTTGGCCTAACGCGAGAAACAATGTTTGCAGCGCCCGCAGATGCACGTAGCAAGCGAGACGAGGCAAATCGGATCTGACAATGCATCGGTGGCGGTGCTTTACCGAAAAGCGGCGCGCATGGGTCGCGCACGCATAATTATTTCGGATAATTAGACATGACGCGCGGCTGCCGGCGCGTCGTGTAGCGAACGTAACGGAGTAATGTACCTTCGGATCCATTAATGCAACGCTCCGTGCTGTGTCGGTCGAATTCCGCAGCGAGGAGTAAGAACGGGACGACGGCGATGACGACGGACGCCCGCGTGTTCCGCAGCTGCTAATCGCGCGGCTAATTAGGTTAATTTCGGATCGCTTCTGCCGGCGCACCTGCAGCTCCCGACGCGGGCTCGCTGGCGTTTTGCTACCCGGTGATCGATGGCCCGGTACGATTTCCATTTGCGACGTCGAGGAGGATAGAGAGGGGGAAGATTAATCTTTGTTTGCCCGGACGTCCGAGATTTTTATTTCACAGCCTGGTTTTTTGGGGGAATGAAATCGCCGGCTTTCTGTCGCGCGGCTGAATGGCCCTCGCTTATCTGCATGACGGAATCTGGGAGCCTGTATAAACCACGATCGCGGATTTGACTTATGGCTGTGTCACCTTTTATCGCGAAGCGACAATACACGATAAACGCTTTTTAACGCGCGACGACGATATCCGTAACGAATTAAAAGCTCCGACCGCGCTTTTCGAGGGAATAAACGCGTAAACTTGAACGCGATTAGGCAAACTCGAGCCCTTTATATAATTTGTATAAATATAACTCGTCGTATTAAAATTTTAATTGCACAATTTCATGTCGCGAGAGAGTTTTCCGCGGCCGTATAATTCTAAAAAAATATCCAGGAGTCGGTGCGCGCTTTCCGCGTAGCTCAGCGCCGACTTTCAATCCGAGTGGAATGAAAATCCCATAAAACTGAAGGCGCGCGTTTCACGGCTTATCTGACGAGTAGATTCCGTACCCGCAGCCCCGGATGGAAAGCATGCGAATTACGAATGGGTTAACTGTCAAGTTATCTCGCATTATATTCCCCCGTGTCAACCGCACATGCCCCCCGGTGTTTCGGGTGTTACGACATGCTTTACGATTTAACGTTCCATGGATATGGGCCGGCCCGACTAATGCGAATTCAGCGCGCGTGACCCACGCACGATCAGATATCGAACCATCTATCTATATGTGTGCAACCGATTTTCGAATCGACCATTCATCGGCCGTTCGCTAACGTGGTGAATAGCCGTGCCCAAAACCGTACACAATTTTCAAATCGATTCCGAATATTCGCTCCGCCAAATTGTTATTCCGGGCGAGGATTTTTTCCAAAAAATAAATTACCAATAAGGCTATTAACCGTTTCGTGCCGATCTTTTTTTAATCAATATACGATAACGACATGTATTTGTGTGTTTTTTACATATTTATATTTCAGGCAACATCTATGTATATATATATATACAGTGAAAAAATTCATATAAATGTGTGTATTGTTATCATATTGATTAAAAAAGATACCTGTAAACTATATATACATATATGCAATGTGCGAGGAATTTTAATATTATGTTATTTACAAATTCATAAACTCGATTTGCATTGTCTGTAAAATATGATTCGCTGTAAGAATTTGGTCGTGAAGATGCGCCACGATTATATAGGAAAATCGCGATTCGAAATTACACTGTGAGAATCCGACTAAAGTTGGGCATTCAAATTTCCGGAATAAAACAGAAAAGTTTTATCGGCGTCATTGAAAATTTTTTTCTCCTTCTTCGGAAGAGAGAATACGGCGCTGGTTTCATGCTTATAAAGCTTTATGGTAATATCCGGCGTCGGGAAATTCATGAATTTTCCCGCTCGCGGAACTTAGCGCAAATTCTAAGTTTCGCCGAGCGTTTCCAGTCACGCAGCTCAATCGACGGAAACGGTTACCTATAGATATATCGCATACCGTCCGTTTCTCACGTGACGGCAACTCGAGTCGTAAAGCGACGCAAAGTACAATTCTATTATGCCACTATAGTAGACTCATATAATGAAAGTAGCCATTTCGTGATATCGTTCGCGTTGCAGCGTGGCAATGCGATAGATATGTATGTGAGAAGAAAGCAAATCTTTGTGTGTTACATCATGTACGAGGATGTTTTCAAACGTAACAGCAAATTAAATATGTTGCGATTTACGAGTCGTGTCATCTCTTCTACACAATTACCCTCCTTTTTACTTCTCACACCGTTGCGCCAACTTTCTTATTTTGTTAGAAAAAAAATTTCTTCTTGATTTCCCGACCTCGTTTCCTCTGATTATCATCTGTTTGGACCTCTGAAGAAAGCTTTGAGCGGGCGAAGATTTGGGAATGATGACAAAGTCAAAGAAGCGATGCATTCCTGGCTGAAGCTAAAAATATTTTTTTCTAGGTGAAAAGTGTATTAAAAAAAAAAGAAAAAAAATTATGAGAAAAATGATATTTGTATCTCTAATTAAATATATCTGAATCTCGTATATCTGAAAATATTCAATTTACTGTTGCTTTTCAAAACATCCTCGTACATCAACGGGTTTATAACTTTCAAGCAGAGTTATTGAATACTGTAATAATCTCAAGTTCCTCTCGCATATATACCGTACATAATATAATGATTAAGAGGAAAAAGCTGTTGCGCTCGCCGTAATTATTGCAATTATTCGACATTTTTTAGTCGAACGCGCGAGGCGATAAATTTACTGTATAAATTTGGAGCGGATGGAGAGGGGTGATTGGGAATTTGAGACCGCCAGGTCGTTGACAAGAGGATTACGTCGTAAATCAGTGCCTTTGGAAAATATAATCTGTCAGTGGGCAAACACGCGTTACGCGCTCGAGAGCCGGGGCTCCAATTCATTTTCAGCCATAGAGTTCCCGACGGTTACCAATTACGCGATATTTAACGTTTCGCCGCTCTACGTGTTTGTGTGTATCAAATTAGATCTGTCGGCGTTAAACTCATTACGGACTTTACATTTTTTATACCCGCGCATTCGCCGAACTATGTGCGGCCCGCTTTTAAAGGAACGCGTTTCCGCGTCATCGTTGTACTTCCCTCGCGACAGTTTCGGGTATAATTTCTCTCTCCCTCCCGTAGAAGGAAAGAGAAATTTCATTTTCCAGCGTTAATTACATTTCGGACACTTAATGAATTAAAATTAAAAATCTTGACAAGAATATCTTTGTGCGCTGTGGAATTTTAATGGGAAGCTTTTAACAGAAGATTTGCAGCGCTCTCGCGAATAAATCTTCTTACTTATATTATGCAAATGCATACTTGTACATCCCGTGCGGTATTAAATAAAATTTAATTGATTATAATTTATTTTGACACAACTCTCCGAGTTTCAAGTTTTTCTTCCTTTTTTTCATTACTTTAGCATGTAAATAAACCAAGCAGTTCAAATTTTCTTCCATATAAAATTATTTGAGCTCGTCATTTTCTTACAAACTATCGTTTCGCGCATCAATCTCCGTTGTTTTGTCGACACTCTCAACCGAGGGGGTAACCACTAGCTAAAATGTTGTCCCACAGATTACATGATTTACATTTGATTTCATGATTTCATTTGATTTCATGATTTCATCTAATTACAAACGATTTCATCTGATTATAAATGATTTCATCTGATTACAAATGATTTCATCTGATTGCAAATGGATTTTTTTCATTACATATGAAATCATTTCATAAAAGTAATGATTTCATCTGATTACACAATGCATTTTCGTGATTGCACATGTAATCATTTAGGATTTTATGTGACACAAAAAATTATAAATAGCATTTTATCTTGAATTTGATCGCAATTTACTACGGAAAGTGCTCGTGCCACACATAATTTCATCACAGATTTCATAATGATTACACATGATTCCAATGATTACACGAAAATTCAAAATGATTTCTGCTGACTACATATGATTTCATTATGATTTCTAATGATTCCGCATGATTTCATTTGACTTTATACAATTACATCTGATTGCAAACGATTACACGGGATTTCATAAGGATTTCATAAGGATTTCATAATGATTTCGGGGACACTGTCCCACGATTACATTAAGTGGTTACCCCCTCGCTCTCAACATAACTCTACCATTTATTTGATTAGGTTAATAGAATTGTCTTCTCTTTTTCACGGGATTTTGAAACGTAGTAAAGAAGCTCGGTTGCGCTGACAAAAATGGCCAAGTGTCGCGTGATCGATGAGCGGGCGCGTGATCGCGGAAACGAGACGGCGTTAGACGAAATTAAGCGTGAGCGATCGGAGCCGCGGATGGAAATTACGTCGGCAGTTTGAGTTTCCCCAAGTCAGGGTGATTCATGCCCACATATGTCGGCGGCGCGCGCGCGCGCGCGCGCAGAGATACGAGCAACACACAAAATATCGGTGGTATCCAGCCCCTACCCTATGGCACATGACTTTCGGATTCCAAAAGCAGTTTTATCCCTGCGAAATCCATTCGCGGATGCCCCGGTCGCGCCGCGGGTAACGCCACCGGCAGCGTAGTTCAACGTCGTTAAACTTTTTCATCTGCTTTTCAAACTCAAAGCCGGCCGAAAGTTTTTCTTCCGCTCGCGGGAGAGCAGAGGACCCGGTATACCTCGAATGGTGCCACTACATAAATGCATTCTACCCTTCCATTCCCGCTCTTCCTTCGCCCTCTCCCTCAATCTTGCCCTTTTCTCTCCACACATTTCTCTTTCTCTATCTCGGAAACGTAAGTTTTCCCACCGGCTGGGAAAATACTTCGCCTCCGCTTTGCCGCGAGTCATTACACCTATAGATTTCACTCTCTAGCTCTCTCTCTCTCTCTCTTTCGAATGCGCCGCCACCTCGAATTGTTAATCAAAACTTCTTTCCGCATTCGCGCGCATTTCCTCGTCGTTCCGCTTTCAGCCTCCTCTCACTTTTCATCCACCGAGACGTTATCGAGAGGAATCGTTAATACCGCTCCTCCAATTTACTGGTATTTCAGTTTATTCCAGATATTTATATATAGATATTGTGCTTTATATTCCTCTGCTACTGTTTCGTGTTCACGGAAAATTTCACTTTGTCAGAGGGATGATATACGAACATATACATATCTGGGAGATAGTTATTAAAGGGATGTGCAAAGTTTCGCGCCTTTCGATTATAAACTTCGTATATTAAATTAGTCACGTGATCACGCATAATTTTCCAGTTTCACTTTACTATTCCAAGAAGTAACGACTGGTTGGCGTGTTCGCCCACCATGGTATTATTGCATTCCATCTTATTTTCGGTCAAGCGAAATTTCCTCGAGATGCCCTTTCCTAGAAATTGCAATTCTATCTCTCGAAAATAGAGAAAATGCGATCCTAGTTCAGATACCTATATATATATATATATGAATCTAACTTTGATAAATTAGTAAAAGCGTAGCGCTCTTTAATTAACTCTACTGTGAAATGTTATGCATACATTATTATATAAAAAAATATAATTATGATTGTTACGAGAAATTATATGGCAAGATATTTGATTAATCGCTTTAAAATAGTGTTTTATATGAGAATATTTATCGGGAGATCATACATTCGTCTATATTGGGAATAACGAGATCGGGAACAAAGCGTTTGGCACAATTTAAATACATAAACGAACGCAAGGAGAGGTTCAGGCTGACGCGTGAATATGAGAGGAAACCAGGCGAGAAACCCTAATGCTAGTTTTTCTAGTTGACAGAGCACAAAGCACAGTGAACCGTAAGGGCGTACCGGAAGCGCGGGATATTGGCAAACACATTTTGAAATATCGTTATATTATATTCGGTCCGGCTGAAAACGAGAGATGAATCGAAAAACGCGCGTTCATTATACTTGCAATTTTTTTCCAATAATAATAGATACGTGCAGTTGTAATGACGCGGATACGTCATAATGATGTAAATGAAAGAACGTAAAAATATATATAATATCCGTCATAAGAAATAATTATTTTTACAATTTTTACTTTAGAATTTTATGATTATTAATTAATGCAATTTTTATTTCGTATTAATTAATTATACAATTATGTATTTTTATAATTTCTTTGAAAAATATTTGTATTGCAGATGCAATTACAATAAACGCGAGCAATTTTAGTTACGCTTGCACAAAATGGTTTTGGTCGGTATTTTCATGAAGTAATGTCTTACGGCGATGTTGTAAACATATTACTGCATATGGATATAGAACTGATGCTCGGTTTGTAACGGGTTCTCCAGGTAACATACATATATGCACGCGTAATATATCCCCGTCATATCAGCTTCAGGTTTTCGTTACGTGTATAATTTCAACGGAACCAGCTTTCATCGTAGATTAAAACTAATTCCATAATTTTAACGAGAACAAAGAAGACGCGAAGCATCTTTTATCTCGCTTAATATTTATTAAGCTTCTGCGGTTAAGTTCTAAAATTTGAAACTATACGTTTTAACACATCTCTTTATAATTTCGGGGACAAATTAATTTTGCACATACACATGAAAGAAAATGTCTCTGCATCATGCTTTTTTTTTTTTTTAATTACAGGGGAGAAGTACGAACCAACCTTATCGGACAACGTATACAAGGTGCATATGAAGCTGACGATACGTTCAGTCACCATGTCCGATTATGGCAGCTACAAATGCATATCTAAAAATTCCCTCGGCGAAACCGACGGCAGCATTAAGCTCTATCGTGAGTATACAATACATTTTTTCCCTCGTTTTAAATTATTTTTATTTTATTATCAACGAGACGCCCCGCGAATTGGAAAACACGTTCATACTCTTGTTTGCTAGTACATTACAATTTTGTCATTTACATAGATTTGCAAATTACCGAACAATTCTGCTCGTTTTAATCCAAATTAAACTTGTGAGCGCGCTTCACCCTCGTATAAATTAACATTCTCAAACATGTTTTAACGGTTACATATAAATCAACCGATCGATAATGTTTATATTCTTCGTCCTGTCAAATATTTTGATAAATTGTACATTTTAATCGCGCACAATAATTTATGATTCTTATTTGCGCGCACGTACATAATTCGCGACTCAATTCCCCACGCCATTTTTTTTTTTTTTTCACAAATATGTTAATGACCGTGCTAATCCGGATTATCCGATGGAAAAATGCCACGCGACGCGTCGTCAAACTGATCGCGCAATTTGCGCGGCTCGACGATCAGAAAGCGATTCGGCAAAGTTACGACAGAGTAATATTATATTAACGCGATATAAATGATTTATCGCGGGCGTATATCTCGACCGCGGTAGCCGATATCGATTCTCGCGCTGGTTTTCGGAGCATTTGTCAAACGGTGGCGCTTATCGCGGAACGGTTGTCGCACTTTCTTTCGCGACTTTGGATCGCACGCGTTATCAGAAATCGTTAGTCGCGCTCGATGAAGAACGTATCCGTCTCGACGGATGAGAAATTAAGCATCCGACGTGAGCGAATCGTCGACCATCAGGACCGACGAAGGTGCGATAAAGAGAGGAAGCGCCTAGTTCTTTCGGGGACGAAACGAGCGAGATATATCGGCGGGTATAAGTCGGCTTTGAAATGTGAGATCTAGGAAAGGTGGTACCCGGTGTGCCAATCGTGGATCCCCGATAACCAGAATTTCTCTCTCTCTCTCTCTCTTGAAATGCGCGGGACTCCGGGGGATGAAAAACGTTTGGACCTCGAATGCACATGTGCGAACGTAAATGGAAGAGCCGCGAGGGAAACATCAAAAGCAACGTGTTTTATCGTTGACACGTTGGCGTGTGTACGCGATAGCGAAAGTTTGGTTCGATATATGTATATATATATACAATGGAATAGAGCGATATAAATTCGCGATATGTATAAATCGGGAGAAGTGGAATGTCGCGTCGATAAAAAAAAAGTACCCGATAGAAGAATTTTATTTCCGCAACTTCGAGTAGAATCTGCATAATTTAATTCGAAAACGTTCGCCGAAGAATGAGTCGGCGTTTCTGCGCGCGCGAGCTCGGCAAGAATAGAATTTGTTCGGAAAGCGAGGAGAGTTTCCTGTATCAATCATCGTCCCCGGCTAGACACTTTGCCGGTATTTTCCTCCTTCAAACTCCTCATTGATTCGGTATCAAAGGCGAGTTCGTCCTCGCGATAAGGAGCACCGTGAAAGTCCCGGGTCGTATCTGTCTCCCTTGGTAAATCCGCATTTCCCCAGGAAAGTGGTGAATCACCGATAACCGCGAGTGTCGATCTGCGTCCTCCGACAACCCTTGTCGCTCCTTTCTCATCCCTTCCTTTCATTACCGCGGTGAGAAAAAAAAGAAGAAGCCCCTTCTCTCCTTTATCGATCGGTAATTGTAGGTTTTCTTCTTGGCGCCCCCAGTAGATTGAACTTCCCAGCTTTCTGCTTTACTGCGACCGCCGAATCGGCGGATTACCGCTAAGCCGCTTAAATAAGCGTTCGATTGTGTCGACGATTTAATGCGCATTAGCATTTTAACCCGGCCTTTCAATTCGCATCGAAAGTTGCTACAATGGCAACCGGATTCGTGCCTTACTAGTTTTAATTGCTTAACTTTATCTAAACGACGAGAGAGAATGCGTTTTTTTTTTTTCGTTGATTGCAAGCGTTGTTTCTTCAATAAGAACCATGGCGCGAGTCGAGCTTTATCGCGATTGATTAACATCATTTTATATATTTATTTTATTTTCCTAATTTCTTCTAGAAATAATTTTTATTTTATATATTTATTTTTTGTAATTAATTATAAACTTGAAATAAACAGGTTGTAAGAACTGAAATTGGATAGCGAAAATTAAATTTTCGTTCCTCCTGCACAATTACAAGGCATAGCGAAAAATTAATTTTCGCTATTTAATACGCAAACATTCGCATTTGGTTTTCATAACTTGTTTACTTCAAGTTTATACATAGGAGTTTTTAAATTCTTATTGTTATAATTAATTGTAGGAAATTAATTGTTGAACAAAAATTCAAGGGTTGTAATTAGCTTTTTAAATTATAAATACCTTTTTGCTCTGCTTTCTGACCAGTAGTTGGTCATCTATTTTGTACAACTTATCGATTTTTTTGGTCATTATTAAATCTATTTTTCGGTGATTCTGATTATATTTAGATGACTATACAATTGAAGTCATATGATTATATCCAATCACCATAAGTCTCTATAAAAAATAGAGCAAAAAGAAAAATTTATTCTGTTACCGGCTAACTATTGTATTATCACCGGCAGATGTGTAAATATTTTACGCTCTTTTACAAAATCGTTTGTTTGATACTCATTTTAATATACCTAACTTTTCGTTAATTGATGAAAAGCTAAATTATGATAACTTAGAATAAAATGTGTGTATAATATATAGTTTATATTAACATAAAATTAATTAAATGTTTACGTTATTTACTATCACGTATAATTTATTTAATCGATAACTCGGTTTTACAGAATTCAAGCAAACTCTTATCTAATCTATTTACATAGATAAAGAGACTAAATAATTAGGATAAATTCAGCAAGCGTTAAAAGAATAAGTTATTACATAATAAAATTAAGCGTTCGTTATCAAATAAAATAAATAATTAAAATTCGAGTTATTTTTCCATTTTTCTTAAATTTATGTTTTAATTTATATTTATAATGTCACATTTAATTTAATGTGTAATATTGAAATAATTAATTTTTATTATCATTATCAAAAATTGTTGATCTGATTCATTTTAGCCATCCATTTTAATAAGACACTAAATCCATTTATAATCTATATTTATACCATCTACGAATCCGTCATCTCGAAACAAAATAAAAGTTCATCACTCACCGACCGATGGCAACAATGGAGTTGATGGCATTGATCTGTAACATACAAGTAGAAGAGATCCAAATTGAGGCGACGCCTACAGAATAATTAATATATGAAGAAATACATTTTATATACATTTTATTTGATGTATACAATATAATAAGTGAATATTTAACGTATTAATTTTAATTAAATTCTGAAAAGATTCTACTTTTTATTAAACACTATTGCATAATAAATTTAAAATTTTCAACATAAACTTTACATTTAAAATTATAGCTTTCACGTAAAATACTTTTTCTCTAATTCTCTTTTGTTTAATTAAACCTAATTACGCAATTAATCGTAATAACTTTAGTCTCACGCATAATTAATATATAAATATACTCATCGAATATATATATAAATTGTCCAGGTCCTCAGGGTTGTTAGGGTTCGTAGATTCACTCACGAAAAATGTATACAGTTTGCACAACTTATTCACGAAAAGTTCATACAGTTTATTATGCGCGACAGTTTGCACGGCACTTCCGGAACTTGGGGATGTGCAATATTTTGAACGGCGCTCACGAATTCACGATAAAAACGAACTCGCGACACTTTGCACGACACTTTCGCGAATTCCGCGATCGTGAACCAATATTCCGTACATAATATCGCGTGAGGTAGGACTCCTTCGAGTCAAGGGTACTTCAACAATAACTTCGGACAAGATGAAGCCTAGATATTCATCATTCGCAAAAATACGATTAATTACGATCGTTTCGATACGTCTTCACGTGTTGCTAATTATAACAAATGTAGAAATTAATCACATTTCTCGAGGAATAATCCGATAATACGCAGAGCGGCATTCCTTCCTAGTCGAGTCTCGCCGTATAAAGGATGACAGCTTGAGCGAGTATGCCAACAATAATACGCTGTGAAGAATATCATCGTACGACAACAAATTTGTTGTCACCTTGAAATATTCAATATTTTGTAAGATACATTTCAAGCTAAATATTCTATATTTCGTATTTCAAATTAAATTTGATGTGCATAAGATATCGTCATAAATAAAATTAAGGTGTAATAAAGATTTAATAGAAATAAAATTTATTTTTAGGTCAATCAAGACTTTATTTATTATTTCTGCACTGTTATTACTATTATTTTTTTATTATATTAATATTAAATTAATTGAGATATTATTTTACTCTTTATCAATATTTTGATTTTGAAATAGAATAATTCTATTATTCTATTATTTTTTCATTAAGACAAGAATGCAATAAAATATTGTTACAATTCTATTCTGTTTCATTTTTCATGAAAAATCACAGGATGCACATGATCCATATAATTTTTTATATAACCTGTAGTTTTTTGCACAATGTATTCCAATGAATTTTTTACACATAGAAAATCCGAATAGCTACATATTAGTTAGTACAAATTCATTCAATAAATTTATTTAATAAAATAATATTAACGTATTATGAATTTTGGCAGACATACCAACGCCTACGACGGAACCCACAACGACCAGCACAATGCCTATTCCAACTACTGTGGATCCAGGTAAACATTATTTAATGCAATCTATTATTCATAAATGTGTATACTGCCAACATACCAGTAACTGTACAGTTATGCAAACAACTTTAACAAGAAAAATATTGTTATATTTTTTAGTGGAGAATATCCAGTGGTCGCGACAAAAGCCGGTACCCAGTCTAGAGCCGGGTTCTAATGAAATAACCGACGCATCTTTGTCGACTGTCGTCAGAAGCGAAGGTACGCTCGGTCTCCATTATATTCTTTTAATTTGTTTTCCCTGCTAGCTGAGATTTTTCGCACTAAACAAGGTTAAAGCCTCAGGAAAAACACCAGGTATTTTCAATAGAAAGACATCGTACGAAATCATTTAATTTCATTTCAAATTGTGTTGGAATCTCTAAATAAAAGAAACATTCTGCTTTCTAAAATATGAAATTATAATTGTTTGTAATACAATCAAAAAATAGTGTTGCATCCTATAAAAAAAGTAAAAATCTTGTTTTAACGTATATATTTACAGTTAACTGTGAATGAGAGAAAGAAAAAATGTATACAAAAACCTGAAAGTGTTTCTTCTGTAAAAAAATATAAAATTCGTCCATTGTTGAGTTCAATAACTGTGAAGTGTATCGATTGTATAAATTGGAAATTATATAATCATTCCAGATTGTTGAAAAAGTTGGAGCAGAGTCATAATTTTGATTTTGTCATACGCACTCGTATTACAGCGAGAATAGTTTGTTCGCCCTTCCGCCACATTTTAATACGAACATTATAAGTGGCAATTCCAACTCTGCGACGCCGTTGTTACAATTACGGGCGACGGGCGACAGTTACGGTGTGTTGTCGAAACAAGTTTGAATATTCAAAGCTCTGATCGCGCGAACCTCCTGAAACTTTTAGAGGGGAAACAAAAATCAGATTAGCCGACTGAGTGTGCATGTGCATGCGCGACGAAGGTGATATTTGGCAACCACACTGGGACTTGAATAGAAACCACAGTTTCGAGTGCCTCGGGGGACCTAGTGCTTCCTAGTGATTATCGCTTTCCATTATTCACTCAATGTAATTAAGATTACACTGAGTGAATAATGAGCGAGTTCGAGTTATAACACGTAATAATTAGCTTACTTTATTCCGAAGCTAATTTTATACGGCAATTTGCATAAAATAATTAAAAAATATTATTTATACTTTTTCGGACCGATATATTTTTCTTGTCTATATTAATTTTAGAAAATTTTAGGAGGTTTGTTAGGAAGGAAGAGGAACTTATGAATCTCGATTTGAGATAGTTCCTCATCTTGGCAAATTTGCTAAGCATTATATATTGGCTCTCACAGCAATAGATTCTCTATCTTTGTTAAAAAATATTTGTTTGCCAAATAATCAAAGTCCTCTTCTTCTTTTTTAAAAAAATATTTAGCTTATAAAGTTTCTTTTCCGGAGAGCAAAGTTAAAGAGACACGTGCATATTGAATTGAGAATTGATGTTGGTTTTCGTATATAATACGATCGGGCATTCGTAATTCAAGCCATAAAACATTGATCTGTACGATTCAGTGAAGAGGAGCACTTGAAAACACGTCACCTTCCGCAAATACGTTGCCGGGCACCCAAAATTCGCCGGGATACGTCGTCTTAAATCATCGGCCCCGACGTAATGCGAGAACTTACACGCCGCCGGGCAGTGGCGGAACTTTCCTCCGGAAAGTTTCGCGGAAGGCGCGAAGTTTATTCCGCAAAACTTCCAGCAACGTGCCTCGCCACCGTGGAGAATCCCTCCTTTTCCCTTCGTATTCTCCAGCTTCTTCCTACCTACCAACCGTCGTCCTCCACCTCGTCAAACGCGGAACTCTCGACGGGATTTTGATGAAATCCCACGCGGTTTATGAACTACTGTACTCGCCTCAACTATGGCAAGTAATCTGCACCCGGCTGCCACGCCGGGACGGTATCCGAACTTGTTTCGATTATCATGTAAACTAGTGGGTATAAGCAAAGTCGCGGCAATTCGCGAAGTAGTGAATTGGATGCGATCTGGTTACGAAATGACTCTGGGCATTCGGACGCGGACACAATGAATACCGAAAGCAAAAGATAACATGAAACGGGCATTAGACGTCTTGACGTTTTGAATAAGTCATTTTTTCCCCAGAAAGAATAAATAATATCTATGCTGAAAAGGTTCACGCGGTGACTCCTTAATTTTCGCGCTATTCAAAATATTAAAAACTATATAAGTTTTTTTCATTATATTGTATTATTTAAAAGCATCGCGAGAAAAATCGTGGAGCACCCTGGAAAAATATGTTATTCGTATTTTTTTTTAGAAACGCGATCTCGCAGCAGACCAAACCAGGAGGAGAATCATGAAGCTGAAAATGTCATTGACACCAACAGCCACAAAAGTATCGACGATGACGTTGGACAACGAAGAATTGACAATACGGCGCAGTCGATGTCCTCGACAAGCAGCACGTGGCGTTGCGTGACACGATCCAGCGCAGTGATCTGCATAATAGTGCTTTCCGCCCTGTCGTAGTCATCGTGACACTGGGATGATTAATCGAACTCCTTCCAACTTCGCGATAAAATCTTGTAAATTTTTCCTTATGCAAGGGATCAATTAATCGACGAATTAAAAGGGTGAATAGCACAGACTCGTTGAAGAATTCACAGTTAATACAGCAAACGCCGAACAAAAAAAGATGATTATCATAGTGCAACTACGAGTTTAGCTTGTGTTCTTTAAACGAAACTTTACGAGAAATTTAGAGATTCATTTAGAGATTTTTCCCCTCTTGCGTTTGTGTTAAGTTATCTATTTCTCTCACGTTTTTTTTTGTTATTACTGTGCAAGAATGCATTTAGATCAAATAAATAATTGTCAATAAAAAATTGCGATATGAAGATTGATTATCTTATTCAGTAAATGCATCCGTAAGTATATTTTTTTCATATATATAAATCTATGTATATATTGTCATATAAAATTAAATGAATATAAATATATATAGTGTTTAAAATATAAGTATTGCTATGAACGCTCAAATTTATTTGCGACATTGAATGATTGGAGATTAAGTAACGTAATTTATGTAATATATTTAATATCTATGCTATTATAATATTAATTAATTTTTTATTCGTCGATTTCTATGTGAGCCGTTTACTTTTAATTTTATCAGAAATCTCTCTGCGCCACTTTGTAAGCGATCGATAATCGAGACGTCGAGCTATCAGCCGACTTTCATTAAGGCCTACCATCGGACATTTCTTAGAAATGACGACAGCGTCACAACGGGATTTTTTTCTTATCGGATTCCACCATTATCACCAAATCCTTGTCTCTAACATTTCTTCTATCGGGAGAGACGCTTTCAAATCGCGCGCATCATTAACGAAACGAGATCATCCCTTAGCTTCAAAGGAATCGACTGATATTTCTTTCCACTTCCGAACGACTTATTGGAATCGTTAGATACTCGTATCTAAATCATAATTATATATTAAAAAATCGATTACAGCAATATATTTTATAAAAGATTTGTAGATATATAGAATTTTATCTATGTATATATCGAACTTTGTATATTTTAATGTTTTAATTATTACAAACACATTACATCGAACGTCAAATGAGAATTCAAAGATTTCTTGTAAGATATTAAATACATTATGTTAATTGGATTCATGACTCCATTCGTCGATATGGTTTTTAGAGAGAAAATTCGGCCTACTCGATTGTTGAACAACAATTTTGAATTATTTGCACATAGATGTATAGCTTCATACTGGAACATTGATAATGCGACTCAATAATAATTAGAAATAATTGACTGTAAATTTTGATTATATGTTATCAATATTTACACACTAATTTTATACAAAATTTACAGGAGCATATTTATTGCAAGTATTTTTAAAAAATTATTTTTATTGCGCAATTGCATGGTATTTTAATTAATTTTACTCATACGTAAGACACAAATTAACTATCTGTACTTATATGCTTGTTATTAATCTTGGTGCATTATTGCAATGCAATAGCAAGTACAAAATAATGTTTAACTTTTAAAACATACATCATGGATCAATTATCTTTAATTGTAATTTATTCTGATTACATATTTTGGTTTGAATCTGAATTATCAGTGCAAAGGGTTAATCAATCTACTAACCTAAATGTATAAATTCGTATATATAAGTATAGAGATTAAATGTGACATATGCGTAACTTGAAGGATCGAAAACGGTGCATGCAATGCAACGAAGCAACCGGGACTTGTAAATTTTTTAGAATTAATCACTTGCATATATTTGTAAATAACGTTACAATTATATGGACCTTTTTTCCATGATATATTATCGCTGTACTAATTGCATTGATAAGAAAAATTTTGTATATATATATATGGTAAGTCTCCTCAGAGAAAGTAAGAGTGTGAGTAGTTGTCGACGTTTTTGTATACCATATGTGGATGTTTCCGCAAATGAAGTAATTGTATCTTCGACTTGTGTCAGAACAATGAATTTCGTGAAAAAAAAAAGAAAAAAACACATCTAATTCGTCTTGTGCTATTTTATGGAATTTTAATTATTTAATTAATACTTTGAAATATGTAACTTAATTCTAAAGATAATGTTTTTCTACATGATTATTTAGAATATTAAGTGCAATTGTTAAGCTATTCTTTAAATTAGAGACTGATCTACTTTTGTGAAATAATTTATATTTAGGAAAGTTTTATACATTTAAAAAATTATAGAGTATTTTGCATTTTTTTTGTCGAAAATATCCGAAATATTTTTACGATGTGTATTATTTTTATATCTTATTTCTTAACACTTGAAATAAATTGAATATTTAGTAATATCAATTTGAAACTCGTAGTTCAGAAAAATAGAGCGTTTGTGATAATGCGTTCTTTCATTGTGCATGACAAATTTTGTCATGAGCAAACAGTGCATCGTTTAAAATGTGTTCACAATTCGTACATTTGTATTTAAATTAACGTGTAAAAATTCGACACCAACTCACGTCCGCTCAATGATACAATCGAATTTTGAAAATTAATTTAAGTGTTACACACACTCTAAACAATAATTGTAATCCCTCACTATAAACAATATGTATTCTATGTCACAACTCAGGTGCTCCCTGGAATCCAGATGTACATATATTAATTACAAGTCTATATATAATATATGCGTAAATACTGTAAAGTGGATGGAATCACTGTAAATAACTGCAGCCAGCTTTTTATGATCTTAAAAAGTGGTACACGATAGGTCAACTATAAAACAGACAACTCTATCTTTTAGACAAGATGTAATTAAATATATGTATATATGTCTTATAAATAATGTTAATTATTTATAGTAATCTTAATTCTTTTTTAATTTTCTTAAACTCTCACACAGTTTTTTTCAAAATACAAATCTCTGTGTAAACATAATTGATAGAATTATTGTATAAATATAAAGTGACATGTATTAGTTATAAACACACACACATATATATATATATATATATATACACACGTACGCACACACACATATATATATATATATATATATATATATATATATATTAAATTAAATCAGTAAAATAAATTTGCTAAAAAATTAATATTTGTGTAATTAAATTCATGTAAATATCGTGTACCACTTAGGTTCAGATTTCTGTTAACTGTAATTATCATAGTCGGGGGAAAGATCGATTTCAGTGAGCTTATCGCTTTATAGATAAATATTCGTAGAAGAATGTGAGTTGAAATTATGTGAATTAAAATAAAAATTTCATAGACGAAAAATTCCAAAAAATATTGTAAAAAGAGTTATGTTTTCATTGCTGTAGTTGTAGAGATATGGATCATGTTGTAACTGAATGAATGAATGCAAATGGGATGAATAAATATCGAATGTTTAACCCACTTTGTATAAATTCTATTTAGACGTATAATTTATAGATTTATTTCTTCAATAAAGAACAGTTTCTTTAGTACAGAATTAATAAAAATAATTAATTAATAATAAAAAGTTATCAGTCAAATTTTTCGTAAAAAAATTTGCAAATTTTAAATTTAGGAATTTCTGGAAATACATTTTTTGGATTTTATAAAACAGAATTACGATCTTTTTTCAAACACATATATGTGTTCCTCCCTCTGTATTTAATGTAGTTTATTAAATTCTTATTTTACAAAAAGTTACAGATTTTATTATTGATCATTGTAAAGTTACATTAATTACCATTTAATTTATATTTAATCTAAGTTATTAATTAATTTACTAATCTAATTTAATAATTAATTTATTAATCTAATTTAATAATTAATAAAATTTAATATTTATTAACTTACCTTATTTTTACAAAAATTCAAACTTTTTACATTCTTATTCTACAATCGTATTTTCCTTTTATTTTTCTATATTAACTCATATGCTGTTTCTTTAACGAATTACATTATGAATAAAAGTATGTTATATATACGCTATTATGACATATATTTATTTAAATCAACTTGAAGATAATTTTCTAAATAATAATACGTTCTGACATATTAATTCCACTTTTTTATTGAGAATCCCTTGAGCAAACGAATTATTTTTTTAATCTTGTTTTCATAGCCTGAAAAATAAAGATAATTAATAATTACTTAATTAATAATTAATAACATACAAAAATTATTAATGAGTCCGATGTTATTTATAATATGATTTATGCGTAATGCTTGCATAATGCATAAATATAAATATCAAATTTAATTCAATTTGAATTTAAAATTACATTTTTTATTTAAAATTCAATTTATACAATTTGATAAAATTATATTAACTTTATTTGAATATGAAATTGTTAAACTACCAACTCATCTGTTTTGTTTTCTCGAAAAACATTTCTTTAAAAATAAGTAGCAATTATAATGTGTAAACATCTAAACGTGATGCTCCAAGGATGTCCACAATAATGTTCCAACTTTATTATATTAAATGTAATGTATTAAAATATTCATAATGCTGGATGCACTTACCAATTATGTGCATAAACTTTATTTTGTTGAATATATTATTTCAGTAAAGAAACACGATGGATAAGTAATTACCGGATGAAAAAATCTTGCTTCAATATTTTTAAAAGAAATTACTATAATAAAATATGTACAAGATATTGAGTAAGTTTAAAATAAAAATATTATTGTCAATATAATTTACTATCAATTTCCTTGCAGACAGATTTGCTTTACAAACTATCTTACTGAAATAGAAAATTAATAAGCACAAAAATATATTACACGCAAAAATTGAAGATGCAGCAAATTAGTAAAGTTCATTTTGGGAACTAAAATACGTACAATAAAAAGTAAGTAATAAATTTGTATTTCATGTATACACGGACATTTTCCTGATGCCGATAGTGCTTACAGGACTAGATCGCGTGCAAAAAGCACGGGCAGTGGCGCAACCAGATCGGCTTCAATATCGCAGCATAATTGCGATAGAGCTATGCAATTGAATGTTACTGTTAATCTACGCTTATTTATTGATTAACAATTATTTTATCGATCTATACTCTAGCGTTATCGCAGAGACATTCATAATTTATTAAAGTTGTTTTTAAATTTTTATTTTAAAATCCGCTTTAGATGGTTTACCATTCACGACAAAGAATTTAGAATAGAATTCTATTTAAAGTTTCACATATCGTATTTTTAATATATTTATACATAAGTGTGTGTATGTGTATACTCTGATATGTATATTCTTCAACTGTGTAGTCTGATAGTCTTTCAATGTTTCTCGTATTATAAGATATATGAAATTATAAATAGAATTCTACCACAAATTATAGATCGCCTGAGATGAGCTTGAGAATAAAAAGTGTGTTTATATTAGCATTTTACATTTGTCGCGATGGAAATTTATCCTCGATGTAGCAAAATGTTACAGTTATTAAACGCTTTTTTTGAAAAAAAATTTCCGTACTTATTACTTATGCAGGGACATATACAGTTACGCCACAAATCAGCAGAGATATAATGCATTTTTCTACCTGTATATACACTATGACATTTTAATATTTTTTTATATGTATAATTGTAATAGTCGCACGTGGTACATCATATACTTTTTTTTATTAGCTACACGATTCGTATTACTCGTCTTTATTACAAATGTCGCACTTACTCTTCACGATTTATTATACGCGTTGTAATGGTGTATTTATTATGAATGATGTATTTATGTATGGTTATCTACAATGTCGATGATATAAAAGTAGGTTGCTCTGAATTATTTTCGATACATTGTTCAATTGCCGCAGTCACTAAATTAATTGTAAATAATACATGAACATAAACATCATATAGATGCAGCGTGAAATCTCGATGAAGAATACCACTCGATATATACAATAATAGACATATAACGAGCCAATCGAGGCATTGAATATTATTTTTACTTCGTATATGCGCAGTTAAATATTAATGATTAAACTATATTAAATCGAATTGAAAACCATTATAGATTATAGATTAAATTTAATTTAATCGGAATAGGTCATATTGTATTATTAGCTTCGTCGCTGCGTTGATATTTTTAGACATTGCTAGATTTTGAAAGATAGATGTTTGCTTTTTAAAATAACATTTTCTGTAAAATACTTATTTGATACTTTCAAATAATATATTTTGCATAAAATAATTCTTGCATTTAGGTCAATATAATTAATGTTTTCTTATATATAATTATCTTTCAAATGTTTTTTAAATTATTTTTCATAAATGTTACAAGTAAATAAAATATTAATTATCTTCACACTATTTTGATATATTCAGCTTAAACAGTTTAAATTTGCAGGGCCATTCTATATATATACAAATTAATTGCAAGAGATTTAGTTTTCAAAACGATATAATAATAAAAAATCGATATAGATAAATAAATCTATTTTCGTACTGTAGAATCATCAAATATAAAAACTGCTAATTTAGTTATTTTTACGCGGAAAATTGATAAATCTCTTTACTTTCATGATAAGCTACAATTCTCATGATATGCTTATATAGATTGTTTAACATTTCTCTCAAGTGCTCCTTTCGATTTTTCCAACGCTTGATTACTCTTTCAAATAACACGCAATCTCTTTTCTTATTACAGTCAGCTTTAACCTATTTCAAGACTCAACCTCCTTCATACCTGATATTCAATAATAAGCTCTCTACTTGCATACGTATGCATACATCAGCGAACGAAAACACAAAACGCCATGTGTAAGCCCGGCATCGTGATATTGTACTATGATTCAAACTGTACAGAGTGTCCCAGTTTACAGAATGTGTTACCCAAAGCTCTGATATAGCTTAAGTAAAGTTCTGAGAATATTTGCGTCGATTATGACGCAAACATTGATGCGTCACGTAACATTAATAATTAATGTTACGGAAATTGCAGTTAATTGCTGGTTGTGACATTAATAAAAGAAATCGATACGATCTATCTCTTATAATAAATCATTCAATCCTCGAACGCGCACATTAAATTATCTAGAGTTGTTTCGTGAGTTTGTCAAACATTATGTAATCATCGAGAAATTTAATTCGCTCTATTTTACAAGAAAAAATTATATTTCGCTGAATACTCTGTAGATCGCTATGACAGTGATAATACAAGTGGCTTCCAGCCTATATACTTTCTAATATATACAGTACGTGTGGAATATAAAGCGAGATCTATTCACACGCAGTACATCGATCACTGCACATGGAAATGATTTAAGAAGGCTGAAAACCTCCTCAGTCTTGACTTAATATTATTATATATAATGTATACATATATAATTGTACTTATTATACATATTATATACAGATTATGATATAGTCTCTGATTTATTTTTTGAAAAATAAGATTATTAAAAGACATTAATTATATATTTTATTATATACTCTTTAATTCGTAAAATATGCATTGAAATACAACTCTCTGCTTTAAATCTTAGAATAAAAATTTAAATAAAATGATTAAAATTGGTAATCCTGCTTAAGAGCTACTTAAACAAGATTTTATGCAAAAATGGGAGAAATTATTAATTCAATAGTTTCGTTGAAAAATCCGAGCAATGCCGATATGGCATTGTTATATATACTATGTCGATACATATATAGTACATTATACATAGTAATTATACCGATACTATATATAATATTATACAGAGAGTTATTGTAGAATAGATTTTAGCTAACGCGAACGTTTCTTCCGATACAAATTCTAATGAACAATCCAGGATGTCCGTCGAGGATTCTCTTTTGGTGCGAGTCTTCAAGCGATGGCGATTAATAATATCCCCACTCCCTCCTCTTTTATATATATTCTATGAAATTAATGCTACATATTTTATGCACATAATAATCGTCTTAAATAATAATTCAGGAGTTACGGAGAGTCATGTAAAACGATTGCAGCATCGATGCGACTTTAATAACTTATTAGAGAAGGTAGATATCTATATTGAATAAAATGAGATAAATCGTGTAACCTACTTTCACGTTGCTAAAGAAAAAAAATTATATGCAGTTTCATTTAACAAAATAAAACATTGCTTGAAACTACATGGAGAAAAAAGAAAAAGAGAAAGAAAGAGAAAGGAAAAGTAACATAGTATATAAGTAGAAACTTTGCCATCTTAATAAAAAAGTATTCATGCTCTTTGTCGTGAAAAGATAAAATACAAACTTTTAATATATATATTTTTTTAATTAAAATTTAATTTAATTTAAATTTAATTTGATGTAGCCGCATTGTCGCATCGTTCGGTCATCGGTTCGTAATAAACGTCCGACGTTGGGATACACTACTGTCCGAATAGCCAATTAAAAATAACACAACTGACATAATGACCATCTTTTGTTGGCCTGTATCTTTATAGAAATTTATTTCTTTTCAATATAAGATCTTTCGCTTATTGCTCGTTGTCAAAATTGATCATTACAAATAAATTACCTGATTCTGCAGCGTTTCTTCGTTCGATAAGAAGTACTTTTTATACATTATTGATTATTTCATAGAGGAGTTATTAGATGTATTCAAAGAGTTATTTCACAGTTATATATATATATATATATATATATATATATATATAAATAATATTTATTAGAATGTTAGCTTCATAATACACACAAAGAAATAAAATTATTAATAATGAGCAAAATATATAAGCTTGTTTTAAACAAAAATTATATAGAGAGTAACCAAAATATTGAACTTGCATATTCTTTTCGAAAATTAGCCGATTCCTTATTACGCTTGTTACAATGTTTGTTTATGGGGATATTTCAGTTACTTCTACAGCGTCGCAAACGCCGCAACCCTAAGATAAGTAAAGAGTAGGCGTTCCCCAACGTTGTAACATATCATTCGGGCCGCATTCGGGGTAGATTTGCACACCTTAACTCCGAACCCGAAAATCGTAAATCCGCATGACCGTCCCTTAAGTCGTAATCCTCCCTTAGCGAGCTCCGCGACTATACGATAATCGCGGAGCCGCCGCTAATGCTACTTATAGTATTATTATCTTATTTAAGTTTTAAAGTGTAAGTGTGGTCAAACGCAGTCCTCGACGACATTCATCCTCGACTGAAGTCCCTGAGCGATGAATTTACAAGTGGATGTACAAAGTCACATGATTCGATGATCGAAGTACGCGTGTGATGACGTGCAGCGCCGCGGGCAGATCTCAGGCCGGATGCAACGTACGCATCTGCGGATGATGATGGAGGCAGAGGCACAAAGCGACGAGGATCACCAAGAGCAACGAGCTCCTGTTGCTGTTGGCGCTGGATTCGTCGTAATCCGTTACGTCACCGCCGTTTTCCTTTCGACCCCGTAGTTTCAGATCTACGACGCCAGAATTCAAGGATACGTATCATTAATGTTGTATCGTGTATAAAAGAGAAATTAAAAAATTGTAATTTTGTGGCTGAAATACGAATGGTTTTTTAACTGGATGAATTTTTAAGGATGTTTGATATTGAGTTTCGATTTTTATAAATTAATTTTTTTTAAATATACATTGTTTTAATTTTCGTAAATTTTGAGATATCAAGCTAAATGCTTTTATCTCGAAAAATTGGAAAAATTTTGGTAATAATGTCACACACAAAAATCGATTCATAAATGAAGGAGTAGTTCGCGGTCAAACAGACATATAGACAGTATTTATAATATAAATTATATTATGTCATAAGAGAAATTAAAAAATTGTAATTTTGTGGCTGAAAAACACGAATGTTTTTTTAGCTCGATAATAAAGAACCGAAGTATCTTTTATATCGAGTTTATTAGCTCGATAGAATATTTGTGTTATACTGAAAGAAAAATTAAAAAAGAATATTTAATGTGCAATCATCTTTATTAAATTTTGATGTACCTGGATCTTTTAGCATATCTTGATTTCCCCCTAGGATATCGTTCCCTGAATTATGCCTTGGTTTACCTGCAAACAGAGCGAGATATTGAACGATATCGTTCCTCGAGGCAAAGTTTATATTTTGATATTGTCAATATTGCCTGAGTAAATATTGACGGATACTTTTATTCATAAGCAATAATTATAAATATTTCATCTATCTCTTCTCCTTCCTCCCTCTTGGATCTTTTATCCAGTACGGTCAATTTTGTAACAATGTTATATTATACCCTGGTAATCAACAACCGTTAAATATACCAATTACGAATATTTATTTAATAACTTATTATTAATTTGTTACGTAAACATGAGCACAAATAAATGTGCCAGACCTTCTCACAAATTTACGGATAAAACATTATTCAATTGAGTCCTATTATTTCAGTTGTTTTCTCATTCTGTCTTCTTTGATTAATTGGTGCCCGTTGAATGTCTTTAAAGCAATTTGTTTCGCGATGTGGTATTCGGTTTCGGGTGGTACGTCACGGGACTACTAATGACGACGGTTGTTAAATCAATTGCAAGAGAAATAGCGATGACAGCCGGCACGAAGAGAGAAAGCGATTTACGAGATAAGTTTATGTCGCAGAATAAATACATCCGATCTAATAAATTCGAATTGAGCTCACTTATATACATCTGGTATAACGATTTATTTTCTCGGGATATATATTTTTATGCAAATCAATTTCTTCGTGATAAAATCTTGATAAAGATAATTATAGATTCTTTATACGCCTTTTTAAAAAATTTAAGCAGCAGGAAAAACGCTATATTAAAAAAACTGAACGTCAGTTTATTTTTCTTCGTGACAAATATATAATAAATTTCTACGCAAAAAGAAAACATTTAATATTAAATGGCGATAAAAAAAGAGTGTTGAAACGGATAAAGTAGGGAATCACTATTGGAAAAACGATTCAACGATGAAAGGCGAGTTCGTTTGTCTCCGTGAAAAATGCAGCTTCGACCGTGTGTTTTCTCAAGTAATGAGAAGAACGAATGAGAACGTGGCCGTTCGTACTCGATAAGGCCAGTCCGTGGCAGATTGTGGCAGGGCTTAAGATATGACCAATGTGTTTGCCCTCACGTTGTTAAGTTTCCGCCGGAAGTTTCAGAAACGCGCCGCATCGCTTGCTCTCGCACGCGGCGAAAAATTGACCCGTTTCCAGGATTTTTGCCAGATTAATCAGTCCAACAACAAAATACATGCTGTAGTTAGAATAATCCCATCAAGAATTAATAATCGAATATGCGCGGTCAAATTTATACACTTCGAGCTTCGCGACAGATACAGGGAAACAATTTATTTTCCATTTCCGAAGCGTATCATATCGATATATTTTTTCGCGCATTTAACTTTGAGAGAGAGAGAGAGAGAGACCCGTGTACACCTATATAGACGTGTATATTTAACCCTAGAAGCGTATGTGGCGAGGTGGAAAGAGTTCGATATAAAATTGACCCGGAACACACCGAGACCCGGTCTCTATAAATCTTCCATCGCGCGATGCAACGTCGCCTCCCAATCTGTTGGCATCAAAATATTTTGCATATATCGATTTCCGGGTGTCGGGCGAACGGGAAGTTGGATCGAAGACGGGTCAATAATAAATCCCGGATTTTTCATTATGATGGTGCGGAAGATACTTGGTGAAATATGGGAGTAAGCTGTGCTTTTTACGAGCGGCTCCCGTTGACATCGCCTTCGTGCGCCGATTATTTATTGCCGCTGGCAACGCGGTCTTCTCGCCGCTAATTATGGTAATTCCGTATGTATGCACAGTTATATTATACGATATCGTACACTCTTGCCAAAAAATTTCGGCGCAAAAAAAGAAAAAAGATGACGTTAAAACGAGTCCGATTTATTTACACGTCCGAGAGAAACGGTTAACTGTGCAATCAAAAATTTCAATTCTCGCTCGTATTGCCTTTATATCCAGCTATCTTGCGCTTTCCAGTATGGCGACTGCATAAAGACTCGCGATGAGACTCGTATTCGCGGCCGAGAGCCGTAAAAACATCGATTAGCCATAAAACGAAGACGGCGCGAGAGAATGTTTAAAGTTTTCCCGTTGCGAAATGAATCATTAAAGCAGCGAGAGAGAAGACTCTGAGCGTCTTGAAGCTATATCACGGCTGTCGGGAGTGCCTTAAAGCACATGCTTCAAAGCCCGGATTTTATATCGGAGTTTTTCATCCTAATAGTAGTTATATTACGTTATAACAGCACACACGTATGGTCAAGAAGCGCCGTTCACTCTCATATATATTATATATAAGGGCGAGACACCCGAATATATATATGACACAATAAAATTCACATACTCTGCTATTATCTCTCATCGCGAGTTATTTACTCTTTCTTATTAAAAAGTTTGGACGCTCGAGTTTTCAGCAAATTGAAATCATTGCGATTAATAATGCCGGACTATTATACATGCAGATTATTATATAAAAATAAATATATCATATTTTATATATGAAGCACACAAATATTGACAATTTTTTTCAAATATATACATAAAATACGCCATCGAAAATAATTTGTAAAAATATCAGATCTGTTTATTATTTCAATGTTTTGAGATAAATAAATTTTTGTAGCAAATAAAGAAAAAAATAATACATAGTGATAACAAAATACTTTTCGTGCGCTTAGTTAATACTCGGGCAGAGAGCAACGATATACAGTGAAGCACAATGCGGCGCACTGACATGTAATTTACCATCTCCTTTGAAAGGCCGATGTATTGTAGCACAAAGCTCTTGCTATATTATTATCTCTTTGAATATATCAACGTATTCGAAATACCGCGCCAAGAGAAGAGAGTCTTTCGTGAATTGGTACTTTAAATGTTCGTTCGCCACGCATTTTGTCTCCCCTTTCTCCCTTTCACCCCCGCAATTCGCATGCTAAAGGTAAATTTAATAACATGGAAAAAAATAAAAATGGAGAAATTAAATATACCATCGACTTTCAAATGTGAGCGTGTTTACTTTATTTATATCGCTTTAAAATTAATTGCATGTATCAAATTTTTATATTGTATTTTCATATTGTTATTTCATATTGTACACATCGATTATTTTAAACATACGGATTATTATAAACAAATTATCACAGTAAGTCTATGATTTTTTGCCAAGTTTGGGATACTAGAAGGCACAAAAATTTCAGTCAATAAAATTTTTTTAGTTACTTTAATTAACTTTTTTTCAAAGTTTAAACAAAAGGAAGAAAACTCGCGAATTTCTTCGTTATTTTCATCTATATATAAAAAATTCACGAGTTAAAAAAAAATTAGTCACTATATCATACTATAGAGCAAAGATTCAGCTTTAAGAATCCATTTTTAAAATTGTCATACGATGATTTTTAACGGAGTTATGAACGATTAAAGTGAAAATGACATTTTCTCTTCATTTTACGATAACTTGATAAGGAAAGATCGAAATTTACATTTTAAAAAATGATTTTGCAGGGAAAACTTCAGGCTTTAACATGAAAAAGTTAAAAAATCTTTTCAAATCTTCTTGTGTACACGACATGTCTACGAAGTGAGAAAAAATTTTCCATTTCGTTATGTTCGTCGTTTTCTGTATGTAAAAAATATCAGAATCGAAGAAAATGAAAAAAGCTATGATCTTTCGAAAGCAGAGATTTCAAGCTTTAAAACCCTTTTTTAAAATTAAAATTATCAGTTTTCGAAACAAAGTTACAGCTATTTAAAATTTGCCTATTTGTAGGACCATTTGTTTGATCCCTTAATTATTTTGCGGAGTATGTATATCGAACGTCCTTCTCTCGGAAGAAGTTCCAAGTATCTTTCTAAAAGATAAGCGCCAAGTTATTTAAGGAAAAGTGTGTTACGCGTGCAAGACGTTAACGCGTAGTAGATAGAAGAAGAGAGAGTCCCTTCGAATAAACTTCCCGGCTCTGGCCTTTTCTCTGCGCGATGAAAGACAGATTGGCGGCGCAAGCAGGCCGCGCGAAGCAGGTGCAAGAGCCGAAATGATACTCATCCCGGGGTCTCTTTAAAAAGTCGTTTCTCTAAACGTCTATCTCTGCTATCTCGCGACTGCATTCTGCGCCGAGCCTCTCGCATCAAGCCTCGTGCAACATCAGACTTTTGTACGCGATGGCGGCCTGTCGTGAAAACGAGCGGTCGGTCCGCGTAAACCCGACACGACGACGGCTCCTATTCATCCGCGATTTCACGCTGAAATAGTGCCGACTATCTCCTAGAGAGACCCCGCACACGCCCGACGACGGAGAAGCTCGAACCTGGTCGGATGGAAAACTTGAACTGTGCCTTTAACAAGCGCGGATGACATGAATTCGCGTGGACGCCTTTGTTGCCTTCCACGATGGATTATATCGCTTTTCCCTTTTTCATTGTTAATAGAAATTATGATCCGGCGATATTTGATAACATTCTAGGAGATGAGAATATAAGCAATTTTTACGCTGCTGCATTTTTTCTTTTTTAATAATATAATCTATAGCATAATATCTTATAGCAGTATAGTGTATACTCTTACAAAGGAGATATATGTATATGTATATCGTGAAATGCATTTTTAAAATTAATGCGGTCGGAAAATTATGGCAAAAGAATGCTCGTTGCTTGTTTACTTTCTATTTATACCAGAGAATTTCTCTCCATTAGAACTTGAAGTTAAAAGATAATACCGAGATACACGAATACATTGTCTGACATAACTACACAATGCTAAAACGCGCAATTTGGTTGGGTTCGGAGTGCGTTCGCGGATTCGATCGCGCAAACTAACTACTCGATCTAATTAATCAGCGATCCGCGTTTGTGTCCGCTGTAGAAGTACGCTACGCTTCATCATTCAAAAAGTACCTCTCAACACAAAGCGAGCAATAAGGGCCGGGTGATCGATTTATATTTCGAACAACGAGGTTGGAATGAAGCAGTTAATTAATCAATGGCTTACCTATTTCCGCGAAGTAGCTTCATTCGCAATTTTAATTGAAATTTACCAAAGCCAATTTTAAAATTAAGTCTACGGATGATGATTTCTGTAGAATCGAAAAAAAAGATTTCCTTAAAAAGAGAAAAGAACTACGTGTAATTTCGTTTGCGTTTTTTCGGCGTCACTATATATATTTGAAAAAAAATGTATACAAGAGCGCTCGCTTTGTCATATAAATTTTTTGCATAAGAAAGGAAAATTACACTTTGGACCTTACTGGTTAAGTAGAAAATACTCACCTTTGTGCTTGGCGTTGCCGTCGTTGGAAGTGGAGTTGGTTATTGCTGAAATATAAATAACGGCGTTCAATATTATTCAAACGATACTACATCAAAGTGATGACGTCAGGCATCTAAGGCGCGCAGACTGAAGAATGTCTCCAGTCGAGGGGCTGCGCTCTGAAGAGCGATTCGCGGCCCGGCAGCAGTCGTAGGTGAGAAATAACGAGTACGAGCAGAGAGTGTACAACGCGATATATAGTTTCTTTTCGAGTCACACTTTAGCTCGCAACTTTGTTTATGCATGCTTCTAACTCGCAGAGGTTCTAACTCCTTGTTATCTTTCACTTTACAAGCGCAAACAATTTCGATGCGCGCGCGCATATATACGTGCGCACATTTGGCACTTGGTTGTTTTCAGAGAACCGATTCACGTATTGGATAGGTACTAACCCGGGGTACGAGTCCGGGCTAGGTGTAACGCGTCGGTTGAGTGTATACAAGAACTTTCCCGGTTAGAGCTGTGATTCCGAATCGGAGAGGCGTATTCCGCGTAGTCACGGGAATATATTTGGCGAAATATTGTTTTATTCATAAGCGCGCGAGCACTTTTAAGAATAATAAGGTCTGACCTGCCTCGCGCCTTGGATTTCATTCGGTATTTCGTAAAAATTCTAACTATTTTAACACAGCTGCTGCTTAATAAGCTGCAGCCGGCTGCACGAGCCACGCGAGCGAGCTATTTTATTGCTATTTTGTCGAATCCGATACGCCAGAATGTCTCAAATATTATATAGTATATACATAGAAAATACAATGTAATTTTATATACATATTATAATTTAGTTTCGCTGAAGCGTTTATTATGAAATTCAAGGAATTCAGGCAAGTTCGCGGGAATCTCTCTCTCTGCAGCATAGAAAAATAACGAAAATTTGAGACGAGTAATGCTATAATTACACTTACGATAGACTTTAATGCTGCCGTCAGTGTCGCCCAGCGAATTTCTAGAGACACATTTGTACGAGCCGTAATCCGCCGGACTGACGGAGTTTATCGTCAGTTTCATGTGTATTTTGTACGCGTTATCTTTCAGCACTGGCTCGTATTTTCCTCCTGCAACAAATTGCAATTTCGTCAGTAATGCGCCGCACACTGTTTTATCTCGCCGCTTTGTTTTTTTTTCCCATTGTCGTCAAAATGAAAGATAAATTCTCCCGAATTGGGCGGCCAGCGGTCGGTCGCCGAATTACATCGATTGAATTAGTGCGATATCTCCAAAAAAATGTGATACGTGGATATTATATATCCGCGCTCTTTGCCCCAATTTCAGAAAAATCACGTTTAAATCAACTAGACACGTGAGCGCACACCGGAATAGAAAAAAGAGGAAAAACAAAAAAAATTTCCGTCATGTGCTGTCAGTCACGTTTGCCCGGGGTTACCTGTCATTCCCTTGACGTGATTTACTCTTTTCGGCTGGAGTTTGAAAATAGAAGTACGACCAAATCACGGGTATTTTTATCGGAATATGCGGCGGTAATCGAGAACTTTTAAATGACCGTCAGTCCTTCTTCATGCATCCATGGTATGTGGGTCAACCACGGTGCGGTGACAATACGAAAAATCTCATAGAAACTACTCGGTACGACCCGTCTAGTTCTATAATAAAAGGCACGGTCGGATGAGAGAGTCGGAATTTAACAGAGAGATCTGTTTCCTAATTATTTCCCGCTGGAAAAGTCGGGCGATTTAATAAACGATTGGCATGATTTATTTGGACGTTATCCCTGTCTCAGGAAACTTTTTCCCTCGCGCGTC
Organism: Nylanderia fulva; assembly: GCF_048542155.1. Lineage (NCBI taxonomy): Eukaryota > Metazoa > Arthropoda > Insecta > Hymenoptera > Formicidae > Nylanderia > Nylanderia fulva. The sequence goes on from NW_028190263.1 coordinate 7,964,315, forward strand.
CCGTGATTGATTTTATAGACGTGGCTTTTTTTCATTTATCTCCGAAAAGAGGAAAAACACAGAGATTAACGCAAACGTTTTCGGAAAGGATAATAATTCAATGAAAAAAAAAGACATTTCCTGTTGCAGACAAATTGTTTTACCGTTGAAAAAAATTTGTGCTGATTTTACTAAAATAACTAGAATATGGAGAATTATTATTCAGTTGTCACTTGTATGTGAGGCGCATATCACATATTAAATTATAAGCTGCAGATGGAAAAAATTGTATATTATCGCTCAAAGTTTTTATATATCAAGGTCTCTCGTGATGCATTACACAGAGCCATTATTAAACATTTTTATACAAGTATATACGGCTCTTCTATTATCTCCTCGTAACGTTATATATATACAATTCGTCAATTTACGATCCTTGTCGAGTCTCCGATAAACGCGTGATAATAAAAGCATAAAATGGTGAATATCGACATTCGCGATCACACACAGAAAGCGCGTTATCCGTATATCGAGTCCATTCGGAGGTGAATCCAAAAAGTGCATTCCGTCCACGGACTGTATCCTTTTTATCGTACCGTTTTGCATTCCGCGTGCCGGGCGCTTTTCGCGCGAGATACCATCTCTCGAAGAAAGAGAAAGAGAGGGAAAGAAAGAAATAATACCGTTTTGAAATCTTACGATATATAAAGCCGAGAACTACCGGAAGCGCCGTTGAATGGCGCCGATCGAAACAGAAATCACGTTAACTTAAAATCGTCGCGCGTCGAATACCGAACTAGACGACAAGCGGGACCATCATCTTCCAACCTGATTGAACTATTGTGACGTTTTACCGTCGACAGCCATGGGAATTCGGTACGACGACTGTCGATCTCGGCGCGACCGTTTCCGGCCCGAAATGGTCCGTCGTTTATTACTACGTCCTCGATCGGCCAGAGGCGATTTGCTGGCTCATTTTGATAAAACGCGGGATCTTAGATACTTGGATTGATTATGCAAGCTACGTCACCGGCGGATCGTAAGGAATCGAAATTGCCCGATCCTCGATAGTCCAAATTGTAGCTCGAGAATGATTTCGGTCATTCTGAACAGAATGGAAAGACGTGCAATACAAAATTGTTACATAAATATATATTTGAGAGCGGATATTTTAAGGTAAAGTTAAATGAAGATGTCTATTACGAGAGTATCACTCTTAAGAAATACGATTAATATTCCTCGAGTCACGTTCCTTAAAACGGAAGAAATTTTCCAATTATATTGACAAATTTATATTAAGAGAGAATTTACATAAATTATTTGCATAGATAAATATTAAATATAGGAAGAAATATAATAATATATTTTCGACACTGCTCCATTCAACTCAGTTTTCAACCTTTGTATAAAAACTAGCAAATTGTCATACAGAAAATTTTTTTATATATGCTAATTTAAAAAGATGTGATAAAACGTTCTTTCATACCGTTTGTCAAACTGAAAAGAAAGGATTATTGAGATAACAACTTTGCTCTTGTGAAAATGCTTTTGTAAAAATTGTTCGCCTAGAATTTGGCGATGGCTGTCAGTTTGGGCGTTTGTTTCCGGAGGAGAAATTCCGTTTCTATTGTACTCGCCATCAGAGGCGATTTGAAGGCGATCCGATTTGTATAGGGCAAAACTTGAATTATGCAGAGTGAGTCGTCAGAAAATACAGGTTATTGAAATCGCTTTGATGTGTATAAACGGCAACATAAATGATGAACTATTTAATAAAAAGCTGCACCTCTCTCTCTCTCTCTCTCTCTCTTTTCCTTCCCTTTTCTCTTCCTATTTTTAAATTAACATTGAACAAATAAAGTAAAAAAATCGATCTCGACTTTGCATTCCATTTGATACAAAATCGATTTTTACGCAAACGTATAATTCGCCGAAAGGATGATATATATATATAAAGCCAGATGATTCGCTTTTCTACTTGATTGACCAATATCTCGTAACGTTTCTCTCTCCAGAATACTCCACGGAATTTCTAGATTCGACGTCGCCACCAAGAACTATTTCCGATCTAAACGACGAGTTCGACGTTATCTGCCACGGCATCGATCACGATACGTCTTGTTAGAACGCGTGAAATCGCTTCCAATCATTTTTCCAGTCACGCCATTCGTACATGCATCCCCGTGGCTGCCCTGCCGCTCGCGTTATTTCTCATTGCACCCATTGTAATCGTTAGGGGGCGAATATATTACCGTGTTGTTTGCGATACGCCGCGACGCTCTCGTTTCTCGTCGGCGATATAATCTCATCGCGAAAGAACTTAACGCAATTCCGAAATGACGAAAACAAACGTCAGCCCGTATTAGCTTTGATCACGTTCAGTCAATAGTCGGACGCAAACAAAAAACAAACCCCAAAAAAAGGCAAACAAGCAGAAGAGAAATGTGTGCGGGGACGGGCAATCTCGCGGATTGACATCAGGCGGTCAAAAGCGAGCGCGGGATGAAAATTTTACAATCACGTCCGTTCCGCCGGTTCTGTTTATTTGAATGCTTTCAATTAGACGCAAATGGAAATTGGCCGAAGAAATGAAAGAAACACAGGATGTGCGCGAGCGTGCAATTCGAATGCAACGTTTTCACCGCTTCGGGGCTGGCGCCAGCGTTCATCCCAAAGTGCACTACAATGTAACGAATATATAACCATAAAAAAAAGACAAACAAGGGCCGTGCCATTGCCTATTCGATTTCCTCAAAAGTGAATTGACAGTGACTTTCCGCGTGCACACGAAGGTTTTTTATATTACTCTGCACAATTCTTGGAGAATCCTCCGATCGTTTGTATGCATATCGCTGCTGTCGCGACTGTACATAGATCGAATATCCAACTAACAATAAATCTCGTTGACTGAGAATTTCTACGTCATTGGAAAGAATCTTCGCGGACGAGGTGATTTTTCTACGCGATGGCCTTTATATAATTAAAACTTTTGTCCCGTTCCGCTTTACTGCTATTAATCCCATTACTATCGATTAGCGTACGTTCGGGGTTCGCGCGCAAAAAGAAAGACGTCTTTAAATTCCTTTATAAATAAAATCCTTTAATGCCATTTTATCCATGAATCCAATCTGGAAGTTAATTCCCTAAATGAGTTTCTACTGGAAACGTTGCGGCGTTGCTTTTAATTTACACGCGGTCCCCGGCCTTGTATATCTTGGAAATAAATGCAGGAGGAGGTAATATGGCGATTACAAGAGGCAATCTAGTTTTTAATACCGTTAGATTTATTTATTTAAGCAGTATAGCAACACAGAGAGTGTACGGCGCGACGGCGCGAACATCTCGCGCGGCTCTCTTCTTTCGGGCCGTTTATTTGACCGGAATTAGCCTCTGAATAATGCATGCGAATCCCGGTAGCACGTTAAAGGTATAACACGATTTTATCTGGCATTTATGAGGAAGGCTAAGGACGCGCGACGAGTATGTATATGAACGCCAAACACGACCGGGATCGTCCTTTTCTGCGTCGACCGTTATTACATCGCACCGTTGTGGTTAGCATTTGCATCTGTATCGAACGCAATAATGTTGCGCACAATGCGAGTTTTGACCCCCGATCGTGTTAACGTGTAATCTCGTCCGAAGATTTCTGTCAGCTGTGTTTCAATGAGATTCCAAAGCCGTAAGCATGCTTCCTTGTTACAATGACGCGCGTTACCCAGAGTATATATAATTAAAACAATTATACAATCATAATAATTCATCGTTGCATATCGTAACTTTTGATCGTTGGATGCTGTTTTTTTTTTTTTTTCGTTTTTTTTCCCATAATAAGCTTAATTCTCGGTTGTAAACGAGTGCGCAGCTTCCTTCGGTGATTAAATGTACTCGACGTAGGAGGCACGCGAGTGCATTTGTGTACGTGTTGTGTGTGCACGCATCGCGATACGGGAGAGAAAAAAAAAAAGATATGAATCCGAAAAGGGATGGCGAATCGATGCAAAGTACTAAAGCCGTCTTTTATAGGCGGCGCATAAAGCAGAGCGAAACGCTTATATTCGCGCTTCGTCGGTGTGCGTGTTTATGCGTTCGGTATGGAACTTTCATTATTCAAAGGGTTCGTTAACAACCAGTTATTTTCCTTCCTCGCAAATACACACTATGTAGAGAGAAGAATACGCGCCGGGGGTGTAATTATCTTTCTCTCGTCGAGTTACATGAATCATCAAAAAGCGCGATAGGTGCGTGCCGGGAACGATGCATATTACAAAATTGTAAAGTCATCCCACTTTCCGTCATAGTCATGATTCTTTCATGAGGGACCCCCGTCTTGTGAACCCAACCGCGAACTCTTATTATGCAATTGTAACATATCGCGCGATAAAATACATTGTACGAGTTTTTCCGTTCATTTGTCGCTAACAAATTTTATACCGAGTCTCTGATTTGCGTCCAAGTCAAATTATTGTCATATATATATATATATATGTATATATATCTTATCTTATCGATACTCACCCTGCGGCACAATCTTGCCTTGCTCTCTGGTCCAATAATTTATAGATTTCGGAAATGCTTCCGAGTAACATTCGAGAGTCAGCTTCTGACCCTCGCGTGCACCTACTAATTGATTTTGAACCCAAATCATCGGCGAGACTGAAACAATTAAATATAAAATGACATCAAATTTAAAATTCTTGGTGACTATTTACATTATTTAGTTAATTACTTTTAATAATTAATTTTGATGATATCTCTCTCTGTATGTGTAAATATAAAATATTCTTCTTCTATTTGTTTCATATTCCTCTGCTTACATTCCGATAATTAAATAAATTTTTGACATATAATATTTTATATAAACACGTCAACTATTCTTACTCTAGTTACTCTATTTATATTTTATGATAATAATTTGCAAAAGCAATAAAAAGCAATGCTGCGTAATGTAATTTAAGCTGAGATTAAATTTAATAGAGATAAAATGTACGTGGTGGAGAATATACGTACAATGGACAGTGAGCATTATTCTTTTACTGACGGAAGGTGGCACGCCATTGGATGCGATGCATAAATAGGAACCCATATGCAACCGGTTTACTTTTGTAATATTGAAGCTCGGGCCATCCACGCTCGCAACTGCAATTAGAACAAGTAATTATAATTATATAAACGTAATTTTATATATACGAATATAATTACACGGGCATTAAAAGTAATTTTATATACATATATGTATATATAATTATATAAAATAGAAACATAATATTTTAAGATGATATAACATTAAAGTGATTTTGTATATAGATGTTGATATTAATGATTATCCTTTTACACTATCAGTAATGATACGAAGCTCATTCTACTAGATCTCTGAGTAATATTCTGAGTGAGATCAAAAAAAGACATGTTTATTACGAAATTTATTGAAAGCAACAAATTTCATTTGTCAGTAAATAATAAAAAAGTGTGAAAATTTTGTTGAGTAAAACGGAATTACAACTGCATATTGTAAAAGTATAATAAGTTTGCAACGAGAGTTTTCGTGAGAAATATGATCGATGTTATCGGCGATGAATCGAAACAGATGTAACTTTTACGCTATGACATCGAATGCTTTTTGGTGTCAATCGATTTTTGCATGAAACATGGAACGTCAGACCTCAGTGAAATTTGCCAAATTTTTGTTTTTTTTTTATTCTCGCGAATGTGTTACGGTTTTTGGGAATTTCGATAAAGTTATAGCTTTGGACAACTCGGTTCATGGGAAAAGTGCGTGATGCCAGGCGATCGACGAGCAGTTTTGATGTTGATATTTTTATTAGCACTGGCAGACCGAAACTGTAGATTTTCGAAAAAGCTTTGCAATTACATTTGGTAAAAAAATATCGTTTTATTTCGTCCTCGTAATATATTGTTCCGTTTGCCAGTTTTTAATTTTCAGTAACAACATATATAAGTTTAAAAGAATTAAAACGATCACTTTTTTTAAATAAAAAAAAAGAACAATGTTGACGACAATACGTAGATTACAAAACGATTCTATAATTCGATCAGTCGATCAGAGTCGAATAATACCCGATGGCATTTCTCCATACTTTGCATTGGAAATTTCATATTTTTAAATCTGTTCGTCCATTTCAGCGAAGTTTGCGAAGTACATTCGTGCAACTTTTTTCTTTTTCTTTTTTTTTTTCACGTCAGTACCGTTACCGGCATCGCACGCGACACGACGGAAATTGGTTGCCAAAGTTCCGTCACTTATACCGTTTCAATTTAGAAACGAATTGAATTGCGTTTAGATTCGTAGTAACTACGTTAGATATTCTGTATGCGAATTCTTGAATATTTCATGCAAATTTATTACAATTATTGCAGCGTCTTTTAAAATTGAGAAATTTTATCGCAAGAATAATGGGGCGCGCACTGATTCGCATCGCGTACACGACAGAAATACACGAGCGAAAACTTTTGCCATTTTATCAATGTAACCATTATCGTCGAGTGAAGAAGGACCACTTCCGCGCGCTAAAATGCACTGGGAAAATGTGCAAACTGCTTTGACGGACGACCGCATAATGCAACAGCTGCGGACTCGATTGCCAGAAATTCTAGCGTATACGCAACCTCTCTGTAAAGCATTTTAAATTATACTAATACACCGACAATGGATGATAATAAATAAAACATACTGCTTTCTGACTACTATTAAATTCTCTCAAATTTGAAACATTTCATAAATTCTCATTATATAAAACGTATTTTATAATGTTAAATTCAATGAAATAAAAGATAAATATGACATAAAATTTCGTGAACGTTTAATATGCAATTATAATTAATTTAACAATAACATATTAAAAAAATATAAATACAATATATGAGCAAAAGTAATTGAAGTTGGTTCCTATCCTCGCATTCGAAATTCAAATAGCAATTTACGGAGAGTCGTTAAACTCTGGCAACACAGTTTGGAGACCATCTGCATTACAAGGTGCAAATTCAGTTTACTTATTCGAAAGTTCAAGTGTCTATATGTCTCTTTCTCCGCAATTAAATCTGTCAGAATATTTATACCACGTATACTGATAATTGATTAAATGTCACTGAGAAGAGTGGGCTCGATAATTACATCGCGGATACAATACGTCAAAAAATAATAAAGACCTTCAAGTTGCATGCAAAAGCACCTCAAAAAAAGACTCGTGATGCACAAAATGTAATTCGAGAACCACGATGACAGATATCGGAAGCTAATGAAGCTAACTGGCTGGAACTCGAAACCCGTGAAGATAAGATTACGACATACTGCATCCAAGTTCCAAATAATCGGATAATGCCTCGCACAGGGTAACAATATCCTGATCAAAATATCATTACGGTATACATCGCGTTGGATTTTATAAGATTATAGAAGGATGCCACCAAATTGATCTAATGACGCGTCTACAGATGTCGAAGAGAAAAACTGTGACATGTAATATTCTCCCGCGGAAAAGAATCCGACGTGGACATCTCTCTACTTTGGAACGAATAAACTGGCGATCCATCACGTCGTATCTTTGTATCTTCTTCCTCTCTCTCTCTCTCTCCTCGCCGAATTATATAGCGCAGAAGCGAAGCTACATACATACGGATACGACGTAATCGTTCGGTTTAAAGTCGATCTGGTTGTTTATCGGACCCATAACGCGCATACTATATACGCGCGTATACCGCGCATTTACGCCAGGTATATATCGCGTATCGTGCGCTCACTCTGTTTGCCAATTTCAATGCAAATATAGAAGATCTTCCCGGTCTCGGCAAACGTATCACCTCGCTCTAACCTATTGGTCTTGCCACGCGGTGTGTTTGCGCTCCCAAGTGGCCGCCGCCAAGCCACCTAGTCTGGGCTTGATACCGCCGGCTCTCGGAACTGCGATGCACTCGCGCGATGCAGTTGAACCCGCGCGAATATATATCCTCTGCCCTCCCGCGAACGTAAATCTTTTTTTTTTCAGGCGAGTACCTTTACGGCTGCGCGTGCGACGGAACGAGCTTTTGGCGCGTTGCCGACGCGTTTAGGGGTTAAACTCGGGATATTTACTCGATTCGGGGTCTACTCGAGTTTGCGCTCTCCCTCTCCGAATATTGTATCCCTTTTCGAGCTTCCGCGTTTATCTCTCCGCCCGAGATGAAAATTAATTTACACGCCATGCGAAATTTATAAATACTTGAAACTTATGTATATATATATCCCCTCGCACTTTTCAAACGCGTTTATCAGGCAAATTAAATTACATTTTCAAAAAGTTTCGCGTATCCTTTTTACAAGTCGACTGCAAAAGTTACAAACTTCTGCTATAAATGAAGTCCTTCTTTCGCTTTTGTATGCTTGCATGTTACACGTTCACAGTTTCGTACAAATAAAGAAAAGAAAAGAAAAGAAAATTATGATACGCTTTACAACGGAAATATCTGGTTAGATAAAAAATAAGAAGAAAAATGTAGCAAATTATTCGGTACTTTTGGTACATCTCAAGAAAGCAGTTTTCGACGCAACCTCGAAAAAGACCGCGTCGCAAATGATTGTCGGTTGCACTCTCCGTCCAAGAGATCAACTACCGCGCGACTCTCGCTCGTATATTCGATTAGTCCTCATCGCGGCGAAGCATCCGAGAACGAGGAGAACGAGAGAGACGGAGAGAAAAGGAGATAAGGGAAAGAGCCACCTTAATTCAACGAAATTTTGCCGACTTTATCACCGGCCTGGCTGCGAATTACGCTCGTTCGCGGGCAACTCTCATTAAAACCAACCTTCCTCCCCGTTTCCGAGCTGAATGTGCTGACCGTCCTCGCGTCGCCAGGTGATGTTAGGCGTCGGGGAGCCGGTCGCGGCGCAACGCAGGGTCACGTTTCGCCCCTCCATCACCACCATGTCCGTGCTGGTATCATAGTCCAGGATGTCGGGCGGCACTGTCGGCAGAAAAGTGCGGACCATTAAAATATTGCATTGATAAACACTGGTGGGAAATGCAAAAGTGTTTTCAGAGATAAATTGAGAAGAAAAATATATGTACATGTGCGTTTTTCATATTGCATTTCAATTGTTTCCATTTTTATACACGCAATATACAATAGTGGAAAATTGGTAGCGGGAGAGAGGAAAAGAGAGTGGGACAATTGCGGTTATTCAGTTTTCTCAAATAACTTTCTGCGAAAAGTTATTCATTTCGAAAATAGTATCAACGATTCAACAGAATGTTAGATGGAAAAGTACATTAAATCAAGGAAAACCGTGGAATTGGATCACCGCTATATTTGTCTTTAATCCTGCTAATGGACCTACATCTTTGAACGTATATGGATCAGACGATATTTAATAAGAATGCTCGCATTCGGCTACCAGAAATTAGGCGAGTATCAAGGTCTCGAGGAAGCGTACCCACACGGGAAGTAATGAATCCGACCTTCGTTCCGAACCCGACGTTTACCGATGCAACTCGCAAGTAAACTCCCACTCGCCGTATAGCGTTTAATACGCAACAATAACGCTCGTAAGTTACGTCTCGCGAGCGGTAAGGGTGGACAAGTATATCTGCTAGTTCATAAATCAGCCGGCGTGGATTAGTTTCTCTGCGAGAGGGTGGAAACTGCGAACGGCATCACGTACGACACGTGCACACGCGACACGCGCATGCAGGCCGCACACGTAATAAAGTAGGGGATGATAACGGACGCATCTCCGCGTCATCTCCGGCGGAAGCGAACTCGCGCGACGCACCCTACCTACCGAATGCACGCTTGGACCTTCGTACGCGACCATTCAAGAGACCGACCCGAAGGAATAATATCGGGTTGTTCGCGGAGTTTAGGATTTACCCTGAATACGACTCGAGAATACTTGCATACGGCTATTCGTATATTTTACTCTATATATCTATTACCCAAAATTTCAGAATCCGTCCCCGAAGTATACGAGCTTTGCAAATTCCGCGTTATTTTGCCCTTCGGCTCTTGTGTGAAACGATGACTTTACGATCGTGATTCGGAAAAGGAACGTCAACGAGGCGACACGCGCGTGCAACTCCCATCGCGCTCGTTGCGGATATCATAATCCGAGCGTGGCCTGGTTATCCCGCGGCCAGGCTTTTCCATTTGGCTACACCCATTAAAGTCGACCCCGATCTCTCTCTCCTTAGTTTCTCTTTCTCTCTCTTTCTCTCTCGCCTTCTCCCAGGGCATCGAGCAAACGCGTCCCTCGCGAGTAATGTCTTACTAGATTCGCCTACACGCGAATCGGGGCCCGAAGGCTGCATCGGTTAGGGGTGGAGCAGGACGGGAAGTTGACGGGGTCGATTTTATTCCGCCCTACGGCCGGAACTCGATTTGCGGTTGAGTGCCCGTATGGGTGATGCTGAATTGGCGGGTCAAAGCTACCTAGAGCTTCCATACCCGCTTCTCTTTCCTATCGTCTGCGCAATCGAACATTTGTTCATTCGTTCATTCGCTCGTTCATTTCATCGTGCGCATCTATTTGGCGCTCTTGCGAATTTTCCATGTATCGATGCAACTACTCATAATCGACATGTCGCACATAAAAGGATATTTCTGCGTTCTATTTAATATATAATATTCAAAATACAATTCTGCTAATGTCTACTAATTAGTAAAAAAAAAAGGGTTCATAAATCATGTTTCTACTTAAAATAAAATATTACATTTATAATGAAATACGCATATATCAGATGAAATGATTTTTGGAGTAAATATAATATATACATATCTGAATGGAAAGAAATATTATATCATATTCACGATGATACATTATTATTATTATTATTATTATTATTATTATTATTAATGAAAAGTATATTGAATTTTATATGCAATTATAAAAGTATGACATAAGAGATGATGACACTCGCTGGAGGATAATTGAAAAATATTATTTACATTTATTGATTAATTAATTTCAAGTTTTTCCAACTGATTGTGAGACTCACACACAATCCAGTGATTTATATCATCCGATTTCTCAAGTCGATGTATTCAGTGAAAACTTTACAACAAATTGGGCGTTACCGCGGTTGCAATCCGCTTTTACTCCTCCATTCCATCTACTGCTCTACTGTTTTGTAACCCCACAGACGCTAAACTACAAAACAAAACAAAACTCAGCACAATCGCTCATGCGGCAGCTACCGTTTACCACCACATCAATCTGAACCCAAATCTTACTCGTTGCACTTAACTAGTGTATATAAAAGCATTATTTCAATACCTACGCGAATTTATCTACTTTTTGTCTTTGCGTTTATGTTACGACAGCTTTTCCGCGCGGAAAAACAAACGGTTAATGAATTTTCCAAAGTTTCTCGACAACATTGCGAGAGATTTTCCTAAAAAAAAAAAAGTTACATCATAGCGATAATGGATGGATATTTTAATAAAATGTGTGCGCGCGATCGTGATTATATTACTGATTACTTATTATTAAATATAACGACGAGGTTGACTCGAGGTTTTTTCGTTATTTAACACATTCATTTTCCGACGCGTCTACCATCCATCTCGCGCATTGTGCACATATACACGCAACTCATACTCACACACGACGATAAGCCGGGACGGCTCGACGTCTGTCATCCTCGCATCAATCGAGGTACGGTGCGTCGTTTCTATTACTGTGACATCGTCGACTCCTGGTTTATATGTATATATATAGATATAGATATATGTATATTTATATGTATATATTCCAGGATATAAAACAATTTTTTTTGTCCGCTTTGTTTCGAGCGGACAATTATTTGACGTGGATTACACGAGTAATAATAGTGTTTTTTAACAATAGACGCGGTCCTCTCGCGATTCAAACAGAATGTTACAGAATTATTATAATCTGCTGATGAAAGGCGTGGAGAATGTGCCGCTGACATTCGCGCGCGACTCTACATACAGCGTTATCTTATGTAACAATAACCATATGCAAATAGGTCTTCATTTATTATAGTGTTGCTGAACACCATTCGGAATTGATATACGTCTGCGATACGTTCCTACTATAACCGCGCAGTTTATTCACATTGTTCTGCATGGTCTGTGTCTGGTTATGATACCGTTCTACGGGTTGCGGGAAATTCTATATATTAAAGCAAACCCCGGTATATATCGCGTATCAACCTCAATCCGCCTCGCCCATTCCGTTTACCGGTAACAACCTTCGTCGGTTCGGAGTCCTAGAAACTCACCACTCCTCAACGTGACTATGCACTTCGTTTCATCTAACGTTGTTTCTACAACGTTGAAGTTGAACCAGGCGGAATGACCCCGGTCAATTTTAGATAACACAGCGGCTTTCCTTAAATCCTCTCACATTTGCTAATGCAAAGCATTACCGCCGACATACCTCGACATTTTGTAAAATTATTATCCACGTTTTTGCACTAATAAAAAAACAATTTGCAAAATGTAGCTCTCGCTAGCGAGAGCTTTCGGAATGTTTTTGCTAAAATATTTCTCTGCGATACGTTCCATTTTAGCTATGGTTTTTTTCGTTTATCCGACTATAAGCAGAGAATGCTAGCGAGAGTCTCTCTCTCTCTCTCTCTTTCCCTCTTGCCAAATGACAGCAATCAGACGTTCCGTCGCGTTCGTGTGCTTTTTGCGGCACAAACGTCCTTCCTCTTTTCGAGCAACGCTGGCGCAAAAAATCCTCCGAGCGAGGTAGACTTGTATCAGGTATCAATCCGACTCTATCTCGTCTATCCTAGCCCGTAACAACCTCCGCCACTCGAGATTCTCTTGGACTCACCCCCTGACCAATGCGCTCTCGTTTCGCGGAACGTCGTTTCTGCCGGTGCAACTGACGTTGAGTAGCACGGGTTCGGGTTTTAAAAGTGCGGTGCATCGGACGAGCGCTGCAAGCCGAGCGTGGCTTAATTTCGATGCGTAAATCGAAACGGTCAGGGTGGGAAGAGGGTGAAGGGAGGAATGGGGGGCATTGCCTCACGTCGAAACACGACAAGCCACGTAGCGAAGTTGGGAATTCGTTCCGGAACTCGAAAACGACGTTGTAACGAGTGCCGCCTGCAGGGCTATCGGGTCTTGGTAAATCAGCTGGGAAATGGACTCACCAACGGAGGAGAAAAGTTTAGCGGATTTATTTCGAAATTCGCCTGGTTAATTCACAAGTACGCCAACGATTCTCAAGTTTCTGTAGCGTTTTACTGTCTCGTCATAATACGAAACGTCAAAAATATTCCCTGCCAGTTAAGTGAATTAACTTTAGCACCTTGGTACTTTTGGTATTATACGATTCGAAGTAAATTGATTCTCAATTTAATGTCAACGCGTTATTCTCTCTCTCTCTTGCTTCTTCTTTCTCTTTACGATTATTAAACGACTATAAAGCGGTATAACTGGTGCTATAAATTTGGTTTTCATTTAGCCAACGTTTCTTTCCCTTTTACTCTCTCTTTCTCTCGAAGGAGAAGAGATAAAGCGCGATACATTGGTAACGCACAAAAGGTATATTTTTATCGAATCGCCGTTTCCGTGAGATACACATGGATTCAGCGAGAGAAAGTTCTTAACCGAGCTAAGCTGCACGAGAGCTGAGCAAGAGTAGTATCGGCGGTGCACTTTATCACAGATAAAATATGCAGCTTACAACTTTGCTGCCGCCGACGAATCGAAGCGCCCACAGGGAGATATGTAGCGCGATTGCCAGAAGAGATTGGTTCACAGAATTCGCTAACAGTAACCCAATATTGGACCTCGGCAAATAGTTGGCTTCCTGCTGAATTCGAATAACGTATTTAAACAAAAACGGTATCATCTGACGAATCATTGATTGCGAGATAATCGTCGGTGATATTTCTGTCGCGCGACAAAAGGCTTTTGAAAAATAACAACTAAACGTAACAACGCGAGGCGCGAATACTTCACGTACATTTTCTAACGCATTTATATTTCACAACTATGCATGCATACGTATACACGCAAACACATGTAATGCCGATAATTAAAATTATTAATCTGTTCATAGCATCGAAAAGTTAATTAATTTTATCGAAATTATTGGCTCGCGCCAAATTAAAACCTCTCTTCCTCTCTTTACACGAATAGAAGAAAATATAATAAATTTACAGCCACGTGATTTCGCAACGCTAAACGTTACCGGTCAATGAAGGCCCGGCATACTTTATGTGGCACGCGTGTTCGCGGATTACCCAATCAGGGAACGTGCACCCCGCTCGTTGGAAAAATATTGAAACTACGTCGACGCAATGCCTGAGAGAGAGAGAGATAGAGAGAGAAGAATAGTAAATGCTCTCACACGTGCCGAGTAAAAGCAATTGTATTTACAACCGAATCGCCTGAGTTTATTTTCACAAAAACAATGTCCTGATTTCGCAAATGGATGATTAAAATGTAACTACCGCGGACGAACGCGTGTTCGTGCATCAATCGCGACCTCACCACCACCACCACCACCACCACCACCACCCATCCCGCACGGGAGTGTCGAGGAAGCACGTGACGCGCGGTGTGATTAACACGTATCGCGCGCGAGCCGGCCCGGCCGGGAACAAAGAGGGTTTTACCGGATGCCGGGATTTTGTTTGAACCGGTTTTCCATAGTGCGGCGAAAGATATTCGCGCGCGAGCTCCCGCGATCAAAATAATACGGGCATTATACGAAATGTCATGAGAAAAGAGACATTCACATATACATATAGGTATATACATATATATATATATATAATATAATTCGTGCTTTATTATAATGAGTATTAATGATAGCTTCAACGGCAATAGATAGAGTAACGTGGACTTGCAAATAAGTACCTAAGCGCATTAATCACGTTACGCAATTGTGATTGTTAAACAGAATTCTGATTGGTTTATTCGTAATATATATATATAGTATATATGTCCAATAAAGTATAAAACAACTACACCTTCTTTATACGAAAGCTATTCATGCACGGAGGTCCACATACATATAAAACTTATATAGCTTAAATATGATTAACACATATTCTCTCTCGCTTAGCGTTTATCTATGCAAGTGAATATATTACGGTGTCTGCTTCATTCTGTATATTTATAATACGATGATATGATAATGGATGGCGGAATATTACTTTTAATATTGAAGACGAGAAGTGATGTAAATAGCGATTGCAAAATTATCGAGCATTATTGTCTGGCACAGATTTTAAAAACTTCCGATAATATAATTCACTTTATCCTTTAAAAGACAAAATAATAATGTTCTAATTGAACACTAAAATGGAATAAAGGAGAAAATTCGTAGCAAATGGAATAAATTGTTTTCCCGTTCTAATAGCTTCGCGATTTAAATCTGATATTGATATTAGTCAACGTCTGCTTCCCGGGCTGTACAGTATAATCGTTGAAACAACTATTATTTCTGGTCGCAATAAAGCGCAGACGACGTCAATACAAATCTACCGCAATAATCGAGCACTCATGGTGCGCTCATGCAGCTAAGTGTATCGCGCGTATCGCTCAGTTAAATCGCACATTCGTGATACAAAGAGTGTTATGGCCGACGTAGCTTCGATTGCAATTTCGCGAGCCAGCACGGAGGATATAACTGACAACTCGGTTAGGGAATCGTACGCGAATGATTGAGCCGCGAAATTTTTGATGCTAAATTAGCGCATTGATCGCGTAGAAAAGTTTATCCGCGCGTTGATACAGAGAGACAAGTGATATTGATGGACTCGAAATAGCATACATTTTATATACGTGTCTGCAAAAATTATCAAATATGTCGCTAGTGTTTTTTTTAATAAATTCAATCCTTTTGTAAAGAGCCTAGCCTTTTCATTAAATGGCTGAATTTACGAGGAAAACTCATAATATAATTTTATATATTTGCAATTTTCAAACATTCAGTTTGAAATTCATTATTTTATAGTATTTTATTTATTTTATCTCGTATAAATGCGATATTCAATTGTATACTCAGGATAATGACGTCACAAAAGTGATATGATACATACGACAACTATAATTTGCAATAAAACCATTTTTGCTGCCGACAAACAACACACATATATTTTCCTAAATCAGTATATGTGAAAACAAAGTAATTTTGATTAAAACTACATTGTATGTTCTCGTTAAAAGCATTTTTGCTCGTTTATGCAATATATATAAACTATATATTGTATTTGTAAAGAAGCACGTACAAAAATATAAATTTCATATTTGCACAGCTTATTTTGATCGAAACTACATGATTGCCGATATCGTCGGCCGTATTTTAATAAAATAATAATTTACGGATGCAGAGAAAGCAAATTGCGCATAATATGGAGATTCTGTTTTTATGGAAATAAACCGTTCCGGAGCGTATGATAAACGTACTATACGTAAAAACGTGCTACTGATAAATTACTACGCTTATCATACGCCAGGCAGAGAGCTATTCTTCGCGCCCCGACGGTCAACGATCTTATTTTATATAGCGGTATCTCACATTACCCTATCCTCTGGTGCGCGAGCCTATAAATTGGAAGAAAGTTACGCGTGATCGATATTTATTTATAAGCGGGTTTGTAGAAAATTAAAATAAAGGGAGCGGCTGCGCGAGACGACGAATCGCGAGAAGACTTACTTATCGATCAAAAGTCACCGCTCTCACATTTTTCCCGATATACAACCATGCTATCCGCAACACGAACGGACACAGACTGCCATCAGCTGATCGCGAGTTAATGCGTAGCTATTCTCACTCGTTAGCACGTGCGGACATGCAACGCGATTCGCGTGCCGGCCGGGCGCCTCGCAGTCTGACCGAATCGAGGCTTTTCTACTGCAAGTGGAAACACACAAGCCGCCGTCGCTCTCGTAACTTGTAACCGGTACAGCTCTCGTTCGCGAGCGCGACGTCGGAAAATAATTGGGTCGAATGGAAATAAGAAGAATTACACGTATATACAGCGGGGAATTTAATTAAAGAAACCGACTCGGAGGGGAAGGTATACCATATTTAATCGAGAGATCCTATACTGATAATCCCGCGGGATAAAACGTAAAACTGTCAGCTTTGTAATGCTTCGTGAAAGCGATGCAATTTTTGCGAAATTATTTCAATGCGAACGAAGAGAATGGTTGGTTAAAATTATTAGAGCTATTGTTGTAGATATATGTATGTGCGTTTTATAAAAAAAAAATGGGAAATCACTTTCAAAAATTCTTTCACTATTACGGTATTTTGCGACTTTTATTGACTTGCATTTGCAAAACAAACGTGTACCATCATCGAAAGAGTAACCTCACGCGACGGCGGGTTGTCAGTTAATTAGCACGTGCAAGCTTGCCGCGGTTCTCTGAATAATTCATGGCACGTTGCATTTCATTCGTAGAACACCGAGTTAATCTTCAACAATCACACAGGTATGCACATTCATATTTATTTTCGCCAATAAATTGTGTGTGTCGTATAAATTACATTTTACGATAGATATATTATCTCACCGATTTGATAAAGCGAAATAATTTCTTTGGTTCACTCTGATGCATCTTATTAAATACAAATTATCTAAGATGACCAATACTCTGGTTTCTGTGCACAGGATCGACAAATATTTATTTGCGAGTCAACTGTAATTTATGCACTTGCGTACGATTGTTCGCATCGGTAAATATGTGGACATTAATGAGCCTACACTTATTAGCGTTTCGATACTAGGATTAGAAGTGTTATCGAATCGATAGCACTTCGATACATATACATATATATATATATATATATATATATATATATAGTATATACATATATGTGTGTGTGTGTGTATCAGAGTCATGTCACATTGCATACGCTTTGTGATTACGAAATGACGAAATAGTAGTAGACGATTATACGACGCTAAAATATTTCACAGCAGTAGGTAATTCAGCGATCATGAAGCGTACGATTACGGTCAACTAAATTATTAAATCATTCCTGGCATTATTACAGATCAGATTTCGACCTGCAATAATTGACAAGGCTCGAGCACAGAGAGAATGTATTAATTCCAACGAGAATTCACGTATCAAAGCTCCTATCAGCTGTTCTTATCGCCGGGAAAGCTCTTCCGGAGAGAACATATCCGATATTTCGATATAAATTGTGGAAATAATTGCGCGATAAAATATATAAAATCGAAATTTATATATATATTTATATATATATACGGCTCAGGCTTTTCGACCAATTTTTAACTCGATTTTTTTAACAAATAATTTTATATGGGTAAACGTATTTTATGAGAAATGCAATAAAGATAATAACAACTATAAAGAGTCAAGTTATATCGTAACACGCGAAAGTACCAAGAAATATACTCCGAAACAAAGGTATCGATTTGTACGATATCTTTTGTCGGGTTTCGCTCACGCCATGAATTCACGCGGGATCCAGACGGGAAATAAAAATAGATGTATCAATTCTTCATAGCTCTGACATTTATAGTTTTCAATGCTTTTCGCGAGATTTATCGGGGTAAAGAAATTTGCACGGATAATTTTCTGACCGGGCGTTGATTCCGCAAACGCGCGCGGAAATTCTTTCAAATGGAAATAACGTAGTCACATTTCGGACTGCGAATTGTTCTTTCGCTTAATCTTGGGTTGCCTTCAGTTTTCAAAGCTACACGATGTGACCGAATAAAAAGTATATGTATCAAGCCATAGAAAGATTAAGAAATATTGCTGACATATTGTTTAAAAGTGATCAATTAAACCACAGAATGTGTATTTCTATTTTTAAAAATTTTTTACATCAACGATCTCCTCCTCTAGTATCACAAATAGCTCCAGAATCACTTTTCGCGGATATTTTATTAATTATTTTAAGGCAAACTTTTTAATTTGATTATAAAAAGCAAGCCAACGAGAGATATACCGCTGGAAATGAAATTATAAAAATTTTGTTCAAATTAAACTACAGAGAGCGGATAGTTTTGAAACGTCATACGCAACATAACATTCCATGTACCTCATACAAAACATGATGCGCGCAAAAAGTTGACCGCAAACGTCAGTAGCGCGGGACAAGAGAAACATTCCATTATATGCATTTGCTGGTAGCACTTCTCATTGTCAGTGGCGTTGCAAGATAACGAGAGGAGTGCGCGCCCTGTCTTTTGCCTATCTATCTGCTTGTACCGTCACGAGATCCGTACAATTCTACTCGGCGGGAGATACTCGTCGTCACGGTCCGTTGCCATCTTGTTATCTGCCAAAGGCCACGCGAAAAAAGTAACGGACGAGCGTCGAGGGGAGAAGGAGGAGGGTGGCTTGGGGAGAAGAAGCGCGCAGTGGATAAAGGATGAAGATAAAAGTGTGTGTCCCCGGTATCGTTGTTGCAAGAGCGGACGGAAACGCCGGAAAGTTCGGGCCGAGAGGCGCGCCCTGCTAGTTCCCTAGAACAATAGATCACTTTGCCGGGACACACGATCCGCAGGACAATCCAGGTCCCTAATCGAAATCAGTCGGTTCTCTGGCGGTCGCGAAGAGAGAAAGAGAGAGAGAGGAGACGATGGTTGTGCGCGACGGAGAATTTATTTGCTCGGTACACATAAAGCGGTTCAAATGGCACCGCCAGGTATCGTCGTATCAAATTGCTATCGGCCATCAAAAAAGGGGGTATATTTGACGACCGACTTCCGTCTCGCTCGTCTCGCTTCGTACCACTTACTCGCGAAAGTCCCGGCTCGCGAAGGTGGATTTAGACGAGTGGTCTTTTAGATTTTTTTTCATCGCTCTTTTTTGGGGATGTGGAAGTTATTTCGGTTTACGAGAACGCTGCATAAGGAAATTTTCGCGAATAAAAGCATAGGTTATCTTTTTTTAGATTACACTCTATATACGTATATTTAGTGGCTCTTAAACGACATATATATATATATATATATATATATATATATATATAAATATTCGTGACATTTTTATGTATATATATATGTGTGTGTGAAATATGTGGGTAAGAGAGTGAAACTGTTATTTCTGTATTTGAAACTATTTTAAGAGAAATATTCGGTGCAAAAATAATATGCGCTTCAGTAGCTTCTTCGACGCGATACACAGAAGGAAAATCTGTTTTTCACCTCTCTTCATCTTTTTCTTTTTATTCCCTTTTTCTCTCTCTTTATCTGTTTTCTAACTCTTCTTTACTCGAAGCAAGTTCATTGCACCGGTCAAGTAGATGCAAAAGAGTGGAGCTTTTCCATAGTTAATACAGATTCTACATTCGCATGCAACTATCTCTCCGCAGTCGATTTGAATTATGTATATGCGCTCATGTAAATATACAAGTGAAATAAAGTTTAAATTGATAGCGCTTAAGCAGAGCGTTAAATTTAACGCGACTTTTGTATTCATTCGTATTTCATCATCGTATCACAATGCACCTTCTTAATGCACGTATCTCGAGCGGTGGACCTATGCTAGCACTCGTTTTCGCAATTTCGCGGTCACATTATCCCGCGCCCGCGAAAGCCCGGCGGAGCTTGCATAATATACAATAAAAACGGACGCCAGCCTTGTCGCAAAACCCTTTGAGACTTACGTTAAGGCCGTCGTACGTTACATTTCGGAGCGATAGTTGTCGTGCAGTCTGTGCAAAAAATTCAGTGTTTATTTTTCTGAGCCCTCGTCTGCCTTCTGCAGAAATCAACTTTTCGAGAGCGAATAAGCTATACTCCAAATGGGAAAAATCCCAAGAATAAAAGCTAATAAACCAGAAACTATCCGTATAACATGCATTAATACTCGTAAAACTATATTTGTCGTATTTTTTTCTTTTTTTTGTCAATTTGTCATAAATATACATCGTATCTATAATAAATTGTAGCGTCCTGAAACGCGAATTCAGAGAGAACCATATTTGTTAAACACTATACGAACAGAGAGGGAAGTTGCCCTTTTTCTTCATCGAGTGAAAGAAAAGGACAATCCAATTCGGCTATGCGGTTTATGCACTCGGGATGCTAATGGAGAACGCGTCAGAGGAAAGAGAGAAGATAGCAGTGTACTGAATTTGAAATATCACTTTGCATAGTTGCGTATGTGCTTGCGAAATATTATCGCGCTGAAAACTAATATTTATCCAGTTCTGATTCGCATTTAATAATTTTTCGCGATTTTCGATCGATTTCTTTCCATAATTACATCCACGATACCGTAAAAAAATCTTTAGTACAAATATTTGTATATTTGAATGTTTTCTAAAAAAAATTATGATCGCGACTCTCTCTCTCTCTCTCTCTCTTTTCTCCACGAGACTTAATTTAATCGTCATGATTGCACTTTCAACGAACGATTTTGTCTTTCACGTGATTTCCTTAATAATACTTGAATGCTATTCAAGCATAATCCTGAGAGAATATTTGCACGTATCATCATTGCGAGAAGAATCTCGCACTTTCAATATCACGAAATGTCCTCGAATTTAAGGTTTAGAAGAGCCTGTTCAATTCGCAACATTCTCGCGACGTAATCCGCGGAAGGTCGTTTTAAAAGTGCAAATATTGCGCCTAAATCACGCCGTAAGTCCGCCGTAAACCCTATACTTGAGGCCTTTTTGCGCAATGAAAGTAAAGAGAAAAAAAGAGAGACAAAGGTACCACCCGCAGCGTCTGATGGGTTTGCCGTGCAAAGTAACGATCTTATTCTTCGTTTATTTCCAGTACCGACAAAGTCTATCGCGAAACGTTTCTATGCCTCGAGCTTCCATTGAATTCCCTGTGACGTGAATCATGATTGAGCAAATCCCTTGCGGATAACGGACATTCATCTTCCACTCGGACTGTCACAATAGACTTGAAAATTATTTATTCGATTTAACATTTTCAAATTTTCCCATGTTTTCATTTCTTAAGTGCAAAACAGCCAATTATCTAATCTTCATGAGACTGTAAATTGCAAGAGGCAGAATTTGCACGAGAAACATCTCCGAGAAAATGAGTTATTTACAATTGATAATTAGTATTAATTGTCTTCCTCTCCTTGTTCGTATTCTTCAGCATCTTCTGAACAAATATTTCTGCACGTTTTAATAAGCGCTGAATATCACGTCATAAATCCGTCGAGACTGCGGTACTCGAAATTTCTTCGCGAAGTAAAGAGCAGATGTTTATCTTTCAGGAA
Organism: Nylanderia fulva; assembly: GCF_048542155.1. NCBI lineage: Eukaryota > Metazoa > Arthropoda > Insecta > Hymenoptera > Formicidae > Nylanderia > Nylanderia fulva. The sequence continues at coordinate 7,986,455 of NW_028190263.1, forward strand.
GTAGCCTCTCTCTCTCTCTCACACACACACATACACATACCGAGAAAGGTAACTACCCTTCTTCTCATTTATTTAGGTCGTCGTTTCCTCTAATTTGTCCAAACTTCTCTTTCTCCCTTTCAACTTTACGTATAAACTTTAACTGACGATCGTACAATGATAATGTTTCACAATATATCTTTCTCAATATATGTGTATATATATATATATATATATATTTTTTAAGAGGGAAAGAAAATATCTCTCTAATAAGTTATTTATACGAAATACGAAATATATATATATATATGTATCCCTTATACATTTCGACGCACATTTATATCCCGATATCGGTAAAGTTGAAATTGGCTTCGTCATATGTACGAAATGAAAATACATTGCGCCGTTGCAGCGAGATATCGATGTAATTAATGAAATATTGACGTGGACGAGCGCACGAGAGGTGCTCCGCCTCCAAGTTTTGGTGACCGCGGCGAGAACGATCGAACGCCACATCGATTTGTACTATTAAATGTTATACGCGGCGTCACATACGTCATATATATATATATACGTCTATCTGTCGGAATATTTGCGCGGCCAGAAAGGGAGAGGAGTGACGCGTGTGTATGCGGAATCGGCTTGCCGCTATAGTTCCGCTTTGTGCTTCGCCCACGCGGATAAAGATGCCGGATAAAAGGTAGATCAGGAGAAGCGGAAATGGACTTGCAAAGCGTGCTGCGAAAAGTTGCAAAAGTTGTGCGCTACGAAGTAGGCTACGGCCGACCGCGGAGAGCCGAATTTAGAAGTATATCCTTTCACGTTTCCCTGCGACGTGAAAGACTTAAAAAGCACGCACGAGTGCTCCGAAAATTGCGATCCGTATCCGGCTAGTCGAAAAACTGGCATCGCATGTATATCGCGCGTGCATGGTAAACTAGCTATATACGTATAGACGGTTGAATTTCTTTCGGGATATAGCGCGCAGCGAGCTTAACTTTTCTCCCTTTTACAGATGTATAAACTTTCTATACGCTTACCAAGTGCTCGACGTAATTTAATGTACATTGCATGCCGATCGACCGGTTGACATGTTCGTAAACAGCGCGAGAGAAATAAATGGAGAATAACAGGTTGCATTTTCGATTTGTATTTATGTATATCGAGTAAATAATAGAGAGAATGGATTACAACGAATATACATGGATATATATTTAAAGCTAAATTAAATGCACATACAGAATTATTTATTACATTTGCAAATAGACAGCGAGACCCATGTTTTACGAGAAAGATTAATATTAATGTAACCCATTTAATTGATCAAAAATGAAGTGCGATATAAGAATCGATGCGATACACTTTACGTTCCATTAGCTAATGCGGCGAATTTGAATTGGAGAGAAGATAATTATAGTCACTTGAATTAAATCAAAACTGCCGCGCAGTTAACCGTAGTTTCTCACGGTCCGTCAAGATCCCCGAGGATATATCCATGCATTATGTCCATATATCGGCGGCCAACATCAACGTGACATGGACGTGAGCTGACAATGACCGTACCGGATGCCGGGCGATAGCCACGTGACATCCCGTCATTTCGCTCGGAGGGACGAATGAAGCTTATTTCGCGCAGGAAGCGATATCTCTCGTCGGTTTCTAATTGGACGATTATCGGAATAGAGAAGATCGGCTATGACGTAGCAAAGAAGCACGGTTTCTTACTTATGTACGAGAGAACAAGAGAGAAAGATGGAGATTCTCTCGCGCCGAGGCCCCATCGGGACGAAACGCGTCGGTGATTTACGAGCTCGCGAGTACATTCGAATGGAGCGATCGATTTCTATATCAGGTCCCTCGACGATATTCGCAGATTACATAATTGAGCTTCTTCGAGCCATTGGAACGAAAAAAATACGAGGATAATATGCAGCTTGTAATAAATACTTTGTCAAGTTTTTATTCCTTCAGGAGATATCCGAACTAACGAACCTTATATCGACGCGAACTAATTATCTAAACTTGGAAATTGTATTAAGACGGAAAAGGAGGCAAAAGCGTTTCCACATTATTCCGTGAATTACACGGAAATTCGAAATTTCATTAAAACAAGAGTGTATCGTCTCCTATCGGATCTTATAATAGGATGCCATTAACGAAGATCAAGGTGTAGTCTCAACGCGAATAAGAATCTCTCAGTCAATTCTCTTTGCTTAATTCACTCGATCTACTGATACCATCCTTCTCCGTCTAATTAGTATTCTCTTTTAGATCTTATAATTAGCTATGGGACTCAAAGAATTCTCAACAATGCAAGAGAAAGTTTATTCTGTACGCAAGTTTGCTTAATTATTTCAAACAAAAATACCAATCGATAATTATTGTAACTTTTCTCTCCCTTTTTCTCTCGCGCATATACCTATATATATATATATATATATATCGTCTGAGATTTTCGACTGTATATAGAATTCATGCGCCATTCACCGCCGCATAATAAACGGGCCGTTATAGCTACTCGCGTATTATAATCAAAGATGCGAGGGAGCCCCAACAAATTTCATTCGGGACCCGTTTCCGACGCGCTATCGCGATAATTGCGGCTCGTCGACAAAGATCAGGCATCGGCACTAAAATGAGCATAAAACCACGCGAAAGGTCTTTCGCGTCCGCTTAATTTGCAAGGCATTAACCTTATTATTATGGCGGTAATACGGCCGCGGAGTTTGCCGGGAACACAACGTGGACGCGGAGGTTGCACGCGAGCAATCTTTACAGCCCTTCTCGGAAATGAAAAGTCGTGTGGCCCCTCGACAGCGAGCGCACGACACTCGTTCCTCATTTTTTCTCCTTCTTCATGAACCCGGAGTCCCTCCTTTTTTTTCCTCCCCTTCTCTCCTGCCACTCAACACGCTTCCTCTTTTTCTGAGTTTCTCTGCTCGCCCTGACTGCATGTTAAGCGCTATTTTTACGGCAACGGGTGGCAGAGATTGCTTCATTCGTAACCATCAACGCGATGCGAGTTCTTCATAAGGCGCCTTTGTCATTTCCTTTTTAATTGTCCGCCGTCATCAGAACGTTTTATGTTTAAATAAAAAAAAATTTACAGTTCTTATACGTACGTAATATTTTTCACGTTTGAATGACTATGTAAAACTCAGTGTTACTTCTTCTTATTAATTTTTGAAGTTACCCACGTAATTATTTCTTTGACATTAGCGGGTATTTAATTTTTGCATACAGGTATTATACCAGGTTTGAATTGTCATTTAATTTGGATTCAATCCATTGGATTTTACGAGGCAAAATTGTTTAATTTTTGTAACGATAATTCGATGTTTGAATACCAGCTCTATTTCGTCGTCATCGGTATATCTATCACGGCAATAATTATATCTTGAATGGGAAACAACATGACGTAAATTCGATATCCCGAAAGACCTTGTCATGATATTACAGATAGAGATTAGATTTGCTCGCGAGTTTTCGGATGAACCTCCGTGCCAGGACAATAGCACGCGTATCAGTGCATGCTTGCATATGCGCGTACACAATGTCGTATACGCATAGTATATATGTATGTGTGAGTATGTAGATCCCACACAAGCATGCGCGCGTGCGTTAACGGGAACTTTGCCAGGATCCAATAATTGAGATCCGAAAACATTTTCCGATGAGTCGCATTATCAACGTACATAAAAGCCGAGAGCTCCATTATGCGCACTAAGACCATTCAATAGTTAATTAATTCATATTTGGCAGATTAACACCGAGTAATGCGATTTTACATTTCCCGATTTTACATTGCAGCATATCATGAAATTATTATATTGTTACAAATGAAGAATTACACGATTTACTCTATTACATTTTAATAGAATATATGTATGTATATAAATTAGAGAGTATATACATATAATCTATAATTAAATATAATTGTAGATTGTATGTTTAAATTTACAATACAATAGTAAAGATATCTCGAGTACTTATTACGTGGAAAATTCTTTTGATCCAAGTCTAAAGTGACTTAAAATCTTCTAATTGCATAAAGAATCGTCTCTGCATTAAAAATCAATTTTCTCCTATATATTCAGACTGGACTGAATAATCATTCCCTTTCTCTCACATGCGAGAAGATTTCTCAAGTGTACGAGGTTTCCTCGAGTGACTTAAATATGATTAATGAATATATTCTCTTCTATTAAACTCTGACGTCAAAATAATTGAAATGAATAATTGTCTAACCGAATGAATGTGAATATATACGATTCATTTTCCCGTATCTCTCTCGCATAACTTTTAATATATATTTTTCTAATAAATTCTAAAACAATTAAGAGCAAATTTAATACCGCGAAACTGTTTTGTATGGTTAAAAATATTCAAGAATATGAAATATTGAAGTACTACCCGGGATTAAAAGAAAGACCGGGAAGAATAAAAAGGATGAATGAGAGGTCGGTAGATTTCCCGTTCGTTCTCTCCTCGTGTCCCGTTGAAAGCTAGCGCTCGCGAAGAACGAGAGAGAGAGTTCCCGTAGGAGAGGACCGGTCTCTTCCTCGCCTGCGGCGGTCTAACATACCTGCGGGCGAGCGAGATTTCTTAAGCGACGAGCAACGCGCTGTTAAAATAGAAAAGCGCGCGCTCGACGGCGCGACGACGGTGCATTTGCCGGAGACTTTCTATCGGGCGAGTCGCGAGGGGACGCGGAATGATCCCACGAGGGAGAGAACGAGAAGTTCCGTAAGTAGTCCGGTTACAGCTATACGCGGCCTCCGACCGACGACGACCGGGGATTTGAGAGTCTGGAAAGAGGGTCAGGTCAGGTCGACGCGCGCGCGAGAAGAACCTGGTGCGCCGCCGCCAGAAACGGACCCTGGAGCGCGGGATTAGATTGCTACAGATGGAATGCGAGAGAGAGAGAGCCTGGCCGTATCTCGAGAATGCCAATTTGATTTCGGTACGAACCGGCGGAGAAGACCCGGGACGGAAGACCGTAAAGTATACAACAAACGCAACGAGACCTAGACCGGGGCAAGAACCAGCCTCGAGTCCGATCCTCGAGTGGTTCCTTCGAGAGGGCACGTCGAAACGTTCGTAGGTATAGTACGTTACGATACATACGTAAATATTTGACAATAATTTCTGACGACTATATCTCGCGAACTTTGTTACCTCGATCGCTTTCCTAAACCGATCTAGTTTGTGTTATTATCGTGCCGATCGGTTCATTTATTGTTTGCCCTGTCGGTGAACGAAGACGCGAGCAGACTTTACGGATGAATATCGAGAGGCCATTAAAGAAAGTATAACTCGCATTCTCGGAAATCTCAGAGGGAGAACCTTACTTTTTGCCGACTTTGAAGCATGCGAAAAAGATTCGAGAAATAACGAGTTTTGAATCGCCCGTATCACCGATAAAAGAATCCCAAGAAAAGAGCATAGATACTTCTTTACTATTTTACTTTACTTCAACTGCAATACTGCTTTGCTATAGTATCGCGTAATGTAATACGAATTTTTTTCCCTTTCCGTTTTAAAGCGCAAAGGCGCGCAACATTTTTCTATCCTACAGCATGCATTTATGAATAAAATGAATGTTTTTAATAATGAAATGAGTGATTATGTTCTTCCTAATTACATATCTCTGCGCGAAAAAAAAATTTAAATCATTTACAAAAATATATAGAGTCTTCTTTATAAGATTTAATTTAAATAATAATATACATAATTGCGATATGTATTAATAAATTACAAAAATTAAATTTGTATCCGAAAACGACCGAGATAACATATTGTATACACATCCTTCGATATTACAACGGAAGTCATGTTTATGTATATATAATGCTTATGCATAGTCGAAATATACCAACTCGCGCAACATCCTACGCGATCGGTCACCAACACAATCGCAATGGCATATCTCCGACGCATCATCCTATTTCCGTACAATTACGAGTAACATTATCTATGGAAATTGCCACTTACCCGCGCACGATGCAGTACGCGCAAGGATTAAACCCGGCGTATTCAAACCTTAATACGGACTTTAGTATAAATAGCGTACCGCGGTCTCCCTCTCTTGGCAATGGAATGGCAAATTTCGTCATTAATATAGGGAGCATAACGAAACGGGGCAAACTTTTCTCCCGAAGAAAGGGATGAGGACGCATCGCTTAAACGACGAATCGGAGAAAGAGGAAGAACGAGAGAATTATGATATGAGCCTGAGGGAGGGAAGAAGAGGAGTCGCGCGAAAACGGAACTCGAAACGAAGTCTCTTTAACCAATGGAACCGATGAAAGCGGTCCTATTAGCATTCAACATAATCTACTTGCGAGTGCATTCGAGCGGCGATATACGACGCGGAAGCTTTGCAGTTCGCGAGTGTACTCGCGTAGTCTTCGAACTGCGGCAAGGGCCACTTTGTAAGTTGTACCAACCAACCCCCCATTTGGTTGAGGCACAACTCTAACTCGCGTCGACCGAAAGTTTTGCATTGGTTTGGCGGATTTGTGATTCTAGTGCGCCTATATCTTTTCGACGAGCTCGCGTTATTCCGCCCGCAGGCTGGATGTAGGAATAACGCGGGAATTCAATGGCGTTTCGCTTCGCGAACTATTAGCTCTCTTCTTGTACCATTAATTGAATTTAGTCTAATATTCGGCTATATACAATATATATATATATGTATATATACTCACGCAGCGAATATATGTATAATAATGACGAGTTGAATGCCGCGCGACCGAATGCGAGCGCGACTTTAACTTCAGTCCATTATTTCAATATAAAACGCTCGTTTCCCTTTTATCAAATACAGTTACGCGACGTGTATTAATAAATGAATGGGAATATAATGATATATAAATGCGAGGAAATGATAAATTAGTTTTCACCTAAGCTTAATGAAACATAATATAACGAGGCGCGTAATAACTGCCGATATTACATTCATGAGACCATTTTACTTCTATATATCGCGAAACGCGCGACACAACGATATATATATATATATATATCAGGGTAATTACAACCGAGTCCATTAACGAGAGAGAAATGGGAAAACGCATAGTTTTACTACTCACCGACCACCTCGAGATAACCGATCTGGCTCTTCATGGGATCCGTATTTATCTGACACATGTACCAGCCCCGATCGGACTCTCGCACTTCCCGGATGTGAAGGAACCACGTACGATGATCGCTGTGAGAGACCGCGATCCTGTGATTCTTCGTGATCACGTGGCTCGCTATCGTCAAAATAGTCTGCGTGTCGACGCGTAACCATGCCACCTGAAATGAAAAGCGCGAAATAAATATTAAATGCGTCATTATCATTACGTGTCGCATAATATAACGGAGATTGCATGGATAGAGTTAGTCAATATTAAAATTCGCATTAATATTCGAATCGTTAATCGGATAGTCAATTCATAGTCGTTGACCGATTATCTACGGTCACCACTATAAATATATACATATATATATATATATAGAATTGAAATAATTATTAGGTCGTCGTATGCATTTATTATATTATTAAACTGTTGTGTTACACTGTGTTCCCAAATGTGTTTCGCTCCTCCATTGTTGTTGCGAAATAAACTTATTTTTACGATCCATTATCTGTGTAAATTCATGACACGCGCGCAAATAAGTCAAAATTATAATTCTTTTTAAACTCTGTCCAATTTTACTGATAATTTCATATATACGTTTAAAATAAAGTCATATAAATTTTATATATATAAATATTTAATTGTTAATCACACGCATTAACGGTGAATATTCGCGCATTCTCGCTAAAGAAAAGAAAAGAAATTCCTCTCTTTTTCTACCCTTGCGAAATGTACGGCGCCGAGACCGACATTTTTACTTTAATTCATAAGTCTCCAGCCGACTTTTGTATTCCAGTTGAACGGGCCAGCGATTCTTTTCCCGCCGTCTACCTTTCCCCAGCGTTCGCCTTCGGATTATTCCCCCTCGGTTTCCGGTCCGTCCATATCAATTATAATTTTTCACGGCACGGTCTCTCAGCGAGGGAAATAAAATGCCGCGAGATCATCCGGAGAGAGAGACGGCCATTCTGTTATTATATTATTCCTCCAGCAGTTTAACGTTCCTTTATTCGCGAGTTATTCGCGCCACGTTCTCGTATAACGAAGTTTCCCAGATAATTACCCCCGGTTTGTTGCATACTGTTTGCGCGCCCGCTAGTCGATCGAGTAATTTATTGCAATTTAGCGAGAGCGCGAGTGTGCGCATCAAACTACGATATATGAAATATACACCGAAATATAAAATGAATTATGGCGTTAAGAAAATTACGCACGGGTCACAAAGTTCCGGCAAATTATAATTTAAATCAACACACGAACTCATCGAGAGACGAGTGCATAATGCGGGTTTATGTCCGCGCATACGTCGACTAAATCACTGCATATTTTTATTCATCATCCCGAGAGAACTCGAGCGTATATGTGTACATCTTATATACAACCGGCGAATTAATTAATTAATTAATGAAGAAAAGCTTGCCTCGCAATCGCTTATTGCGCTTTCCGTATATACTAAACAGCGGTATTCATGTATAAAGGGATAAATGTTATCGACAACTAAATAAATCGACCGAGCATATTCTTAACATTTTTCCTCTGCCACGCTATCGCATGTTTACCTCGTCCCGTGACGCTTCTCCCGAGCGTAACATTCGATTATGCGATATCGGCACGTTTCCTTTGTGAGGCGAGCTCGCGAGGGTAGGGAAAAAGAGAGAGAGATAGTCGCTTCCGGCGTTTCTTTAAAGTAATCATCTCCCTCGACCGACGAAACGCACGCCTCGGGGCGCTAAACGTCACCGGCACGTCATCCCAGAAATTATAACGTAAACGGTATATCCTGGGAATAAATGTTTTGCGCGTACTGAAATAGGCAATTCCATTATCCTGTTGCCTTTGAAGATAGGGATGCACACAGAGGTACACATAGGGATGCGCATGGCGCGTTGTATATATGCTCGGAAATGTGAACCAGCATCGCGAGAATACCTGCGTATTCGGCTCTCTGCCCGGCCGAACGTGCATAACGTTCGCAAAAAGAGGAAAAAAAAAAAAAAAAAAAAAAAAAAAAAACAGAAACGGAAACTTACAAACGCGACCTCCGCAGTGAATAGCTCCCTCGCATTCGCTATTGCCCGGATTTTTTCGCGAAAACCTGGCGGGAAAAAAAATCAGATTTTTCTTAACGATCCGATTTATACCGTGTATATACGTACATGCAGCAGCAGGTGATGAAATCCCACATGGCGGGCCTCGGCTTGTTTGCGGATTCGCTCATTGACGGACTCGCTCGTGCGATCGCAACTTTAACAACGTTTTTTTCTCCCTCCCTCAAGCGCGAATAAATGTTACGCTGACGATACTTTGCACTATATATCGCGTATACAGAGCTCGAATATTAACCTTTTACAGTATGTGCGCGCACACTATAGAGAGTATACTATTTTATTTATCACTCCACATACGGTTGATATACGCGGCCGATGGTAAGATGTCAGCTGAAAGGGGAGCGATATTTCATCACTCGGAAAGTGTAAAAGGAAAGGCAGAAATTGCTTTCTTCGAATAGAAATTGTATGTTCCTTTAATATCAAAGTTTTTGCAAAGGCCTGCATTAAAAATTTACTCGCGAATAAAATGCTTTCCCATCTCTTCGCATTGAGTAAAAACAGAGAAGGAGAGAACAAACGCGAGTATCTCTATTCGTAGATCATTGTAGGATATGTGTTTGTGCTTTTATTTTTCCTCTTATTTTTTTTCAAACCGTCCTCTCGGTCTCGGAAACAATTTCAAACGAAATATCCAAGCGTTTACGAAGATGGAAGGAAGAGATGAAGATGGTATGATACACACGACTAATGTATATATCGCGTTAATCCGAAAGACACTCGAGAACGAAAGGATGAGAAAGCTTCATTAGCGAGCTGTCTCTCAATTCTCGATTTTAATCCTACATTCGCGTCGATTATTCGCTTAATTATCTCAGATGACACTACTACAAAGTCACCAGTGTGACGGAAAGTTCACAAAGGAGACAGAGAGAGAGGGAGAGAGATAGAGAAACCGAGAGAGAGAGAAGGTCCGGAACATGTGCGTCTAACACGGGCGACTCTCGGATGCAGATATCAAGCCAGGCGCTTGTAAATCTGCCAGGGACCGGTGTGAAACGCTGGGTGGTTGGATTAGGAGAGGTAGAGGTCGAGGACTGGTCGACCACCTAGTCGGAAGCATCGCCATGAACTATTGCATTTGATATCCACACCGATGAATGGAAACGTTGAGCGGCCTGTCCAGAGCGTGGGGTCCGCCATCTCTGACCACGATGAACGTGAATGCAGGTATAATGCCCCGTCGTGCTTCCGCCAACTATGATAACCAAGTATTTACGGCCGCGCTCATCTCGCACGAGTTTCTGTAATTTACGGAGACTCGGAGAACCCGGCCCGCGTCGCAAACTATGTGTCACAATCCCGCGCGTTTTTTCGCACGCGAGTTTCGCGACTTTTCTGCCGGAGCGCTGAAAAAAAATAGGCATAGCGCATGTTGTTACCGTGAATTTTACCGTACGTTCTTTAAAATCTTTCAGAATCTTTGATAAGTTTAACAATGATAACTTGCACCGGACTCGGTGCACAATTTTTTGTTACAATCGTAACTTTCTGTCTTTCAATGTTCAAGAAAGAATTTAGAGATATTTCGAATGTATGTGGAAGAAATCTCGACATTCTTATAATTTGGCAATAATATTGTTGAAAGCTGAAAAATACTGATAATTATTGCGGAATGTTTTCATTACGAGGTGAATTGCAAAATTCCAATGTTGCGGAAAATAAATGTACATAATTCTATGAAAGAAAAAACTGACAATTTTTATGTATGCAAAAAATCGAACTTTATGCGCAAAAATTGTATTCAGTTAGCTTTATTTATTTATACGATAATATTTTATTTTAACAGTTATATTTTACAAAACGATATTATTTCAGCATTATATAAAATTTTGTATAATGAGTTTTTTTCATGAATATCCAGACAGTTCTCTCGATGAAATAAAAAAAAAAAGAATATTTCATTTTCACACGTGCATAAATATCAAATAAATTTGTTTTTAAATATTTATGATCCTCCACTGTCACATATATATAAAAAAGTAAAGATCAGAGTTTTTCGAACTTTACGAAATATTCAAACGCTATCCAGAATTTTTTACGCGCATGTCGAGATATATTTTTCAAGTAGCTTTATATTTTTATTATTTATTAATATGTCAATGATATATTTTCTCTCTTCTCTTTACGGTATATACGGAACGCACCATCCATTTCGCTTTTAATGGCGCTAATAACGTCGGTGCAGCTTCCAATACAATCACATTCCCGGGAAATCTTCCGGAATGTTCTCGTACACAGACCAAAAGCGAGATCCGGCGTAACTTGTTTCGCGCGACAGCTCTCCCGACTTTTCCGACGTCCGCGACGTATTTCAGGAAACATTCGGCTCAATTTCTACTTCTCAATTTCCGGCTCGAGTCCCGTTGGCGGCCTCTCGAACTTTTTTGACAGGTCGGTCCGGACGCGAGTAAAGATTCCGAGCGACTTGGTTCGCGCGCGCGCATCATCGCGGTCTTTACGTTTCCTCCTCGAGGATCAGAGAATCTCCTGTCACGAGAGAGCCGAGATTAGACTAGACTCGTATAAGATTAATTTTCCAGGAGCGTATACGGGTGTCGCGAATGGCCGACGACGACGACAACACTTCGAAAAGGCGCGTATACGACTTTTATGACTTTACACGAGAAGTCCATCTTGGATCCGTATATCTCCCCCGCTGGTGATGGCATTCAGACTGCGTGAGGAAACCCTGAACCCCTAGCTCGAACCCCTTAAATCAAGCCCGTTGACATTTTTGATTAGCCACGACCGCAACTTCATAAATCTTCGCGATTGGGACACGGGAGCAAAGTATTACATTTCCACGTATTGTTATGTTTATTTTTTGCAATTTATTTTTAACGATTATTCCAAAATTATCGGGTGACATGTATACAAAATTCACGTGTGAATATTTGATGAATCGCTACATTTTCTCGTAAACATTACCATGACCTCGATTATGTTAGAGTATTAAAAACTTTAAAGCTTCTCTCTCTCTCTTCTCCAAGTTTTTTCCAATTAATTTTTCATACGAAGATTTAAAGAGGATAAAAAGATTTTTAAATCTTTCAACACTCAAATATTAATAGGTTTTGAAAAATCTTCAAATTGATCAGAGCGAGGAAGAGCAAACTTGTGGGAAATTTTCAGATTACACGTAAAGGTCAAATAGCGGAGCTTCGAGAGCTGCGAAATCTCCTATCCGTCGTAAATTCGCGTTTTCACGCAAACCTCGCAAGATACATAAATATACGAATCCCGCAGTGTGTGCGAGAGTCAAACGAAATGACTGCGGAGCAATTTCAGAATTCGGGCTTCTTACTCACGGGCGGAATATTAACTAAGCTCCGAGGGGAAGCAAACAAGCACTGCGACGATCCAGTCTGATATAATTTCGCGCGAAATTGAATTCCAATACGCCACTTTCCCATCCGCCGTTATGACGGGTTTTTTTCTTTTTAGTCGAAATATATCCGAGAACGCGGCTCGAACAATGGAAATGCATTCTACAACGACCGATGCACTTGAGGATTTCATCAGCTGTTAGCAGACTGTTCCGCCTCTCTCATTCCGCGGTTGCATTGAAATAAAGTTAGCGGAAAAGCTAACCCATCGGGCGACCGTGATTCCACTCTTAGCTAAAGTACTCCTTACATAAGTTATTCTGACTTGCCTTTACTGTCTTCATCTTATATATACGATTTTCCTTGTACGATGCGATAGGCACTCGATTTCGATCTCAATGATCATCTCGTTAGGGTCGAATAAACGCATAAAAATATAAAAAATTGTCATTAAATTGTTCTTAAATAGCCTCGCCGGATCGAGAGAACACACGGCATCTTATGCATTACTCATTAAGAACGTATTACCGAATGACAGTGCACATTGAATTTTCAAAAGCGTCATATATTCCTTAAACTGAAATATTAAATTTTCAACGAGAACCGCTTCGAATTTATAAAGTTTCATTGGCGGTACGTCACTTTAAAAATGCATACGTCCAAACTTGCACGAAAACTCACGAAGAAGACTAAAATGATAATGCACATGAAAACTGGGTAGTTGCAAGCGGTCGGAAGAACGAGCCAACGAAATGTGTCTGATGTGCAATTGGCGCGAGGGGGTTCCACAACACGCAAGGCATCCTGAGGACGATAATGATGGGGATATTAAGATAATTAAGCTCCTCAAAGTAATCGGCGGCTGTTGCAGCATTAGATGCAGCCCCGAGGGAGATCGTTCGCGAAATGTCAGTAGGAAATGTCATACGTGTGCGAGTCTAACAACCCTGTATATCCTATACACCACTAAAGCTGTTCAATCAAATTCCTTTAATGCCTCTTCGTTACGGTTATGCGCAAAGGGATAAAGATCAAATTTAATTGCATCGTTAATGCGCGATCTAAATGCATGCATGACGCGACCGGCGTAATTTTCCCTTCTTCCTTCAAGCATATTTTTTATTTAAGTTGAAAGTGATTTTTCTCTCTTGCACTTTCTTTGTCTCTTCCTCTCGACAAGTAAAAGAAAGATATTTTTGCAAATTTTAATTAATATTGCAACTACGAGATATGTATATACCTTTGCATTTCTATTTCAGAGTATTTGAGAGTACCAAAGTGAATAGATATAAATGTCACGAGTACAATTATGATTCGTAATTATTTAAATGGAGCGCTATACGTACCGTGGATTAATATTTCTCGTAAGATAAAACGTCGCGTAGAATCAACTTTTAGGCAACGCGAGCACGCGTAAAAGGTCGAGGATTAAACCTAATCGCCTCGCTATAATGCACGATCTAAATGGATATTTGTCCCGCGGGTATCCAAAAGAAGACCGACAATAATACAGGAACAGCAAGCATTGGGTTCCCCGTGTTCCAAATCTCTGTAGCAATTATGCAGCAAATCGTAGCCGCCTTGTAGCAAGGCGCCATTAACCGGCAGAGATTAGACATGTTTACCTTTGCTTAATTAATCCCAACACAAATAAAGCAGCGTTGTATAAAAAATATTCTTACTTTGAAATAATAAAGAATAGCGTAGTAATGATTCCACAAACATTTCTATTGCATTTAGCGGAGCACTAAATGAACCTAATGCCGCGTAATTTTGAATATATATATTCGATAATTTACAATTTAAATCATATTGATTAGAACGTATTCAAATTTGCTTAGCTCTACTGATTGATTAATCTAATACAAATAATATGATATACACGTTTCATTTACAAATGATATTGCATTTGATTGCACTCCAATATTCATTTCTAATGTAATAAACGAAAGTACGAGAAATCGAAAATTAAATTATAAATAGTCAAACGCGATTAACGAATCGTTCATCGTTTAATCAATGGCCGTAATCATTGATATCGGCCTCATTTTCGTAATATCTTTTACATCTGTCGGTTTGGTTCTTTAATTAATCAATTAGTTTAATCAATTAGTTTAGCTCATCTCTCTGTGTGTGGCCGTGTTCCAGTTATGCACCGCTTTGCAAAAGAATGATCATTGAAGCTTGATTGTTTCAGTAATCTGTGTCCCGAATGCATATCGATTTTACAAGCGTCGCGAAAGAAGATTTACATGTTTTTCATGCTTAGCCCTTCTCTCTCCCCTATGTATATTAAATTACAATGTCCGATATGTCAGACAGTGAAATATAATAATTGAGCAAACGTTCCTCCGACATTGTCATCAAAATTACTGTCGTACAATATTTCACAAATGCGAATCTTATATGAATCTTCAAAGGACGTTCTAAATTCCAACGACATCATTTCCTTTGTGCCCTTTTACACTCATTATACGATATGCCGTGTAGACTTAAAAGCAAAGCTAACTGCTACGTTAATTCTCTATCTAAATGCATATTTACTTCATGAATATCGGTCTAATACCGGTGCAAGCGGCAATCGCAAAATTCCTCGACTTCGCCAATGAAATGGCCGTAAATGGTAATACGTGCCACTCATCTCTCTTCACCGAGCTCTTTTACAATGGACACAATTCATGTTCATACACTTGTACGCTTTCACTTTGCCTTAAATGTTTAGTAAAACAAGATCAAAGCTATTCTTTTATGCTCCCCTATATTGAAAAATTTGTCCAATAATTCTATAAAACTCACTGAACTATGAGGTCAATAACATTATTATAGCATCAAGACGAAGTGAAAATTTCTACATTTCCTTCCATTAATCGCGTCTGCTTTCCAATTAGCGCGATCGATTATATATTGCCAAGGAGTTACGTGCTTTTGCCCTGTCACGGTTGAAAAAAAAAAGGAGTCCGAAGGGATTCGTCTTATAAAACTTTTAACTTCATCAGCTACTCGTTTCAACAACGTAACTAGTATATATCTTATAAACTCATGCAATTTTTTACAGCGAACATTACATTTCATTAATTTTGCTAGTATATATCTTATAAATGGATCCAGCAATTTTTCAACAAACGTATACATACAATACCTATATATATATATATATATGTATTTCATAAATTTGTGTTAATATATTGCCAATTAATAACAACAACAAATGATCAAAATAAATGTTAACGCGCGCAAAATAAAATACGGACATAAATATATATATATTTAAATTTTAACACGACGGAAAATTATATATACGCGGTGTAAACAGCAAACGCGTATTTTTGCGGTCGAAAACGAGCGAGAGCGGTGTAAGTGGCCTCGTTTGCCGCTCATGTTTTTCCAGCGATACCCCGATTGCGCGACCGGACAGCTCAAACAAATTGGATCGAGACGCGGCCAAATACACACCCGGCACATTTGAGCAGTTACAGAGTTAATAGTTTGTGGATTTAATCCGGCGAATCTAGTCACTATTATATAATGGTACGGTAGATCGTTCCGGAGAAATGGTTGAATCGAGTGAGAGAGTCCCGGATTAGCGGATGCATCAGTGCTTACAGAAGGCCATGATTAATCCAGCCCTATGGCCTGAAAGCCGATGAGTCGGGGCGGCCTGCAGGCAGACGAAGCGGAGGCGACGTCGTGTTTGCGAATTCAGATTGATCCGCAACTGCCAGATGCAGATGCAACTCCTCTCAACGACGCGACGTGTAAATTCCCACCCATTCCCCCAGGTTCGAAGGAATATAAATCGTCGGCGAAAATGAGTCGGCGAAAGCACGGTGAAGAAATACAACGATCTCGAGTCTGAGTGCCAATTAGACCGCCGACTTATCGGAGAATCGGAGAATCGCGCCGGAGATACTGATATCGATTGCCGAAAATTAACGTAATGAAGAGCCATTATCCATCGTTGAGGAGTAAAATGCTGAACAAGCAATAAACATATTATATTATATTATCCTGCAGCATGTTATACATTTATGTTATCTATTTTATATTATTCCCCCAAGTGTTAGTTTCGGGAGAGATACTATATGTACTATGTGTGCATCATTAAATTTGCTGATAATTAACGTACTGCTGTTGTTATTAATGAACCAAGTTACGTTGTCCTACTTAGTTCCGCCGCGCGACATAATTAATTAATTGCTCTAATTATTTGAATAAAATTAACTATTGCTACGCGTTACCGTTTGTTTAATTTTTTCGACAATTTTACATGTACTTTAACTGCGGCTTAGAGCTAAATATATGGACGATGACTAAAAGGGAGTAATGGATAACGAGAGGCAAACAATAATTGACGGCGCGGCTTCGAGTTTAGTCGGATATTAGTTAACGATCCATAGTTATTCGATTCGAGGAACCGCAACTAAACTTTGTAATTAAAATTCATATATAGCTGATAGCTCTCGATGGAAACTATATAATCTTGAGAAGAATATGCCCGATCACCCGCGGTCGACCCATCTATTATATCCTCGGACTATAACTTATTGTTAGCCCTGTCCACATCTATTACAAAGTGTCGCTATACTAAATATACCAGTTATGCAACTATTATTGTCGAACATAACATCTTTTCTCTCCCCCTTTTCACGAAAGAAAAAGATAATAATATGGCGAATTAAATAAATCTGAAAAAATGTATAAAAAATAAATTTCAAATTCAGTGGACGATCTGATTCTTTGCATCTAAATTTCCTTTTTTTTTTTTTCTATCAAGAGAATCGATCATATCAAGCACTTGAATAATCTTATTAATACATATTAATAGTTTCACCGCATATTGACTTGAAAATGACGCGAAATATAATTTGTACATTTGCAGCCAGCGCAGTGAAATGCAGCGAAATGCATTTGAATGCACGGAATATCGACGACGAGGCAGAGGAGAGCTCGACGCACGTGCGGGTATCACGTGGTATGTAAAAGGGTTAATGTCTGGCGGCGCGTATTACATGTAAACCGGCACGACGAGAGCCTGGAGAGGCGTCGTTATCTCCGTATCGTGACGATTCAAGCCTTCCGGCATAGCTGCGGCTGTTATCCGTCATCTTAATGCATAGCCGGAACACCGAGCGACGCACCACCGGCTTATAAACGGCACGATTATTCCACCCTACTCCTGCCCGTCGATCCTCTCTCTTGCCACCACCCTCCTTTGCTCAACCCCACGTCGTCCCCACGTAAGCAATGTCGACCGCGGACGGGTGGTCCGCATGGTCTCTATAAATGCATCGATTTGAATTTCATGTTGGCCGAGCCGGCACACGGGATGAATAGTTTTCAATACCTTTCCCTCTTGTCGATCCTTCCCGCGATTCCCACACCGCGCATAAATCTCTCCTTTCGCTCTCTCGTAGATGCTGCTATTTTTCCCGATTTTATAATCATTCTGTAATTATCATATATCTCGTTGCAATTATTATGAATATATATTTCAAGTATAGATATTTGAAATAAATAAATAAGTATATGTATATTATATATACAATATATGGATTTTCACAAACGTTCTTTTTTAAAACGCGATTATAGTTTGTTAACTAAGAACGATGTTACATCGGGCCGGTTTCACATTATGATCGACAATTAGAAGCCAAATAACTAGAACCTATCGCTCTCAAAATTAATTAAGCAGCCCTCAATTAATTCTCGATTGACGGAATGTAATTCAAACGGAAGCCGTACACAGTGTGAACGAGGAATAGATATATTCAATCATTACAATCCGGATAGCATTATGCATGAAGCAATTATATTATGATACAAATTCTAATTGGGTTCAGAAAAATGAGAATATCTGCAAATAATACTATTTGTAAAATTCTTTGTACGTTACTCTTATATGTAATAAAATACACATTTATGTAGAATATATGTGATTATATATGTACTATGTATAAATATCAGATCTATTAAATTTAAATCAATGCCAAATCATTAAATAATATTAAATATAATCCTTATTTATATATTATAAATATTATCAATCTTTTCAAATTGCAAAACATATAAATTAATATTTTCTTATTTATGGCACTGCAAATAATCATAATAATAGCATAAACAATCGAGATATAATAATTGTTTACTATAAAATTAAACATATGATAAAATTAAAAGTTAAATAATAAAAATTTAGATTTTTTATATATACAGAAAATATCTTTCATGGTATAATTATTTTTATAAATTCTTTGATCAAGTGAATTGTATATTATGCATTTATGTATGGGTCTTGTAGATAAAATTAATTCATATTTAAATATAAAAATTACATTTATCATTTATTTATTACACGATATATATTTTTATCACTTGCAATGCAATTTGAATGTAATAATGAAAAATAAAAATATAAAATAAACTTAAAAGCGCCGATTGCTTTTTACAAGAGTTTGTCAAAAGCATCCCTTCATTAAAAATTGTTCTGCAATTATAATTTATTGTGCGTAACAAGTGGTAATTAATACGAACAAAGCAGCACTTTTATTGTGGTTCATAAAACTAACGCTTCATTATTTTAAACGCCTTTTTGTTTACGATGCAATAAAATACCCTCTTTTTGTCATTCTCTTGGTCGCGCTTTTCTAATATCTTAAATGTCAAACAAGTATGAGCTCAGAAAAATTCCTTGGACAAAGCTTATTTATATACCAACTTTGCACACCAACCAGGAAACGAATAAAAATGTAACTTTTTTTTCAACGAGAGTTTATGCGCGAACTTTGCATGACAGTTTTCACAAATTCGCGAAAAATACGTGGTGCAGTACGCATGCATTGAGCATGCGGTTATGAAATTTATGATTATATTCCGACATTATTTAATAAACAAATAGATTTTTAGATGTCAATGCGTATTTAATTTGAAGTACGAAGCAAACTGTTTGGAATATTTTAATATATGAATTTTGCATTAAAATT
Organism: Nylanderia fulva; assembly: GCF_048542155.1. NCBI lineage: Eukaryota > Metazoa > Arthropoda > Insecta > Hymenoptera > Formicidae > Nylanderia > Nylanderia fulva. Next base: position 8,005,978 of record NW_028190263.1, read on the forward strand.
TATTCGAAATATCCCAGCAATACCGTTAAGTACTGTTCACATGATTATTTACTCGATTCCATTTAATATTTTAATATTGAGGCCGATGAGCAGCCGATTCTGGAGACAAGAATTTTATCAAATTCTCCTCTGGCGCTGTTTTTACCTCTCACGCGATTTTCATTCTCTAATTAGTACTTCGCGAAAGCCATTACCCACCTAACATTTTCGCTAAACCTACTCTAGCTGACTGCATGCAGCTGAATCGCGAATAAAGACTGTGAATGAGACTGTCCTAGTTTATGCCTGCTAAGTATTCATTTTTATACCTCTTTGCGTAATTTTACTAATTAATTAACTAATTGCTTCGGCTGCGCAGAAGGATTCTTTAGATCTGAAGTGTGTAAAAAGAATTGCGGAGGAAGATAGAAATTCACTTAATTTTTTCGTTTCGATTCGACTAATGAGGTCAATGGGTTACAAAAATTCAGCCTATCAATGTTTTACATTTTGTTTTTTGTTTTAGAATATTTTTACTAACAATAAGTTTTGATTCTAAAATAAAATTTATTTATTTAATGATATACTTATTGTTAGCGATCTGCTCTAATAAATATATTAATAAATGGAAATGTCTGAGAGAGATATGCAGCAAATTTTAGAAGATTTCGATATATTATTAACATTTTAAATAACTTAGTTATATAATTACATTATCTTAAAGATTTTTCGATCGCTGCTCATTAACATGTATTGGTAATATGTTTTCCATTAAAATTGCGAAACCGTCGCCTCACTTTAAGTAACTTAGCGCCATTTAGATACTTGTTATCATGAGAAGCATTCGCGGTGCTATGAAATGGCCGCGCAGAATTTCCGCGCAGCCAGTTCCTAACTACTTATTCATGAATTATTCTCGTAAGTACGCTATAAAAACACGTTTTATAATCTCACAAAACGAAACCCGGGGTATGAGAATGTATCAGCTGATAAGTAGCTTCAACCATTAAATAATTTTACGATAAAAAAACTGTCACTCTATTTCTTATTTTTCAGATATTTGCAATATCTTGATTTTAAGATTGTGAACTAATTTTATCAAAATTTTTTCACGAATAGTTAATTAATTAGACGTTCACGTAAAAATTTAACATTAAATTACATCACAAAACGTGATTGATTTCTAATTACAAAACAAAATAACTTTTTCTATTGCAAAAGATTATTTGTAATAATAATGTATCCGCTAACATTATTTATTATTGATTCCGTTGAAAAAGAGAAATGGTTTTTTTTGAGGGGGGAAGGAAATTTGTGTCGAATAAAGAGATATTGTGACAAACATAATTGACACGTTAATCCGACACTTTAATGAAAAAATCGATGGACGGAATGTGTTCAAACGTATCCATTAAAATTTGAATTACCTTGTATCCGGCGAGATCTTGAACAACGCAGGACAGAATGGCTTCTCTTCCTACTGGCGCAGTTACATTGGTTATTGGCTCCTTAAATTTAGGATCTAAAAAGAAAATTAAATTATGTCTTTAAAAAGTGTAATTATACAACGTGACATATTTATAAAAAATTTATGTCATTTATCTTTATAAGTATTCAAATAAAATGGTAATAATTTCCAGAATTCTCTTGTCTCGGTGCATTAATTTATTAAACATTACATACATATTTTCATATTATCCATACGTATGTATTTTTTATGGAACACTGTGGTAAAATTTGCTTTATTTTTAATTTCCAATTCTACTTTATTTTTAATTTGAAATAAAAATAAAAATAAGTTATCTATTTTTCACTTGAGTTTGACTAATTTATACATTTAAAACGATTTAGTTTCCGAAATGTGTAGTTGGTTGAGTTTGACAAAAAAAATTTAGGTTAAATAAATTACATGCTTGATTAATTAAACACATATAAAAGATACATTTATAGTTATTATGTTTTACTAAAAGATTTTTATATATAGATTCTACTAAATAAATAAATAATAAAATTTCATTATTTTATGTTATCAGATTTAAATCATTTTTTAATATACATTAACCTTATTAAAAAAAGCCTCATTAAATTTAAATTGCCTTTAAATAAGAATCGACCTAATTTTTGAACGTTCTTTACATCCACTATTATTGATATGTAAAAAATACATCTCCGAACGTACCTAGCGTGAAGACATTAATTCCGTATGGGAGATGCCAAGAAATTATATCCAGAGATATAAAATATGGTATAGGGAAGCAAAGGGCACTGGGAGAAGAAAAATGGCCACCAGCATAGCTCGAAAGATAAATGCACGTTTGGATTGTCCGTTGCAGATTTATCCCCTTGCAATCTAATGCAATATTATTGGATGCACTCGATGTAGCACAACGCGATTATTTCGTACGCCCTAGGCGCACCAATAAAGTGCGAGCATCAAAACATGGATCATAATATGAGTGGTGTACTCTGTGTGTTACAACGCGGAATAAGGAAAACGGAAATTGTGTTTGCGCAGGAAACGAGCAGTGATCGTCGGCGCAATAGCGAATGGACGTAGTTTCGAATGCAAGTTAGTCATAGGCAATTTGGTAACTTCGGTACTATGCACGGATCTTGCATCAATGCAAGGACATTGACCAATTCCTATCGACCATTTGTAATGTCGGATGTAAGCGTATACGTGCTGGAACTCGTGTATATGTAAAATCAATTCGCAAACACGTGCAACTTTTGTATGGCAAAAAGATTCTACGTAAATTATATTTCTTTTTGAGTATATCAATGACAACTTTTGCGGCGCGAAATTAATACGCGAAACAGAAATTAATTGCAAATTCGATGAAGCATAAAATCATTTTTATTCGTATCGACTAAATTTTGTTATTAAAATCAAATAAATTGGTCATGTTGAATATAAATAAAAGCGTAAAAAAAGAGAGATTAAATTTTTCGAATTAGAATATATAATAATTTGTTCGCGTGCCAAATTTTTTCATAAATAGATTCTACATAAATTACAAGTTTTTTGTCGATGACGTATCGATGAAAATTTTCGCACGCGAAATTAATATGCGAAATAGAATTTAATTGCAAATTGTATGAAGTGCAAATTGATTTTTATTCATATCGACAAGTTTTGTTATATCATCGTTAAAGTGAAATAAATTGGTTAACTTGAATGTATAAATAAAAGTGTAATCGTAAAAAAGGGAGTTAAATTAAATTTTCCGCATTGATATATCTTTACAAAATGTGAAATGTACAGTGCAGGAAAAGGCATACATAGCATAGCGCCGTGAAAAGAGATACGTACAATCGGCGCAAACGTGCTCAATTAAAACATATATAACAAAGTATATGTATAGCCTCCAATATGTATCCTCAATATCATCGCTTTCCCGATAACAGGATTGTAAATAAAATACAAGCTCTCCTACGCTGCCACAAAAGCGTCATCTGTTTCTCCATTAGCGGTAACACGTGAACGTCAACATCGATCAACATGGCCAAGGATTCCCGGCCATATTCCCGGCGCCGGTATATCGTCGGTATATCGCCCGTACGAAATTATTCCGGCGACTGCATTACGATATTGTCCATCAAATCTCGCCCGAGTCAACACGGTAGACGCACACATAACGCGCCCAAAGTCTCTCTACGTGCGCGAGCTAGACCTATGAAAAGGTCGACATCGATCAAAAGGGCCAAAAATGCCCCACGGAGATTGTTTGCCAGGGACGGTGAACCGAAACGAGGGCGTGGTACGCAGGCTTGGGGAAGGAGGCGAGTTGAGAGAAACCCGCGAGGAAACATGACCTGTAGATGGGCCCGTAATGGGAGCATGAGGGAACCATAATTTCGGCGGCCCGTCTGCTGGTCCTCGCGGGAAATCGCGGCCCTATTAAGACTCTAGATTCGGTCGGCTTTGATGGATCGGCCGAAACCGGCGAGAAAAGAACGAGCGAGCCTCTTTTTTCGAACGGATCATGAAGACGGAATGATTCCGTCTTTGATAGATGACGGACAAGCTTTACGCGTCATGTACCATATATATATGTATTTTTGGTGTACTATCTCGTTCGTGAGAACTAGGCAAACTTTCATCCGTGTCGAATCTCGCGATCTCGACAGAGATCTAACAGGACGAAACTAGACGGATCGTGAAAGGAAACCGCGACGAAATTAGTGAGTAAATATCACGGACGAATTACCCTCTTGAAAATACAAGTATAGTATGTACCGGCGTATTTTATTCAACAGCTCGCTATTTAGTCAGAAAGCTTTCGGCTTTAGCGCGGTAATTAATAGCTGCGAATAGAGGAAGTAATTTTATCGATCTGGAAAAGACGATAAAGATACGATATTTAGGTATTCTCTTGTGTTAGAATTCGTAATACAATAAATAATCCGCCCTTATTAATAATGTTTGTCGAAGAAAACTTGGATTTATCTCGTATCATTTAACTCGATATCATCACGATTTTTTATTTACTGCTTTTATTGTATTTGCATTGCAAATCTCACCGATAACGTTTACGATAATGACGTGTAATATAAATGTTATGAATGTAAGTTGTAAATTTTTTATAAAACGACATCTTTCAATTAGTCTTGAAACCAAGAGAAAAATGCATCTCCGACATCGACAATTCAGAAGTAATGTAGGCCTGCATTTTTCACAGCCTTACCCGCCGCATTTCCCGGCACATTGTCGCCTGACATTGCATTTTAAGTTATAGCCAACGAAGCGTATGTAAGTAATCCAATAGTCGACCATTTCGAAAAAAGCGAGCAAGGAAAGACGAGAGTTAGGGTACGAGAGAGTCGGGGGGCGTTAAAAAATATCACGAGCGTTCGTCGATGCACATCGTCACTAATGCACTTTATGGGGCGAACGTCAAAATATCAACGTTCGGATTTCGAGCACGAGAATCGCGTCTAAAAAAAAGTCGTTGCCGCGACATTTGTGATGCGAAATAAGTTTTCATCTATATCTCACTCATATACAAAATTTATTTCATAAAGTACGTGTATATGCATGTATACGATCAGGGCGCGTAATTCGAGAAGAGTAATAAAAAAATGTATATAAGCTTGGGGCGTATCGTTATGAGAGAAATTGTTGACACGTGTAGCATAAAAATGATACACGAGAAAATACGACGGTTAAAAGTGAAAGGTAAAGGACAAAGGGTAAGACTCTGACATTAAAAATAAAGTGACATTAACAATTCTTACAATTAATTTCTTAAAGTCCTCTTACCCTGCCGTTCACCATAGTAATATACCACATTCGTAAATATAGACCGGCATCGGTAATATCTCATCCATAAATAAATCAAGAACCCGTCATTGCTATCACCCCTAAGAACCCGCATAGCCGGGAGTCAGTGAACCGTGTTAAAATACCCTCGCAACGCGGCATTTCTCACCTCGACGACCGCGCTTTTCCTCGATTTTCGTCGCTTCGGCTTCCAAGTGGAAGCGAACGAGCGAGGTCAGACGGAAGAACACGAGAGACGAAAGATCTCTTCGCGGGAAGAGAACCTTGACTCTTTCTCTCTCTCTTTTCGCGTGCCGCCGGAAGATTATTTTCACGAATGCGGGTTAAAAATACCACTGGCCTGGTGTATCGTGCAGTTTTTCAGCTACGCTAAAACGTCCGCGCGAAATATAATAAAGGTTTCGTCTGCTCGAGTCCGACAAGTGTTTACGCCCTCTATTTATGACGGTGTCTTCTCTCGAATGCTTATGGCAGCTGCTGGCAAATACGCAAAATCCTCAAAGCACGTGCAAAGCATACTTTATGTACATTCGTGCGCGTCCTTTCGTTTCTTCTCGCGCTTGTTTGCCTGTGATTCTTGGATTCTGAGCTCGTCTCTTTTGCGACTATAGTCTTGCGCCGATCTCTCATTATCCGCCATGTCGCGGCTCATTTGAATTGATTCATTCTGCTGTGACACTTTCTGCACTCGTTCCTGTTCTTTGAAAGAGTCTCTTACTAGTTCACTGCGCGTTATTCGAAAATATGTCGAGAGTTTGGCTTTTATTTAGCTGCTTTCTCATTATCCTCATCGAATCCCAATTAATACTTCTTTTATTCTAATAATAATTCGTCCCTAAATAAAAGTATATAAATATGATAATTGTTTAGGTTTTATATATATATATATATATATATATATTTAAATAATATATATATTTGTTATATAATTGTTTAGGTTTTATATATATATATATATATAAATGTAAATCTGATTTGATACATATGTGTGTTGATGAGACCTACGCAATAAGAAAGTGATTCGCTCCTATTCTCGTCGCTCCGACAAGCTTGCGTCTCTTTATTCTCCGTCAAATAGAACATTTCCTTCCTTTTATGCATCGTCTAATTCAGCAGTTGGACTTGTTCGTTTTTGTACCTCTCCTTTTTGCACCGCGGTACGGCACGTCTCTCATCGTTTCTCCCATCCCCTTCTCATTTTCTCAAGACTCAGCGCCTCTGTCCGTCCCGTCTCTTCGTTCATTTTCATCCCCTCGCGTTCCGGTATTTCGCGGCTCCACGACGAACCCTACGTGGTACAAGGCGTACAGTATAATAACGAGCCATGAACAGCGCAACGCGTCGGCCGCTTTATTTCACCATTTCTGGAGTCTGAAATATCTCGCTCCTCTGAAATCACTTCGCGCGAGCTAGCAGTAACTTCCCTCTCCGCGCACGGCTCTCGTTGCAAACGGCTTAATGCCTGCACCGGTAACTCATTCGAAACTCATTCCTCCCGAGAAATAGTTCGAGGGAATCTACGGGAAATACGAGAAGAGGATCCGTGTCCAATTTGTTGTAATAATAGAACCACGCGGACCACGAATTGATGCTCCACTATAAAGCTTATAGCAGAAACAAACGATTATATTCGTGATAAAAGAGACATTTTTTTCATTAATTTTTCGACGGATAATTAATATTATAATAATCCCGAATAATCCTCAAAGATTTATCCCGTTAGTGTTTGTTTCAAGTTTAATATAGAAATGATGTGTCTCCCCGAGTTTAAAGAGGAAAAGAAAGAATTGTCTCGCGAATGCGAGACAACAACGTGGTGACTTGCGGACAGACTCGCTTGATCTAAAGAGAGGTTACGGCGAAACAATTAATTATTCCGGTGTCGTGTCGTACAACGGGGCAGTATGTTTGTGCGCGATATCACTTATGTCGCCGCGTTTCTGGTTTATTGCCACCGGGATGTGTCGGCAAAGAAGCAGCATGTGATACTTGTAACAGATTACATTTCGTGCCGGGACACACTTTGTTATCTGGGTTTACACTTTCATGCACCAGAAACGACCTCACGTTTCCTACCTCGTGTCGGTCTATTTATTTTGGCCACTTGGGTTTTCAAGGCGCCGTCGACGTGTTCGTGACAGCGGGCTCTTTTCAAGTTCAGCAATCCGGCCAAACTATTGTTGGTTAATATCAGCTGATGTATGTATGTAACGCTGTCTGCGACGGTAGAAAATATTTCGAAAAATTCGCCCGGATGATAGATATGTTTCGATATTATTCAAAACGCCGTTTAACATGCCAGGATATTTCAAGCGAGCTAATACATCGTTGCTGCACATGATTACGATTTCTCGACAAGTATCTGCGGATGAAAAGTTTGGCCGTATTCCTTTCACAAATATAACCTGGAGATAACGTATATCCGGGTAACGAGAGTTAAATGAAATTACATTGAACACTTTGGATGTAGAGAATATTACAATTGGCTCACATGACACTAAATATAAACAGATAATAATTCTTAAGGTGCGCCAGTAATAATTAATAAAAGTCGACCAAACTGGCAATTATTACCACTGTAGTGATTAAGATTCTTGCTAACTGTTAACATTTATTTATTTCTTGCTTACTTCTGTCAATTCTATACATTGTTCATTAAAACAATGGTGAATATTGTCGGTGGTATGCAGCGAATTTGATTTACTGTATTAATTTATTATGCATTTACGTTTGATTTACTTGAAAAGGGCTGCAATGACAGTCGAAACGTTGTATTTTAACTAATTATTTATAATAAATGATTGCCAGTTTGGTCGACTTTTGCCATTGAGGAAAGATTTTTACTAAGTATAAAATTACAAAATTGCATGGGCATTAATTTACGTTTTTATACTATTCCAGTAGGTAATATTCGATATTACTGATGTATTTTTCATAGGGGAATCAAACTTTAGATATTGCTGATACAAACTTTTATAGAGCAGGCTATTTAAAATATATCATATCTCGCTAGGATGGCTCAGTCAGATATTCAATATGAGCGTTTTGCATGCTCGATCTGGTAAACTTATGACTGCGGTAATAAACCTATATACGTTGTATAAATGATGAAATTTATAAGTGTATATATTATTTGAAGTGCACAAAACCAACAAACTTGTCGTTTATATACAATACTTCACATTTAATGAATAAATGATGACGCACCGTAATAATTCAGGTCATCGATCTGCGCAAATTTATAGAATCAAATAAAATCAATCCTGCACGCATTTTAATGCACATTGTTTCTTTTAAAGACGAAAAGTCGTAGGAATTTTTGTCAGTGAATTAAATACGAATTAAAAATTAACTGATTTAAAGTGTAAATACACTTGATTAATTAATCAATCTTACTCTTATATATACAATATATTTTTTGTCGTAAGAGTAATTGCTCCTTGAATTAAGCATTCGATAAATGATCGAATAAAGTTTCTTTCTCCAAAAACATTAAAATCTTGATTAATTAATAAATTTTACTATTTTTACTCTTATATATACAATATATTTTTTGTCGTAAGAGTAATTGCTCCTTGAATTAAGCATTCGATAAATGATCCAATAAAGTTCCCTTCTCCGAAAATATTAAAGTCTTATAATTCTATAATAAATCAATACAGTTATCCCAAGGAAAGCGTCATCGAGAAGGTAAATTAAATTATACGACGTACATAATAAAAACTGTCGAGTAAACGCACTAAAAGGAATAAAGTTGCGCTACTTTGAAAAGGGGAGGCAGATTTAGCTTCTCTCTCTCTCTCTTTCCCGAAGGATATATCCCGAAGGATAAAGAATCTTGACTTAGCTCGCTTGCGCGATTCAATTACCCGGTTTCAAAAGCCAGCGAGGGAGCATGCCACCGAAAAAGATTACCCGCGACAATAAAAATACCGCATCGCATCGGGAGAGATCCATGCCCGACTCGGTATAAAACGTATTCCACCGACGATTCGCATTTCCGAGAAAGAAAGAGAGAGAGAGAGAGACCTTTTGCTTCAGCCTAAGATGATTTACATTCCGTGCCTCCCCTTTCCGACCTCCCGGAGAATCGTTGTATCCGTCGAGGAACACTATAACTAAAGGAAAATGCACGATTTCTGACAACACCCTCCGTAAAGGCTGCCGGTGAAATCTCGCGGAATGTGTGTATATATATATATATCGCGCGCGTGTATGGTGGTTTTCGCGATTTTTATGCGCATATGTATGTGTATGCTAGAATACTATGGCGTTATAAGTTATCCACACCCGGCGAACATTTGTACGATATGTTATATTTTCTGTTCCTCGAGACGCGTCCGACTTATCCAGCGCATATATGCTAGTTCGCGCTCGAGCGATTTTCATATCGAGGAAAAATCGAGCTTCCACGTAGCTGCGTTTTTTTTTCATTTTCTTTGGGCTTTTTAGTCGAAGAAATTATAAGTGTATATAATGATCCCTGTGCCGGGGGCTTGCGGGATAATAAATGCGTAATGTGCGAATATATAAAGGAGAAGAGAGAATGTGCTTCTCTCTCGTGCTCGGTTTTGCGGCCAGCTATATTTCCTTACAGCTCATTCTCGATGAATGAAATAGTCGCGTTCGTCTTTTCATCTTATTACGCGATAATCCCTCGAGATAAAATTGGACGGAAACCGCGCTTTATGCGACAGTATTTCAGTTAGCGTAAAAATATAATTACATATCGTTTATATACTCAAAAGAGGTCGTTCAACTGTGCCTTTTCAACATTATTGAATGTACGTTTCAATGCACTTATGTCACTTTTTCTTAGTTAATCAAATTTCCCTTGAGAAATTATTTCACATGGAAATTACTTTTCCTCGTCTTTGGCATATTAATCGATATCCCGATTCGCATAAATAATGGAAAAACAGTGGAAGAAATTAAAATCGAACATTAATTAAAATTCGAAATATCTTCAAACTTTTAATGAACCTCGAAATATCTATCGCGAATTAATCCGTTGCATTTCCTCTGGCATGCTTCTCCGATCACATCGCAAACAAATATTTGGGATTTTATTACAAAATGTTGTTATTTAATAACGTATAATTGAAATATTAATTAAGATAATGCATATCGTATTACTTGAAAACACCAGTATATGTACGGATTGCAATTTACGATACGATCCGTTATCAGCCCGAAATAGAATCGAAACGAAGCGGATTGAATAGTATATATATCGAATATTGAAATTCGCATTATTTTTATTTCGTGTAATTCCACATCCAAATTCGGGATCGAAGCGGCATTAAAAAGAGAGAGAGAGAGAGAGAGAGCTTTGTCAAAAATACCGTCGCAATAAAATGTAATTCGATCGCGATTCCGATATTAATAGCGATTATTGTCGACTATAAATGGAATAGATATCCATTAGCGTTAATCGTCCGCTGTATTAGCGACAAAAGATCAATCGGAATTTCTCGGTAACAGACACGCCTCGGTGAATACCTTTGACTCGAGTAACAGGATCGAATTAGCGAGCCTCTTCATCCGCCGTGTCGACACGCGTTTGGCAAACGTTCCGTTTCGATGCCTCATCGCTATACGGAAGCAGAAGTTCGGTCCTCTGACATCCACTTTTCGCCTTCCTCCCTGTTCCGTGTCGTTCTCACCCCGCCGGGATTTCTCTTAATTGCATACGGTAATTATTGTTTGCGCGCTAAATACGTCTCGACACGCATAAAGAGTCCTCTCTAAAATCGTGCAGCCAAGTTTGTCATAACGTGATGCACAAACGCCATCAAGTTGCTTTCGAGATGAATAAAATCAGGACGGGCAGATATAGAGAAAGCGCGTATACATACATATATATGTATATAATACGTAATAATTAAAGAACGTGGAAATGAAAAAGTCTTTCTCCGCTTCACACCGCTTCACAAAGGAAAAGTCTAAATTAATTATATATATGCGATATACGTGACATGAACGCGAACTCTTCTTTCCTCTTCTTAATAATTAATTTGTACGTTCGGTTATATTCGATTAGAATAAAAATCATATTAACGCTTGTTAAGAAGATATTCAGGAAACGTGCAATTACTTAAACACGTATATGTTCACTACTTCTGACAACCTCGTGTTTCATCCTTCTAAGAATAAAGCTGCGCTTAATTTCGCGCGATAATTATTGTTTACGCGACAAATACAGCGGCAAATGCAATCTGCTGGTGAAATCTGCCTAAAGCGATAATTTCTATCCAAGAAAAGACATTGATTTCTGAAAAAAGAAAAAGAAAAAGAAAAAATCGCAATTACAATCGCTCTGCAGCTGGATGCGCGTGAAATAATTATTTCAAATTGCCATATCGTTTATTAAGGATGTATTCCTTATTAAAGACATGACGAGCATGAGAAAAGTGATACCGGCCGACAGTTTAACGCGGCACGGCGCAAGCATAGTCGACTAATTATCCGTAATTAACACCCCGAGGGTGTCGCTAATGGCCCCTTAAAGTCCACATAACTGGCGCATCGCGGAGAAATAAGACCTATAAAACGCGGACAGGCACGTGAGGAAACCCGAGGGAAAAAAAAAATGTGATATAAATCGCAATCGCAACGACTATACGTCGCCGTGCACACACACACACACATACATACACGTGCGGCACGTGACGTAATAAAACGCGCGCACCGTGGCATGAGTCTCCATGATGTTACCGTCTTGCCGTTCACCATCGGGGGTTGGTTCGTCGATGGCACAGAGTCGACAGTATCCGTTCCAGCAGCGTCATTAAGCCCGATGCACAATGGCCGGCCGTGAGATTTTACCGCCGCGAGGAGAGATTACGGCGACATGCCCGCGACTTTGTTAACGTCCGCGCCCATTACGACCGGCATTTGTTCTCCCTTTGTTCCGATCCCGTAACTCGCCTGAATCCATAGGAAAAGGGAGCGAGCATCCCTCTCCGTTCAATGTAACGGAGGAACATAAATGCCTCTATGCGCGATCTAACGAATGTAAATAACCGCGCGCCAGCCCCTACGCTTTGAATATCTATTATATCTGCTCGATAAATGCATCCCAGCAGCTCTCCTTTTGGGTCTTCTTGCGATTTCAAATTTAGGCTGCGTTCCCTGTGACGCTTTCAGCGCTATAAGCATCTTTTGTCTTCGTTGCACATCAAATGTCAAAAAGCGTCCAAAGGAAACGCAGCCATGTCTCGTTTCAAAAAAAAAAAAAAAAAAAAAAAAAAGCCGCACAATTTTTCTAAACAAATGGCACTATCCTATTTAAACGCCATCGTGTGCATCGGGCTTTACAATCAACGCTGTTTGTACCGTTAACATTTGATGACACTCGCTGGCCGGTGTTGGCACTGTTGACGCTGGTGGTATGTTGGTCTTCGTAAGTGACGAGTGGTCTTGTCCGCCTCGCAGAATCGTCGGAAGAGTTGACGGAAGAAGAGAGAGGTGGATTCCACAGAAGGGTGGGAAGGAGAAGAGGGAAGACCGGGGGAACGAGAAATTGGAGCAAAGTTGAAGTAACTGCCTTCGAAGAACAGACTAAGTTACTGCCGATGGAAGAGGTTATTAGAGGGTTATACGAGAGTTTTATCTCGCCACGCTATTTTTGCAACTGCGCGCCGGGTTAAGAAACCGAGGTATGTCGACGAGACCGGAACAGGAAGTTGGGATGCAGCCAAATGTGTGCTACGCGCGAAGCTCTCGTGTATTCGCGGAGTTGTAAAATTAGCATATAAGACCAACAACGGAGATGTTTGATTTGGATTTTCCTATTTAGGCATGCTGGTTTCGAGATGACAGAGTGTCACAATGAATTTAACCGCTTTCAAGCGAGCGAATATTACTCTATCAACCAGAGAAAACGATACTATCTTTTTTTCTTTTTTTTTTTTTTATCAAGGACCGATTGTTCCAATTTTTTGGTTAATTTTATCCGACAGATAGCATATGTTTGTCTTTTTTAAACTTAGTCGAAAAACTTATTGGAACAACCGTTCCTAAATAGCTCAATTTTTAATAAAGCTGCTTTATTAACCGTACGACGTTTTACAGTTTAAAGACAAAAATAATTTTCCCTTTTTGAAATAGCTGTAACATCGACATTCTTTTAGAACGATGAATATAAGACATACATCGTATATATATATATATATATATATATATATATATATATATATATATATATATATATGGTACATACCATTAAAAATATTGAAGTACTTGAATAAAGTATAAACACTTTCTCTAAGCAGCACAATTACAAATGTTTCGTTACGTAAGAATATTATTACTTCGGTCTCCATTATTCATCGCATCATCGCGTACAGGAATGAATGGAAAATGTCAAGTGTGTTAGTCACAGTCGGTCTCGTGAAGAATTCACTTTAAGGATCGAGCGTTTTTCCACGAGCGTCCTACATAGCAAACCGTTACAGTAAAATTGTTCGGCTGTTGGAGCTTTTAAAAGGCTGCGGTAAATGGAACCTGCACCGAGCACCGTAGTTTAGACAAACGCTACGTTTGGGCTGAAGGGATGCCCCTTTGAAAAACTCGGGAGGATTTTTCGTTCGCCCCACCTAAAGTACCGCTTTTATACGAATCCACGGCAAACAAGAAAACGCTGTTTGTGGCGACTGAGTCGCACTGAGTCGAACAATAAACGATAAAAATGAATCCGTAAAACTTTCTTACGTACCTTACCTTTCTCTTGGATTTTACAAGCACCGAGCGAAAACGTATTGCTTCTAAAAAATACAAATTCCCCGCGAATAGCGTTATTTATTGTCACGTGTGCATTATTACATTCCAATAAACATTATTTCTGACAGAAAGAAAAACCCCCAAGTATCAAAATATACTTTAACAAAAATACACATTTTCGTTGTAAAAAGTTGTTGAACCATGACGCACAGTTAATCACGACACACGTAATTAAAATGACATAATATGTCGCGAAAGACAGCGATAATAATTACAACCGGTTAATTGTAATGAGCGCGGCTCGATTAATCGATGAAATGTGGCGAAGCGAAATTTCCCGACACTGCAGTCGCTGCATCGGGCGATGCACTTTATATCGTGCGAATTACGCGAGCGTCGCATTCGCGCGCGAGAGAGGGATACTTATTAAAAAGTATCCCTGAAAAGTGCACTTGCGTTTGACGTGGAGCGTAATCAAAGCTCGAGGAAAATATTTTCTTTTCACGGCGGCAATAAAATGAGCCGCTGACGTGCGCGTGTATCCGCGAACGCGTAACATCGCATCGGTGTGTATATAAGAAGGACGTATCGTATTTACCAATTTGCTGTGAACCGTAAAACGTCGTCGGACACGTTAAAGGCGGCAAAACAGGACGGCAAAATAACACCATCAGCTGTATTGTGAGCGTGCGAAATTTATTAGTCGCGGCTATTCGGTATATAAGATCGAGCTTATCACCATTAACTGGCGCTACACGCGTTAGCTTTATTGTTCGTTGGATTATCGTAAACACGTAATGATCGAAACACGTGATGTACCGCTCATTCGGTTTATGATCCACGGTTTAAGATGCATAAGTCGTATCGCAGATATGGTGTGCGTATATATATAGGTACATATATATATAAATTACCGCATGCAAAGGCGGCATAGTAAACCAATCGTGTGATTTCCGGCCGCATCCAACTCTATTGGCCACTATAACTTTGACGTAAATGTTTATTGAATTACTACAGAGAGTTAGCGCTAATTCGTGGGATATTACGAGGTAAATCCCATCTACATGTTAATAAAATGACAATATTGCAAATAACATGTATTACTATGCATTAACGTTTAGATATTGCATTTATGTATAAATATCGATATATTATGCCGCTAAAATAGTTATATATACGTATTATACCGTCGATTTTGCTAATTAATAATAATATTATAATCAAAATAAAAAATAATGTTACATAACATTATTAAATAATTGCTCTCAAAAATTTTATGAGGTGCGAATGAAAGAGACAAACTTGTTGCGTCCATTTTTTGCGCCTGGCTCTTATTTCCCGAATTTTATAATAATCAATTATTTTTATGAGATGTGTAGAGATACAAAAATTAATAGAAATTAAATAAAATAAAGACATAATATACAGTATAACAGAAAAAAAAATGAAATAATAGGCTTCAATAATTTTGTATAAGTAATAATCGGAGTAATAAGGTCGAAGTATCTTACAACGATCGATACGAAACTATCGAAACCTTGTTACCTATGTAATGTAATAGCCTTTAAAGGGTAGTGCAGACATACAAAGTATAACAAAGATAAGCATATTAGGGAGAAGGAAAGCTGAGGAAAGTTGAAACCATAACACCGAAAGAAAATAATGTGCACGAGTAAATCATATAAGCCCGAAAAATGATTCACCTCAGATATATCATACGAGATACACGAGATAATTTTTAACAACATTTTTAAGAAACATATTGTTCGCAGAATAGTAAAAAATATATATGTAATTACATATTAATTAAAAAATATATGTACAAATGCATATATGATAGTTGGAATAATTTCACTGCCCGTCCACCTGTAGCAGCCATATTTTAATTTCGCGCTCAATATATTGATTAAAATCGACCGCAAAGAAAATGTATAATAGGTAACATAATATCGCGCAGATTTGTACAAATATTCCAACGAATGTAAAATTAATGAGGTGGGAATAAAATACGTCTGCAATGCTATACAGTCGGTACGAGCCGACTTTTCGTTTTATCACGCGACTTTTAATTATTATATCAGACATTGACGTGTGAGATAAATTTCAATTATGAATTATGCGATTATGATTTCATTGAAGAATTGTATTTGTATTTACTAATTTGTGTAGCTATTTCTAAATATATACGTCTGTGTGCTCCGTCATTATTTTTTTAATATGATAATAGAGTGTCGTTGTACAACATCAATATTTGTGGTCGGCCACCACAAATTGTAAAAACAGCCTCAACTGAAAGGCAAGGAACGAAGAAGATTATCTTGCGGTTGCGATTACTTGGCTTCCTTTAGACGTATCGCATTTTACGCGAATGCTTATATCGATCTGACAATGAACCATGTGTTTTCAAATTAACGTACGTACACACGTATTGAATTAGTATAAGAAGAGGGATTATATTGCAGATTATATAGACCAGGGATACGCAACTGGCGGCCCGCGGGCCGGATCCGGCCCGCGAGGTTTTCCAATCCGGCCCGCGACGTCCAAACTTGACTCACAGAAAAAATAAATTAAATTTTTTGCACATAACGCCAAATTGGTTTTTTATGCGATATAGCGACCGGAATCACGAGATCCCAAACACACAACAGCAGCTTTTGACAATGGAATATCTAATTACAGGCCTGACAGCGTGGCCGTCCACGGAGCACGCGAAGAGGAGAATATGCCACCTCTCCGCGCTATCTCTTCTCGTCTCTCCTCTTTGGCTTTATCCCCACTCCAATCTACACTCTTACACAGTCACATGTCTCAAGATGGTACGCCTCGTGCGTATGGAAGCGTTAGCGGGGAAACTCGCGCGGTCAGACCTGTTAGACTCTAATATCGAAGCCACTCGCTTTACTCGATTAAGAGACATTTGCTTCTTGGCATTTATCGTTTGTCGGTTCGGTGGAACAGAAAATCGACTCTTTTTTGTTTGTTCTTTTCTGCTAGCCGAAAGCCGAGCGCATACGGACGCGTGATAAGCAATTCTCGGTTGTATGATTGCTTGAGACGTCGCAATATCGCATTACTAATCTTTAATTTAGTTGCGGATTTTGTTTTTTGTTGTCTTGTTCACGATGTCTGAGTCAAAGCGTCGAAAAATCGATTTCGAAAATAGAATATTTAATGAAAAATGGACTGAAGAATTTTTCTTTGTTCTTCCACTCCATAAAAATGCGAAACCAACATGTTTAATTTGCCACGAAACAGTTGCTGTGTGCAAAGTAGCAAATATAAGTCGCCATTATGAAACAAAGCATTTGAAAAGATATAACATAGATTTTCCAAAGGGTTCTTCACTTAGAATTGAAAAAGTTAATGTCCTTCGTTCATCATTTGAACGCTCTCAAATGGTAATGAAACGTTCGATGTCCGAACAGGAAAAATGCACTGAAGCATCTTTACGTGTTGCATGGATTTTGGCCAAACATATGGTGCCATTTTCATATTCCGAGATAGTCAAAGAATGTTTGATGCAAGTCTCAAATGCGGTTTTCGATAATAAGAAAGAAATTGCAGAAATGTTTAGCAAAATTCCACTATCTCGTGATTCCGCGATTCGTAAGACCGAAATTTGTGCAAAATCAGTTCGTGAAAGTATATTAGCAGATCTTACTAAAACACAGTTTTTCTCGCTTGCGATTGACGAATCTACAGATATATCTGATGTAGCACAAATGGCTGTGTTTATTCGTTATGTTCTGAATAATAATTATAAAGAAGAACTCTTGACATTGTTGCCATTGCATGATCGCACAACTGGTCAAATATTGTTTGAACGTTTCCAAGAATTTATGAACAATAATGGCCTCTCATATAAAAACATTCTTTCTATAGTCACTGATGGTGCACCAGCAATGGTAGGAAAAGCAAATGGTTTTGTAACACTTTTGAAGCAAATTAATTCTAAAATTATTTCATTACATTGCATAATTCACCAAGCAGTTCTTTGTGCAAAGCTTTCGGGTGATTTCAAAAATGTCATGAATACAATTATGAAAATTGTCAATTATTTGAGATCTCACTCAGCATTACAACATCGCTTACTCCGAGCATTTCTTGAAGAATGCGATTCTGAATACATTGATCTTCTTCTGTATAACGATGTTCGCTGGTTGAGCAAGGGAAATGTACTCAAAAGATTTATAATTTTGCTTAATGAAATTTCGGATTTTCTTAAAAGTAGAAATACAAAAACAGCTACCGAATATTTTGAGTTTCTTTGTAATTCAAATAATGTTACTACACTATGCTTTTTGGGTGACATGTTCTCACATATCAATGACCTGAATCTGGCTTTGCAAGGAAAAGGAAAACTGATTTGTGATATGTGGGAAAAGATTAAAGCTTTCCAAAGAAAATTAAAATTGTTTGAGAATGATTTGAATTCTAAAGAGCTGATTTATTTTCCTTTATTAAAAGCACATTTTAAAAGCAATGTTAAAGAAATTCCACAGTTTGAGGAATACGAGAGTTTTCTAAAAAAATTGCAACTTGAATTTACTTCCCGATTTACTGATTTTGATCAAATTGGCGACTTATTAGCAGCAATACAAATCCCATTCAGTCTTGAGACAAATGGTAATTGGATTAATATAGCAGTGCAACTGTTCACTCTTGAAAAGGCTAAATTGCAATTGGAAATTATTGAATTTCAAGAGAGTACTGTGCTGCGAGAGAAATTTACCACAACAGATATAGCAAAATTTTGGATAGACACACTCCCTGAACAATCTTTTCCAAATCTGAAAAAAATGGGTACTATGCTATGTACAATGTTTGGATCTACATATGTTTGTGAAGCAGCATTTTCTAAAATGAACATAATAAAAAATAAATATCGAAATCGAATGACTGACGACCATTTGCGCGACTGCATGCTAGTAGCCAATACCACTTATGAACCAAGTTTCAAGAAACTAGCACAAGATAGGAAAGCAAATTTTTCACATTAAAAATGCCTTTTATGACAATTAAAAAGTGAAGTAATTGCCTTGTCACGAAGTTAGAATTTCAATCTTGGCGATATTAATATAAAACAAATAACAAAAAATATATAAAAACAAAATAAAAACATAAGAAAACAAGAAACAAATAAAAACACAAAAAGTAAAAAAACAAAAATATAAAAATATAACATAACAATAAAAAAACATATTAAATATAATAAAATATAAAACCAATAAAAATACAAAAACAAAAGCCCTAACCCTAACCCCTAACCCTAAATACACCCCCCTCTTTTACCCCTCCCCCCCAAAGGGATTCGACGTTGCCTCACCTCCACGTGGTGATTCCTGGGTGATGCAAAGAAGGCAAACATATTTTAGCTATTGCGGCCCGCAGTATAATATCAAATTTTACATTTGGCCCGCCAAAAAATTTAGTTGCGTATTCCTGATATAGACTAAGACCGGTATTTATAATTATTTATATATATTGTACATCATTTGACGAATTATCGTAATTTTTTTTAATCTTGGATTATTTCTTAATCTATACTTGATTCTTATAAGGATTTATGCTCTTTAAATAATACATCGTTTCACAAATAATTTGTTAATTATTTTATTAAAAAATTATAGAGCCAAATTATAACAGTTTCAGTTATTTCAATGACTTAATGAAAGTAGTTATCAACAGATAGAAAAGTTTGTTACGATATTTAAAAACTCGATATTAAATAAAGTATTTAATTTATTATTTATATATAAAAAGAAGTGCATTATTTTGGCCAATCTAATATTTATTATATATCTCTATTTTATTTATATTTATTATAGTCTATAAATTTAATATATTTATTTTATAACCGGAGAGAAAATATATTAAGTAAATTATTCAATTGACTGTACACAACCATATATATATATATATATATATATATATATATATATATAGTATATGCAAACGTTACTCTATTGATCCCGAAAATCAGATAAAAATCCAAATCTGCCGCCGGGAGCGATCGCACATTTCCCGCCGGCGAACAAAGCAGCTGCGGGTGCAGAAAATGCGAAAGAGCGACGGACGTTAATACCAAAACTGCACTCGTTCGTCGGGTTTAATTAAACGCACTTCTTTCAACGTCCAACGAGTATTTTTATTCGACTCTCTTCGCCTTCTCGTTATCCCTACGCTCTTATTTCTCTCTTCAACCCTCCATGTCCGTCCCTCTTTTCTTAACTTCACCGACTGCGAATTCACATCCACACCACGCTATTGCCTCGAGACACATTAATGAATTGCGCACTTGAACATCATTCGCACTTGAACATCATTCTTTCTCTATATATACTCATTTTTCGTCTTCTTACGCACGTGTTATTATGCATACGACGGCTTACGCGCTTTTGAACGCGAAAGGAAGAGTTCCTGTCTATACAGAATCTTTATTAATTTCGTCTCGAGTACGCAATCGTGATGTTGGCACGTAAGAAAATTTCTGATTTAGCGCGAAGCGAGAAGACGAGAATATTCAACGAACGAATGTCGAAATAAAGCAAGCGGGTAAATTAAAGAACTGGGTCAAGCCCGATCCGATGAAGAATGTACCGCTAACGAGACGTCCATCGATATTGAGAGAATTGCCAAAGAGACGATTAAAATGCTCGTCACTTACTCAATGCGATAAGTTAATGCATTTATCGACGAAAGCATTTGATTCATCATTATTTGAGGAAATGGATCCGGGGATGTCTAAATGAGATTAAAAAATCTATTTATCGGAAACGCAAATAAACTCTTTAATTCATCGATCGCCAAGTGTATATTATCGATTCATTGTTAATTATTGATTTGCAGAAAAAAATAATATAGTCATTCGCAGGATTTTTTCCAGGAGGGGACATAATTAATTTAAGTTATTTTCGAAATAAGTGATACAATTATGTTATTTTCATTTTTTTTATCAGTGTTAAATATCAGTGTTTATTCAAAAAGAGAGCATATTTTTTTACCGATGTTATTTTTATCTCTCTGTCTATGAACATACACATATAAAAGATCGAATTTCGCTTTTCATTTTTTGATATTAAATATACAAATAAATTTCAGTGTTTTTCAAAAAGAGAGTATATTTTTTTTACCGAGATGTCCTCTCTGGCTATGAACATAAAACTGCCTATAAAAAATCGAATTTGACAGTTTTGATCGAGTCGTTCTTAGCCCACGTTGGGTCTGCACATACACATATAAAAGATCGAATTTCGCTTTTCATTTTTTGATATTAAATATACAAATAAATTTCAGTGTTTTTCAAAAAGAGAGTATATTTTTTTTACCGAGATGTCCTCTCTGCCTATGAACATAAAACTGCCTATGAAAAATCGAATTTGACAGTTTTGATCGAGTCGTTTTTAGCCCACGTTGGGTCTGCACAGTCGGATGGTGCGCGAGAGGGACTAAAAATGGAAGGAGCTCTCTACAAGCTCGATTATTACGAAGTTGTACAGCACTCCCGTAGCGGCATTAGCGGCGCGCAGTCTGAGGGTTCTCACTTACCGCGGAACCGTGATAACAACTATCTACCTACCTGTCTACCTATACCTGTCCGCGTCTGTTCTCTCCCATCCGTTTCAGCTCTCTCTTCGTGCAACAAGCACATCCCCCGCCGAGGATTTCGAAGCCGATGCGCAATATACCCGACAACTTTGCCCGACGACGCGAAAGAGCCTCCCCCGGTTTCGTGTGCCATCTAAAATTCTCAATTCCGTTCGACGACTGAATCTCGCGCGATGCGGCCCATCGTAAAATTACTCGGTCGGAGAAAACGCGCCGTTAAATCCTGAGCAGACAATCTACATCACCCTTGACGCGTAATCGAGACCAAAAAATTCGGCGAATCTTGTACAAGTGAAATAACACCGACGATATTCGCGTCGGTGACATGCAACGCTGAAAAAACAATGCGTTTAATGCAATCTGGCACGTCGAGGAGCTGCATTTCGAGGAGAAATACTCGAAATTGTGTAAATAATTGCGCGAGTAAACTCTCGCTCGAGCTTAAATGAAGAGATTAAATAAATTCCTGCATATTAACTTATTTCTTGAAATCAAACTCTGTGATGGAAGAGTGCATTACGTAAGAGATATTACATGGAAAGCATTCCTCGAGCATAGTAATCTTTTTGATTCCCAAATGTTTTAATTTATAATCTAACAATCTGCAGAGATAGATATAGAGAAAGAGAGAGAGAGAGAGAGAGAGAAAATTTCCTTTCCTCGGTCCAATCTCTATTCATACCTTGCATTATTCTCATTCCTGGTTCGACGAGTCGAGCAGCTTGCGAATTGCCAAGTTACGTTTAATTAAACATCATTCCGTTGAATTCCATATCTCTCTGAGTGTGACGTTGGACATAAACAAATCATTCAATTTTGCTTCTTCATTCACATTAATATAACATCGAAGCGCACATCCTGCAGGAAATATATCGTAAAAGACTCTTTATATTACAAAAAAAAGAGAAAAAAGATTTAACTTTATAAAAAAGTATATCTCTCTAATTTTAAAGGATGATTGAAAAGATGAAATTGTCAAAAGTCAATATCACGCTTTGTCAATGTAATCATATTTTAATCTCTGTAAAATGTCAATTTTATTTTGAAATAAAAGTTATCTTTCGGAACTAAAAGTACGATATTTAATTATTCGAAGAAGAAAAGTTCGCGTAAAGGCGATTCGAAAACGAAGCGAACCAATAGTGCAATCGTGAGATCTGGCATCAATGGAGCGCATTGAAGATGCACCGGATGACGGCAAAGCGGCGGATGAAACGTGAATAGAGGATGGATGCACAGATAGAATCGATCATGTAATACATTCCAATCGTATGGCCCCTGGTACCCGAAATTATTTCATCTCGCTCCCTCGACATTACTCTGAAAATACAGTCGGTCGACGAATTCCAATTCCAATAGCGAATCGCAAACAGGTATAATAAACAATGAAGAAATTAAAATAAAAACACGCATGTGCGCATATTTGAAATAAATTCGACTAGCCGTTGTACGATATACGGATACGGAAATGCATATGAGACGGCGCTTTATAAAGCAACTAGATGTTTTTAAGTTATAGATATTGCATATAGGAAACAGTTTGTTAGTATACAGATGGAAAATTTTTTTTTCATCTCTCATCAATTGTATAAAAAGATATTTTGCATCACATCTGTTTGTTTGCTCGCCTGCGGAAATTAAGTTCGATCGTGTGTCAACTATCCGCGGTTTTATTTATATCGAACTATCTCAAATATTTACAAACTACGCGCGACGTGTATGTGTGCGTGCGTGTACGCGTGTGTGCGACCAAAATTTTATTCGTATACTTGCATTGTTTGCAGGAGAGAACGGAGGTCGCAAAAACAATTTATATATGAATAATAACAACAGCTTTCTCTTTTTCTTTCTCTCTTTTTCTATCCGAAAAACAAATAAAGCATTCGTACTTGCGTTACAATTATTTCAAAGGCATGTCGTGGCCTCGTCAACGACAATGACGCTTAATACGAGACATTTCTAACATGGCGAACAAAGCGCAAAATTCAACGGTGACGCGTTTACAAATATAGGAAAAACACATTGTTCGCAATTAAAATATTCTCCGTTACTACATTTCGACTCGCTGAGCTTGTAACACTCGAAGAAGACAATATCGACGAATAAGCTCAGCCGACGAAGCGCAATGAAAAAGATATTGTTAAATGTTAATTAAAACCAATTTCAAGTACCACTCAAGGATGAACAATCTTACCGTGAAAAAGTAACAGACGCTAAAAAGAAAATCGGAGTTAATTAGTGTCATCGAGTTATTACGGGCCGTCTTGCAGAAACAATCGAGGGGGAAATGTTTTCTTAGTCCGAGTCAATTTTCGAGAAGAATCCTGAATAAAAAAAGAGCCTAGAATATATCAATTAAGGCTCCTAGATCCTTGCCGCGGGCATGTTGAATTGGGACGCTGAAAAAAATAAAATAAACGGCTTTAGCATATTTTTAAAATACCTCGAAAATTATACGTTTCCTTTAACAGTCAACCGTAAAATGATCGTAATATCAGACTTTGTCATGTGAAATGGGTCTCATATTATGGTCATTTTACAGCTATTGATTGATTATAAAGGAAAAAGGATAGTTTTCGAGGTATTTTAAAAGTGTGCTAAAGCCATCGAAAGTGCTATTTTATCGAAATATCATTTTATTTCGAAATTGCAGATAAGAATTTTTAGCGTGTTTTCTCGTCTCTGACGTCACAATTGCAACTTGATCGGCGAGGAGTCCAGGACTATAACGGACTATTTTTTACGCGATATATCGAACGTCTCGATTCGATCGTCGAATTTTCTCCACAACGACATGTATCAATCGTCATGGTTGTACATTTGCTACGCCGAGGCGAGCCGTTCGAATCAGCTGGACAAAGTCTTGCGTAACGAACTGAGCGAGTCCACGCCGCGCCGGCACAAATAATGGAGGTTTTGTTTGACGAGCGGGATAATTCGTTTATCTCCTTTTTCCAGCGATTCGCCAGGTGGACCGTGGCATCGAGGGCACCGAGCGAGTGAATCCTGTCTCGAATCAAGCGGGATTACGCGCATTCGTTTCATCTGATCGTAAACAGTTACGTGTTAACAACGCGTGTCCGACTGTGCACGCGCACGCGTACATTTGCGAAGGCGTACATAGCGGTACCTGTTTGATTGTACGACCGATGACGACAATTCACAATCGCGCGACAGGACTCCATCCCGATGTCGGCCAGTTGACATGTGATTCCTGACCTCGACCATATCGCACAGATACATTTCCTTTTATTATCTATAATGTTGGAAAACGCCTTACTTGCGATTATCACGCTCTGCTTTTTCTAGGGAAAATAATCATCGAAAGCAAAATATTCGACAATAGTGGAGATGAAGAAAGGACCGAGTCGGGTTCACGCTCTGAACAAACGATCGGCTAATCTCATTGTTCGGTTACTAATACGCGATGCCAATGATTATCTACGTTAGTCGTATCATTCAATCAGCGCGGGATGCTCTAATGATCGAATTCGCCTGCATAATTGAACGGGCCGCTGGGCTCGCTCCATCACCATCATCGCCGTCAGAACCGGAAAACGGGAGCGGACAATCCGTCGCGGTGTCAACCGCGCGAATGTCGGATGTAACGCAATAACCGGCTACAAATCCACCCGGACGATTTCCTGGCCTAATAGCCGGCTCGCGACGCCTCTCGCCTATGCCGGTCTCGACAGTGCGTCGTTTCGCCGACATGATTAACGCGTGGCTTATTAGCGGATTGCGGCGGGATTCGAATTCCGGCTCGTATGTGACTTTTCCCTCCACCCGGGCGTATACGTTTATATATATATATATATATATATATATATTATATATGGGTACGCGTAGCAAAACCCCGTGCGAAAGATATACAAATGTGGTATATATCGCGCAAAAATTGCTCTCCGTTGATTGAACCTCTGGTTTCTGATTTAAAATAGTTTTTTTAACTTTTCACCCAGCTTTGCCGTAATCGGTCCGATACGATAGAGCGAGCCATCGTATGTATCCGGCCTTTCCTGTATATTCGATAAACTGCAAAAACATTTTACTCGAAATATTTCACCCGTAAAGCATGCGTGATCCGATATCTCTTCCGGTATCTCGAAAATCGGATTACATATATAAACGTCAACTAAACGCTCGTCAAACATTTCTACATGCCGCTGCAGACAAAGAAATCATAGTTTCACGATGGTCAGGGGATAATGGGGCCATATCGCGGCTGCGGAACGCGTGTAATATGTGTTCCGCGCGCATTTTGGACATCGCTCCCTGTCGTTTTCGGCGTTTGCTGACTGGCGTTTAGCCGAGATGCCCCGGTCCGCCCCGTCCGGAATCATCCCGATTTCCGCTCTGAATTATAGCAAGTACGATTTACAAGCATCGGCTGGAAACGAGAGCAAAAATGAATTGGTGGTCCGCGGGCAGGAATGGCGGTCGGTTGGACATGGATCACAGAGCACGAAAATTGCATACGGCATAAAACGTGCGTTCCTGCTGATGGCTCTGCATCGAACGCTTGATGTATGATTTCAATTTGGACACGTACAACATCGTTCATATGTGTATATATATATATATATATATATATATATATAATAGACGGCGAAACATTTCGAATTTTTGGCATACATCGCGGCAAGAGAATCCAATTTAAGGCTAAATTCTTCGATGAATCGATGTTATTCAAGCTATAATAATACGCAAAGATGAAACGTGGTCTGGATGTTATTTTTATATCTCATCCGATAAACCTTAATTTAAAGTTATTATTGATCGTGCAAAAAATCAGATGTACCGATTTGTGTATCTAATATAGACAGAAACATAATGACACGTTATATTCACGGATATTCGGATTATTCCAAATTGGACAAACAGGATGCCGCAAAAATAGGGACGACAAACGGATATAAAGTTGAATTGACGTCACGAGAGATATCTGCGCAGGCAATAATATGTAATATGATAATGCAAAAGACAAATATATACGAGGATATTACCATTACATATTTGTTAAATTGTGCAATAATATCCCGGAGCGATTATCTAATTAAGATACGTACCATAGAAAAACAAATTAATAAAAATGTTGTTGTTATTAAAAAAAAAACACGAATCTCTTTGCGCGTAAAACTATAATTTAATATATGTGGTATGTATGAGGTTAAAAATCATTCCACCCGCGCGTGTCAATAAACTCTTGCTCCTGTGTTTACGGTGTGCAACTGCGTCATATGAACAAAGTGGTATCGACGGTGCAGCACCGGTACTAATGCATGGCTGCAAGCAACGCGAGCTTTTTAACGTGGTCTAAATTCGAGCAGACGCAATTTGCAAGAATGCATGTGGAACAAATGCAAAAACAACAATTGACGTCACAAGTGCCATCGAGACGGAGCGCAAAAAAATATTATGCAGGCGGAAACGTTGCGAAAAGAAACGCGGGAATGAAAAGCGCGAGATTTCGTCGATCTCCGCGAATGTTATATATATATTGTACTATTCGACATCCCTGCTTAATTTTGGTATCGCGTGCAATCCAATTATTGAGATAAATTACATCTCATCGCTGCATTATAATTAAAACGCTAGCAATTACGTTAAATAATTCTCGATATTAAATTGGATTAAATCTCTGAAATTTAATTTGGCCGGCGCGCGGCTAGATACTCCTCATCAGATTTTATACAATGAGTATTTATAAAACTTTAAGAAAAATATAACACACTAGTAATAAAAGCTAATGACGCGAAAATCAAATTGATAGAGATGAAGGAGCTAAATTATTGAAAAGAAATACTGGAAACACACATCCGTCTTGTAAAGACTTCTTGACCCTCGGAGAGGAGAAAAAGTTTTCTCGTTATCGTGAAATAATCGCTAAGAAACACTAGAAAGGCTGAGCATTCTTCTGTCTCTATTGTTACAATACATAAATAACATATAACTATCTGAAATAAAGTATCTTCCAAATTCAATTAATTCTATATACGTTTAATAGTAGCAATATATAATTATATATAATTTGTGAAACGAGGTAATTGAATTATATAATCGACAGATAACGCATTTAATGCAACATAAATGTATTTAACTTAACACGTATGCGAGTTCAAAAGTGGAAATACGCGGTATAGCTTTTTAAAAATTATTCAAAGGCAATTCTTACGCATCATTGGCTTATATCAAATTCGGTGATAATAATCGAGATCAAGAGATCCATACAAAATGAAAGAACTATAATTTCAATAAAATATAAATCCGATCAATTTTTTCGTAAAAACACACAAACAAAAATATTGGATGATTCTAGTATCCTCTCATCTTCATTTCTTGTACAAAGTCGTATGAATAAATCTTCTGTATATTAGAGGAAATATTTCAGATATTTATATATCTCCAGTCACGCATCGAAAGAATTTGGAACGTGATGTGAATTCGCTCGAGCAATTTTCTCTCGTAAAAGTTACTGTCAATTACGACCCTCATATCACAATATACATACACAATAAAATGTGTACAATATACAATTATAATATTAATTAAGATTTACACACGCATGCACATACAGATTAATTATTTAACCAAATCATTAACTGTCGTAGATGAAATGTGTGCATCTAAATATCTTTTGTAATTTTATTTTTTAACGCTTGCTTTAATTGTCACTGCTGTTTTATTCGTTCTGTTGATCTCATTGACAATTTTGCTGTGTGCAATTTTAAATGCACTTTTCGACGCACATATGTTCGCGCGGAATAGCAATGCACGCGGATTCTGGTCAGTGTTGGTTCAATGGCATATCGTAATTTATTAGCACGTGTGTGAAATAGCCTTCAGTTTGTAATAATTGTACGTCGCGAAATGCTGGTATGTGTGAGCTGACGTTGCGTAACACGTGCCACGTGCGTGTACTTTCGCGGATAAAAGAGACACACAAATGTGTGCGCACGTACGGTAAGGTTCATATATGATGTTCATTAAAATCTACCCAGCGAAACATTGCAAACTATTTGTTGACGATTTACAGGGGTGGAAAAAGAGGGAAGATTGAGAGAGAAAGACAAAATAAAGCCTCATTTAGCTTCTATTGTATCGAATAGAGATATCGGCACTGAAGAGTACAAATATAAATATTTCATTAGACATTCATGTTTTTAAACTCGATGCATTAATATTTATTTACAGTTTAATTTATAATTGATTCTAATTAATAATATATCACACAGGACCGGATATAAATTTTAATTAGACGATAATATCATTGTTTTATAAATTAAACATAATTCTCGCGATCGCGCGAATGCCGTATTAATTTCGCACTAACGGGAGATCAGCGAACAGATGCGAACAGAGTTCATTCGCACGCTCGCCGGAGACTTAACTGACACCTGATTTTCGTAGACGGGATCGCGTGTGAGGGTCTGACCAAACGCGCTCTTTTTCTACTCGCAGTTGAATTTCTTCGCGATTTATTAGAGAGAGAGAGAGAGAGAGAAAGAGAGAATGACAGAACGAGCCGCCCCGTTGATTTAAATCTCTCCATTCGACCGTTGCGCCGGTGCTTCATATGCATTCAAAACGTTACGCGCGACTGCAAGCTGCACGCGACTGTATCCGTACTGATTCCGGCGCATACCATTACCGCGGAAAAATATTTAATGTTCGGCAAAAAAGCCGGGTGTGCTCGATTTATTATCGGGGTGGTGCTAACCCACCTCCCTCCCTGGCTTCCTGCCACCCCCGTCGACTTTTTTGTCGATGCGCTTAGCCCCGCGCCGGTAAGCGTTTTCGGCACGTTTCTGCTGTGCATGTGCGTGCCTTTTGCCGCAAATTTTTTGTCAGCCATCTGATAACAGCGCGGTAACCGCGTGTCATGTTCGCGTTTGCTCGCGCAAACAATTAGCGAAAGTAACGCTAATTATTCGTAATGATATATATTTTTGCAGAACGATATTTGTTTATCTAAATATATTCAACGTTGGCCGATTTTTATATTTTATAAATTCGCATATTTTATATATAAAGTTGTAATCAAAAGTTAACTACACACGGCGTGGCCACATCGTTTACCGAGAACGTTCATTAGCTTGTAACGGTAAATTTTCAGAACACGATAATGTGTTTTAAAATTATCGGAAAGTAATGTGTGTGTGTGTACGAGATAATAAGAAATTTCAACTATACCGCTTATATGGCTAGTTCCCTTTAAAACGATGCAAGATTGCTTTGGAAGATACGAGCGCGAGACGATGCTAGTTAATGGCTGCCAGCCACCTTAGGATTGATTCACAGTTACTGACCCAATGCCCTGCTGAGCATCAAGGATACACGCAACCTTTCCGAAGCTAAAGCTAACGCGTCAAATATTCAATTCACCCAAACAGAGAAAATTAAACATCAGCCAAGAAAATCGATATAAACTTCCATCAGTTTTACACAACGCGATACTAATTAAGGTACATATTTATACACGTATGTACACGCGTTATTACACTATTATTTCGACAATTTATTTTAATATGTATTTTAGTATTTCTGAAACAGTAATGTACTAAATTCAGATCACATCGCCATTAAATAATTCTCCGAGACGCCAAGAGCGTTAAACGCGAAAGCCGTAATGAATCAACGTAACAAGAATTATCTCGATGACAATAACTCACCTCGTAAGGAACGGTGGACGCTTTGTATTAATAGCGACGTGAAGCATCCCGATCTACGACACCACTCATCACTTGCTCAGTATTCGCCTAATGAATCACGATACCTCTGCTCCTTAGTTAGCCAAGTACTATATAGGTGTGGAGAACAGTATATCCCGTGTTATTGTTTCGAATCAAAATTAAATAGTCCAGTACTTGGCGAAACTTGAAAGAAAATATGCATAATTTCAAGTGTCGGTGAATTTTTCCAAAAAAAAAAAAAAAAAGACAAAAAAGGTCACGATGGGGTAAAAATAATTTTTTTCCGTACGTGAAAAGATCGATAAAAGACCTAGATTGCACGTACACATATATACGCGGCGGAGCATTTGGAGCGTGTTTCCAGTGTGGCCGGTGGGAAGTTTACTTTTTGCATGAAACAAGATCTCAGGAGTCCGTAGAATTCCGCGGAG
Organism: Nylanderia fulva; assembly: GCF_048542155.1. Lineage (NCBI taxonomy): Eukaryota > Metazoa > Arthropoda > Insecta > Hymenoptera > Formicidae > Nylanderia > Nylanderia fulva. Next base: position 8,036,700 of record NW_028190263.1, read on the forward strand.
AGAATACCCTAAGTGATGGAGTGGTCCGCAACTCTGGTTCCAGTAAATACGACACACGAATAACCCAGTTGGCGTTCCCTTTTACCGAGGGAAAATCTATCATTATCCTTCAATAACTGCGGTCACTGCCGCTAATTCAATTAATTAAACAAGCGCTGTTGATTTTTTATACCTTCACATGAGCGATAACGATGAGTTATACGAGTTTCGGTCGACTTGCTGGCCAGTGAAAAAAAAATGTATAATAACAAAATGGTTGACGTTAACACTTGATTGACAAGTATTATATTTTGGACGTGCGAAACTGCATTGTAAGTATAGTATGTAAGAAAGAGGAAGAGAACTGTTATATATCTAATATCGTAACACAAAATGTCAGTGATAATAATTAATAAATGTGTAAAAATTAATATTGCTAAGAGGTATTTTTCTTTCGACAAAATTCTGAAGTTTCTCTCTCAATTTACTTTTATAATAGCATTACACACACACACACAGTGCCATCCAATTTAGTAAAATTGAAAAAAACGCGTAATAACTCGAGTTTATTTATCAAAAAATGTTGATAAATGTCGCGTTTTGCTTTTATAAATAAAAATTGTGCGAAAATGTTTATGAAACGTCAGGGAAAACTTGCCGGTTGGTAATAAGTTTGAAATATAATTACCCTTCTGCGTTTATGTGTTTTATATAAAGTGTCGCAAACTTTCCTGCCGCGTAAAGGTATCGTGTTGCCAATTATACCAGGTTTACGCAATTATTAAGGCCCGCCATTATGTCCGGCATGCAAAAAGAAACGCGCGACCGAGGTAGTTTATTCGCTTCTACGACGTCGTCGTCGCGGTAATTCTATATAAATCACTTGGTAAAAATCAACGCGTTCGCGTGCATCGTGGATATAAAGATATAATTATAATAATGAGTGATATTATATATATATATATATTTTTTTAATAATAGAGAGACAACAATATATACGTTGTACTTATTATGTATAATATATCTAATTAAGGATGAATTGTGCATCGTAATTAAATTTCATTGATATCGATGAATGATTTAAAGCATTCTACCATAATTATACTAGGTTCCAGAGTAGACATTTCACATGGCATTGCCTTTAATTCGATAAAGTGAAACGTCTTCTTCCTTCGAATTAATGAACCATAATCCTCGTCAAAGATCCAATTAGATAGGCACATCCTAGATAGAAATCCATTCAAGACGGATATAATTAGCATCGATTTTCTTTGCGCGGAGAGTAGAGACTGTACATTCCTTCTATCCTTCCCTCTCTCATGAAAGCACAATATATGATTTTCTAAATTTCCACGTATATACAGAGGCGACACACGATAAATAATTAGATGGTATTAGCGAGATTTTATGCGGTTACAAAAAGACAAGAGGATTAAACTTAAGCTGCCAGAACTCGTATACGTGTAGTAGTGAGATTGTGGCGCGAGAGAATTGTAGTTTGATGCGAAATAAAAATATGAAAAGATAAAAAGAAGCGCGAATTATTCGCAGGAAATTCTGGAATTAAAGCAACCGCGGCGGAGCGATCCTCGCCGACTGGTCATAGGGTCGGCTTTAACTCACGTTTGGCTTTCATTACGATATTCACATAGCGTGGATAAGAAATTAATAATCCGCCGTGCCGCTTTTAAAATTTTCAGAACGCGCCACTCCGCATGGATTTGAATGTATGCTACCTGGCAGTATAAACGATTCCCCAATAGTCGTCGCTATTCATTCAGCACAGTGAAGTTGTTAAATTTTAATTTATCCAATGGATTTCGCCAGATAAATGGCGAATGTAAGAACTGAGAGCGAAAAGTTTTAGTCCTTTTTGACCCCTTGAATAGCTTCAGAAAATTTGCGAGGAGGAGAGAGAGAGAAAAAGAAAAGTGATTGCGGGGCAGCAGCTGCACATATTGAACGACTTGTAATGTACGTTCCGGACTTTTTCCATTTACAAATTGCGATTTCGATCCGGATAACCGTACGATAACTTTTTGATTAGACCCGATCATCGCGATTATTGCGATATATACATTCTAGGTTTTACACGCGCATGTACGTTTCTTTTTAATATAAATAATGCTTTATCCATTTTTTGTACCGTACCTTATTATCGTCTTACTCTCCGTGATATTACGATTCCCGTTGTAATAATTATCGCATCAATAATTTCGATATATCATTGTTGTATCCATTTGTAATTATACGTAATGGTTCGAATAAATTATTTTGCCCGACAAACCACCAAACCAGAGCAGAAAGTTCGATATAACCAGAGTATATCGACAAATCTTTCGTTGAAAACAAAGCGCAAAAAAGTGGACGAAGCTCAGTTAGTGTGGAAATCGGAGCTGAAATAATTTTAGATTGCGTAATGTCGAGCGCGACGGGGATTAAATTTTTATTTTTATTTTTTATTTATTTTTTTTTTTATTCCTGTTCGACCGAAATCGTTAAATCGGTTTGTAAAGGATTTAGTGTACCCGGCACCGAAATACACACATCTTCATACACGCTGATGACTACAAAGCGCGTAGGAAGATTAACGACTTGGTGACGGAAGGAGTTCGATAAATCACCCTGTGACCCTGTCGTTGCCGCTCGAGGTTCAGCTTTATTGTTAACCCTACGAACTTACGGCCCGACCGCAATATAACTTGAGAACGGTGCACAATAAAGACATCGGGAATGAGCGATCTGAAATGCAGAAACTTATTTCTCGCGCGCTATGTAAGCCCGGCCCGCGATTCTTATTTTCCTCTTCGTACATCGATCGCGATAATCTGCGGAAAGAATTGAGTCGTAGACGAGCGAGATTTTAACCGATGTGTGAAAAAAAAAGTCAAAAAAGTATGCTTAATTTAGCAACGCATATTTATTCTATCGAGAATATCTTTGTTATAATTTAATAAAAATATATTTTGTTATTCTGATGATATAATTTACGAAATATCAAAGAGGAGATGACACGCGCTAAATATTTGATTAATAAAAATTATTGATAAATTAAATATACTTAAAACTTGTAATTATAGATATAATTTACATAAATGTGATATAAATATAATTATATATAGCATTTATAATAGTAATATAATTAGTGCAAATGCAACACAAATGCATAATTAAGAAAAGTTTGATTTAAATTTCAATATTTTTAATCTTCTTTTCTACTTAAAAATAAAAATTGAAAATGTATGTAAAGATAAAAAGCAGAATAAATATGGTAAAATTAATAACATATCGTATGAAAATAAATGTTAAATTTTCACCGAAAATTATATACCGATTACGGTATATTCGCAACACATTACTAATTTCTGGCTTGTGTGTTAAATAATGAATAACATTATATTTGAACAATTATTATTACAAACGTGACATAATGTTAAACATTACGTCGAAGATATTTTGCTCATTTATCGATCGAGAACAGAGCAGTAATATCCGCTGTTAAAGCTTCAGTGCAATTAATCAGGATCAAGCGGGCGATGAGTCGCGATGCATGTTTTATACTTGAAAATACCTCTTTTTGCATTACGGCTAATCATTTTATGCACACTATCGCGATAAATCTAATATGACGCGGCACATTAATTCTGCATGGTTTGAGAAAAGACTTGGTATTGAGACGCGACGCACATTTCATATTCGCAGCACGGTGGTCAGCGATGTTTAACAGTAAATTCGTAATTATGCGGCCGATTTCACGTAATACCACGTTGCCCGCAATATGGAAATCTTGCGCTGCGTGAGGATAATACCCTGTCATACTCATGAGAGTGCTGCATAATATCATATTGCAATACATTATAATCGTATACGTACCCTACACACCACACCACCGTCGCCGGGGCCGTTCGACCGGCAATAACCTTTCGACGCGGTCGACTTTTCTCTATCGAGTAAACGTCGGTCAAAGGGATAATATCTTAACTAGGCAGATACCTCGGCGCGGGTCAAAGAGACTGAATTCGCGATTGAATTTATCAAGGAGGAGAGACGAGATTTCGCGAGGAGATCCGACTGCGACTTCCTTTTTCCGGCTTATGAAACCAGATAGGTTTCTCATCTGCTGACCCCGTGTGCGAGGTAACGAGTTTTAACAGGTGGTTTCCTCCCTCTTGAAAATTCAGTTTGCTCTATCCAGAATAATCTGGACTAAGGGTAGATACGCGAACGTTCCTCACGCACACTTCGGACTCTCGTCGAACTTCCGCCCGGGTCAACCAACCAAGAGAGAGGAGGATATTAGTTACTAAACTTCACTTAAAATGTATGACGAAAGTGGATACGCGCGTGAAGATGTTGAATTTAATTCTTGTTTCAATTAAGATGAATAATAACGGTACGTGTATACTCGCGTATCAGAATTTTCTCCCTCTCTCTCTCTCTCTCTCTCTCTCTCTCTATATATATATATATATATATATATATATATATATATACTTCACTAAATGAAATTAGCAAAGCGTATCATCCGCAGTTTGTTACGCAACATTTCGTGACGCGGAATTTACTTTAACTTAGACACTGTCATCATTATTAATGTATTGTTTTAGCCACATTCACCGTGCCTGCAAGGAATTTCAATATAACTTCAATATAACTTGCTTCACTTATACTACTTCGTATGTAAATTTTCACATTTCATTGCCAAATTTACGACGAATGACGTAATAACAAAATCAACAGAACCATTTCCATCTTGTACATACATTCATACATACATATATATATATATAATAAAAATTATAAACAAATTAATTTTGCATTTTTCACTTTTGAAGAACCACGGGAACATTTGTGTCGTCGATTACAACAAGCGAAATGTATATTTTCGCTCACATGTATTTGTCAGTGAAGCGACAGTGATCGCGCTTCCGCTTCCGTTCGTTAAAAATCAATCGGACGGACCGGAAATAATGTTTTGTGTGCCCAGGGAGGAATAAAAAATCGGAGGGAAAGGTGGTTAAATATTTCTTTGAATCGGTGTTTCGCTGCGACCATGGCGGTATCGCGAACCAAAAGGCCTCGATAAGACCAATTCGGAACGGGCTCGCGTGTCGTGACAAGGCGCGATTCGCGTATAAGATGTGTGAGATCTGCAGCAAGAATGTATGCAGTATCTGCGGCTCATATAAATGAAGTGTTAACCCCCGTCATGGATTGTGCTATGATTTTAAAATTAGTTAGATAAAAATATGTAAATTCACGATTTCGCTTTAAATATATCTAGATAAAAGATAAAATTATATATATGGCGATTCATCTACATAATTTCAAGATAATATTATTTTTAAGATCGCTTAAATAAATTTGTATCGCTTACTGCTCAAGTTCTACTAATTAAGTATTTTTATGTGCTATGACGTTAAACCAAATTATCAACATTATTCTAAATAATTTTGTGAAGAAAATGCATATTTTTATTATCTACATAAAAATAAGAGGACACCAAAATAATTTGATTTAGATAATAGAAAACACTGACCCCCGTCATATATATATATATATATATATATATATATATATATATATACGAGAAACTTAAATACGGAAGAGGAATATACCTCGAATTTTCCAGAAACACGAAGAAAACTTTCATCGAGAAATTTTGCATTGGGCATCATAAATATTAATACTCTATTAACTTCTCTATTCCAATTCTGAATATGTCGTCGCGTCTTCATTGGGAGCTTAACTTTGGAAAGAAAAAATAAAAGTACACGCAACGCGCGCGAGTGTAATGTACCTCATTCTTTTCCTTTTCCGTTAATAATCATGTGCTTACCTTTCGACTCGTACACCTAGTTCACGTGGAAGAAGTAATTATTTGCACACGCCACATGTGCGCACATGTGCGCCCCAGTTCGCGTATTGTTCAAGAGCATAATCTGATTATTTAAAGCAAAATAATATTAAAATCGAAACATACACATGACCAAAGTATGTTACATATTAAGGTACAATTATAACAACACGTACAATTATATTGAAAAAGAAAGAGATACAGGTAAATTGCAGTCTTATATATGTGTGTGCGTATAAACTAGACCGTGCTAGATTTATAATTTCCGAGAAAAGGTTGAAAGAGGAGAACAAGGTATAAAACAACGATAATTTAACGTCATTCAAACTGTGTTCTTTGTCGCGTGCACACATATAATTTAACGGTGAATATCGCCGTGTTGATAGTACGTATCCAAGTCAGCGTTGCATGTAGAAATATCGGTCCTTGGTCAAACAATCTGGGCTTACAAACCCGCATCAAAGTAAGCAAGATAGCCCAAGCCGTAGTTTACCATCGCAAAATCACACGCAAACTCAAATTTCGTCACGTTTGTGCAGTACTTTCCGCACGATCATTCTCCCCAGTGTATCACCGCATATTAACTAAACATGAAAATCTTGACGCAGGGCGTTCTCGATAAGGCAAACCACGCTGGCCGAATCTGAACCCGAGGAAGAATTCGCTCTCTATTTCCTACCTCTTAAAAATACACAAATTCTTGTCAGAGTGCGTATAAAAAATACCGTAAAAATCGACGTGGAAAACCGAGGGAGAAAATCATTTTCTCGGAACACACGGGATTTTATTTCCGAGACTGTCCGTAACGCTAAGCCCGATGCACTTAATCAGTCTCTTTTTCACACACTTACACACTTCTCTCGGGGGTGCGATATTCATATGAATGACCGGGCAGTCAAAGTGATAAGATATAAGTCGACGGCTGGTGGCCATCCATAGCTATTTGCATAATATAGGCCCTCGTTATGTACGCCCATTAACCTCCACGCTCCCTTCTTCAACGTCCGCTCGAACCCACCGAGCTGGCGTTGCCGACATTTCCTCCTCGAGGCCCCTTAAAACCCGCAGGGCAAGGTCCATTTTCCACGCGCGGGCCAACTCGAACGAGGAGTTTACACCTCGCTCTCGCTCGCAACCCTAATGCAGCGATGTTTTATTGCCCGCGCGGCGGACTCTCGGGAGAGATCCGTATTTTTACGGGATTATTATTACGCGGTGTAATGATACGTGTAGAGACACATATAGGCCCGACATGGCGCATAAAAGAAGGCGAATCTGCCCTACGACAGTAATATCTTTTTTTTCCAAAGGTTATTTTTCCCCGAATACAATACGCTCGTATAATATACACGATGATGGAACTGGAGACTTTTAACAAGCCGTAAAAGGGAGCGGATTATTTTCATGCCTTACTTCTCTTTTTTAGTTATTGCTTATTAATATTACCGGTTCTTACACCGATGTCTTATAGCGATGAGTTTTATGTGACACGCGTGACCAAAATATGTCGCAACTATGTTGGGGAGTTATTTTTGGTAGGATTATTGTGACTTTAGAATGTGCACGGAGGAATGTATTATTATTGCGGTACTCGAGAGTCACCATGCAAATGTGGAGTTTAAGGGCGGAGATAATATCTTGGCTGTATGTAACGGTCTGTGGGAAACAATCGCTGTGAGAGAATCTAATTTCTGGTCGCGAAACGCTCTGCTTTAATCTCGAAATTTCTGCCGCGGAGAAATGATATTTCGTCCGGTAATGCAATTTAATGGTCGTTATGAAAAATCCTCGAAAAATCGGCCGCAACGCAACGAACACGCGGTCGTTACGCGAAAGTGTCAATTTGTACGTCGATATTCCCCGTTATCGCTGGTTTTGAAATGCATTTATTATGCCGCACACATGTTTGCGTTTGTACATTAAAAAAAAAGAAAATAAAAGGCCTAGCGGCATACTCGTGCGCATTATACATCGCGTTTCCGAGATAAACAGATCGCGTGATAATATTAATCAAAATATCGCCATCTCGTTAAAAGCGAATTAGCATTAAGGATCAAAACGATTAAGCGAACCAAGAATGAGCGCTTTTGCGACACGTTTATTAGAGGCCACGTGTAATTTCGTGATGAAACATTTGCAATATACTGTGACATCATGTATCCCAATTATTCTTTTTCAGTGCTGTTATGAACTATTGCCAGGCAGATTTTTCATGTCACAATTACATCGTAACGCTGAATGCGATGAAGGTATTCACGAAACAGCGTGCAATTTTTTCGCGATATTATTCGTATTATATTTTTTTCGAATGGAATTTTGACAGAATTTCAAAAAATATATATACGTTTGACAAAAAGATAAAAATGATTGCCATCTTTAATATCTTTATATTTCTTCAATAAATTAAGTTGATCGATATCTTTGATATTAGGATTTTCTCTATGTTCAAAAAGTCATACTTTTTAGAGATATTTACGAGATGTTCGACTAAAAAGGTTACAAATAAATCGCCGATAAATTTCGCTCTTTCTTCGAGAATTCCTTCAATGATTGCCTTGTCCCTGAATGAACGTCCACGACATGTCACCAAAAGAACCGAGGAATGTCCGTTCGCATGCAGGCATGTAACGTTAATGGGTATAAAACAACAAAGGAATGAATTAGCTTTTTTAATCCGGATTACATTGAGCGCAATTAACAGAACATGCTTATTTCTCGGTATTTAAATTTACTATTTCGAATCTCTCCTTGCGCATACTTTTCTTCAACGTATTGTTCTACATATCAAGAGATGGTCCCTGTTTAAAACGAGAAATGGGGTGAGGAAGAGTTTATTATTTATCTACTCCTTGAATCTCTCTCCATTCTATTGTTTCCTCCTAACTTTCTTCTCTCTACCGCCTATAATCTTGCGAATATACGATTCGCGCAAACACACAATGCTGTGCACCAAAAACAAAGCACTAATTAGAAAAAGCAGCGACGACGGAGACCCTCGTCGTCGTATTATGACGTGGACGGATTAACTGCATTAGAAAATTCGAAAGTTGACGGACATCGCTAATGCTCTTAAATGCAAGTTCAGAAAGTAACTTCTCAATTTTTTTTTTTCGCGGAAAAAACGTATTTCTCTTTAATTAACAACATATTTCATTGTATCTTTCCATAACAGTTTTGTAGTTGAAAAATCGAGAGACTAGGAATTTAATTATTCCCGCAGATACAGACATATACACATGTACATAGATAATCCTTTGAGTTTTATCAATCATAAAAGTTATTTATATACGTAACTTTCAGTAAATGCCAAGTACCTAATCATCTCGATTCATTAGGGAGTAAAATTTTAATTCAAACTTAAGAAACTTTCTCTCACTCTCTCGTAGTACTTAAAGGTTTATTTTGAAAATGCGCGTGCATTCCCGTTCCGTATTACCTCTACGCCTCGTTAAGAGTTTCAGATTACATTGTGCCAAGAACTACGGCATTTCTTGTAAAGTTCGACAATGAGAAATCGGAACGCTAGAGAAAAAAGACTTTTTTCTTAAGAAAAATTTTGTTTTTAATGGTAATATGCCGCTAATGATGAATGTATCATAAAACTTGTTATTTGCGATTGTTTTTAATTCGCAACAAATTAACGCAGTAAAAAATTATACAGAAAAAATTAATATTATATGTAGATTTTTATATCGTTCAAGCGTAAAAAATTAAAAACAGGTATTGATGTTGCAGTAATTATTTTCCTACCGAAATTTGTCAGAGTCTGTGCATTTGTTTTGGCTCCTCTCGAAGGGTAGAATGGCGAGACGCGAAGTCAGCGCATTTTTTCGGTGAGAACACGCCGTTGTAACCGGAAATTTATGTGGGTCAGCGTTCATTTTCAATATACGATCCTTCCGAGCCAAACTTTAAGGCATTGCATTTTAACGAATAATGATAACGTTCAACGTGACAAAAAAAGCTTGTAACTTTTTAATTATTTTTTAATTATTTAAAAACGCTAAATTCTCAAATTAGTTATTTATTTAAAAAATATTTCTTTCAAGAAGAGAAATATTAGAAAACTTTATATGAGAATAAAGACAATCACGATTTTTTTATCGTAGAACAAAAACAATAATTATTTTTGAAAATAGTTCCATTTAAGCTGATAAAGTATTGAAGTACTAATTTCAAAGTAAAGCATCTCTTCTCGGTAACGAAGACGAGTCAACCTCCATCACTTAAGCGAAAGCATTAACCTTATTAAGGTTACTACTTTCCTATTACATCTTATTATTTTGCATCCATCTTAACAACATTTCCATACTCAAATTAAGATCTATTATTACTTACTATTTATGAGTAGAACTTGCGAGGTTTGTTCCTGCACTTACCTGAAAAGAGAAACAAATACACGTTAAAAATATCAAAGTGCAAAAACTAAAGAAGATTCTTAGAATTAATTTACGCGTATCCGCGAAAATACTCGGAATTAATATAAGTTTCGAGATTCAGTCTTTCTCGACTTTAAAAGTAAAAGAAACAAATAATACAGACTTTATACGTATAAATTATTCTTTATAATGATATATTGACGACACAAACATTTCTTTCTCTGTAATTGTTAAAATGAGAAATATTTAAAAAGCTATTAGCATTGTTTTATCTAAAAAAAATTAAAAGACTCTTACTCGTTAAATTCTTTTGAAAGACAAATTGCATAAAAAAAGACTTGAAGAAAACAAATAATTTATATATGTAGAACATAATGCACGTTGCAAAAACATAATTTTTATTTATAAAGATCAGATTATGAATCAGCGAAATATAAATAACGATATGCTATGCAGAAACAATATAATATTGTATAACCAAGCTATGGTTGATATATTTTCTGTTTTTCAATTATATAATATCTAAACTTTTGCTGTTAGTTGTGCCAAAGCAGAATCGAGACATGTTTGGCAAACATGTGAATATTTAATGAAATTTAATGCAGTTCTTCAAGCCAGCCAAATTATAATTCATGAATTTTGAAACAATGTGAAAAACACGAATATGTTTTGAATAAATCGTGAAATATCCAATTATAATTGCTTTCAATTTAAGTAAAAATAAAAAATAAAGATAAAATAAATTTTTAACATAAATATGTCACCTTATTCACAACAATATATTTGTGAAAGTAACCTTTTGTACAAAAATAATTATTAATAAATAAAAAATAAATCAATAAATCAAAATAAATATCCTAAATTCTTATAAAACCAACTCTTATTTTTCTTCAATAAAATCTACAAGCTATACGATTTAAATTTTAATTCAATTAAAACTCTAAAATAAGAAATAAAATTAGAGAATAAAACCAAATATTTAAACATTCCTAAATGTTCAGTTTATTTCCTCAGTCCATGACATTAAATCCTAAACATATTTATTCAGTCTTTCAAAGAATACAATAGGCATAATATAATTATTGATAATATAATTATATTCGTGACATTTGTATTGGAAAAGCTGGAATATGGATCTATTATTACAATTTTGTACAAGTGCTTCAGTTTCTCTCTTAAGCTCTTTATAAAAAGCGATCCTCAGAGAACGGAGTTAGATAATATTTTACTGATTGCAGCGAGCAGCTGCAACGATATAATATGGAGTTAGGTAACAGACAGACAAGCAAGAAAGCTCGAACGATCGATGTCGCAGAAAAATGGTGGACAAATGACGAGGCGAACAGTAATAGGATTGATCGAGACGCAAAACGAGATTTCATCGATAAGGACGCACAAAGCCTAACACTCGATAATGATGCCCTAAGAATGAGTCAACCATTAGGGTTGGAGACCGCACCGAGAGATTAAAGCGGAAGACCCCATTCTCGCTCATGCGAAAACTCGACTAAATGATACACGACCGATGAGTGTTCCCAATTATAATCAATTCTACAGAATGACCAATTAGCGCTCCTATATTTTACATACGACTGTACGCGAGGATAAAACGTGAGCGGTATAAAATTCAATTCGAAAATTAATGGAGTTACACTCTAGATAATAGAGAAAACATTTCGAGTATTATAATAGCGATACAACGATTAAACAGATTACATTAACGTTATATAATTGTCATCGTATGACATTCATACAGAATCATAAATGCGATATTAAAGCGTATTTACTTTACAGACAACACCCACACATGCATTTCCGTGTACTGTTTGTTAGATGAAAATATTGTACTTTTATTCTGTCAGGTGTACTCAAAGGTGTGTAAATATTTACATTTGTAAATAGAAGAGGGACTGTAAATGTTACATTCGTACATTGCATAGTGATGTTTGCATGCAAAATATACGTTTATTTACCAAATATCCCGACATTCCCATAATTTTGTTACATATATTTTAACAAGTAAAAGCTGCCCAATTTGTCTTCATTACATGTTGCTACACTTTATCTGCCAGAGTAACGTGTGATAATTTTTTTTAAAATAATTATAATACGAGTTCTTGTTATAATCACGCATTAAATTATACCACATTCGGACCGCATCGCATATTTTCAAAAAAATTATTTACTACAAAAATGTTTAGCATACATATTTTAATCGAACACACAATATACATTTCCCGCTAATTTACTCTTTCCAATAATAACAATCAGGCTCGGACATAGTTTTCCTTTAAAGAAAACGTATCTATTACCGGACCTATCGTGAAGCCTCTCATTATTCTCGGTCATATATATCTATATCCGACCATTACCAATACGTCACTTCCGAGAATGCCAAGTTCGGCCCGACGACGACGCCTCGTTATTTATTTGTCGTAGCCTCGTAATGATAAACTCCGGGACGCGCGCGCGCGCGCAGGGTGATACGTGACCGGGTGCTTTCGATATATACAAGGGAATCGCAAAGACAAACATCTATAGACATGCAACACGTGTCGGTAAGTATCTAACATACGGATAGACAAGACGGTAAATAATTTAGTAGCCGCGGCCGCCCGGCAGTCTGCCGCCCTGTCTGTGAATCCGCGATATACAACCCTCGTAACCCTGCCTCCCCCATTGAACGTCACCGACTTACCACTTCCGCGAAACCGTCTTCGTCGAATACACCCCTTTCCAGCCGACGCGAGTCAATTATGTAGCCCTCTCATGCGTGACGGCGCATGCACGGAGCGCGTAATCGCGCGACTAATTAACACTTTCGGTGCATTTTCGGACAATGACGAGAAAACACGCGCGCGCGACAATCGAGATGATTCCGGATTAACAATTAATCCCGGAAATTTCCAGGTTGCGGCGAAGATACTGGCGCGAGCGTTCCCGGAGATCTTGGGACGATGACGACGCGTTCTTCCGTGATTCCGTACGCGCGATATATTGTTCGCGTTCGATGCGTTAATTTCGTCGGGAAGTTGAGGCGAGAGTGGAGGTATACACGTGCATACCCAGCTACTATACGCGATTGCGTTAATAGAAATGCATCCGCGAGCTCGCGCGCAGACATATTCATGGGAGCGAAGAATGGGGTAGAAAAGCTGGCGCCCTTCGAGAAGACGTAGGCGTGCCAAAAATCTTTTGTTTCCACGAAGCGAATGAATTCTCCCCGTGCGCGTTAAGACGATACAGTTAAGACGTTATTACGCTACAGTTATCGCGTGATATTAAATTCCGTAAATTTCGTTCGCAGGGAGAATTCGCGATGCCGCTTGACGTTATTACGACTTCAGTTCACACGCGCTCGCTGGCGTTTACATGAATCTCGAATAAACAGAGATAATATTTCATCTTAAATAGGACATTGGAAATTGCTGAGCAATTTATTGAAAAACAATTCTTTAATCTTTTTTTTTTTTAATACAATGATTTTTTGGTCAGTGAATTTCATATGTCATGTCAACCGAAAGAAAAGTCTTTTTTTCCTAATCATTATAAGAAGCTAATATATAATGAAAATGATTAATCAACGGGCGTAAATAAAAATGGATGGAAGGAAAAGTCGGACATTGACGTGCGAACAGCGCAGATGCGCCAGCGGAAGGCCAGTTGAAAAGTTACCGGCAAGATCAAGAACTTCCCCGCATCTTGATACAACTTTCAGTAGCGCTTAATCCATTTCCGTCTGAACGTCCTGGAAACGCGTTGGATTTACACGAACGTAATTTATGGAATCGTCTTCTTTTATCCTTGCGCGAATCGTTTTCGCCGTGCCGCGCCATTCGAATTATCCCGACGTCCTGCATAGTTTGTATCGCGAATTGCATAATAAAATTGCATACATAAATACACGGTAAATAAATACTTTTTCAAAATCACGCAAATACATTTCACGAAATAATGATTCGGAAGCTAGCTTTATGATACTCCTCGCTTTGTTAAGATACATATTATATACATATATAATGCATAAAAAGCAAAACATTATTGTTTGATTTTCGCAGCAAAAATAACATATATTTATATATTTTTGCGTTAATAATAACATAAATGCTTTTTATTACATTGATATTTATATCATATGTATTATATTATACTTTTCTTTTAAAGCCATTAAAAGCCTCTCTCGGTATACGAATAATAAAATATTAAGCTCGCTTCTAGAAACTCGGTGCTTATAAAAAGATTGGCCATGCTTATTACGTGTCCTAAAATTAGTTTCAGTTCACGGAAACGTCCGTGTTGCGATCTTGGGAACTTAGCAGCAGGCGATCTTTAAAGCGTGTCGCAAAATGCCTACCGCGCCCTTTCGTGCTCTACATTGTTTTTCCGCGTGCATTCTAAGGTGAAGGGTCAGAAATCGATCGCTCCTGGAAACGATTCGATATGATAAACCGGCGAGATAACGCGGCGCGCAACAAGCGAGGTTTACAATTATACCTTTCGTCGCTAAAGCCGCGATAAATTGCCGCGAGTATAATACGCGCTAATTAAGTCATTATCGAATCGCGTTAATCGCGTAAATTATCAATCTCGAGCGTTGATTTCTAATTCCCGATACCAGTCAATGTCTGCGCGCGCGCGCGCGTGTTTCCCATACACTCGAACGTTGACATACGTTTTACGATAGAAGTCTCGACCCGAAATGGGTAATCGAAGGAGGAGTCGAGTTCACATTTGGCGAGCACACACTGCTGCAGAGAGGGTAAACAAGTCTTACAGCCACCGGCGCTCTTTCTACTCGAATCAATGCCTCGAACGTGTAATGAGAACCAATTCGCTGCGTTCAAAGTAAATTAGAACAAGTAGCGAGTGGAAATGGTCAGCGAGAAGTGCAAAGTGCGAATAACAGATACAAGAAACAACCCTCGGAAAATGCAAACTAACTATATGTATAGAGGAGAAGAAAAATTAATCAAATTATTCCGTATTCTCTGCAGTAATAAGATCCACGTGGAACAACTATCCAAGGCGAAACAAGTAAGCGGTACTCAATTCCAATTAAGAATGTTGGAGGCTTTCATGTCACGTATTATATATATTATGCAAATAAAAATACAGAGACTGGAGAAAAATATGAAAATTTCTCCCGCGTTTAAGTTATGAGATACATCTTATTTTAATCAGTCTGTAGATATAAATAAGTGGTCGATCCGGAGGGAACGATCGTGGGGAACGAACCATGCAAATTCACCTTAACTCAGCAGAGAGAGATAGAGTACGCGGGAAGACGTCTAGCAGCTGGTGCCAGTTTCAGGTTACGTATCGTCTTTGTAGATTCCGCCAAATACGTATTCCCGCAGTCTGGCCGGCTTGGCACGCCATGCGTTATGTTAAGAAGTGCAGTTAATTACGAAGATAATTTCGAGTCGTGTGTTTGCGTGCTGCACATAACGAGCTTCCGACTTCGGGAGTTTCTGCCATGCAAGCCAATCTGCTTTAAACCCACCGCCACCACCACCCTCGCACCCTCGCCACCCAACCACCAGCAGCAACCCCTTCGTCGCCGCGCGAACCTTCGCATCACGCAGCGTCGACGTGCTAACCATTGCCGTACCGGTAGTACCGATCGTTATCGAACGGACAGATTTAAACGGAAACCTCTCCGATCTAAAGGACCCTTCGATACTATATCAGTTTGAATTTTCCGAGCGCGAACACATCCGCATCGGAGACGGCTTCGAAATCCAGAGGGAGCGCGCCAAATTTATCTCCTTTACGAATTAACGTTTCTGTTTAGGAAAACGAAAACTACTCCTGGCACTCGATGTAAACTCGTCGCGATGTGTGTGCGGAAAAAAGTTTTATCGTTTAAAATAAAGTAAAAGTTTTATCGTTTAAAATAAAGTAAACATCATCCCCTGAGCTGCGCAGGGCGTCAAGTGGATCTTTTTCGGACAGGTCTACACATACACTTTGTACACAGCTTTCGCAAACATGTTAATGTGCGCACGCATTTACGTCTTTGAACAAAATTTCCGCGAGCTTGCTTCGGAGAAAGGGTTTTCGTCATACTCATTTTTCCTCAACACTGCTAGATATTAGAATATGCAGAGTATGCTGAGGACGCACGCCTACGTTCTAATCTCATATTTAACGTGGAACGTGACCATTTCATTTTTGCTTTGAATAATAATGCGCTTGTAAATTTAAAATAAAGCAAAAATAAGAAATTAAAGTTACATAAATCAAATTTTTGTAAATATGCAGTGTATATTGATAATAATATATTATTGCACATAAATTATTTTATACATTATTCCTGCATAAATTTATTTATTATATGTAATAATATATCTATGTAAATTTCAATGAAAGGTATATATAATGCAATTAAACAAGAGTTTTAACTTGTGCATTTTGCACAACTCTATTTGTTAAATGAAGTGCACTATTGCAATGTATCTTTCAATGATATTTCAAAGCACGCATTGTATAACGTTAACGTGGCTCTCCGAGTTGTTTTATTAGCGAAAACTCTTGAAAAGCCAATGTTGTTACTGCGTCCACAAACATGTCTAATAAATCACTTCATTTTATGAAGCATCCATAATGCGTTTGCATCCATTTTGATTCATGTGTGATAATAACCGCACAGAGTTAACTATTTATCTTTATTTTTTCATGATTATGCGCAAGTAAAATTTTAACTATAATTTGAATTATAATATGTCATTAAAATTTCGCGAAAAACATGTAACCAAAATATTTTATACAAAAAATAATATTTTATCAACATTATTTAACGGCTTTCTTTAATATTTTTTATAAAGTATCATCTTACGTAATCCATGTAAAGCTAAACTCGTTTGTTGAGAATGGGTAGAGCAGGCACATTTTTCATGCTGTCTAATTATCTCGCTCTTGAAAAAACTCGACGTTATTTAATTCCCCGACGAAATTTATTCCTCAAATACATACCTTATAATTTTTATTAACATATGAATATTATATAATAATAAAAAGCATGAAATATCCTAAATCTTACGCGTAAAGCGTGAGTTTATAGTTATCATTTTTTATATCACTCGTATGTTAAAATTAAAATATATATATATATATATATATATATATATATACACATACATATATGTATAAATTATTAGTATATAAGTATAGAATTTGTAGCATTTATTTTAAACACATTAAAATAATTGTTTTTTATATAATTAAAGTTAATATTATAAAAATTATTTCAATATTAATAAAAATTAATCAAAAATTAATAACAATTAATCGAATAATATTAATAAAAGTCAATCAAATTTCAAGAGTACAATATAACTGAAGAAGTTATACACATGTAACATTCGGTAAACGAATGTTTATTAATTTTTCACACAGCACATAACGCTATTGACATCGAAAATATGTTGGATATTTATAAAAGGAACACTGTGTGTGAATGCGCTGGCAATTTTTGATATATATTCGACCAAAATGCATGATTTTGCCATATGCATTTGAAAAATTTCAATGCATATACTCGCTATGAGACACACATTTCCAGATTTCACTATGCAGTCGTTTATATTTCATTGCCATTTCATCACTAATTTACGCACACATTCCCATAAATTATAAATTAAATTAAAAATGTGTATAAATATTCTATATTGCTTTCACATGTACGACATAGCAATGCAGTATCGTCGCATATTTGTTTAAATTGAACGAATTTTTTTTCTAATATCAACTAATAATAACGAATATATAAGAAATAATTAAAGTCATCTAAAACTGATAATATAAGTCTTTACGTTTCTGCAATTGAACGTGACACTTGTTTCTTCTTGATCTCTCAAATTCATGCTCGATATCATAATCTCAACGCTCGAGTTTCCAAGAGTTCTCAAGTCGTTGCGCACTTTAAAAGTTCTTTCTCGCAGCTGCGGCAGATTCCATGATCATCGAGCTCCGCGACCATTGCTCATTGTTACCGGTCGACCGAGTCGAATAGATAAATTAGCAATTTAATTTGCGTTTAATTAAACGGCACCGTCGGTGCGCTCTACTTAGAATAATATATGTCGATTAATAATATTTTTTTACGATCGTTATCATATAACGTCGAGTGTACACGTATATCGCTGTATGTATATAACTGATACGAGAGTTTACAAAATAATTAAAAATGTACGAGAATTTATTATTAGGATTGTTGCGGTTTATTTTTATTCTATAAAACAATTTAGAAACGGTACGATCTTTGTTGACCCCAGTTGCAGCTGCGGCACATTTTCCCAGCTTTATTCATAATTTATGGGCTCTAATTAGTCGACGCTAACCGAGGATACTTAATTAACCATTTAATCTGCGAAATCACTTAATTCGAATGTGTTGCTGTTGTCGTTTACTTAGCTAATTAATGCTTAACCCATTCCGATTTTCAGTCCCGTGACAAATAAATTAGAATCTCGAAAGCACTTTATTCCAAAATGCATACTATAATTCGTTTGACAAAATTAAGTGCTTCATTTTTCTTAAACTAAATGTTGGAATCATATTGAAGTAAACGAGTCAATGTTTCAGCTCTCTTAAAGGCAATTTTCATTTATCAATTTATAACTTTGGTATAAAAAACAGGTCATCGACAACGAAGTGATCGATGGAATAAACACGAAATAAAGTAACGAGTCACGAATTATTTGGTCTAATTAATGTCTGTCGTTACAGCATGCGGCTTCCAGCGGAGGAGCAAGAGGAGAGCGAAAGGGCTCAGAAGGGCAGAGAGAGAGAGAGAAAGAGGGACAAGCGACGAGAGCGAGCCGATGTGCTTCGGACTTCCTCTCGGGGGTATTGATTACAAATTCAGATAACATAACAAGCTAACGAGCGATAATTATCGCGCGCGCTCTCTCGTCTGAATCTCGGCGAGTGAGTTTAATCAACTTCGCGTACGCACGAGCGTGCTGCACGCGCACGTTGCCCGCGACCTTTGACGTTGCGCGTTAGCGGGGGAGCTTCCATCGGCCCAGAAACCGTCGTTTCGCCAATTATCGCCCCGGCAAGGACCCGGATCAAGAACGGCTCGAGAGGAGGATTGTGGCGCGATCCGATTTATGGTTCGGATCGATATTCGCGGCGATATACGCGCTCTGGACTCTCGGTTTCCGGCATTCGCCGGATATCTCTCTGTGCGATACCAATCTTATTCCACGGGAATTTCCACCACTATTTCTCGCGATGCGAGGCCGAGATATATATATATACTTTAAGCCGTGAACGAATGTCCCGTGAAAGAAGTCTGCATCCATCGAAACAGACCCTCGAATGACCCGCATCCAACAATCTCATAATTCATCTTATCCACATACAACTCCTTTCATTCTCTCCCTTTTCTCTCTTTCTTTTTTTCTTTCATGGATAAATTTAAATGAAATATACGAAAATATTAATCTCCATCAATCTTTCTTTAAATTATACATTATCATGTCAGGCATTTGCAAAATCGTACGTCTTTCAAGGTTCAACATTTTACCGATATCTTTTAATCATTATTATTCCAACTTTATATTTCAAATCGCAAACTTTCTAAGGATATATCGCATGAAATTATGTTAACAATGAGGTCATAAAATAATGAGCGTACCAGCATGGAACATTATTAATTAAACACGTATTGTATTGTGGCGTCAATCAAGAAGTGTCTACTGAATTAAATCGATTAAAACGCGATAATGCACTCTACGTAATTACGTTGTTAATCATCATAAAAAAAAAGAAAAAAGTAGAGAAGAGGCCATAACCCGCGCATGTCGATATAATATTGATATGCCAGACGGTTTAGAAGTTTACGCACGGAAAACATCACGCCAGATAAATAAGAATAAAGTGTATTGACAAATATGTACATATATGCAAATATATAGTGACCGCGCAATATTTGATTCCACGCGAAAAGTACATTTGCCTGAATATTGTTTCGAGGTCGCGGCAAACGATATAGCGATTTGCTGTAGTTGCAAAGGGTGGTTAACCGAATTACCGTACCAAACCAATATTCCGCGAGAGATATGAAAAAAAAAAAAGAGGAAGATGCAAACTCAAACGTGACTGGCAGATTGCGATGGTAGAGAGAACCGCCGCCGTTATTTCTTTTTCTTTTTTTTTATTTTTTTTTTTTTTTTAATAAAGCCTTCTTTTGGCCCGCGTTCATAAAATTCAATGGCGTTCGTAATAGTAGGAACCGAATCATTAAAATGTAAGCTAAAAAAATTTAGAATCTATATATGTATGAAAGCGTATAAAATAATGGAAAAAAAACATGTAACGAACGTAACGAGATACCGAAAGGTATCGAATAAACGATGTTATTAATATCGTAGTTACGGTTTACACAGACGTTATGGATTTCTTATTTTGTAACAGAAAATATATTTTCATATATATTTCATATATCGTAATTAAAAATAATAAATAAATCTTTTTCAAAAAATATATTTTTTCGTCGACGCAATGTACAATAGTCACGTAATATATCTACATACATTCGCGAATTAAATATGTATATAAAGAGCCCATTCTCATATGCTAAATTATCGATTAATCTCTAGAGGTTTCACTCTAGATTCCCAGGAATCCCTGATCCGCCTAGCTTTACGAGAATACGAGAAATTCCTAAATCGTGCATTTACTTATTAAAGGTGCACCTTAATTATATGCCGTAATATTTCATATGTGAGTAATAAATGTAGATTCCCTCTTTTTGCCCTCTTTTTATGGAATATATCAAACAAGATTGAATCAAAATTATCAAAATGAATTCAATCTTCATATACTGTTTGACACAGCTTATCATGTCATGTGCGCGCTTTACGTCTCACATATCTCGTATACGACCGAAATGTTTAACAAATAATATGATACCATATACGTTTTAAAATAACTGATAATCCTTCGAACCTTCAAATGTTATTGAAATGTATTTACAGAGACAAAATGGATTATGACTATGTTTTTTTTGTATCCCTTTTTACATTGAAAAAGTTGACCCATACTATATAGTAAAAAAATTGTTATCGGTCTAAAAGAGCGTAAATCCCTACTGCGGCGTTTATCGTTAAACGTACTGATCTGATTTTGAGTTTGAACGATACAATATGTTATGTAAACAATATAAGAGGGATGAGAATCACAGGCGATTGCATGCATCAGGCGCGATAATGCGGAAATTAATCTCGCACTTTGCTCGTTCAGGTAGGAAAGAGTGTCGCGATGCAAATGTTTACTCGGAGGATCAGACGGCTGAACGGCCGCCGCATAACAAGTTTGCTTTGTCTAAGAAAGAGAGGGTGAGCGCGAAAGAGAGAGAAAAACGAACACACATATCAGAGACCTAAAACGGGGGTGCCTCTGAAAGTGCCGGCTGTTCCTGCGAGCATGTATTTTAATGACTCCTCTCTTACGAGTGTACCGTGCGCGCGGTTCACCGAGCCGTGCTTTCTAAAAATAAGATCCGCACCGACTATATTCCGGAGTATATATATAAGAGGGGGTTAGAGGGACATAATGAGTCTTCGTGGCGACAACGGCGCTTTTACAAAGAAATCGTTGGCCAGATCGCGCACACGTTCGTCGCGGTACCTATGATTTGCGACGAAACAGCCCCCTCCTGTCTAACAGCCGTCGTTTTCTTGTCCGTGCTAACGCGAACCGTTGCTGTACAACGTTATGCGTGTGTGGTAACCATTTCGCAAGCCTGTAACGCAGAGATTACACAAACGCGTGGTATAGTAGGTGAATGTGATCAACACAAACGTGCGAGCGTCACACACACAAACAGCTATGGACGGTGAAGAAAAGGGAGAAATAGGCGCAGAGAAGTGGGCGTGAGGGTGTGTTGCACGAGATTTTTGTGGTTGCGTGTGCCGTTGCATGACGCCTGTATTACCCACGGCATGCCACCGTCTCTTTCCACCCTGCCAAACACACTAATGCTTCTGCCGATATTAGCTCGGCGATTCCTGACCGCTTCTAGGAAATGCGCCGCCATTTTCGGGGTAAACGACGACGGCCCCGACGTCGGTTCGGAAGGGGTGGCGGCTTTAATAACCCGGGCGTCATATACAGGACATGCCGCGATAAGATCCGCCGCCTTCGCGACGATGACGAGGGATAACGAAAAGCCAGCGTCGAGAAGCAAGATCGCCGAATCAGTCGCGTCGCAGATTTCCTGCGCAGATTACCAACGCAATTTGTAATACATTTAGATGTGCCAGACTGCATGGAAGTCCAATACACATTTTGTCGGGATCCTATTATCAAGATTTCTAGCGAGAGATTGCAACGATGCTATCGCGGCCGGTGCCATCCCATTATGCGAAATTATTCGAGCAGGCAAATGTCGCAGTCGTAAAAATATGTAACTCGCGAACGAGCAAAGTTATCATTAAAGTGAGGCGTAAGAAGCTTAGAGACTTAACGCGCAGGGCTCTTCGAAGCGGCAATTTTTTCGCGCGCCTAAGACGTCTCGTAAATCGAGTTTTAATTTTCCTCGAATGTCGCCGGATAAGCACTAAACAACGCATTTCCCGAATCGTTTTATTATTCTCCCCCGTGCCATTTTAACCTCGCTTCGCGAGGGCAAACGTTTTCATAATTTCTCCCTTATCTCGCGCAGACTCGCCCATCGTAAACATCCTCGAATCAGCTGATGACGCGGGTTTTTTTTTACATAAAGCTCCTTAAAAAGAACCGCGACGTCTAGCCCTGGCGCTCGAAAACGAAAACGTAAACCCTGTCTCGCGCACGTGCCCGACGATGCATTTCTGACTTTTGCGAAATGAAATTCCAAGTTGAAATTGTGATATTCGCGAAGGATTTTTCTACTCTCTGCGCGACGTTTCGCAATCCAATCCGAGAGCTCGATCCGATTTTCGCGGGGATTCTCGGCGGTATATCGACACGCTTCGAGATCCCTTATCGCGACGCGATATCCCGAGATTTCGGCGCGAAGATCCGCGGGTCCGCGAGAATACGAGGTAACGTTACACGTGCGAGGGCAAAACGAGACGTGCCGTCTCCCGGAGCGGCGCCACGAAATTCGGTGGCGAAGTCGTTCGCGCGTCGAATGGAGCGCATGACTAATAGAAGTACGTGATTAAAACTTTTGCTCGTAATTTCCAACACATAAAACTTGGTGTAAAAGCGGGACGAGAGAGAGACGAATAAAACGTGTGGACATGCATACGAAATACCGGAGATCATTATAAAACCCACCGTGAAATCACCGTGGTATCTTTCGCGACACGAAATCGCGATCCTTTTATCCGCATCATTTTTTTTTTCGACTGCGATGAAACGTTAATTATTTACAGCTGGCCCGTTTTGGAAACTCGTCATTTTCACTGCTGAAAAATACCAGCCGGCCAGCTAAACGTGTCGGCAGCCTCTTATAAAAATCTGTCCGATACATTATATATCGTCCACTTTGTCAGTCGAGTCTTAAAGAGAATAAATAACAATAGGAATGCATGATATACATATAACCGCAGCGACATATTCTCTTTGACTCTTTGCGCAGTTTTACGTATTTTTATCTCATATTTGTACTCTTTAAATATAGACGGAGAAATATAATAAACCGCAAACTAATAATAGGTATTACTTTGAAGTCATCTTTTTTGCCAAACTTTTTTCACCAAGACACTTGAACTTTATTTAAATTTCGTCATTCAAAATTTCTCTGAATGCTCAGATTATAATGTACAGAATAAGAAATATGTATATTTTTTAACAAAAACTTGATCTACAGTGAGAGAAAGCTAAAGATAATAAATAGTATAAGAGTTTTGTCTGTGTATCTTTATTTAAATATTTTCAAAGGATATTTTTCTGAGCAAGACGAAATAATATATTTATCGCCTCGTAATAATCTGAGATAATTTTAACTTAATACTTAATTTTGTCAATAATATAATATAACGAATATCTGAAATTATAAATTCCATATATAATTCTGTCGAGAACTTACGAAGACTGTATATTATATCAGGCAAACTCGCGGACACATATACACATCTGATTTTGACAATGATAGTTTCACAACACAATCACTGTCTAAAGGTATACGAGAGTACACACCGACATAGTTCGCTATCTATCGTGCCCTAGAGAAGTTTCAATCTGTCTGTTCCGCCTCCTCCCCTTCCTAGATAGTCCAATTCCCCGCAGGCTTAACCGGACTTCGAAAGAGAAAATAACGAGCGTCTCGTTCGCGTCAAGCACTGCGCGTCCCCGCGGTTAATTCGTCCAGAAATAATAGTCCGACAGCCCTCAGAGCGACATTGCGGTCGAGACAGCCGTCGCAACGCGGGGGCGATTCCAATCAGTGTAACTAAAGGCTTATCAGAAGTTGCAATCGTCGTGAGATTTCTCGCGAATAATGCGATCGGAGCTTCGACATATCTGATTTATCGTCCTATAATTGGAGCTCGAGGTCCCGCTTCGATATTTATGTGGCGGCGCTTATTTTTATCTTTCAATGGTCGCGTCGAATAGAAAGTCCAAGTATTTAAATGACGATTTATATTTGGTCATATTATTATTTTTGTAAGAAAATTTTCATTTATTCGTAAAATAATTCGTAAAAGTTAGGAATTTAGAAATAAATTTAATTCCTAAAAATAAACCCTTCCACTTTAGCTCATTCGCCTCTGTTTCACTTTTTTTATTGAGTATACAGATTGAAAAATTCTCCACAATGAAAGTACCGATAATAATGAACGGAGAGCGCTGTCCGGCAACTAATTTTTGCTGTTTTATGCCTCGATATCGATTCCGCACGCCAATATACATACATAATTAATTCGAGTACGAATCTTTTGATACAGGCTTTTAATCTCATTTTTATTACTTCTGTATTAGTCTTTCGTGTCACCCCTATTGGGAGCGCCATATTTTGTGCACAAATAAACTGCAGAACTTTTGTATTAAATAAGTATTGTTATGAGCTGATGCAAGAGGCCGATAGAAAAACTGTAATTTTTAAATTGTTTTTTATACAAAATTACCCCGTTCATTATTATCAGTACTTTAATTATGGAGAAAGATTTTTCAATCTGTAGCCACAATAAAAAAAAAAAGCTCTTGAACTCAAAGTCGGTAAAACAGTTATGGTCAGCATCCCCCTAATATCAAGATCGAATAAACGCTTGAAAGAAATTTCAAAAAATAACAATGCTCGTAATAAATATTTTACAGTACATTGATCTCTCTGTTGCGTTTCTCTCGGTAATTCCAAAAATTCGAAACAAAAGTTTACACGAGTAATCCATCGACAAAAATTACCGAATAACAATTTCACGCCTGATAAACGGTGCGAGAGTTTCATTTTCATTTCGCAGGAATAATACAACGGCCAGTTTTAACGCTCCCCCCGTGTCACCACCTCGCATTAACAATCGCTTATGATTACACAACGCCGCGGGACGGTCCAAAAACCGGAGAGCCGGAGACCCGACAAACGTTCCTAGTTAGCGACACAAAGCAGCAATCGGAACGCGAGCCGTCCGAACAGTAACACGCGACTCGCTTCGTTAGGCACTTTCCGGTCCGAATGAAAATAATTACCCTTTTTGCCTGGCACTCGAATGGGACGTAAGCGAATTAACGGGGTACAGAGAGAGAAAGAGAGACCGGGTCATTTGCATCGATGCACGCGTGTGCGCTCGCGAAAATTCTGGAGAACGCGATAATAAAAAAAAGAAAGATACGTCGCCGCTGGTGGATGCGATAACAAGTTTCCGCAATCCTGGCACCGGGAGGCGAACGAGCAGATTCTGCGTTTAATAACTCGCATTGGACGCGAAAAAGAAAGAAAGAAAAAAAAAAGAGAAGAGAAGAAATGTCGTCGTTGCGGTAGAGGTACAATTAGCGAATGCGTAGCGCCATGAAAGGTAATCACCTCGAAAACGTATTTCGGGAAAACTTATGCCGTTAAATCCGTGGATTCGTGTTCCCTCTCTCTACGTAAACGTTCGTCCAAATTAATTGCGAATAAATGACACCGCGAATAAGGTCGACCGGCAAGGACGGAAAGTTATGTAGAGCATTTTACAGCGCGTTTTACACAGCGCGTGTTCAATTAGCGTTCAATTTTATTAAAGAAAAACTGCACAGCGTTATATGCAATACTGCAAAACTCTGTGATCTTTAACATAACCGTGTAAGCCGGTTCAATAAAAAACTTTATTGAATTTTATTACAATATACCTCGCGCCCACGTATTACATCGATTAAAATTGATTTAAACGATATTTAATATTCTATACGCATTGCAATATGGATTCAGATATATCGGGAATGCTTGTGAATTACCATTTATATTTTATTTATTTTATAGCTGGAGTTTTTTTTGAAATATTGCAAATTCTGACTAACTTTCTATATACATTGTTACACAAATCTCGCGTGAATTTCATGATCAACGTATCCATCGGTAAAACGATGATCGGGTTAAACTGAGTTGGATAAAAAAAAGGACATCGGTTTCATGTAAATCTCAAAGATCCCCCAAGCTGATCTCTTCGACGGAGCTGCAAATGCGTGCGGTGCGTATTACTTGGGATAATCCGGTCTCGCCGTTTAACAACTGCCTGATCGAGTCAGAGCAGAAATCTTGCGGCGGTTACAATTAGTAAATGCGATTAGCTAAATGGGCGCGCGACTGCAGACTGTGCGCCGCTACGAGCGCAATTATTACTGAGATTAATTTTGCGAGAGTTATCAGGTTTAACTGCGAGCCAGCTTACTTCGCGACGGTTAAGCAACAGTAAACGTACGAATCCTGGAAAGTACTCCGGCAAAGTAACGTAAATTAAATGTCATATATCAAAAGGGTCATTTGATAGATTAATCGTTTAACAGAATTAGTCTCCACGATAAAAACGAAGAGGATTACACGTTGAAAATATTTTACAAATGTATAATATTCTCGTGAAAAAGAAAATGTGCTAACATCAAAAGAAATGGTTATATAAAGTAAAAATGTGTGTGTATCTTTAATTAAATAATTAATTATTAACTGATATATCTTTCTTGCTACTAATGATCGTTAATTACTACTTGCTTACTAACGATCATTAGTTTACTCAATCTTATTTTATTACTATTCTCGCATTATTCATTTTTATGTATATTTTATATATATATAGTAATAATCGATTGATACTATCTCTTTTTTATATCATTAAAAGCTATTCAAGCACATATTCTTCAAACCTTATTACACGATTTCCCGGAAAAATGTATAGAAATGACTATAACCGCGGCAACCTACATCATCTTCCTGGAACTTAACCTAGTACATACATTCGTAGTTTCAAGCTCAGTGCATTTAGAACAAAGTTCGCAAACAAAGTTGTGTAATGACCAAGTTCAACAGGCACATCATATACAAGAAATAAGATTAATAAGCACAATATTTTATGAGCCTTAATAAACTTTCTTAATAAAATAAATAAAATTGATGGTAGGCATATGTTTAATTAATTTTTAAATCAGCTTTTCTCTATTATTTATTTTTGTTATACACATATATTGCAAGTATTAAATTTAATTATTTTTTACGATACATGTATATATTAATTTATGTGAATAAAAGCTTCATCTTAGTCTCTTTTATTAATCTTTTTACACTTACAAATACAATATTTATATATTCTAATTTAAAACAAACGTATGTGTTTCACGATATGTTAATATCCTAGGAAATAAATGTAATGCGTGCGATATGGAACGTAACACAAGAAAGGTTTACATAGAGATTGGGGTATCGACCTAACGGCAATTTTGTACAGTAACAGCTTATAGTGTTTTTACTCACATTGCCACTTTATCTGATCGTTACTAGCTGCACGCAGATAAACGTATATTACGAAGCATTGTACGATTTTCAAGGATATATACTGGCTATCGTTATCATATGTGCCGTACGATTGTATCATTTGTTAAAACGACAATTTATGCAGCAAGCGTTGTAGATTCAAAGTATTTAAATAAGTTCAAATGAGTTTCTATTATTTATACGGCCTACTAATATTTACATTCACAAATAGTTTCAGAAAAAATATAAAGAGATATATACATGTATAAATTTTGCGTTAGATTTATTTAAGTATTTGCAAAAAAATATATATCTAACTTTTAAATATTTTAAATATACAGCAGTTTCTCACCAAAAATATTTTAACCGAGAGAAGGTTATATTTTAAAGTTCCATGTAATTAGGGATGTAATTTAAAAGTTCTTCCATAGAGAATTCTTGCCACTGAAATTAAACCGCATCGAAGTTGCACCGCGTTAGAATACATAAATCTCGTACATATACCTTTAAAAAAGCGAGAGTCCCACGAATAAAACTACGGTCGCTAAAAACCAAATCGCCGGGACCACAAAGAGCCCCATTCCCCCGTCGTCTTTCGAGAGGGGAACCAGTTCGAGACTTCGGCCTGGCCTGGGGTAGCTCTCGGGGTTCGGCTAGGAAAACTTTTCCTAGCGAAATACGATCGTAATCAGACCGAACGCGCCCCGGTAGCGCGCTCGCGCCACCCTCGACGCTAAAAACTCGTAGTCGGTCGTTAGGGGGTGAAAATCAAAAGGCGCGCACGCTCGGTAATCGGGAACGGAGATTACGCCATTGAGATTTGTGACGCCTGACGACGCGGCTAGACGCGCTGGGAGAGTATGCAGTCTTTACCACCCTCTACCCCTTTTCACCCTTGCTTCTCCCTCTCTCTCTCTCTCTCTCTCTCTGTATGTGTGTGTGCGTGTGTTCCTCTACTCGCAACCCACCAACCCAAAGCCGCGAACGCGTATTCCTGCCAGTGTCTCCATAAATATGCATTCCGTTTAATGAGACTCCGGTAGCGTAGAGAGAGCACGGTTTACGGGCGAACGCAGTCACGTTGCGTAGACGCAAACGAACACGCGCGACAGCATACAGCATAATGCTATTGAGCGCCACGCTCTGCGTCACGCTGTTGGTGCCTTTCGAGTATCGTCGAGACACTTTCGTCCCGTGACATTATTTCGATATAAACGGAAAGAATACAATCGGGAGATAAGAGACCTCGATCACAATTATCCCTCTTTATGGATAGCAATTTAAAGCTTTAATCGGCTTTGCTTGCGTAAATCTTGATTATCGCGTTATTTGAAGAAGAAAATTTGATCGGAAGAATCTATTGTACATATTGTGTGTATGCAACAATAATAATGCACCTAAGGAAATTTATGCAACGTGTGTAAGGAAACTAACCGACTTTATCATCCCGCAGGGCACGATTTGCAGTACGTCGTTGCTATATCTATCGAGTCGCGAAACTTTGGCATAACATTAAGCAAGTACGGTTTATTCGTATTTTGCATAATGCGATCTTAACCTTGGCTGTACGTGGAAAGCAGCCTCTACGCGCGATCACAGATACTACGAATTAAGATGCAAGCTGCAGCGTAAAATTTCGTTCGAGTGTATATCGACCCGTTCCGTTAATTCCCATAATACTATCATCGTTATCTATTTGTGTTTGAAAAAAATTGAAAACACGGTAATAAGTATATTATGCGATTTAGATTGATTACGTAACTTGTACTAACTCGTGTTTATAAGAACTTTTAATCTCGTGCTGTCGGCATCACTTGCAATAATTACGGTAGTAAGTTGTGGATGAACTTCAGCCCCATGATCGATCGTTCGTGCTGCAAGCTGCTTTGGAGCTATTTGCTAGCGGGATCGAGAGTGGAACGTGCTTCGTCCAATTTTGAAGTTTAACAAACTCACGGACGCGCACGCCACATCGTCTTATTTAAATTACATCGTATAAGAGATAATCTTGCGCGCGTTTCCTTTTTTTCAGGAGTTAATAACTACTTACCATTTTCTAATTAAGTAAGGAAATTTCTCCTCTCTCTCTCTCTCGCTCTTTCCTTAATAGCGATAGATCTACACGATGAACAAAACCGAGAAACGAATCGCAATTAAGTCTAATCTCGAGTCATGCCCTTTGTTCCTCTGTGACGATTGCTCGTTCACGTATAAGCGAGTATGATGCGACATCTGCGAAAAAGAAGCAGACGTGGAAAAAGAACCTTTTAATCGAGACGGCCACATTTAAGAAGACTTCATTACGTTTCTTACTTTACGGAGATGACTTAACTTCGGTTCTTCACTTTCATTAAAACTCGTGCTGACGCTCCATGGTCGAATAGTAAGATCCTAGTCTCCCAAGTTTTTAATTGAAGAACCGTGCCCTTTGCGCCCCTAATTAATGTATCCTTTTGCTTCTATGTACCGGTGGTACAGATAGATTGTTCGTCATTAAAGCAAAATTTGTCTTATTATTGTAAAATCGTCAAAGACTGCACACGTATTTATTTACATTCAAATATATATATATATATATAACAAATTAAATAAAATTTTTTATTAAAATAAAACAAACATTTTCTAAAAGAACGTATATTTTATGAGTACAATAAACACACATATAAATTTTGTGAAAATTACGAGCATTACAATAAATTGCAAATTAAATAGAAGTGTTAAAAAAATGAAATAATTGTTAATTAAATGTCTAAACTGTTAATAAAGTTTACGTAACAGCGTGATTTAATTAAACGCGTTGCCGTAATTATTATCAGCCGTACTATGATTGATTCATTACATGCTTGAAATCCGACGTTAATTTTATATATCGTCGATATTGTAAGTTTAATTATGAAAGAGTACGAAGGATTGTAATAAATTGCATTCGGAGAATGCCCGAACTAATAAATTTTTATTAACGCTGATATTTCCCGTTTATAACAAATAGCTTTCGTTGTCTTACGTTCACTTGAACGTAGAAGATTTCGAAATTTCGTAACAAAAACCGAGGCGATAAATCAAAATTATCAATATTCTCGTTTCATCCTTTCATAAATGGCATTCAGATATAATGTCGTGGTTAAAATTTATTTCGCGCGATCAATCTTTACAAGCAAACTGCCCGCTATGATTCACGAGATTAACTCGCGGCGGAGGAAATCCGACGGTCCAGTTCGCGATACATCCGCAATGAATTATATCATTTTCATGAGAGTGTTGAATAAATAAAAATACAAATGGGGACAACGATTATTTAGTCGGGCGAATGAAATTCGGTCGCGAGCTATTTCTCTTCCGCGTCCACCGTAATGTCGCGTATTTCTCTCATATAAAGGAACGATGCGTGTCTGCGCTCCTGCACTCTGTGTTAGCGGGAGCAAGATTGATCAGGGCGCGGAAAGGTTTCGAAGCAACAAGTATCATTAATCTAGTACCCTTCAAAATTAATTAACCGCGTTGCTGATACATAATTTTATTTTCGAGTGATAACAGCTCGCGCTGGACGCTCGCTGAAAAATTAAAATTAATCATTCAATCGAGTTTCAACAAAGAAACATGTTATAAATCGACGATAGTTTTTCAGATCAGTCTCGACATCATCAATCATTTAGCTCTTCAGCGCTCTAAATCCGTTTCGAGGATAAAATCCGGTAGCGCGGGAGTGTCCTTGCGCGCGCTGGTTTAAGTCCTCCAGCAAATCCGCTATGATTCACGAGATTGACCGGTGGTCGAGAAGATCCGACAGCACCCTCGGCTCTGCGACGTTTCGCAGGCCCATAAATTTCAATGCACTATCGATCGGCTTCAACGAACGGCCGTGCTGCGCGCGTGCAAGCTAAAGAAAGTGTGTATTCGTGCTTGCACGGCGTTGATTTACGCCGGATAATATCGAATTACGATCGTGGGGGATTGTTGGCGTTCGGTATGGTTTCCGATAAGTGGAACGAGCGAATTGTCGTGAGGACAGAGCTTCGGGAATAGACCGAATCATTTTTACATTTCTCATGTTACCTACATTGTGTATCGATAATTCCTCGATTTTCCTTTCGTTATTTTTACACGTCGTAATAATAATACATATAAACACGCGCGCGATTGCTGAAAAAAATATGCCATATATATATTTATGTCGAATCTCTATATTAAAAACAAATAGAATGCGTTATATTTAATGAATAATATGGCGCTTATCGCAAATATCTCCATTCAACGATCATATCATCGGTATGATCGAGGAAACGTTTCCGGGTAACCCAATTTAATCACGTCATCGGAATTCAATTTCGTGGCGATTTCTCGCTAAAGTGCGGAATTATCTGAAAATTTGTCTTTATTCCAGTAAATGCCGAATAAGAATTATCAATCGCAACCGCGATGCTACGGCAAGAAATTTCTTACCACGGTAAAACGTTTATTACATTGTAAAATAATTGACTACATAATCCACTAGAGACAAATTCCTTTATAAATTACATAATCCGCTAGAGATAAATTCATTTCAAAATTTCGAAACGTCTTAAAACACGCCAGTCAAGCAGGTAATTTCACCAAAATAGTCAGAGATACTATACAAAACGCGATATAAAAATGGCTGAGAAGATAAGGAGCGGGATCATCAAGCTTTAATTCTCGTTTTAAATGTTAAAAATCGAAACCTTCACCGCCCGAAATAAAATACAAAGGACTTGTATTCAGAAATCTCCTAAAATATGACGGAAAGTAATGTTGAACTGCAATGTGTCGAAAACATGCAGAGTTGGTACCCGGGTATTCATACTTTGAATGTATACACGAAAAGGTGAAAAATTATACGTCGACGAAGGTAAGAAGAACCGAGGGACAGAATAAGGGCAGACATCGCTGCGGTTGCAGGAAGGGATCATTTGTACCACGAAGCGCGAGGTCGTCCCGATGGTTGCGTGCGTCGACCGTGTCGAACCTGTCGTTCACACAACCCCACTTCTCTCAATCCCCCTCGCATAGATAATTTTTATTCCAGTTTGGTTACCGATCTTTGATTGAATCCGCGTCGTCCCGGACTGTTTGTCTAGTCCTCGATTCCGATCGAGAATCTACCTTCGCGCCTTTTCACGCGACTGATTTCGAAGAATCGACATGATGAACGAAATCGAGAGCCGAAAATAAGTCGAAGTAACATCGCCCGAGAAGTGATAAAAATATTCATATCAAAAAAATAAATGACATTTATCGCATCAAAATTCCATCAGGATTTTTATTGAGCTTTACAATTTATTCATTTTAAATAATGTATCTATTTAGGAAATAGTATACGTTTATTGAATAAAAGATTTGACAGAATAACAAATTTTGCATTGTTAAATCGCGAATGTGTGTCATATGGATTATATTTATAAATTTTCGCAGAAACAAAGATTTTTATATCTTTATATCTGCAGCTTATCGAATAAATATGAAAAAGAGAACTGCAAGCGTCTATATGCACTACATTGCATAAAATAATTGATGAACCTATCTTCATTGATACATAGCTATCGGTAACCTATCAATATATAAAACTGGACCGACAATGGCCTGGGGCAGTATACCTTGAGAAAAATTATGCTCTCTTTTTCTCTCTCTTTCTCTACTACACATCACATTTTGTATAAAAATATTTTATTTCTTTTCGAATACCATTATTTGCTGAAATAACGAAAAGTTCCATCCGTTCCGGCC
Organism: Nylanderia fulva; assembly: GCF_048542155.1. Lineage (NCBI taxonomy): Eukaryota > Metazoa > Arthropoda > Insecta > Hymenoptera > Formicidae > Nylanderia > Nylanderia fulva. The sequence continues at coordinate 8,070,535 of NW_028190263.1, forward strand.
GAATAACGATCTAGAAAGCGATATATCTGCTCCTGTAATATATCTGCTCCTTTATACCCCATTACAGTCCCTTCATTAAATCCTCGTTTTCCAATATAATCAGATATGATGTTTCACGTCACCGCAATGGAATTTTTCTGAACTATATCTATTTTCGCAATACTTCACGAAACGATAATTGGTGGAATAAGAGCGGATCTATGGAGCGAATCTGCCATCTTGGGAGTGATTTAATATCGTATATCCTTTCAACTTCCTCCGGATAGATACTCCTTTATACCCGGTTACAGGCCCTTCATTAAATCCTCGTTTTCCAAACCCTCGTTATTCCGAGTGATGAACCGTTTAGGGTCTCTTCCCTCATTTCGTACACTTACCTTGGCATTTTGTGTGCGGACATTTTATTATCGTCCCATTAGCAGCCACTAATCACATTATCAGACTCGATTAGAACAGGTTTATTCTTACCGCATAATATCGATTCACGATGTAACGATATATTAAGTAACTTTGTGTTGTTTTATGATTTTCCTTAGATACATTGAGTCTCAAAATATGCGCACAGTTAATACATTAACCTGGATACGGTAAAATAAGGAGCGATGTTCGTTTATTTAATCTTGCTAGTTTAATATCTCACGGCAATATAATTTGCACACTTGCTCGAGCATAGAATTAAATCAACATCTTATATAAATAACACGCTATCACGACATGGACTTCGATTAAAATATCTTACATCGTCTATAAATAAATATATATATATATATATATATATATATGCTTAATATGTACACATTCTTAGAAATAATACCAACTGACTTTTTCATATTAAGCAAAATATATCTAATTCTGGAGTGTACTTGTATTATCAGTCAAATATTATTAAGAATAAAGTTTCACATTCTTTTTTGCCTCATGAGAAATAGATTTCGACGAGATTGTCGATCGCCCGAAACATTGAACGAGCTGAAAGATACACACGTTTCGCTGACATCACTCTCTTCTCGAGGGTCTCATGTGTAGATGTTCCCTTCCCGATCGCTTTGATTTTAAATATAATAAAAGAAGGGCACATGTCATCAAAGTTTTGCCATCTAAACTTATTAGATTGAAAAACTACGAATTTATTTGAATTTCCACTTTCCACGGAAAAAAACCTCACTTAAATGCCGATTATTTATATTATATTTCACAACCGGTGAGATAACATAAATTTCGCGAAAGCGCATTTTGAAAAATTATTATTAAAGTACTAAATTTTCAAGCTTTGTAAAAAAAAAAAAAAAAAAAATTACATATATTATAATAATTTGTAAAGATACCAAGTATAACTACGCTAATTGATATTCTCCGAATAATTTCGAATAATTATCGTGCGCAATATTATCATGACAATGTTGCATGACCGCGCGATAAAAGCTCCACGTGAAATGTGACAGGTATAATAATTGTGAAAATATTTCCACGAAGAGAATTTTTTCTCTCGTTTTTTTTTCGCGAGACACGGTCGTGCCCGCAAACGTCGCAATCTCGCGCCGTGAAGGTATTGTAACTACGCACCCCTATGCACACACGCACCCGGCGCGCCAGCAGTCGTAAATCAATCTTGCGGCAATAGACGTTTCTCCTCGCGGTTACCGTCAGCGTATGAAAATTAAAACGGTATATCACGCGGAATCTGGTTAGGAGGGACCGCGATTTAAAAGAGCATTATGGCCGCGCCGTACGTTTCCTGTTCCTGCGCTCGCGCCAGAAACCAAAATTCATGTTCAGCGAATAGCGGTCATGGCATTTGCAAATATAGCAGCTTAGTACGCGTTACACACGCGTGGCTCGCGGTTATGGTAACACACATATTATACTCGGCGCTCTCTTGAGTCCCGGGGAAATAAGATTGTATTTTGCGACAAAATTCGGAAACGAATATCGTTATCAGAAATAATCGTCGATATAAGTCTTTTTATAAAAAAATTCTAGAATAATATAAACGGAAAATCTCATTATAGGTAGTACTAAAAGAGAATTTAAACGTAAGTCAACACGTAATGAAATAAACTGTAATAATGAGAACTCTCTCAATATCTCTCGAGTCAGGGATATATAAATTTCGATATTTTTTCAAATATTATTTCAAACAAAATTAACATTTACAGAGAAATTTCCATGGCAAATAGTGATTAAAAATGAAATATACAGGAGGTAGATAAAATAATGTAAACATATGTAAAAAGTACATTATATTTGTTTATTAATGAGATGTTGAACCACCATTTATCTTTAATACAGCTTGAATTCTTTTTGGAATAGAATCACATATTTTTGAATAGTGGAATGTTGGAAAAAGAGCAAATGGTGGTCCAACATCTTATTAATAAACAAATATAAATATTTTTTTCACAAGTGTTCATTCACATTATTTTATCTACCCCTTGTATTTTATTATTAAATATAATGTACATCTCAACAGTCTTATCGTAGAATATTTTCAAACCACAACCATTATTTTTCGCCTTAATGTTATCGAATATGTTCTTCGATAATATTAAGGCCTTCGATAAGACTCATCTTTAACAATGATATCGAGTCTCTAAATATGGTATCAAACGACAACAGTCGATATTGGAAAACTGTTTTAAAAAATTACAGTATACGCCTTCTTCCAGGGCATAAAAATCTGACGTTTCCAACAGCACGTATTACGTCAGCAAGATCGTTTTGTAAATTTAATTAAATCTCTGTTAAACGGTAATTCGATCGTTTAGAAACATGTGAGTAAGTATTGAGGATACCTTGCGATAGCAGTAAACTCGCGTAACTTTCAGCGCCGAGAATTTCGTTTACGTAATATACGAGAGAGAGAGAAGTGTATAAGAGGTAATCACAGCAGCTGGTAGAACACGCTAAACTCGGATGGAAAACGCGAGAAACAACTAAGCACGAAGCTGAAGCGTTTTGTATTTAATAGCTAAAATATAATCGTTCAAGTGTCAAATAAACCTACGACTTTGACGCGCGTTTTGCAAAATAATAAGATCACGACCCACAATTTGCTATGAATTTAAATTAAATTAATTCCGCTACAAAACATGTGACATGATTGCACGTGACTCTTTCTCCTCCACTTTACAATTTTAAATACAATTTCAAAATATGTAATCTATATTACGAGATCCTTAATATTATAAAGCCCGATTCAATCTCTGCCGGAGCTAATAGTCGATCCCTCGACAAACAATTTATAAGCATTTGGATGAGTTCCCCTTTTCGCGAGAGTAAATAACAGGAGGGCAAGGAAACATCAAACGATGTTAATTTCGAAATCTCGTGACCGGCGCAGACTCCTCAGATAAATCACAATTAACCGTAACATCCAAAAGGCCCCGCGAGGTCTTCCGCCGACTGCACTCCGAATGATTGCGGCACGTGTCCGAAAATGCTTTGTTGATAATTAAAGCTCTACGGGGACGAAATGTGTGCGGACGACATTGTCGGACAAGGACGACGGGAACGGGTAAAACGAACCGAAGGGGTTGGAGGCACCCTCTCTTCCCGACTTCCGTGGGGCCGCGCTGGGAATGGCGACGTCACCAAGTGCCACGGACGACGCGCTACGGAGTCGTATAATGGCCAGGCACTTACGATACAATTCATTCTGCACGAAATACCCAGTCGGGAAATATAATTATGTCGGCGACGCGAGACACAGGGCTTGTCATTAATGTGTCTCGCGTGTCTCAAAGCTCATGCTGCACATATGACTAAGCGAATGCTACGTACTGCAAAAGCAACAAGATACGCGTCCGCGTATCTAAACATGTGTCATTTCTTTCAACACATCATAAAGAAGATATCGTTAATTCGCAATTTTCTCTTCGGCCAAGTATTATTTTGAACGCATACGTATATATGTATTGTATATGTAAAAGAGAGATTAAGAAATAATATAATATTTAAAGCATATTCTCTCTGTAAGGTTAAAAGTAGATTAAAATTAAAGGGATGTATATGAAAGATCTATGTTTAATCTATTTAATATCTAAAGGATCAATTTACGTTCCTCTAATTAAATTCATTTTCTTTCATCGCTGCGAAAAAAAGGAAATAATTAATTGAAATTAATCGTTTAAAATAAATGCAAACACATATAGTCATCAAGTGAGCAAAGTCTAAAGTTTTGCCGCGGCGAAAAAAATTTGATATTCACTTTGAGAGAAAATTGTTTTTGGACTTAGAGTTACTTCCGGATGCGGCGAGTGTCATTGCTTTTCTCGTAGTTTTTCCGCGGTTTACTGCGACGCACTGGCCCGTATTTTCTAGCTGTAACGCGCCACGCGAAAACTTTTTCCCGCCCAATTATAGGATTATTTGCCACCCGCAATGCTTCTTAATTTAACAGCTGTTTTCTACTCGCTAACGAATACGTTGCATGTTCGTATAATGAATATTTTTCCTTTTCTCGCGTCTTTTGCAAAAGTTATTTTACGGCAAACTACCGTGTGTATATATATATATATATATAGATATATATATGTACATATAAAATTCGAAAACGCGCTTTACATTATCGCGCATAATAACAAAAGCTAAGTAAATTTAAACTTCAAAATGAAATCTGATTAAACGCGCTGTTACATATTTAATGGCATTTGGCTACATATTACCGAATAATTATATATTGTAATCGTTAAATTAAAATTAATTGTTAATAGAGGTATACAATACGAGAGAGAGAGCGAGGAGTTTATAATTGTACATGTGTGACTCGGCAGCGAATACCACTTATACTGCGGATGTAACCCTCCGAATAGAGAGAAAGAGAGAGAGAGAGTTCGATCCGTTATTACTGCAACGCGGTATAAGCCCCAGATCGATACAGATAAAGTTGCCTGCTATATGTGCAGCATTAAGGATCCGGAACGATATTTTACAGAAGTACGCCCGAGCCGGCGCGGCGGTGCGTTTCGCGATTTCCGCGGTGAACACGGCGCCCCCGGGGGCTGCAATTACGCGCTCCTTTGTAATTACACCACCGCCGTAATTGAAAATGATCGCCTAGGACTAAGAGACTTTGATCGCGAGCGCGAACTGCGTATCCCGATACCAGTCTTGTGTGTCTGTGTAATTGCAACGTTCGATACCGAAAATTGCATCTCCCAAGAGAGTGTCTCTTCCTTCCTAGAAATGCTTTACGAGACCGACACGTATCCGGCCACCCGACGCATCCGGCCACCCTAGAAAGATCGCGATATCGCGGAGAAAGAGACGACGGAAGTGATTGTTATACAACGAGGCTGAAACGGTGGCTTGATACAGGTCGCGCACCGAATACCCTAATTGGAGAGAATTCTCCCTCGAGCCTATTAATTCTCCCCTTTTCATCCCTGTTCCTCGGTCCCTTGATCGCGCCATTTGCGATTGTTATTCCCTCATTTACAAGACCCTCGAACGATACATGATTTGTGCCGTAGGCCGCTACACGTTATGCGACGCGAACGTGGTCAGTGATTTAGTCGGCTATTTCTGTCGTGTGACAACACGATGTTATCTGTGTAACCACTGGCTTCTTTGCAACGGTAAGACTTTCTTCGCTGGAAAATTGAGGCTTGCATAGAACGCTCGCCCTCCAACAGCTGTCGTTGACAGTGCGGGCGAAGAGGCAGGAAGGGATCGACATAGTATGACACGTACGTTACAGCCTTACGTGAGTAGTCGACTCTGTATAGTGATTTTAATTTGGCTATTTTCTCTCTCTTTCTCTCTTGTACACTCCCTGACGAATGTGGATCGACGAAATAACGTTGCGCCAGAATTTCGCGATCTAACCTTTGCATGCAAATCACGGGTTTCGTTAACTTTGCTACTTGTTTGGTGAATTGGAATCGTGAGACCGTGCTACATTCGGAGTTTTGAACCGCTCGTCCTATCGTAAATTAATTTAACGCACACGAAATGCGAATTCGATAATGTAAATGTGAATGCTATTATTGCGCGAAATACGTTTGTTCATGCATTACATTTATTTGAGAGATAACTTTCTAAAATTGCAAAAATTTATTAATTGAAATAAAATATATAAGTTTATTTGATATGTTGATGTGCATTTAAAAAATTACTGTCAAACATATTTTTGCCAATTTATTTCGACAGCTTAAAATACTTATTATGATAAAATATTCAAGTCAAGTAGTTATTCTAATTATCATCTTAAAATATTGTGCGTTGTGTCAAATGTTTGTAAAATTGTCTTTATTATTATATAATTTAATTTATGACTGTTGATCAGCTGTTAATTTTAGACAAGTGCAAAATACATTAAATAATTATGATAATAGGAAAACATCATAATTGAATTAAACATGGGACAAAATTGATATAATAACGTTCTTTCAATTTATATAGCTAAGATATCTAAAATTATTGTGACAAACAACGTTATACAAAACATCATATCCTCAGATATTCGACGCAGTTTCTAGCTAGATCAATAAAATTTTCGCGCGATGTGAAACATCCCCGATTTATATTAACATTCAAATATTCACGATAGATTTAAATTGTTCATATTTGCGCATCAATTTACATTAATCGATTATTTCTAGACGCGCTCGCTCGATGGTGAAATGGAGAACTCGATCTTCAACACTCGACTTCTCCGTTTCTCTCATCCGATATCCCTTGTGTCATTTCTAGCTTGGTCAGCCGGCGATTATTTCCTCGTTTACTGACCGCGGTCCTGCAAAGACATTGCGGACTTTGCACACTCTGATTTATTCGCGCTTTACTATGACAATGAGATGTTGTCTCCAACGGCATTGCACGGGTCTCTATATCCTTTAGACGACAAGACTGTCTCTCCTAACCCCGTTTCTTATGCGGCATCGGCGACTCGTGTAATACGTTATAACGCGAATGCCTCGGTGGTACCAAACTACGGGCAACCACGGGCAGCTTGTTTATAGGCATCACCTTAGACCACACGCTATTTCGTCGGTCGGGATTGCGGAAGCGGAATGCATTACGGCTGAATACCATCGACCCCGGGTTTGCGAATTATTCCCGAATCGGACATATGGTGCGCTCGAACTCATCACCATCACTATACGATAAATCCCGCTATTACGTCGTTGCACGAGCTAAGTTACAACCCGAAAGACGTTTAACTACGAACCGACTGCCAAGTTGCAAAGTTTGTTGGCTCTTGCCGCGCAATTAACATCATTTAGCGTCGGATTATCGCTTTCTTCATCGTTATGGGGTTGATGTTACGCTTTGATTTGATTCAAATGAATATTTCTCCGAGCGGAAAATTAATTCGATGCAATCTTGACCTAATTATATATAGATACTAGAAAGAAAATATTTTTATATCCACGTCATATGTAGTAGTCGCATATATATATATATATATATATATATATATATATATGCATATTTTTCAAACATTTATCTCGTATGATCATCGTAAGCAGATTTTTATCGTTAGCGATATACATAAATGTCAATATTACTCGATCGCGTATCGCGCAAAGTGTTACGTATCATGGGATATTCTCGCCACATAAAATATTACAATGTATTTCCGACGAAGGTAGATGGGAAAATATATAGATATATATATATACTCAACGATTGCACCTATTTGCCGATACCACTCTCGCCATCTGTTGATTATTATCGATCATATATGATACATATTATACGAAAAGAAGAATGCATATGTATATCTATGCATGTATGCGTGTACAATACGTATAAAAATTTCTCACATTTTGCATCGCGCCATCGTTGATAAATATTTTTCAACTTTCACAGATTGGGTAAAAGGTTGCACCGATCGAACAACTTTTATCGTTACACACGTGAAAAAAAAGAAGAAAACAGTAGGGAAAAAAATGAATACCACCGGTGGACCGACGAAGTGTAGGTATATAGAGTGTGGATAAAGCGATTTTAATACTTGCATTTCGTGAATCCGTGAATTTCAAATATTCCCGAGAAATGACAAAAGAACCGGACTGAAATGAATGAAATGCAAAAATAGACTTGTTATCGTACGGCAGACAAGCTCGGATTAAAAATAAGTCGCTTACAAAATTGCGTCGCGCATTGAAAATAAAAATAAAATAAAATCCAGTTGATCTTGCTATTTTTAAAAATAGATACGATACGGGGTATTTAGTTGAATGATTTAATCGTTTTATGCGAATTAACAAATTGCATGATGTCAGATAATCAAATAATTATAAATAATTTTAACTGACAATGAGATAAAGTTATATTTTCATTATCTCAACCAAGGCATAATTATTCTTTATCAAAACTTATTATTACAGTATATTACATAATGAGAATTAAATCTCTCATTCATTAATGTGTCTTTTGTACAGATTCACAGAAATACGTAATAAAATAAGCGTGCAAGCATGTAAAAGCAATTTTATTCTATAGTAATTACTTGTTGGAAATCGAACAGATTTATATGACTCGTTTCATCAATTGACAGAACATCGACCAAAATTGGAAAATTTCTGTCAAATGGAGAGTTCTCAATTGACCTGCCATCAGTCGAGCATCCCATTGGTATCTGATACTCGATAAGAATGTAAAGCAATCAATCAAATCTCAACACGACGAGATATATAGCGAGAAATAATGGCCAAGTGGAGCCCGATTGACCAATAGTTGTCTACTTTTTCACGCGTTTCGAGATATACGAAATATTTTAGCGATTATTGGAAAGAAATAAAATAGACAGGGTTGTGAATTTAATAATCCGATAAAATGTCGCACATTGCACGCAAAAATATCATCGTGGTACAACTTGCCTTGACCCGTATCTCTTCAATCGAAGTGAACTCGAACCGAACTGTGGAAGTACATAATGTCTATTAGAAACACTTTATTGTGTTCCTAGAATTTGATCCAGAACATCCTCGAATAGCTAATAACAAATTCTGTTATGGCTTACCAAGAAATCACGAAACACGTTACAATATTAACATGGAACATTGAAACTATGCCGAGTGACACACTGTAGGGACAAAATTGCTGCAGACAAAATTGAGTTATCGAGATGCAGCTATAATAAATTGATCGAGTGCTCGTGAAATTGGCTGCTTACGTGTCGTATGATAGCAACAATTATTGATATAAATCATCATTATTGAATATCGTTGAGAGAATCGTACATGAATGCAAATATAAATTGAGTGACGTGAAATCTGCACAGTTTAAAATTATTAATCATTCCTCAATTACATGCGCATATCGCATCAATTTTAGTCCGAGTATAATTTTACAAAAATTTACGTCGTGATTATCATGTTAAATGAATTATTAAATAATATCCATAATTTAATCGCGATATGCGTCAAATTAAAATGAGCAACCATTTTATCACAACGTTGCGCGATGGCAACAAATTACAACGTCAATCGGATGATGACTGGATGAAAGCGCTTTTTCGCGCAATGTCCGCAACTCGGAATTACGTCACCGATTTGCCAAAAATCTCTTGGTATCGACCATCTGCCTACGGCTGTAGAAACCATTATAGTAAAATAACGTTATCTATCTCAGCTGCAACCCAAACGGCGGTTGAGATTTTGAGTTTCGTTGTGGATGGCAGGATAGAAGGAGAATGTGGCCAGGACGGAGAGTGCTTACCTCGGCAATAGTCCAACACGGCCAACCTAGACACCTCCAGCGGGTCACGTTGAAATAAAACTGCTTTCGGAATTAAAAGAGCGGAATAAAAACGCCGTGGAATGGATTCGCTCGCACGTTCAAGGAAAACGGGAATACTTAATTAACCGTATCGCGCGCATATATATAGATCCAATTTTTTGCACTAATTAGAATTAAACATTAGTCCTGAAATTCCGAAAACGCTCGTAAGCCGCGTTAACCGGATAAAAAGATGCTAAAAAAAGGCCACTTCTCTCTTTCTCTGGCCTACCTGAACTACTTCGGTATTCCGCTCTCGCGAGCCTTTGACCAGCCGATTGGCCGAGGGATAAACGAATCGAAGGAGCGGAATTGCAAGAGCCGTTTAAACTTGCCGGAATTCCCCTCCGGACTACACGTATCTTCGTGGGTCGCCTCCAGCAGTTACGTTAGAAACGAGAAACGCGACGATCCCGCGATCTCGTGCTCGCACCCATCCGAGTAGTCCTTTAATGACTCCACGGATACGTGGCGCGATCGTTATTCGCGCGAGAGATCGAACGACCGATTCGGATCCATCTGCCTTGTCGGAGTACCGATCGCACCGATCTCCATCTCTTTTTCGCCGCAAAAATTTTTACCTTGCGTTCCGACGGGAAGGGCAAAAATATAATCTTTTTTTTTATATTTTACAAAGATAAATATTTATAATACGCGAAGACCGTCGGAAACGCGCGCGATGACATTTACACATCTGCGCAAGAATAACTTGTAGCTAATTTGAATGAATATTTGCATGATATTTTTTAATCAGAATTATAACCCAACAACAGTGCGACGCGACCGTATTTTCCGTCTTTTTTCAATTGTTTCTTCTGTGTATATACACTTGGTCTACATTTTAATAAATGCTAAGCAATCCGCCGGGAATAATTTGCCCGGCAAGTTGGACGCATTGCAACCTGTATTAATGATTACATCACGAAAGCTATCGGCAACTATCCCCGATATTATACGCTGACCAATATTTACATCGTAAATCAGTCCGTAACATTCTATAGTTGCACCCCAATTCACCCTATCTCCGTGTAAGCAGGGGATGCCGAGGAAACTATGTGTTTCGGCAAACGACTAATTAAGCGACAGCTATCAAGGAGTCATCCCCTTAGCGCACAACAGAGCGAGAGAGAGAGAGAGAGAGAGAGAGAGGGAGAGACGATTTCCTAATCTCTAATTATACGCCGTACAAGTAACTGATGTAACTGTTAAATCAACATTACGAGATAATTGCCGACACGATTTACGGGCATCATTCGAGCGAGCACCGACGCTGTAACGATCTAAGCCGGTGCCGGCTGCGAGAGAACGTATGCTAAGCGATTTCAGCGAAAACTACTACATCCGGCGGATAAAGCCTGCCGGCAGGTGTATCGAAGTGCGTTGTTCCTGCGGGTCTTCCAAACCACCGAGTCCACAAGACGGTGCTCGATATGTCTCGACGCGGCGCAATATTCCCGCGATCTTGCGCTTCTGCGTTACATCTGGTGATTTTATGTCCCGAAACGCGCCGTCACCTGATTGTGAACCAGAGAGATAACACACCACGAGCATTTAGCTCGAAACTGTCCCTCTCAAATCTCATTTCATAGTTGAATACAATTCGTGTACAATTTTCGTAATCAATGTAATTGAAATATGCGACAAGAGAGAGAGCAGGGTAACAATTGGAGAAGAAAACAAACTTTAATTCAGATATTTTGATGCGATGCTTTTTTTCGCTCTCTCATTACATCGTAGAAAGAATGAAGATACAAAAGTGTCAAGATTATACGTGTACGTGTTTTAAAATATATTTGCCGAGAGAGGGAGAGAAAGAGAGAGAAAATGACGTGAAGCTTGAGTGAGCATAATAAGCAGCTCAGAATCGCACCGGTACAGGCGTTGTGGTAATTCAAAGGTCTCCGGAGGCTTTCCACGCTCGACAAACTACCGTGACAGTCAAGTAACTGGAACGGCCAGCATTTACAAACGTAACTCATCGGTAGATTAATCTCGCGGGTCTTCGGAATGGATCTCTCGACGATCGTGTCTCCGGCGATTGGGATATTCTTCCCGTTCCAGGCGCTATGCGGTTTGCTTTTCAACTTCCACTCGCAATTTTCGTTCTACCGCGAAAGTAGATTTTAAAGCGGTACTCATTCGATCGAATAAATTTATTTTAATGAAAGCCGGCGAATTTATAAACCTCGGGGATTCGAATGAATTACGTCGAAAAGGTGATGGGATATTTTATACAAATACTTTTCTCAACAAATTGATACGCTTGCAAATGATTGTAACAATAATTGCAAATTTGTTTTATCAGATTATTTATCAAGTATATAGATTTACTTATCTGTTAAATTGCATTTGGAATTACGTAATAAAACTGCGTTATATTATTTATATGCCGTAAATTAATTATAACAATAATACATTATTATCATAATATTGCGCAAATTGTTTTCTCTTACTAATGTCGGCGTGTAGCGAATTTCATAGAGAACGGGGACAAACGGAAGCACTCGTCTAGAAAAAAGGAACCACGTGTAACGCGCATAATTAACTCGGGGAAAAAATTCTTTACCTCATCCACACACTGAGTCATCCTATACAACCCCTGACCCCTTTTGGACAACGACAAAGAGACGACTGTGCACGTTTAATTAACTTCGAGTAACATCTTTTAATTATAAGACTATTTCGCACACACGCATGGGGAGGAATGAGGGAGAAAGGGAGAAAAGTGCGGGGTCGCGCGTTTCCAACATTGTAATTGTCGGCGAATATTTACGTCACGCCTTTCCTTCTTCATTCGCGTGGCGACTCTCCTCGTAATCTCGCACTCGTCCTCATGCACTTTTCGCGCCATGTACGAAAACTCGCGACAATTACATCGCGCGCTCGCACGTAAAGCTACTTGGAAGAAAATTTAAGAAAAAAGTTCACGAAGATTCCCCAGTGTCGTTTCTCACCGAGAAACATTGGGACTCTTATTTGAGTGAGTAAGACAGCTCCAGAAAATAAATCACGAAAATTTCAACAAAATTTGCTCCCTGCGACATACGCGCGCGAGTCGTAATATTTTGCACGAAAAATTTGTGCTTCATGTTATTGCACAGAGGATTTAATTCCATCTTTCCCTCTTTCTGCCATGCCGCATATACACAGCTACTACATATTATATATATACATAAATACAATATGTACGGAGCAAGAGCAATGAATTACCGCGAGTATTACAATTACGTTCTTACAATTAACCTCGAGCTCGACTTCTCGACCGCGAGGGAGAGAGGGTTGAAAGAATACGAAGAATTACTTGAAAGTTTTAGGCGCAATTATCGCAGTCTGCGATGACTGCGCTTTGTTAAGTTCGTATAATGGCACTGGAATATGGCGGAGAGTATCAGCAGTGCTAAACGTACGAAAGACCGGAGGACAAATTTCATGCTCCGACGGATGCCAGTTCTGGCGAATTTCACGGCTCGTCGGATCGACTATATCTCCCGATCGGAAAGCGAGAGTGTGTGTGTGTGTGTGTCTACTTAATAAAGAATTAAGTTTCGTGCGTTTTTGGATGCGTATCACGTGCGGCGAACGCGCGCACTTCTTATCCTAATTGGACCAGCACGCACGTGTACATTGTGTGAGATCCCATAAAGCAACGTCTGTCTATATAATAGGTCGCAGACTTTTCGTGAATAAACGAATGCTGCCACAATGAGCAATTTTTACAAAATTGATATGGCATTCGATTGTCCACAATTTGTCCATAAGTAATCGTTTTTTGTCCATCATGCGAAAAAAAATTAAAAAGAAATTTGAATCAATTTTATCATAAGCATCTAGATGCCCTAGATGCATTTATAATTTTTAAATAATCAAATCTAAGAGTGCTCATGATAAAATTTATTCCTTTTTTATTTTTTTTGCAAGGTGGACAGAGAACGATTATCTATGGACAAATGTGAACAAACAGTGGATAATCGAATACTATATCAATTTTGTAAAAATTCGCATATTAGAGTGCCAACTTCACAGACCTCAAATTTCGCAAACAACGAACGCAGAAAACTGATTAATATTTTTAAACGATATTTGCATCTATTAAATTGAATTTTGTCTACGATAAAATTAGTAGTTGTATAAGTAAAACTTTATATTACAATAAAAATAGTATTGTTAAACTCGTAAATTCATAAGCTCGACATGCGTGTCACTTCTCTTCTATAAGATGACGTTTCAATATTATAATTACATTTCCTTTTAATATGTCATATCGCTAATAATATCTTTCTCAGCATTGTAATTACTTTTTCTACACTCTACAGCGTGTGTTTATATGTATATGCATGTTTCTTGTCGACTGTCAATATAATCTTGTCGCTTGACGGTCGTCTTCGTCTGGCGAGCATAGCACAAAACTCTCGGTACGCCGAACAGCGAAAGGGATCTCTATTAAGATCCTCGGAGCGCACAATGCGCAAACGAGCAAATTAGTTAATTAATACTTCGCGAAGATACTCGGTCTTCGAGCGTTCCCGTAGCGCGGCGCGAAACACACCAAGGACAGTAACGAGGGATGGTTGTGTGTTTGTGAAGCTGTGCGCGGCTTTCGCGTTTCCGGAGAGGAGGAGGAAACAGGACAAGAATAAGTGGGACGCGAGAATGCGGTCTGTGTATGTGCACAGTGCAGCGTTGTACACACGAGGAGAACGTTACCCTTGCCGATGCCGACATTACGGCCTCCTACCACGCGAGAATTCAGGAATGTAGACACGACACTCGCGGGTGTTGAATCACCTGCTAAATCGAGCCGGAGCAATCTACCGAAAATTAGTATTCGGCTTTCGGATATCGCGTTTTCAGGGAGAGAGAGATAAAAGGGATTCGACCTGATTGTCCCTCGTAAACGATGTACACGTCGCAGATAGGAAGTTATGTATGTCCGATTTATGTATCGCGACTATGAGTATTTTCAAACAACCGAAACGAGCCGATTAAATCCTATCTATTTTAAAAAAATGAAAATTTTTCGCAAAATTAGCGTATTATATACAAATTAAGGAAATGACTGACAATGAGAGCTTATATAGCAAATTGTGGATAAAGATTGAGAAAAGGCAATCGCGAATATTGAATCCTCCTCGAAAAGAGAAGAAGCTATTCACGTGTGAAAAGAAATGACAAACTATTTTATTCCATCATTAAACAAAATCAACGATCGAATCAATATTCCACTCTCTCTCTCTATCGAGTTGTAAAATACTTGGACATCTCTACAGTTAAATATAATAAACTAAACACGCGTTACGTTTCGTGCATCGTATGGAAATGATTCACAATTGACAGCCGGGCCATCAGCCGCGAGGTGCGATTAAATTATTAGGCGATCAGATGAAAATAGTCTCTGTCATTCTCTCGTATTTCCAACGTGTGAATTTATGATATTTCGGTATTACCTATCACGTACGTTACATGTATAATAGAAAATTAAACTCAACCTGTACAAACAGATATTGGTATTAATACGAGTATACGAAATGGATTTATCCTATGTTACGTAAAAACAATCGATGAAACACAGAATTAACTAAAACTCGGTTGCCGAAATTCACACAAATTTGAATGGTACAATGATCTAATTGAGTGATAAGAGCATAACATAAATTAATAATATCGTTGATAAGTAGTATTAGTAGTAGAGATCGCGTTGCTTTGCTTAATTCGATATTATATAATACAAATATCGAAGATGCACGATGCTGGTTAAACTTTGTTGAACTTTATTGTATCTTCAAACTTTCGTATCTCGTCGTGGGCAAACTATGCGAAAGTATATGAGTAAGTTTTCGAGATATTTTCGTCTCTGCATCAACATTATTTTCATTATTCATAACAATTACGACACAGTTTTTCTTCTATTATAAACACTAAAAAGTAATTATGAAATAAAATATATATTGCAATGCATATATATATAAATATATATATAAACATAAACATTTTCGCGTATGACAAACAAATTAAAAATAATATATATTTTAAAATTCATATACAGGTGTAAAATTTTTCACATTTTTGAATATTATTATTGTAGTTAAAAATGATTGTTCAAGTTATTCCGATGTTTTGAAAATGGTAAATTAATTTACTAATTATTTCAATAAATGCTTTTCCATCATCGTAATGTTAATGATGCTAATTAATTAAAGTTTATTAATACATTATCATATGACGATGCTTTAACGCACAAAGTATCCGTGACATTTTAATTGCATGCAATATAACGGCACTCAGTGTTACTTTCCATTAATATTCGCAGAGGTAATTAAAAGCGAATTTGCTGTTTAACGAGTTCTCCAATTTTACGCATTAATTTGCTAATTGAATCTTCTAAGGGAGGAGGATTCATAAAGTTATCGTAGAAATTTTTGCTATGCTGCATCTGAACTATATTAGTCAACAATAGTTTATAAATGTCAGATCTTTTCCAGATTGTAAATGCGATGTCATCGTATACGTCACATCTTGTTTTTCTGATAGTACACTGCATTTTTCTCCAGAGTTTCAAACTCATGACAGCTGCGGCTTGCGCAAAGCTTAAGTTACTTGAAGCTCAAGAGAAGTTAAGAAATTATTAATAATTTGGTTGAATAACTTTCCGCAAACATCGCGGTATAATTTACATATATATTAATATCTAACCGAGTGTGAGATTAAATTATGACATCGAGATGCAAATTTTTTTTAACAAAATTTCTAGTCACGCGTGCTATTAAAAGTATATCTCGAACGCTCTCTGATTCTTGAGAATTTTAACGCGTTGTCGTCTCTTTGTAACATTAATTTATATTGCGATAATTTTGTAACATGACATTTAAAATTACGAAAATTTCAATATTCATGGAGGTAGTAATGCGTCATAAAGGAAAGTACCGTTACAATTATTCGGACAGAATTTAATTACCGGAATAGGCAATTGCTGTTAACCAATAAATTAAATGCTGATAAATAGAATGTAGTATTACATACTATGTAGCATTAAACGGTGACATATCTATTTCGACACAGTTAATAACACATTTCACAGATTACTATAAATCATTAAACGTTCAACGAGCGCATTTCGCATATACAAGAAAATCTTGTTTTCCTAAATAGATATCTGTAATATAAATGTGATATTAATTACCACAGTGACTATGTTATATTAAGAGAAGTGACACGATGGAATATTAATTGTATTTAATTAAAGCAACGAAAACAAAATTAATAAGTACACTTAATGAAATGGTTCTATCGCATTACGGTTAGAATTAATTTCTCTTTGATTATTGCCGCACTGCAAAGATAAGAAGAACGATCTGTTTCAAAATTGGATATCTCTCTGTAGACGCAGAGTTGCACATTTTTCACGTTAAATTTTCCATTAACTGTTAATCGTTAAAAGAGAGTACAAGAATATTTTCTCTAAATTATCAGAATGTTATACAATTAAAAAAATATGCAAACCTATTATATAGGGGTTGAACATTATGTTAGAACGATAATATTCATTTTTCGTCATTAAAATTCAAATATTCTTATTGATTCCAAAATATCCTTTTTATATCGCTTTTTATAAATGCATTGGCAAGTGTATGAGAAATGAATCGTATACATATAAGCGAATATAACATGCGTAACCTCGCCGCAACCAGTTCGCTGAATAATATTGCGCCAGCTCCGATCGTTCGCACGATGAAAAATGCGCGAACCATCCAGTCAAAAGTTTTTGTATTTTGCATTTCACATTTTTTGTGTGTATACTGCGTTGCCCTTTCGCGAATATTTCGCGTCGGCCCGCGCGTGCAAACATTTCACAAATTACATGGACTGCAATAAAAAATGGAAAACGTTGTACGGGCCTTCATGGAAATTAGATTTTTACTTTGAAAGACCGTTTTGTTTGGGAGAAAGTGATTCTCTTCAGAAAGTGCTTATCGGAGTAAAAAAAACGAAGACTTGCAATTTATTTTATTGAAAAAAATCTTCCGCAAACACATACTCGAATTAAATTTTGTTAATAATCAATTGTGCGTGATCAACAATGTGCGTCGCGCGATGCGTTCGTTGTTTATTGTTGCTTAATAAATATACGAATTTCATCACGTGCAAGCGAAATTGTAAATCGACAACGAGATTTCCGGGCCGGTGAGTCAGTCAGCGGTAAATCAGGATTCAATATTCTCGAGTGATGTTAGTACGGTGTAGTTTCATGATATAATACCTAAATCGTACTGCGCTCGCGACGTATTGTACGAGGATGAAACCGAGAAATGAAGCCCGAAACGAGGGCAGATGAAATAATATCGCTGATGGAATCGGATCTACTCGGAGACTATATTCGGATGAAATAAGCAAAGGAAATTGGATAAAGCGCTCCACGACAATTTAAAATACAAAGTATCTAACGGAATCGTTGATGGTCGCGAACAAAGAAAACACACTCTTGAAAGATGAATATTATTTAATCATATTAATCAAGAAAATGAGACTCTTGGAATTTTAACGCTTAAAAAACGCGCGTATAATTTCGCCAAATGCTCAAATGTATATAAAGACAGCGCACATTTTAAAAAAACCGAGGATATCTATATATTTTTAAAAACATTTCTCCGTGAAAAAGGTAATTCGCAGATAAAAAAAATTCAAATAATTTCGATCCCTGCTATCATGACGGACGAAGGGACGGAAAATAAAAGTCGCCCGACTGCGGTTCGTGTACGAAATTGAATCGGGCCGCTCGGTCTCAGGCGAATAAAACAAATCGAGCGATGTAAAATACCCTGCGGAATCATCACTCACCGCCAACAAGTAAACCGAAAAGGGTGAGGATCAAAAGGAGATCTCCGGACCGGGCAAAACTACGAATAAATATTGTCCCATCGTGCACGCCAGTAATATCACAGAACGAGAAATCCGAAATGTACGCAAGAGAGAAAGAGAGAACATATACACGAAGCACTAGGCGAGATCGAGCGTCTTGTTTATCCCACGAGGGGTTCGTAAAACTGATCCAATCATCGTCTTCTCGGTCGCAAGAGCGAGCAGTATCGGGGATGAACTGGCTGCGAATGGCCGGTCAACGAATTCTCCGGACCTTCTTCGCAGATCGAGCTTGTCTACATTCACGGGTATATACATACATAGAGTCTGTATCGAAAACTGTACATTCCAAGCTGAAATCTCGAAGCGAGTCGAACATTTAATGAAAATAAAGCGAAATAATAAAAGAGAAGATCCCTAAACGTTCGTTGCAACGGCCGTTCGAGTGCGACATTTTTATTATTAAAAATTACCTTTAAAAATATTATTTAATATACGTTGAATTAAATTAAACTATATGAGCATATACGTATGTGATAATATTTATTTTTTAAATATATAAAATAATGTAATATATCTTATATAAAATTTTAATTTAATTTTTTTTCTTTTTTTTTTGTAATTCTAATATAATTAAACTTTATTTAAAAACTAAAAAATTCTGATCGAGGTTTAAATTTCTTTTAAGACAGCCTGCGTATCGTGCCAGACTTTCAGCAAAGGAGATAGACTGCCCGTTCCCGCCGTATGCAAATTTGCTGTGCCACCTCTGAATCGTTTCTAGTGGACTCTTGTGTGACATTTAACGCTCGTAAGGGGCCGGCCCAGAAAATCGTTTGTTATTTTTTATTAAATTTAGCATCCCGCCCGAGCATTGTTTTAAGCAAAACACATTGTTACGACTGCAAATAAAAAAAATATTTATTGCGAGGATATTGTTAGCCGCGCAGTTGGATTGTTAAATGTAAATTTCAATTAAATTTGTTATGCCAAGCATACTGTATATATATAATGCTCTTTTATTTAAAAACAACTATCACGGAATTTCCAACTGTGCGAATTTTATCTGCATTTTATTGCACTCGTATTAATTGAACAACATCTTACTTGCATAATTTTTACTAAAATTTTGAATCAAACTTGGTGAATGTTTATTAACTTAATAAAAAATAAATATAAAGAATATTTTTTAATCATTAAAGTATGTACCAAAATATTTAAGGTTCCTAATAATATTCCAACTTTTTAAAACATTACTGTAAATAGATGTAAATTTAATTACAAATTTTCATATTTCCCTCTGCAAAGTCCACTTTTTAATATTATATAAAAATTTCGCAACCTTCCTTCTCTCTCTCTCTCTCTCTCTCTCTCTCTCTCTTCGTCAAACTGCAAACTTTAATATCCGCGCTTCAAAGTTCCGGGTTAAAGTCGAAGGAAATTCCAATTGATAGATCGATATACACTTCATATCGCAGAAAATTTAGTACTGATAATGAATATTTCATTAACTATCACAAAATACATTTCGTAGTTAGCTCAATTTTTCTAATTTGCTTTTCGCAAAGTGCATTGCAACTAGAAAAACAATTCCATCAGGTAATTACAAACGTCTATAATACACCCTTTTATACAATTGCAATTCTAATCATCTTGTCTAAATATTGTCTTTCACGATATGTGTTTGCAGTAAATGGAAAAAATATTTGAGACAAACAACTGACAGAATCTTGATGTATAAGTTTAACGAAACTTTTGGCATTTTTCTATTACAAAAAAAAAGAGAGAAATGCGATTTTAATTCTTAAATCAAATATTGATTTTTACTTTGCAAAATTCAAAATTTCCCAAATACAATCGACTGTATCATCCGTACAGTAAACTAAGTTCTATAACAATGTCTCGATTTGTTCGACGTTAGCTTGAAGGTAAATTTCAGCTGGTGGATCAATACCCGGTATCCCATCACAGGAAAGGCTATCTGAAATCGTCATCTGAGCCACGAGAGAGATTATAGATGTCTATACGCGCTGCATATCTCCATCGCGATAAATGTAATCGCGAATCTAGTCTTCATGTTTTGAAGAAGTAGAGCGCGGATATTTTGCATCCGGAAGTAACGGATCCTGACACGACGTAAAGCGAATATCGATTACGATAGCGATCATCGATCTTTACCCAGGCAAAAAGAATCGGATAGAAATATAGCAAATGGAGTTTTGCGAAATCAGGGATCGTGAAAAAAGGTAGAACCATCCGTCGATGCACTCTGCGTGTCCGTGCAGTTTTAGCAAATGTACTTTACCATTTTTTCGCGTCAACTACTTTTACGGCAGAGATTAATTTATCCCCTAGGAAATGTTGCGCTTGCACAAAGTTTTTCACTCGTGTCGTATTTTAAAATTAAAAGCTTTTTTCTTCGTATTGGCATTCAAAATTATAAATACACTAGCATACATAATAATAACTAGCACTTGGCTGCTTTAATGTTGTATAAGTAATCCATAAGTCGCTCTTTCGTGATTAAATTTTATTTGCATTTTAATTTAATTCTTTTTAACTCGATTTGATTTCTTTTTTTTATCGCCAATATGCTTAACCTAATCGTGCAGAAAGTCAATCGAGATAATGAAAGATATCAGTTTTGCTGTATAAACGATTGTTGCGAGTAAATATAACGTGTTAACATTCATTATGGACAAAACGCTAAGAGAAGATATTCTCTTCTCTCGACAAATGTTTAATTACACACAACTCCAAAGGAAGGAAAATTTTAATGAAACAACATAAAAGCTCTCACCAAAATTCTTGATTTAGAAGTGGAAAAGCGTCAAAGTTGCGAATACGAGCTGATGTTTCAATTTACAACAATAAAACAGAAGTTGAGGAATTTGCTTTCTCTCTCTCTCTCTCTTTCTCTCTTTCTCTTCCTCTGAGATGCACTTCATTTTGATACCGAAGCAAACATAATCAAGTACTTCCGTTTCACCTTTGCCTGGCGACAATAAATGATACAAGGCGTTATTTACCACGAGATATGAAGTATACACGAGATGAGATGCCTCATCTTCTCAGTCTCCGTCTGCGTCTTACATAAGAAATATCCATTTCTACTAGTCCCCACTTAAGTATTTATATGCCTTCGCATGTCGACATGCGACATTATTACGCCAGTTTTGTAAATGAGTTTTCCATTATCCGTTTTCCATTTTCCCTTACGGTATCTCTTATAATAAATTTAAATTAATCATCGTTCCTCTTGTCGAGATAATTTCGCGCTTTCTCGCGGAATCTCGCGTACGAAACGGATATTGGTTTTCATCCAAGAGAGTGAATAACCGATTGATTATTAATAAGCTAACCGACTACCCCATCGATCGTCAAATTATTGATGGCCGTGAAAATCGGAGAGATAGCCGTCAAGAAAGCCGATAATCCAACGATTTTCTACAGATTATCGAAGGAGAGAGGAAAATGATTAGAAACGGCACGGGAACGCACGCGATTGCTTCACTTTCCTCGCGTTATCGGGCCGGACAGTCTAGATTAGCGGAATTGCTTTAGCCCGATGCACCGGCTGTATTAGCAGATGCGGTCTGGCACGATTACCTCTGCCCTTCCTCTACCCTTCGTTCTGGCCACCCAGTTTTGCTCTGGCTGCTATCAGAACTGTTTGGGAGTCCGGGAGTACAAAAGTCCATTAATGGAAGTCGAGAGGCGCGTGATCGAATTGCAAACTTTGTTTCGTCGTTGGCGTTACATTTTTGAACGCCGCTGTTAAAAGCGGCTTGACAAATCGGACTCGCGGTTTACGCCGCAAGTATTTGTTCTTTTTTTTTTTGCATTTTTTATATTTCAACATCGTTTCTATCATAATAAATATAATTTAAAATTGTTCCATGTTCGCGTAAAATAATATAGCGATATATGCGCGTTCATTTAGATTAAGATGAATCATCTTAGGAAAACGAGTCAAACAACACGCCGGACGAGCACGATAATGGAGAACTCTCATTAATGGAAAGCGAAGGAATCGTAAAGAAAGTTCGGAGTTTAATTGACTAATACGGTTAAATCGACACGGACACGCGGAAAGATAAAATTTTAGACCGCGATAAAATTAAATTACCTGAAGTGCGATCCCGACTCAAGAACTTTATATAACTTCGCGACATCGATCACGTCCCGACAATTAAATATTAATTTCTTGAGGTATCGTCGTTTCCTCTCCTTCTTCCTCTCTCTATCTATAGTTATATCTCATAACATTTCAATATTCATGAAATGTAACGAGACTACAGCATATTACAATTAATACATTAAAAAAGATGTAGATAAATTTATATAATATACATATACTTTATATATACGAATATTCCGTTTAGCCTTTTACTCGGTTGAGGTTTCGAACATCGCATAAAACCTTGCCTATAATTTTTCATATCGAGATTATTCCCGCGGCAGATAGTAGACAATTTGATTTTTTATTGCATATTACGTTATACCTTTACGACTTTGCTATTCCCCTTTTTGACACATACTTTTTCAATTCCACAAACTTGTTTACATATATCTATTGAGCCTATTGACATTTTATATACAAACTTAAAATTCAATTTTCATAATAAAATAGTATGAAAGAGATATTCCGATTTAAGGATATCAAACGATATTTTAGTATTTACGACTCTCTCACTATTGTAAATCTGAAGTATCTTTATATATATATATATAGTAGTCACATAATATATTTCATTTATGATTTTACTAAAAAAAGCGTAAGAACTAGAGACGTACGACATACTTTCACTCCGCGTTGTTAACTCGTAAATATTTCCATAACATCTATTTAATTATTAAAGAAAAATCTCGTACAAATGTAAACGTCATGCCAATTAATTATTATCGTCACGCTTAATTGTCCATCAATTAACGTCAGTCGAAAATTTAAGTCAAATCTGTCAGCTCTATTGTACAATCCAGTATTTTGACCCCGCTCTATTTTTCTACGTCGTCACTCATGAAAATTGAGGGCATGAAGGCTCAATGACAGATAAACCGCGAACTGTCAAATAAAAACGACATCGTATTGTCCGCGGCGTTCGACAAATCGATATCTCTCCTCGTCATATCACGACTTAGCGAATCCGTTGGAAATCAGACATTATTACGCGATTCTATCTTATATATAGACAGTTTATCGGCGCGTCTGCGTTACGCAAAGAGTAAAATTTTATACACCATTCTCCACTCCCCCGCTTTATACATTTCGGTCTGATCAGACTCCGTCGACGTTTTATATATACTTGGCGGCCCGCATAAAACCCTCGCGAGCTTGATGCTGAGGCATCAATATCAGGAGGGCATATTTTATAGTCAAACACACGTTCCACTCCCCGTCGCGCTATGCGCTTTACGTATGAATTATTCTCGCCGCTCGCTGAGCACACGCCGAAATCACTCAACTCGGCTGCTACTACTACATGGAGAATGAATTACATGTGCCGCACTTTGTTAAATTTCAGACCCTGTATCCTAGCTATTATTTAAAGAGCCTCCACGTTGTTTACCTGAATCTACGGATAATAAACATTCGTTACGAGATATATTAAATTTATTACAATTGAAATGAATAATTAATCCTTTGCAGATCGTTTTTATCTTCGAATGTACAAAAGTTTCAAGAGTTCAGAAAAAAATGCATTTATATTAGATATCGTAATGGCTTTATACGTGTATTATTTCAATTTGTAATGTTAAATAAAATTTTAATTGCTACTGTGCAACAATTCCCCCTACGCCGATATATGTATAGAAATTTTGACAGTGTAACCATCTGCGGATTTACGCGTGATTTATTTACCGGTCGAATTCCGTAGCTTTATTATACCATTAATAGCTTGTTTAATTACGCGTAATAATTACGTGATAGTTTACAACAATTGGTTTGGCTGAATTTTGCCTGATATCACTGATCATATTGATTAACACGCGCCTTTGAAAATTATCATTTGCTACGGAAATAAAGCATAATTTTATGCTTATAATATTGCAAATCTTTGATTTCTCCATGTACATATACATTTCATCTGATATAATTAACGAGAGAGAATTCTACTTTTTAACGTCGCACGTAGAGCTTTTCAAAAGAGATGTAATATCACTAATTATACAATACATAAATAAACGTAAAAAAAAGAGAGAAAAAAGCGTTTATCAGATTATCGAGGTTGAATGCAGGCAATTTGTTTGCGATCTGCAACAATAGGGTGAATTCGCGTATCTGGCCAAATTAGATTGCACGGCAAATATGGACTCGTGCGTAATGTCGATAAAGGCAATTATTTTCATTTTCTGTACAGATTGCATTATCACACCGAGCAATCATGCCTGATAACTATCTGTAACATGCAATCATCCATCGACGACAATCTGACATTTTTGTGTGCGACTGAATAAATCGCAATCTCATCGAGCATTTTTTTAGTTCTGTCTCTATTTTCAATAAATTAAAAAAATATGTAAGTGTCAGTTGTTAAATCAGAGTTAAGCTTAATTAATGCATCCTGTCTGGCATTTGCCGAAATTTCATTAAGAAGTTTCTCAGAATATAAATATCGCGGATATACGTCGTTAAAAATAATGCGAGAGAAATTTATTATACGCGAAAGGATGAAGCGAGAGGAGAAGAATAGCGCGTTAATCTTGTTAGAAAAAAGAAACTGTATTAAAAGACGGAGAGAAAATCTTTCACGAGAGAGTACTTGAAACAGTTTCGCGGATATCCAGTGTTGTTATCTAAATAAAATTATATAGATGATTATCTAGCTTAAATGTTGGCATCATCTTGAAAGAAAGTATTATCTTTACTAAATTATCTAGAATAATGTTCAGATAATTTAGTTTAGAGTTATAGCACACAAAAATATTTTAGTAGTAGAACTTAAGCAGTAAGTGATGAAAGACTTAAACATAAATAAAAATATATTTTTATATCCCTTTTACAACTAACATTTTTTTCTAATTGTTTATATAAGCGGTCGTAAAAATAATATTATCTAGATGAGTCGCCATATAATTTTATCTTTGATCTAGATATATTTAAAACAAAATCATCTTCATCTTATTTAAAATAAATTTACATATTTTTATCTCATCTTGATCTGGCTAATTTAAAAATCATCTAAGCACAACACTGCGGATATCGCAGTAATATCCCTTTTACAACTTACATTTTTTTATAATTGTTTATATAACCGGTCGTAAAAATAATATTATCTAGAAATTATCTAGATGAGTCGTCATATAATTTTATCTTTGATCTAGATATACTTAAAACAAAATCATCTTCATCTTATTTAAAATAAATTTACATATTTTTATCTCATCTTGATCTGGCTAATTTAAAAATCATCTAAGCACAACACTGCGGATATCGCAGTAATATATTAGTTAGCAATGTCCATTAACGTGCGTCGCATCGTTTACCCATATTGAAATAATTATTACGAAATTGACAGACGGCTCGCGTTAATTCATGTCATATAATACACGTCGCCCGTCGTATGGCGCGCAGATGTATCCAACACCCATCATCCCTCGCATAGCGCGACTGAAATTTCACCTCGATATAGTTTACACTAAGCTGAATACTGTGGAGATAGTTTGCGATCGCTACATACCGCTTATTATCCGCGAAAAAAAGAAGAGATAATTATATCGGAGCTCCTGCTCTTTCACATTCCCGATAAAGAAAAACTTTCATCCTCGTTACCGGCGAACGATGTATCCGCTCAGTTGCGTGGAAATACCTTATCTCGATTGAAATTAATGCCAAAGTACTTCGATGCTTCTAGATAAAATGAGGATACCGCCGTATTTAATATCTAAGTAGAGTTATTGTATTTCAGCAACCTTTTTGCCGTGAATAATAAAAAAAAAAAGCTCCAACGTCGCATTAAAGTTGAAGGAAAGTAGGTATAATACATCGGCGTGTCCATTAGCTTGACACACTATTTCTCCATTACCGCACACATCCACAATGAGACAAATTACGAATAATTTTTCATTTTCGTTTCGTTCCCCGCGCGCGAGGAGATCTCTCGCCCAAAACAAATCGCGTACGAAATCTTTGGGGAAGGAATGAGAATTCATGCCGGCGCGGCGAATTTCTATTCAGAAATGTCGCCATTCGTGTACCGTGAAATGAAATATACGTCTCGCGTCCTGCGACTGGCCTGATTACGTTTTCGCGAGTATAATGCGAGGTATGAGCCCGCAAGATTTGAATATCCGCAAGTTCTCGCGGTAAAACTAGCAGCAGTGATATCGATCGCGAGGTGAAGAAACCGCGGCACGCGATCGAAATCCTCGGTGTGTAACGCGCCGTTGCGCTGTCAAACCAAAGTCACATATTCCCGTTCATTTACTTCGACCGAATATATTCGACGATTTCATTTCAACTTTTCGTATCGTGTGTACATATGTACATGCATCTATTCCGATCGATATTCCGATCCGTTTGTTATGATACCTATAGAATTCGCTATACCGTAAAAGTCATCGAGTCGTCGTAATGCGCAATATAGTGAAAAAAGGTGAAATCAGGGGGAACATTGCGATGGGGAAACAATTGAGATACAGCGACTCGGTCCGAAATTAGTTTTGTTAAATGAGAAACGGGGCTCATAAATTTGTAGAGATTGTGGCGAAAGAGCAAAAGTTCATGATTTTACAACCTTCAAAGATGGGAGAATTGTTTGCCGCGCGTCGATTTCTCCGATATATATATATATATAGGACAGAAGCAATCTGTTTCAATAAAATTTCAATTCTTCGAAACAAGTCAGCGCGGGCGGAAATGTCAGTGGGTACCGCAAATAATTGTACCTTCGGGAATTGCCACTTCGAAACTTCGTCGCTAACAGAATCCTTGTAATAGCCGATGATGGGGCGAGAGAAGGTGCAGAGACGAAGGGGGAGGATTAAGAACAATCGTTTCTATACTGAAAACTATTGCTCTCTCTAGTACTCACCCGCTGATTCGACTCACGAAATCGTGCAAAGAATACCGAAGTTTATGAAGAAGGAACACGTGACGTATATCGGTCTGCGATTGCAACTTTTCCCTATAAATCTTATCCGCAAACGCGATCGTCCGAAATGATTATTATTTTGACGAGACTCGAAACTGGAACGCGTAGCTGCATCTTGCAATAACTTATAATAACGAAATATATATGTTGTATATAATCTATCAAATAATTCACAAAAAATTCTAGTAATCATTTTCAAACTTTGGATGGCAAAAGGATTTACTGATTTTATTTTTATTAATTACCGTAATTTGAATAAAAATTTGAAACATTTTACGTACAGATACGATTGAAAAACTATATTACTGTTGCAAATTTATGTAATTGAGTGCCGCATCTAAAGCCCCAAGTTAATGTATGCACATGTACATTGTTAAATTATCGTTTAACACTGTATCATTAAATAATTTTGTAAATTTAAATTAAAGTCAACATTTGTGCGAAGTATTTTTAGAATTTCTGATATTATTACGAACGTACAATATTTCGCATTAATTTAATTACTGCATTAATTGTTAAGTTTGTATAACAATTCTTCGAATAAGCGCGTTTATTAATTACGTTTTGTATTTTAATATGTTATTTTATCGAAATTTACATTGCAAGATTGACACTTGAAATCACCAATTTTAAATGAAAATCGTTAAATTAAAATTTCCCTTTTTTCATCACAAATTACTGAACATTAATTGGCGTGTTAAATTTGATATCTATTATTAAAAATGCATTATAATTTTGCAATAAATTACAATGACTATATTGATAATAAATGATGATTTCTTTGAATGATTAATGATTTCTTTGAATGATTAATGATTTCTTATTTTCACATGTTTTTCACATATGTTAATATCAGCAAATTATTTACGAACGAAACCATAAATTATCGAACCAGATTTGAGATACAAAACAAAGCTTAAATAATATTTCTATATACTTATATAAAATTCACAATAATATGCATTCTGTTGTTAATCTATCGGTGCTAAAAGAGGATTGCAACACCAGTAAATGTATCGTGCAACATTTGTTAGCTGCCAGAAAATATGTAAAATGATGTTAAGCCATAATCTGTAACGTTGAAATTTGTATGATATCAGAGCAGAAATAGAAATATGAAACAAACAGTGATTCGCATTGTATGTTTTAAATAATTAAATATGTATAAAATATAAATTGCAAAATGCAAAAGACTGTCTTGGGAATCGACCTTTCAACTATACAACTGACCATTTATATCAGACTACGAGAGCAATCACACACTCCATTAGGCAAAAATTCGCATAAAACTCAGCGGACCATCTTGCACATGGTACGAGGGCGTCCAATTTACGTGAAGATAAACGTCGCGACATTTTCCGTGGTAATGAAAGTGGAAGAAGCTTGGCACGACCGTTTTGTTTTCTTGCACGGCCGTGTAAGGGCACATAAACAAAGGAGAAAACTATAACACTCGAAAGAAGGGTGGAGAAGAAACAGAGAAAACAAACGAGAGACCGAGAGAAAGAAATGAGAAACTAAGGGAGAGAAAGAGAAAGAGAGCATGGGGGAGGAATTTCCTCAGCGCCCCCAGAATTCAATCACACCGTGTTTACAGCTCAGTACACTTAATCCTCTTTATTGGATCCAAAGCGTTTGCCAGTGCGGCGTATCTCAGAATTTGATCAATTTTATGGGCAAAGGATTTGGATGATACTTGCGGATCTGGCATCTGTCTATTTCGACTTTCAGTGAAATTATGTGTCGACTCTTAAACAGATGTTTACAAATTCGTTTCTTATATTTGTCAATCTAATTTCGATATGTTAATTAGAAGATTACCGATTTAATACAAAAATACTTTTAAATTGGGTTTAAATAAAATATATTTGTGTAGTACTATTTTCTGATAAATCTAAAAATATAAATATGTTAACATTCGAAAATAAATATAATGTTTTTTTTTTAAATCGGCCAACAGAGCCAAAGCACGAAAAATTAATTATTCGGAACTGTATCTCTTGGTTTGAGATCACTAAATTCCATATATAAATTAATCTCAAAACTTACATATGGAGAAATAGGCGCGAAAAATATAGGTCCGAAAAGTCGCTGAAGCGGCTCAAACCAAGAGATACAGTTTCGAATAATTAATTTTTCGTGCTTTGGCTCTGTTGGCCAATTAAAAAAAAAAAAACATAATATTTATATTCTTAATATTGAGAGCCGATAAAAATATTTCTTTCTGATTCGAAAATAAGTTTACAAAAATAATCGATATAAATAACCCGCGTCAAGTTGTACAAACCTTAAAATGTTACACGAATAAGGAGTTAATATTATCTATTTCTGCTTCCCAAATTAAAAGCTCCACATTGTATCTATTTTAATAGGATAATCGATTTATCCGTTAAAATATTCATACAATGACGGTTTCCAAGTATCGCAAACAGACGCCAAAATTTAAATACAATTACGTTTCTGTATTTTCAGCTTACCCCTTTTACAAATGAGAATATGTGAAACGTTTGTGCAAACGGTTAAATTTGACGACAGACTGCCGGACATAGTTTTCTCCTACTGAGAACTACAAAATTATGACAAGCGAGTTGGCCAGAAAGATAACAAACCAAAGTGTGATAACAAAGCGCTTCGCGTTGCACAGATGCGTTTACAAAAATGCACGCAAAAAGCTAGAGTCCGTTTGTAAACCACTGTGTAATGATACACATTTTTACATTATTCCCTTCGCATTTCCGTTCTCACTTGGTCGCAGTATTAAAACCGGCAAGGAGAATTGTAGATAATAATAATTAGTGAAACATGAATAGCTAAACTCTTGGTCGCGGATCGATAATACGCTCTACGACAAGTGATTTACATACCGGCGCGGCGCAGCAAAAATATCATGCCAACATAATGGTGTTGGTGCATCGATGTTATTCTGAGAGCCCCGGGCATAAATAACTCCTTGAAAAACGGTCAGAAATGATGCGTCGTATCTCATGTTTGAAAAGCATGTCGCGCGAACGCGATAAATTACACTTCACAATATTAACCATCCGAATACCCGTTACTCTATCGCATATTAATGCAAAAAGAGAGAGATAGAGAGCGGGGGAGAGAGAAAGCAAATGTTATTGAAATACATGATCGTTCGGATTCGTCTTGCAAACTCGATGCCGCGACACCCGAGACATTTGTAAAGCGTTTTGATTGCTTTGACATTAATAATGCTGAAGAATTTAATGGAAAACTCGTCCATCCTTAAAAGCACAATTCTATACACGATCTTTTTTTTATGTAAATGCAAAATTCATTTCATTATACATCATTTATAAGAAGAAAATGTTATTCAAATGTCATTTAGATTTTTGTAAATTATTTGCTACGGATAGATCTTTTTCAGAAGGGTTAATGAAATATTTAAAAGTAGCGTAATAATCGAATTGTCGCTGTGTACCAGTTCATCTCGATATGATTCATTATAATTCGATCGTAAAGATCTCTATAATTGAGACGTGAACATAATCCTATTATTATTCAGGAGAGTTATGTGTACTAACTTTGATTGATCTCTTACGAATATCGAGCAAAATTGCCACCAAACCACCTGTTACACATGCCAACTTTTTTATAATTTCATAAGGACGCAACTCAATTTACACACCTATATTAAGCATTTTGCGTGCTTTATTAGTACGATAATGTTACGACCCAACTTTCCATCCCATAAACATTCTTTTCTCGCGCAACTTTTCTTGCTCCAAAATACAATACATGCAGTTAACGGTAAACTTATTGCAAATTGCCCTACCACTTAATTAACAAATTAGAACGTATATTTTAGATAACACACTCGGTAAAAGATATCTGCAAATTTAAATAAAAATGCTAATTGGAAAAATAAATAACAGATTTTAATCTTATTCTGGCTATTTTGCTCCGATATTCTTTATCGTGTGCGAAAAAATGATTGTTGTTATTTTACAAAGGTAAAGATTATATTTTATTACGCTGATATCAGGCGACATAATTATTGTAATATAGGTAACTCTCACAAAATATGAACAATATTAAGTGAAACAATAACGTTTAAAGGTACAACTACTGGAAGAGCGTTCAAAAATAAATCTCTGTGCATTGTATTGTTAGTTCAGAGGACAATCTATTTCACAGATAATTTTCACAAATATGAAACAATTTCGATCTCGAAAGTTTTGCTGAAACTGTCAAGTACGGCATAAAACGGAATCGAGCGATATAAACACGCCTTTTTCGCGAAGGAAAATATGTGTTGCGAGGATGTGTCTAGAATTGCACGGTGACACATCGGCAAGTGAAAATTTCTTCAATAAGGCAACAGAAAAGAAAATTTGCAGCATCCACACGTTATATAAACTAAGTGATGCAGTTCCGAAATTTTATGATAAACGTATGTCATCTTCCATATTTCGTCTAAAAATAAATTTTTATGCAACTTGAAAAAAAAAGATTACTATTTCCCTTGACTTTTCTTTTACATTGCACAACTTGCAATATACGAAAAAGAATTTAATCATATTTCTAATTTATGTTTGAAATATTATAGGAATATTATTTTAATGATTCTCGTTCAAATTATAATATATCGTTATACGTACATGTTTAATTAGAATGTTCAGACAGATACGCGAATATTTTGCAAGAGAAAAGGAATGTCATTTACAATACGGTGACATACAACCGCAGATAGCAATGTTCATAATTTAAAAATAAAATGTAAAATCAAATCACCACTGTCTCTCGTAAACGTCATGAACAAAACTGAAAAGTGGCAAAGCCGAGCTCGATGAAGGCAGTGAAATGAATTATTCGTCGCACGATTTCCTCGTGAACAAATCGAAACGCGTTAAAACCATAACGCAAGCCGAACATCGAAATTCCTGTCACGCCAACCATCGCGATTAGATCCAGCAATTAACTTATAAAAACCGATCGTTCTCCGTGTTAATTTCCGATTTTACTGATAAACATGTTTACGTAAGTTTTAACTAACACTAGCGAAAATATTATTTGAGATATTAAAATCCAACTGCCGTGTTATAAAAAGAATACAATATTATAAAAAAATAATTGCTAGAGATATTCCATTCTATATCTCTTACAAACTTTTCTTGGTGACATAATCCCTCTTTAAAATCTCTTGAATAATTTAAAAATTTCTTACTAAAAGATTACATTAGCTTTTAATCACAGCTCGAGATACAATAACCATTCAAGAATTTCTCTTAATCTTTTACTTTAATTTTAATTACACTCTTCTCAAATAAGAAATAAAAATATTCATATTTTATAATATAGTTTGTCTTAAAGAAAAAATCAAATACATATGACAAAAAAATTTAAAGAAAAAGCAAGATTTTTTAATAAACACGCTTTTTACTAGTTAGGCTTAGTAAATAATAATTAAAAAGTAACAAATGGGCAAAGAGCACGTACACGATCTTAGTGTAAAATTGTAATAAAGTAATAACAGCAATCAATTGTCAAACGTTTCGGTTATTATTTAACCATCTTCAGTGACAAACTTTAGAACAGCAGTGATATCAGTCAAAAAACAACGATCTATCTCGACATAACAGAATTCCGTTTGATATGAATTTTATGTCTAATTAAACGGATTTCCGTTTGATATGTCGAGATAGATCGTTGTTTTTTGACTGATATCACTGCTGTTCTAAAGTTTGTCACTGAAGATGGTTAAATAATAACCGAAACATTTAACAATTAATTGCTGTTATTACTTTATTACAACTTTACACCAAGATCGAGTACGTTCTCTTTTGTTACTCTTTAATTATTTTTTTTAATAAGCTTCAAAAAGTTTGTTAATTTTTGTTATATTCAAATTATTAAATGCTACATAGTTCCTGATCGCACTGTTCCATTATCAACAAACTGTGAACAATCTGTTCACGTGGACCCAAAGAGAATTTATTTCCTCACAAATTTCACACAAACGTATCGCGCGATTTTCTTCGAGTTCCAATAATCATTTTGACAGATGATGATGACATTAACGTCATTTCGGCACGACGATGACTTACGCGATGAAAACGAGTCGAGTCGCGGGACCACACAGAAGAAAAAAAAACAATACATAATTTACTCACCGACTAGCTCCGTACGAACACCCACCAACAGAGTGGTCACTACCAGAAGGGGTACCTGTCGTCGGCGCGGGCACAGCACGGCACGTATCTCACCCATGATTCTCGTCATACACGTGTGCCTCGGTGTCGCACGTGTGTCACGCGACACTAGAGTATCGCTGCCGCGTCGAGACTGAACTCCCGACCTGCCGCGAAATACGGTATATCCAACTTCGCGCACGAGGCACTACCCCTTCTCTTTGCCACCCCACGAGGCGATCCCCCTTCTCTTTACCTCCCCCACTATCGCAACCCCGTGGAGCGCGCGAGCGAAACCGGCAGGATCCCTACCCTCACCCCTATCGGTCGTGCCGTTCATCCCGCTTCGACGTGCCGTGACGCGGACGCTGACGCGTAGGGGGATGAAATCTCCCGCGTCGTGGAGCACCACTGTCACTCGCGCCGACGCTCCCGGCCGGTTGGCTGACTGACTAGCTGGCCGTATGCGCGTGGCTAGCTTCGCTTTGAGTTACGCTGACATAACTGGATTTACTTAGATCTCGGTGATTATGGCGGGACGAGAGGGCTCTTAAGCCTTCTCTCGCAGTCGGACTTATTTCACGCGTCGCTACAGATGAATGCGCAGTTGAAATAACGCGAGAAAATAGGAAAGTATGATATGCAGGGAGGTGGATAAAACAATAGACTGTTTTTTTTTAAATCATTGTCAATCAAGAATATAATCAAGGATAAAAAATTTGCTACCGTAACTAAATTTTAACTGTCCATATATTATGTAACTAATGGTTTTAGTTGTAGTTTAACGGAGAATGCTATAGCTAAAAAATATTAGCTATCACAGCTGATAATTAAATTTCATGTGTATATATAGGGACAGCTAAAATTTATTTTAATATTTTAATATAATATAATAAAGAAAAAATATATGTGTATAAATTTGTTATTTCTTGAATTAACTTCTAATAAGACTTACTGAAATTGACATTAAAATCGAGTTTTTTCTCTTATATGTCGTGTATAAAAAAATACCGTATAAAATCGATTTTTAATATACAATAAAATAATAATTATAATATACACATTATGTGTATGTATATTATCTCGTCGTATATATATATTATAACTCTCTCAATAAGGATAACACCCATAAAGATAATTGATAAATTAAATAACTTTAAGAAACTTATCAATCGAAAAATGTCAATATATTAAGATAAAATAAATCCGATAAAATAAAATTGCAACCAAAAGATTCACACAAATGTGGCGATTCAGAATGTTGAGACTGGCTTATTAATCTGATTTATAATTCCGAGTTCAAAGATATCTTCTCCATGGCATACGCGCAGCATGAGATTTATATAATTCGAGTTAAATTATATTTACTTTGCTGAAGCGCGGCCTCTCCATGTAGAGACATAAGTGTGGAATATTTGCGTAGCGCGATGTAGCGCGAAATGATTTAAATTCTGCGCTCCAACACTAGACGTCTTCTCTAGCAGTCACATAGAAATAGAATCGATACCACTCTACGTGATAAAACATTCAAATCTGAAAAGAGTTTCCTCTGCCACGCAGTGCGAACACAAACAAAGAAGTCCGTATCCAAAGAATGGCATGTAAGTGGACATTCTAAAAACCTCGAGGGAATTTTCTTTGAAGAGAGTTATATTATTTTTACTTAACAAAAAAAATCGATTATACAGTGAAATAACAATTAACATGTTATTTTAAACACGATCAAAAATTTGCACAAAAAAGATTAAACATTTTCTATCATATTGTTTGTGATTTTAAACTCTGTTTATTAAATGTAAAAATTGCATTGAATTGAATTTATCAAATGTGTTTAGCTAATTACAAATTAAAAGTAAAATTAAAAATAATGTTCCATTGCATACATTATTCACGATTCTAATTATTCTGTTTATTATACATACAATAAGAATTGCATTAAATGTTTGGCCGAATGTCTTTAACGCTTAAAAATAAAATATATTTAAATGATTTTGTTGTTACGGCTAATACTTTACTATATCGATAAATGAAATCTAATCAAATATTAATATAATTCTTTAAAGATGACAGTATAAAATGTGAGAAAAAAAGTTTCGAATATTTTTACATAAAAGAGAAAAGAGATTACTCATTTTATTCAACGTGCACTGACTGTACGCGTGCAAATGAAAATTTTAACATACACACACACACACACACACGCATATGTGCGTATGTGTATATTCGAATATACGCAATAAGCTCATTCTATTCAGGTTATCTCTCTGACAATACGCCATCAAAGGGAATCTCGTCAATCAATCCTCGGGCATCGGATCCTAGTTTGACTATGAAAATTATAGATTCACCCGAGGATTGCCTGAAGATGAAATGCGATGCGTTCGATAACTGTTTCGATTACTCGCGAGAAGATGCGATTCTTTCTCGGTTAATATCAAGAGATAGAAACCAGAGGGACGAAGAGAAAAGAGAAAATGTATATCAAATCAAAAGTTAGTTTTCTTTGCATCGCAGACGCTTGTATATTTTACTTAAATTGCCTAACGGAAACCATCGTATAACTACGGAAAACTATTCTCCAGGCGCATCCGATAAAGGAACCCGAGGAGTAATTGGAAAAAAAAACAGCGAACGCGAAACTTTAGACTATCGATTCCTGTACACAGATTCGAAGGCTATAGCGATATAAAGGAACCAGTTTTCTCTCTCTCTCTCGTGTGTCAAAAAAGTAGATTCTCTATTTCGAAACTTTGCTTTGATACGGAAACGCTTTAGGCGTCTTCTCCAGAAGAGGAGGTCGAAGACGTCGCGTATTACGTAATTCTATCGGAAGGCCTGCTTGTGCGCGCTACGGGGTGGTAACGTCGGGAGTGATGTACGATCCAACGAAATGTGCATGAAGGACACTGTATCACGGGGAGTCCGATGATATATCCCCTTCAACACAACCTCGAAACTCCCGGCAAGCTAGAAGGGCTGTGTACAGCGCATACAGTCCTTCTCGGTTCCTCTCCTCAGCTACTGACTGCTACACAACCACTGTCGCTCGATTACACACATCGTCGATTTGCCTGGAGGCTCCTCAAGTTGGCCCATGTTATACGTACGTCTGTGATACTCTGTGCGCGGCTGAACAAGTCTGACGCCTGACTATTGCACGCATGATATCTAGCGTGCATAAAATGCCGTTATGTAAATTCTCACGCGCGCGAGAACGTACGGGAAGGAGTTGCGAAACGTACATTTTCAGCTACTCGAGAATGAGAGAGAGAGAGATAACGCACTTATATTATATTTATCACCCTATATGCAATCATATGGTCGCATCGTATATTTGCATTAATTTCATTCGCATTTGCATTTATTGTATGCAAGTCGCGATTTCGAAATTTCCATTTAGCAAGAATTGAGCTATCAAACTATATTGAAACGTATACATTCCCTGTCGCGCATGCTTCAAATTATTAACGAGAGAAATAAGAGAGATAGTATCTTAAAGAGCAAGTTAGAAAAAAAAACCCTTGGCGTTTATTTCAATGAATTAATCGCTATAGTCGCGAAATATTGCAAAATCGGTTTTCACATTTTCAGCAATTTCTATGCAAACCTGCGGACGATAATCGATGGCTCAATTTCGTCTCTACCTTCCGTCAGGCCGAAGACAATGGCTATCCATTTTTCCGACAAATTTTTCCCGTTACCCTCTCATGTTGCCGCGCTTTGGCATGTCCTCCTCCGGTTCGGTGATCGCGGTAAAAATTTATCGTGGAAAATTGAAGTGCCACGGAATAATTGCTCGATCAGAAGCGATCAAGATTCCAGATAGCAAGCTCCAAACGATCGAGCCACGCGATAGAACCCGCCCCGATTATTGCGTGCCGTTCTGTGCCCCTCGGACTAAAAGTACGAGGACTCACGAAACTGCAACCGACCCTGTCGATTACGATATTCCGCCAAACTTTTAATTTTGAACCTTCAGCCCCTATCGTTTTCATCATTTAATATTACACTACCTAACATGTTTTACGAAAAACGCAAGGCTAACAGATTCTCTCTTATTATATGTATATTTGTATATACATGTACATTTTAGATAATGCACACACATACCCAATCAAAAAATTGTATATATGTATATGTATATATTTATTTATGCATTTTCAATTATGCATGTTAAATATCCAATATTAGAAATCGAATATATCGTATTGACGCTATTTACCCGTATTTTATAATAGTATTATTTACACGATTAAATCAACTATTTTTTGGCCAGTGGACTTACCTTTATTGGCCACATTCTGGCTTACATTATAATCGCCGATACATGAGTATAATTTTACGCTCGGATATGATCGTAAGAAATCACGATTGTTTGTTATACATCGTTAACTTTAATTTTGCTTTAATTAACATAACGCCCAGTCATCAATCAAAATAATTTCAGTGATATTTTTCTAATAATATATGTATAGGTATATGTATATATTATATATGTATTATATATAATGTTATTACTTATAATAAATTTATAATAAAATAAAATTCATTAAAATATTCATGTTAAATACATTATTTAATTGATCGATAACTTGGAATTACATCAATCAAAGTAAAGTATTTTCATATATCACACATAGATGAATAGACTACAACAAAAAATTAGGATAATCAATGTTTGTTAAAAGAATAAATTATTAATGCAATTAATAAATCAAATCACAATTAATAAAATCACAAGCGCGTTCTTTAAATAAAATAAATGAGTGAAATTTGAATTAAAATTCTTTATATCTTTCTTTAATTTATCCTTTAATTATGCAAATATATTAAAAGCATCTATCAATAGTTCTAAGTAACTTTGATCTAATTCATTTTAGTCTATCCATTTTGAGGCAACGAATTTCTCTATCTACAATCTGCAACTACGATCTATAAATTCGTCACCTTAAAATCAAATAAAAGTTTATCTCACTCACCATTGCGATGCACAACTGCGAAGTAGTTGATGTTCGAACTTACGTTGTCTGTAACACAAATGTAAAATTTAAAATATATATCAGCATTCAAATTAATTACTATTTTAAAACATTATTATTGGACGCGCCAAACTTGATATTTCATGCATGACAATAATAAACTACATATAAATATACATATAATAACATAATTTTATAAATTAAAAAAATGTTTAAGTAGAAACTTTTATAGGTTTTATATAAATATATTTATATATCTCTTAAAACTTTATACAATCTCTAAGTTTCTTTTTAAATTATTCAAATGAACTGAATTTACTAAATATAATTTATAGTAATTAATATGTATATATATAACGATATATAATATTCACCTTAGAGTTGCTCCGTCGATGCCTGATGCCTATCCTAAGGCCTCCTCCTCCTCTCAGGTTGTCAGGGTCGTCAAAATCCATTGATTAACACGCGCGATACTTTTAACGACACTCCTGAATTTGCATTGTCTGCAACATAGAAATATAAAATATAAGTTATAGCAGCACTCAAATTAATCATTATTTCAAAAAATTATTATTGACACCAAATTTTATAGCTTATCTAAGCTATTCACTAGTGAAAATTTTTTTTAAATCGGTTTAGTAGTTTCTGAGATTACCCCAAACAAATGAAACAAACAAATTTTATCTCTTTATATATTAGTAAATATGAATATAGATATAGATATAAATTAATTTAAAAATAATTATAGATATTGACTATCGCATTTATATTTATATTTTTCATATACCAGTATTATAATGATGTTTCACACAATTTAAAAAAATTAATTTTTTTATTAATATCATAGCTAATAAAAAATTCGATGTTAAAAAATATAAATTTATATATATACAGGGTGTCCCATCAAAGGAGGCCACTCCCTTTTATCTTTGAAACTAAAAGAGATAGACCATAAAAATTATATATGAAATTAAATAGCTCAAACTGAACTTTTTTGTGAGCACAGTGGTTGCTTACAAAAACTATCTATGTTTAAGCCATTTAATTTCATATATAATTTTTATGGTCTATCTCTTTTAGTTTCAAAGATAAAAGGGGGTGGCCACTTTTGATGGGACACCCTGTATGTATATTAAAACCTAAAAATAATTATTGCCTGTTGCATTTATATATTTTTGAATTTTTTTATAAATAGTGCTTCACTCAATTTTAAGCAATTTATTTTTTATTGATAGATATCACAACTAATAAAACAATCTGTTGTTAAAATTGCTATTATTATATATTTATATATATGTATATTAAAATCTAAAAACAATTATGAATATTGTCTGTTGCATATTTTCGATTTTTTTTTTAATAGTGCTTTAAATACAATTTAAAGTAATTTATTTTTTTGTTGATGTCATAACTAATAAAAAAATTCGACGTTAAAAATATAGAATATTTTTGTTTCTATGGGACAAATTTTGTAATGCAGGACAAAAACATTTGGAAAATATATTCGATAAGAATAATTTGATAGTAAATAATGGTACATGTGAACACTCACCGTCACAGACGCAGTAACAATCTCTTGTCTCCATTTATTACATATAGCCCGATGCTCCTCAATGTTCTTCGATGCTTTGGATGTTGGATGGAATTCGAAACATTTATCGGTCGAGCGAATGTCGCGAACTACGCGAAGCGAGCATTAAAAGTCGATTTCAATAGACGATGATTGAACGGAGCGCGGAGCGACACACGTCGATTACGAGACACGCACTAATCGCGATTATATAGGATAACTAAACAATCATCACTTATCGTTAGATTCGGCACTCCCGACACGCGAATTTACTTCGAGAATTTACGAACGAGGAGACGCGACGAACAAGAAGCAGCTTCGGCTTCGCGCTCAACTTCACACGATCGCGCGCACGGAAAAATATCTTCTAACAGCGTGGTGCATCGTACTGAAAGAAACATTAACAAGAATATAGACCTATATTAATGTAGCTGAAATAATGAGATTGAAGTAATAGTTGGAATTGTTCGACATTTTTCATTGGCTAATGCGTGGAAGCCGGCTCATTTCCATGGACACCGGAAACGATGGAATGCAGAGATAGTCACGAATATCGACAAACGCGCTAATTAGTCTTACGAATTAATATGTACATAAGGTTTAATCATTACTCACCATTAGATTCGGCACCCTTGGCACTCGCTGGTATGCAAAATTCACTCAAGATGAACGAGGAGACGGGAGGACGATCCGAGCCATGTATGCGTGATGCGACAACTGCGATGTATGGCATGAAGTAAGCGGTTGAATTCACGTACGTGTTCGCGCTTATATGTCACGTGGTCGCGCGCGCGGGAAAGTTTCTTAGCGGTATATTTGAACACTGAAAAAGACATTAATAAAAAAATATAAATTACTGTGTAATTGAAATAAGATTATAATAATAACACACTTGCTATTTTTATTACGTATATAATTTCAATTCACCGAATTAATAATATATGCATAATTTTAATGTGCTGAATTTCTATTATGTGCATAATAAAACTTCAAGAATTAATATAAATTTTAAAGTGTAAGACAGGCAATGAGAGCCAAATCGCGGATGACAGTGAGTTATCCCAACGAAACTAAATTTTTTCGTTAGAATTAAATACCTGTGCACAAGGCACCAAATTTTACTTGGTCACGGTCAAGATTTAAAATTGGAATAATCTCTACAAGAGATTTAATTCCATGCATCCATTGTTCCCCCCTAATTCAAGAATTAAAAATTATATATATAATGAAAAAGAAATTAAAATTATGCGCATAATAGAAATAATAGACAAATTTTTTATATATAACAATATAAAATTACATAGAAATATATAAAATTAATCGTAAAATAATATATGGAATATGTCCATACATATAATAAGATAAAAGTGCTTTTTATATATATAGTTATATAAATTTATATATATATATATATATATATAAATATTATATGTTGCATATATAATTTGACATGATTATATATGAACCCTTATAATTTACATATAAATTTATATAATTATATATAAAAATAGACATATTACACATATAATTTTACAATTAGATGTATAATTATACATTTATTTATATATAATTAATATATAAAAATACAGATATAAAAGTAGAGATATTTTATCATAAGATATTATTTTTGAAAATATATTATCCGGGAGAGCGCGAACGCAGTCCCGACTAACAAAAATTATACGTCCGAGATATCCACATTAGGGACATTCGCAAAGGTCAGCCCTAACCGTAGTGCAATGGTAAAGGCCTCACTCTGGAGGAACCACCTTGTTGATCATGGTAACCTCTACGCCAGGTAAGTATGTTTTTCTCCCGCAGTTCACCATATTTATACCTATCCAACTGAATCTTAACTGCGGGAAACACAATATATTTACAGCGCACTATAGCGGCGATTTTCGAAACTATATTTAAGAGTTTCAAGTTGTCTATATAAAGAAACAAGAATTCTTTTGCTTCGACTCTTCAACGGAATGCTTTGAAATTTTCGTAACATCAAACACAAAGAGCATTATGTATCTAAAAAGTCACAAAATAAAGCATTGAGCTATCAGCTAATAAAATTATTTAAATATATATATGTATATATTTTACATCAATTTTTTACATATAATGTAAATTTGCAAAAATGTTGCTGCTCAAGTTTCT
Organism: Nylanderia fulva; assembly: GCF_048542155.1. Classification (NCBI taxonomy): domain Eukaryota; kingdom Metazoa; phylum Arthropoda; class Insecta; order Hymenoptera; family Formicidae; genus Nylanderia; species Nylanderia fulva. The sequence goes on from NW_028190263.1 coordinate 8,113,064, forward strand.
GTATAATAATTATATATGTATATCAAGTCTTTCAGCCATATGATCTCCGAAAAAACTAATAATCCATCTCAGCACAATCCATCTTTCAATTTGTAATAATCTGTACAAAAATTATAATTACGTTAATTACATAATTAATCATTTCTATTTTTTAATAACTTATATTTAATTTAACAAATATTATTTTATACTATAGCTATATTACATTTTACATTACAATTTGATATGATTAAAATTAGAAATTATTATTTATGACACTATAATTATAAATTGTCTTACAAATAAATCGATTAAATTTAAAATGTAAAATACTATCTATATATGAGATAAAAGGACTATAAATATCAATTTTTCAAACACTTACTTGGTCTGTAAGCAATTACAACATACTTCTTCACGTCATTCTTAGTAACTGCTACCATTCGATATCTCGTGCAATGATTGTAACATAATTTTCATCATCATCGCTGTTCTCGTACATGACCTGCCAGGCTTGAATAATCGTCTCCTCTCCCAAACCGATTACTTTTTTCTCGTTATTAAAACGCTTGCAATTCAAGAATTAAAATTATGTATATAATGAAAAAAGGAAAATTAAAAATTATGTGCATAATAAAAAGTCAGCGAATTAAAATTATGTTCATAATAAAAATTCAACGAATTAAAATAATGTACATAATAGAAATTCGGGAATTAAAATTATGTACATAAGTGCATCTGCGTAGTGAAGTGCGATAAATAATTAATTATTGCAAATATAAAATAATAGAAAAAACAGTGCAGTGATCAGTGCCAAATCATATGGGATTATAGCAGATAGAGCAGCAGTGGAACATTAAAGCGGATATATTAAAGCAGAGAGGTTCAGATAATCGACTCAACGCAATGTGAGTTTATTTTCTGTTTATGTTACATTGTTCGAAAAATAATGATTGACTGTTAGGAATATAATAAAAAATTATATTGCGTTTACATATTTATAATTTAAAAATATTAATAATAAGAATACTTTTTAAGTCAGCTCTTTTAATTTTTAAAACCACAATCTACACTTCATTCTTCTCGACCAATAGAGCCAAACGCGATGTTATTGCGACAATTAAAAATATTAAATTTTTTGTTTGTTAATCAATGCATAATATATATTAATTTACAAATTTAACGCTTATCTTATGATGAATAATAAAAAAAATTAGATTAATTTTAGATGACAAATTAATTTTGATCATTATTTTCCGAACAATCAAATTCACACGTATAACTTTTAATGAAGTTTTGACTATGTTTAAAATTTGATTAATTTGTCTCTTTTCACGTCTCTGTCAAATTTACACGATACATTTATATATAACTATTTATTTAAAGAGCGAATGGAAATAAGTGTTTTAAATTTGACTCATGTACTTAACAATATTTATACTACTGGTGCACTTGATGTGGCTGTTAAAATGTTCTGTGTGTTTCTCTCTCTATAATTATATATCATACCTCTTATTGAGTTTCTAAAATAATTTACTGATGCAGATTACACGTAATCAAAATAATATATGAAATATAAAATATATAGCATTGTTGCTATAAGAATATTTAAATTAGAAAATACTATTCGTTATTTTATAATCCGAATTAAATTTTCAAAATTAGTTATACATTATAAAATAGAAAAATTATTTATTTTATCTATTTAAAAAATATGAAATTAAAAAAATTTTTTAAATTTTGAGAGAAAATTTTATATTTAAAATATATTGTTGTAATATTCTTTAAAAAATAGAGGAGAGAGAGAGGCAGCTATACAGTTTTCTTCGACTAATTATCCACGTAATGTAACATTTCTGCCATTCTCATTCGCAACATTTCATTCTTTCGTTAGAGTCATTGCTCGAATGCTGCATTATTAAAAATTAAAATTTAATCTGTATATATTTACAGAATAAATTATATATCACAAATTCGAGAGAAATTGAAAAAAGGCAAATTAAAGAAGTTTTGAATTTGATCCTATTTCAATTTTTTGAAATTGCGATTGTCTTGCAATCGCAAACTAAACCTTTATTGTCAAAAAAACTGATTTGAGTACAATATTGTATAATAACACTTTGAATAAATTTAATTAAGCTGAATAAATACTTCTCTTTTTTCAATTAACTAATATTGAAAACTAATATTAGGAAAAATAAAACTAACCTGATGAAAAATAATACTAACCTGAAAAATAAAACTAATATTAGGAAAAATAATAGTAATTTTAGGAAAAATAATACTAATATTAGGAAAAATGTGTTTTTGACAAATTCTCAAGTATTAAAAGTTAATATAAAATTGAGAAATGGCGCATGCTTCCGTTGTTCTAGTTAAAATCGTAAAAACAAAAAAAAATAAAAAAGGATATTTTTGATTTTCTGATCATTTTCTGATAATTGAATTAAAAATTATAATAAAGTATATTTCTTCCGCAAATTTCTTTTATCTTCACTATATTTTTTATGATCAATAATTAAAGATTATCGGAGCAATCATCACGTGTCAGCCCCTCTTTTTTCATTGCTTATCGATATTTCCGCGTCAGCTGACTTATTATGAACTATTAAACTTTTAGGACTTTTTCTTACTAAGCTTCGATGACTTTAAAGACATAAAATTATACCTTGAGTTATTCTGTAAAACAGATAATAAATGTCGCGATAAAATGGTGTAATACGTCATACAAAAAATTTTTATGAGACACATATCACATGTTATATGAAAATAAAAATATTTTTTTCTAAAATAAGTATCTCCTTAGTTTTATACTCTTTATTTTCTGTTTCTTCGCGTGTGAACTTATGGTAAAATATAAGAATAATCTTCCATAAAGGGAACAAAAAATCGAAACATTGTTTTTCTTCATAATTTCACTCGCCACGGTTGAATAATGATGTTCATCGAAATCCACAAATCGGCTTTCGCACGAATATTTTACGGTAATGTCCCCGAGAACGTGCGAGCAAACGTCAGTGACCATGTCGCCAACGACAAACGCCGTAGCACAAAGTCGTTTTGACGCACGCGATCGCGAAGTTTCCATTATGATGGTTCGTACGAGCTCGTCGGGACGAGCAATTCTCGTGCCTACGAGTTGCTACGTCAATCAGTCGCCTTTACGAGCACAGTTTGTTCGGTTCATGGAAAAGAAACATTAGTGTGTCGTGCTCTTCGAGCTTGCTGCTGGTAGCAACGATTGGCAATCTGACGATTTTCTAACTACAGATCGTTGTGTCCTTATTGCTTCTGATTGCATAATGACATAATAAATGTAACACAAAATTTCAACGACGTTACGACATTTTACATATGTAGGACGCGAATTTCAGATCGATTGTCAATGCGGTATTTGATCCACTTTGCAATACGATACAACTGTGCTATTTTCAGATACTTTTTGTAGGACAATGACATAGTTTAATTGAAAAGTTATTTATTTTCTACGCATAATTTACTTTCTATCTTACTATATTATTCTTTTTTTGTTGTTGCTTATTTAAAATTTCCATCGTCTTCATGTACCATATAATACATAAAGATTTATTTAGAACTTAAATAAATCGCATTCTTCACTGAAAAAAAGCTATTGATTTCAAATAAATGTATTTCAATAGTGTCATTAACATCATTTATTTGAAACAAATAAATATTTATCTGTTTTAAAAAAGGATTTTCTTATATATCAAATAAATATTTTTTCATGGCAAATCAATGTTATTAGTTTCAAACAAATGATGTTAATGGCACTATTGAAATAGATATTTATTTGAAATCAATAGCTTTTTCTCCAGTGTTTTAACGATTGATGCATTTATATGTCTATAATATAAATCTTCAGAAATTTAATTTCTTAAAAAAAAGGATATTTTTTTTCTCCTCGATCGAAAAAAGTAATTAAACTTTTCGTAAACATGTTGTAGTATGATATGAAGATTTTATTTCGTGGAAAATCTCGTTAGATTTTTTTAACGAGCACATTTAATTGGCGCATTCAAATGTATGATATTTTCAAAGATTTATATATTAAAAAAAATATTTTTTGTAATCAAAGAGTAATACACTTATTAGTAAAGAAAAAAAATCTTTTGTCTCAACCTCGCATTTAAACTCAGCTCTTCATCCGGAAGCGAGAAATGGAATCGGACCGACGTCTTAGGAACGAACTATCGGTATCAACGCGACAATAGTGGAACAATGGGGCGAGAGAAAAGGGGGTTGAGTAATCATTCGACATCAGTTAGAAACGATTCCGCCATGGCAGATTTCGCTCGTAGCGGCATAGTTAGTTGCGGGGCAAGCCAGACAAATGCGCAGTCGCCCCTTTAAAGGGAGACGTGGAAATGCGACGTGCGAGTACTGTAAGTAAGAATAAGTGAAGCCAACCAAGTCGGGCGCTGGCCGCGTTCTCTCGAATCCTTCCAAACAATACGATGGCGAGGAACGACGTTGTGCGTTGGCGTATGTAAAATTTGCTGCACACAACGCGTCACAGTCAGGTTGAACTAGGTCGTTCTCTGCACTTTTCTAAGTGGCTGTCATTTTTTTTTCTTTTTTTTTTTTTTTTTAGTAGATGCAAAGACTTACGAGATTGCAAATCGAGTGCGATTCGAGACAAAAAACGGAGAGGCAATAGAGTTGATGGATTCGTACGAAAATGCAAGAATAATTTTCCGAGTGTTACAAATGCGAACGTAGATGTAATTTAAATAAAACTTGAATAATTTTACTACAACGTACATTTATATACATATACATATATATATATATATATATATATATATAAAATAGTATTCTCTCCTGCGTTCCCGGTAAACTTCGCATAACATTTCTCTTTATTTTGAGTCAAAGGCGTCGAATATGTTCTATGGAAATTTGTAGCTGCTACTCGAAATCAGGTGAAGCAAGCATCTGTATGATTCCGGAGAAAGGATTTTATTGAACTCCGTTCTACCAATATTTATTGGTTCTCTACGAAAGGATCACGTCGACCCCTTTGAGGACCAGCGTATACATAGTCACGCATAAATATACGAATGAGATGCGAGCACATAAATATATCGAAATCATCTGACTTCCTGCCCATCTTAAGGGGCTGAGCAGGTCCGGTTTACTGAGCTGTTTAATTCGACGACGAAAAGAGGAACTTTGAAATATCTTTTACAAGCAGACTGAAAAGGGTAAGTCCCTCTCACATAAAATATATGTTTAAGGAAAATGTAAATTGCGAAAATTATAATCTCTGTAGAAACGAAAATCTTTTGTGCGCGAGATGAAATATTTTACATAATGCATATGTAAAATAATTAACTATAAATTTACATACCTATATACATATATATATATAGTATATAAATCTTAAAAAAAATTTTATAAATAGATATACATTCACTATATATAAAATATATAGGTAATATAAAAATTTATTAATTATTATAAATATTTGATTAAATATTTTAAATATTTTAAAATAAAATTTAAACATTTTCTATATGCATTATATTGTATAATAATATAAAATCGATAATTACTGCAGTAATAAACGAGTAATTAATTTTGCAAGTAATAAATAATAAATTAATTATTATATAAATTGCTTACTCTACGATTGCTCCGTTATCGCCTAATGCTTTCCCGGGTTTGCTCTTTCTCTCTTGTTCATCCCTTCTTCATAACATTTATTTTCAAAAACATGTTTAATTACGATTGCGCGCTCGTACCATCAACACAATACGGCGATAGCTCTGCACTTTGTATGACACTTTCAACATTAATCTTTACGCGACGCATACTTAATTATAATAACAGCGAACACGTAAAAACCACGATCGCCGAAACTAGGATATTGAATACATCAATTCTGCGAAAAATTAACAATATTAACAAATAATATATTATAATATTACTTGAGACATTCAATGATTTGTTCTATTACTCCGCGTTCTCGATATAAAAGAAATATCAGTCAAATATAATATTTAAATTGATAAAAACTTAAAAGCTCAATGCAAGATATTTTAATCCAAGCATGCATTAAAGAAATCATTAGCCTAATAATAATTTAAGTTCCCATCTTTTACCTCGTTTCAATTTCTATCAAAAATATACAAATCGTGAAGTACTGTCTTTAATAAAATCGTTGCCTCACTTACAAGTCGTTAACTGTAATATAATCATATAATCATTAACTATAATAAATTACTAATAATATCATGTTTAGTTTTGATATACTTTTCACGAATGAGGAATAATATGATCAGCCCACACGAATACAATAATAAGGTCACGATACAACAAAATTCAACGCTCGTACTTGCTACAGGAATTTCGTGACGTATACATGTTTATATACATATCTTTATACGAGATCGTCGTCATTCGTGTGACAAAGCTCGAGCGAACAGGTAGCGAAGCAAATAACTCCGTGCATTATTTCTCGAAACGCGGTTGAGGGTAAGAAGTGCCATAAGACATCAAACGATTAAAGCGATTATATTATTCTCTATGATTATTCGTCTGCGTAAGAGACTAATTAAGTACCAGTTAATTATAAAAGCATCTTAAATTCTTGCTCCAAGAACGCTCCCAGTCTTATTGCTGATAAATTGATTATGATTAAATACTCGGTTAAATTATTTTATATAAAATGAATTCTAAAACTATTCGCAATATAAATCACTTTATATACATATATGTATATGTATGTGCATATATACTATGCATGCGTGCGTGCGCACATTTGAAGGGCTTATTTCACGCTTGTTGTGGTCAATCCTTTTTGAAAAATGGGTCGCCTATCGATTGTGCAACGATAACAAAAACAAAGCTACAAAATCGGCTTCTCGATAACACGCGGCGAAACGCATCCCTATTAAACTTCACGAGAACGTCTAGAAACTAGAGGCCGGCAGTCTTACTATATAGAGAAGTAAAAGAACGCGAAAAGAAGCTGGACGAGGAACGGATATTCCGAGGGTCGTTTGCGAGGAAATGACGTTATTAGCAGGATAAAACATTCCCCTTCAAAGTTTATTTGTATAAAGTTATAATTGCACTCAGAGGCATAGTTTGTGTGTCGACGTTACCGTAACGAGCGTAGCTCGTATAGGAACGTAGGGAATAATCGGAGGATCTCGTGCCAGAGAGGATCAATTTCCGTCGGGAAAGCCGAGCGATTTTTTTGCCATGCATGTCATGCAAGCAACACGCGTCGCGCATCGTGTGCAACACCCTTTGTTTACGCGCGTTACCGCACCGCGTTGCGTATCGCTCGGTGGACAATCTTTCGCGTTTATCTGGCGCAAAACAATGCCCGTTTCGAGGGAAGAATTAATTGGAACGTTTGAAAACATCACCACGGAACAAGCTGGTGTCACAAAGTCGCACAGCTCGCAACCGAGTAATAAATATTATATATCCGCGCTCTCTCTCTCTGTCTCTCTTCTTACTAACTCTCATGGATATTGCATCAATTTGATGAAAAAAAAGGAATGAAAAAAAAAAAGCGGAAAAAATCATCCCCGATGTGTAACCACTTCCGAAACGGGAAAGGGACGAGTTTTCTGGTCGCGAGAGAATCAAACAGCTACCGATATGAAAGGGAATAAAAAAACGCGGGAATCTGCGGTCGACGGGCTACAGGTCAAGATACAAGGCAATATCGATTGAATATTAGGATCTGCGGGATAGGGAGGAGGACCATGCGAAACCGGTGCGCACACATTAGCCTCTTTGACTTGCTAAATAGGTTAATTTGAATGTTTAAATTCCGGCTCCGTGCAACTCAATTTGCGAGAGGACTCAGCGTCTAGTTAATTCCTTTCCTTCGCCCTCCCGAGAACCAACCCGCGGTTTCTCCCCCTTTTCTCTCGCATCAGCCACCGAAGCTGGACTGTTAACTTCCTGCGCATTTCGAGCGTCAAACATACGGAAACGTCCGGCATTTCCTCTCTTTCTCTCCTTCAAGCTCTCACGTGGCTCCCGATGTCCCTTAATTGAAGGTATTATTTGCGCTCCGATACGCCTGATCTTTTACGCATCGCGACTTCTCGATTGCCAGCCCTCGATTGCCCGATAAAAAAAAAGAGAATCAAAGTGCAAATGGAAATTCGAGCGTTCATTGCTTAACATAATTCGCGGCAAAATTGAGGAAATATGACGGAAATCGCGGTGAAAATAATGAAACCGCAGTACAGCGTAAATTCATAACGATTGAATCAATATTTTATCGGATTTGCGACTTAATTCTTACATAACTTCCTGATAATATAAAATCAAATATACTGATTAGCTCAATAATTTATTTGAAAGACTTCAGTCAGTAATATATACATGCATGTACTCTGAAAAATATTTCAAACGATAAAATGTTTTACGTAATAAATACAATTTTTTGTTCTTACATTGTTTAATTTTATTTTATTCGAAATATAGTTACCAAATAAAGTGACCAAAACTTGGGACACAACTCTGCGATGATATTATGTAATGCAGAAAATATTTGAAAAATCAGAAAAATGCTGTATACATATATTGACATATACCATACATACAAATATGTATATCAAAATTACACAACATACAAAAATTATAAATAAAAATGTATTCTAATTACAGATATAAAAGTAGAGATATTCTATCGTAAGATATTATTTTTGAAAATATATTATCCGGGAGAGCGCGAACGCAGTCCCGACTAACAAAAATTATACGTCCGAGATATCCACATTAGGGACATTCGCAAAGGTCAGCCCTAACCGTAGTGCAATGGTAAAGGCCTCACTCTGGAGGAACCACCTTGTTGATCATGGTAACCTCTACGCCAGGTAAGTATGCTTTTCTCCCGCAGTTCACCATATTTATGCCTATCCAGCTGAATCTTAACTGCGGGAAACACAATATATTTACAGCGCACTATAGCGGCGATTTTCGAAACTATATTTAGGGGCTTCAAGTTGTCTATATGGATGGATGCTCCCTTTCTTTGACGCCGCGCTACGAAACTTTCGAATCATTCGATTGATCAATCAGAACGAAAGGAACAAAAGTTCTTTTATTTCGACTGGTCAACGGAATGCTTTGAAATTTTCGTAACATCAAACACAAAGAGCATCCTGTATCTGAAAAGTCACAAAATAAAGCATTGAGCTATCAGCTAATAAAATTATTTAAATATATATATGTATATATTTTACATCAATTTTTTACATATAATGTAAATTTGCAAAAATGTTGCTGCTCAAGTTTCTGTATAATAATTATATATGTATATCAAGTCTTTCAGCCATATGATCTCCGAAAAAACTAGTAATCCATCTCAGCACAATCCATCTTTCAATTTATAATAATCTGTACAAAAATTATAATTACATTAATTACATAATTAATAATTTCTAGTTTTTAATAACTTATATTTAATTTAACAAATATTAATTTTATACTATAGCTATATTACATTTTACATTACAATTTGATATGATTAAAATTAGAAATTATTAACGTAGATATTTGAGAATCGCCAGACAGAATGTAAAAAAAAAAGGTAAGACTCTTCTCTCGACCGTACTGGCAAATATTATTTATTAAATCACAACGTTTCGACCCTTCTGATAAGGACTCAAAGAAGGGTCAAAACGTTGTGATTTAATAAATAATATTTGCCAGTACGGTCGAGAGAAGAGTCTTACCTTTTTTTATTAAAAATTATTATTTATGACACTATAATTATAAATTGTCTTACAAATAAATCGATTAAATTTAAAATATGAAATACTATCTATATATGAGATAAAAGGAAACTATAAATATCAATTTTTCAAACACTTACTTGGTCTGTAAGCAATTACAACATACTTCTTCACGTCATTCTTAGTAACTGCTACCATTCGATATCTCGTGCAATGATTGTAACATAACATGTGACAGACACTTGGAAAAGTGCGATCGTTAAAATCGCGATTCCTGGCGCAAATTGTCCGATTACCATCATCATCGCTGTCCTCCTCGTACATGACCTGCCAGGCTTGAGTAGTCGTCTCCTCTCCCAAACCGATTACTTTTTCCTCGTTATTACAGTGCTCGCAATTACACGCGGATACATTCTCATCGGACGTCGCGAAGCACAATCCGAAAATGGGCACTGCACATACAGTAATTATTACAGAATCACGAATTGCCTTTTACATCCTAAAGGTTACATTACTGTTATTTAACTTCTCTTGCACGCGCAATAATTACATCAGAGTAGGAACAACTGTGCGAAATTGCAAAATTGACAATAATGGAAAAATGATAAAAATTCAGAGTTTCGAAGTAAACTTTTTACCTAACGCCATGATGATGTATAGCGATCGCATATTTTGAGAAATGAGATGAAGCGTAAATATGTCTGTCGAGTTGCAAAGTGCAATCGAAACTGAAGCTTGTTAAAGGCCATACGATGAAACTATTTGGCATACAGTGCTGTAGCTGTATAGAAAACGTATCGTCTCTTACAAAATTATATATAATATAATTAATATAAAATTATACACACATTTTCATGGAAAAGTGCATTTATATTTCCATCGTGGAAACTCGACGTATAATTATGCAGTCGCGACATAATTAATAGCATGTTAAGTACAAACTCTCTATCTCTTGACGAACGCAAGTGCTTGTAGCCTTAACGATTAACTGGGGAATCATAACTGACGAGTACATAACTGCCGATGTCGGGAACATCGTCACACTGACCTCTGATCTCCTCGGAAAGTAATCTAATACGCATACACATTAACATCATTATTACGATATGATGTCATAAAAAAAAAATTATTATTATCGCCTGCTTCCGCGTATTTTCTGGCACAACAAATATAACGTATTTGAATATATAATTAATTAAAAAATGCCATTATGTATATGTGTACATTATTTTAATTATATGTACAGTATGTTGTAAAATTATAAAAGTTTTTTATATATAGAGAGAAAAAGTTACGTGCATATTACTAACATCTAAGGAATATATGTACGTGTATTCAAAGCGGATTTGTGCATAATGAAACGTTTTACTGTTATTCGCGAGAGTTTTTCGCAAATTACTCGAAACGTATTTTTTTTTTTTTTTTTTATTTTTTTTTTATACAAACGATCTCTTTCAAAGATGCCGGCTGTCGTCAGTACTTCCACAGCACTCTCGCGTTATCGCTTTTATGTTAATTACCCGCGGGAGGTAATGCTCAGGGTAGTACTCGAGCAAGTCGAATGAGACAGGTGGTTCTAAGCTCTTCTCTTTAGCACATTGAGAAAAAACGAATAATAAATATATAATGCCTTTTACTCTACATATTTCCGCGAGTTAATGACTAAATCGTTCTACTATATTTAAGAGTTATAATTAAATTTCTTTCGCAAAGCTATAACAGAAAGATATCTAAATATAAAGAAAGGTACATTTATCTAAAAAGATGAATAGCGTGCAACATTTTTCTTATAATCTTCACAGAACCGGTTAACAATACTTTTTCCGTCCGAATTGAAATTTTTGGAATAGATATAATTCAAATAGTTAATAAAGTAGTTGTAAGCTCTCCGCGATATAGAGAGGCAAACGCATTTACAATACCAAAATCTATACGTACGTAATCTTTTAAGTACAAGCGTATATATACCGTTTGGATCCGCTCGCTGACACCTTAAATCTTGAAAGTTTATTGCCATGACAATAACCGCCAGCCAGCACAGCTAACAATTATATAATGTCTTGACTTATGGACTAATTTGCATTTTAATCCGACCACCCATTGTTACTCGCCATTGTCGGTAGAATGCGCACATAGTGTGCTTTAAGATGGCAAAGTTCGAGAGATTGAAACGAGGTCACCGTCAATTTGTAGAACAATGAACGCGAGAAAACGAGATAAATGTTGCTGGTGCGCAGTTATATATATAAACGTTTACTCAAAAATTAATTGCGAAGTAGTATAGTAATTAATTAGCAAGAAGTGCATCATCCTCTCTATCTCTGCCTCTTCTCTTTCCGTAGAAACCAATATATTAAATGAACATAGTCAACACTCGACAATTATTTAGTATTTGGATCGTATTTGAGCTTCCTCCGGAATAACATGGACTGAAACGAATGGAAAGCCAAGTGTCAATGCTCGCTACAAATATATTTCTAGAATATATCCCGATTTGCCAATCGCATCTTTTTTCCGCGACAATCTTTTCTCTCTCTTCTCTCGCAGAGCTCTCGGCGTTCTGATCAGATCCATTTGCCAGACTGCCGGCTTATCCGCTAATTGGTAATCATTCACACTGATACTTCAACTTTAATCTGACATACAATACAGTACAACACAGTGGATATTTTCCCTTGCAAAATCAAACTCATTAATTAACTACGCTATCATCAGTCCATCATTTTATCGGAGTGAAAAGATTTATTCGACATAATAACTGTTGGTCTAATGTAATTTAAACCAGCAAAGATATTTAAGTATTAAATATTAAATTCTATTGTTTCGTGTAAAAAAATACGTACTTTGTCGATCGCGATGTCATCAGAAATGTACAATTGTGATTGTGCGATCATCAGTTTGGAGGCTCCTTTAGATATTCGTAAATTCAGAATGCTAAAGTGACACGTAGGGAAAGGAAAGGGGATGAAAAGGGTCGACTAAGAGTACAGCACCGCGGAAAATTGTCAATCAGTGCGACCCATCCGGACTTGATTACAGCCCTGCTACAATCGCGCTCATACATATAGCCAGTTCCGAGGCTCAAAATCGCCGATTTTTTTCTACTGTAATTACGAGAATCTATGTTATTCGCGAGTTATAAATACCCGTCGTTTTGTCTCTCCGTGCGCCATACGAAATCTTTTATTGTTTTATTCGCGCGCTGTTCCTTTAATTGCGTTATCGTGTACAATCTTCTATCAGATGAAAAAAAAGTGGAACGCAGCGCAAATTCAGACATTCAGGATATTTCAATCTCGATGTACATGACATCCCGTAACTGGTGCTACAACCAGGCAGAATGATGATTTTACATTAAAAAAAACACGTCAAAAATGTGAAATAAAATTTTTTATACGAGGGGGTTTGTTCTCGAGAAAATTTATTTCTAAAAAACATCGGAAAAATAATAACGCGTGCACATTTTTTCTCTCTCTCTCTCTCTCTCTCTTCTTTATTAATATTTTTTATTTTTTAATTCTAACTTATTATAAATTGAATATTAAATGAAATTGCATTTCCATTGTGCGAGACAGTATATTGCGCGCGTGGATTTGTCAAAAGTGATGCTCTAGCTGTTATTTTTGTCATCCAATCCGCGCCGCCAGCTAGATTCTCCCTTCATTTTGTTGTATTCACGTTTTCATCTGCCTCGTGCTTGTCCAGCACAGCCCAAAGCAGTTGAACCGAGTCGAGGTTCAATCAGAACCAATATGTCGCGCTCTCATGCGAATACACACCGCGATTTCTGCGAAAAGGGCGCGTTTGTACGCGTTTAAACGTGCATAAAGTATATGAAATTTCCCTACGAAACGTGTCATTTTAAAGGACGAATTGCATGCAGCTCTCTCGTAGGATTTCTACATATTTTTCGTACTGCGGAAAGTGCACAATGAAGATATTACAACAAACTTTTATAATTTGAAATTTAGATTTTATGCCTACAATAAACGGCTGCAAATATCTTGCGTATACGTACGCAATAACAAGGACAGGGAATATAGTGATAAAAGATGACGTTTCCCTGTTGCGATGTAATATTAGTTTTGTACTAGTTTCCTCGGCTTTGTTGCGCGTGACATTTTCACGATGCCACACGGTGAAATAATATGGTTAAACTATATTATGGGTGTAACACACACGAATACACACGCGGCTGGCCATACATCATACCTCGATGAAGATAAGAGCCATAACTTTTCACGGTGTTGCACACTAAAGTGTTACACGTCCGAACAAATTTCCGTTGAATTGGAGATTAGAAATCGATTGCGATAAATTTTATTTCTGACAAAATACGTATCGAATGATCCGGGAAAAATAAACGACCGATGCAGTTTAACGTGCTTGTGTTATCACAAAGAGCGGGAGAGATCAGGGAGTTATTATTATTATTAATCGCAAAAACTTTAAAACGGGTTGTGCAAACACTCCGTGCGTGATCGATTAGTTACATGGATGGGGTGTACGTGTAACGAAAATGCCTACGCAATTTTATCATTCTCTGCTGCACAACAGCCGAGTTAATAATAGCCAACCACTCGATATAATACTCTCACGTGTACAATCATATCTATATATGTCTACTATTTCGGTTTGCGATTATGCTACAGTAAGACTTTATGGCAGATGAATGAAAGTCGGTTATATCTATGCGCATATGTACGCATATATGTATATGCATGTGTATATATTTGTAGGAGTCCCATCCACCCTCCATTCACACCGATTGGCGCCATATGTAATCAGAATCAGTGCATACATATGTATGTTATATCGTTATGTACGCAACGAAAAGTTGATCAACAAATCGAGGGCAGATGTATATAAAGTGATAAATCGATGTATTTTTGCTAATTTAATTATTTTAATTCTAAGTAATAAATAAACGCTCCATTTATAATACACAAATACGTGTATATATGTAACAAGATAAGATACGATTATATTTTAAATATCATCTAAAAATTGAATTTATATAATTCTAGAAGTTAATTATAACTTATTGTTCTCAAATTCAAATTGATCAATTGATTCATCACAGTGAACACGATTTCTATCTCTGCATAGAAAATCTGTTGGGATAATGCTAGGTTGAAAAAATTCCAGCTCAATTGAACTTTGAAATGTAGGATTCTAACAATTGTAACGAGGGTAGTGTACCGGATCCTTCAAAGTTAAATTAAGCAAAGGCTAAATGGAGTATTCTTTCTCCAGTGGGAGCCTTATAAAAACGAGAGTAAAGTAATAATAGCACACAAAGGTCGCTATTCATCGCTATTCTATAACAATAATAGCATCTGCCCAAGCTGGTCATAGGTCTCTCGTGTGTGGAACGCATTGTGGCTAAGACCGCGACATACGTTCGTGATTTCAACCAGTAAAAATTCACACGAGCGAAATAATTTGACGTACGCGCCGCACCCTCGATTTCCATTCATAAATCGCCTTAGCATATTTCGGATGCACTAAGTGTGAGAAAAGGAAAGATTGGTTTATTTATATAGCTCTATACCTATACTACAGTATGTATAATATTTATAATCCGCGTGTCCTATAAAAATATTTTTACGTGTGAGAGAAATAAAAATAAATTAGTTGGTTTTTATCTCTAAATAAATTAACATCATTTATTATTAACCCAATTGACAGACGTTGCTTAATATTGATGACAGTATTTTTACATATGCGGCAGAGAAATATCGAGCTTGCAAGATTCATCAGTCATGAATTCACTTCGACTTGTGTGGGAAGTGATCGATGTTAGAGACCGATAGAAACTTCCTTAAACGAACTGGGAATAATTGAGAAACTGACAGCTTGAAGAGAGCAACAGCTGGTCAACAGCCCGAGCTGTTTCGCTATATACTCTCGCTGTGTGTTACGTAATCTATATTAAAAATTAATGATTCTCTTGCCCGTTATATTTTTCATCAAACGTGTGTTTATCGCGCGTTTCTCCTCGTTTTTCACGCCGCGTCATTATGCACACAAACTCGTTTTAATAGTTAACTCATATAATCCGCGCGTATCGGGAAGCAGATATTAATGGCCCGCGATATCCCTACCAGGATAATACCGCTGCATGCTGATGAGTAACGTTCATTACGAGAGCATTACCTCGGGATAACCTGTGCGCAAGGGTGCAGACTAATCCTAGATTGATAAGTAGAATCCTGCGTGCATTCACGACCGGTGAATCTTGCAAACTCGACGTTTCTCTGCCGGCTATGTAAGATAATTTCGTAAATATTAAGTCTATCTAAATATTAACGTCCATCAAACATCGGGTTAATCCGATAGCGTTATAATGAATAATGTTAATTTGGTAACGCTCTCTTTTGATGATAAATAACGCTCTAAATGGTTTTTTTAGCTTTTCTTGTGAAAATAATTTTCCTATATACTTTTATAACGAATTGAGGTATAACGATATTTTTTTCTGCACAATGTTAAAAATATCTTTGACTTATACAATTATGAATTTTTGAACGAGCTCGCATTAACTCGTGAGTGAACATTTATAGCGCAAATAAAAAAATAAAATTTAACTATTCGCAATCATTATTCAGTTGGATAATTATGTGGAAAGTTTTATTAGGAAATATATGAACTTTTGAAAACACGACGGGCCGCGCGATTTATTTTAATCGTCATAAATAATTATACGAGTAGACGACGGAAATTGATTTAAAATATAATGATAAATGCTCACGTGTCATTTGGCTAAGCTTATTAACTTGTTACAGTAGAAGGAAAAATGCAGTGACGTTAAACGGTGTTTATAGAGTACACCTAAACGAGAATACTCAAATAAATTATGTGCGTGCGGCGCGGAGTTGCCATAACTTTAGCGTACGATACTGATTATGAGGGATATGAAGTTCTCTGCTGGGACGCGTATTCTATACTACGTAAGAAACTAATGCGACGTAGAAAATCATCCCAGAGACGCTCGCATGTTTCAATTTTTTCCTTCTTTTTTCGCAAATGTAAGTTCTTATATCCAAGGATAAAAAAATACAATATTATCGCTTCATCAAATTATATGCGAATGCATTTGATATTATATCCGAGATATAGGATGCGTACGTCAGTTTGCTATTTGAGATATCGTGATTTTTAACGAAATGATGATTCAGTGATGATTCAGAAATGAGTATTTCAGCAAACCTACATAATTAATACGTGCAAAAGGTAAATATTACATGCGCATATATCGGCCGTTGTAATGGTTCAGGAAAATTTGCATTTACGATACGCATCTTATAGTTCGCTCCCCGGTGAGTCTTAGGTAGCGATTTGAACTCTTCAAAGAACATCAAAGCGGACTTCGGTGTTCCCTAAAGTTGCCGCAGCTACACACTCGCCTGCTCATCGTATTACTTGAAACACTCTCTCTCGCGCGCGCGCAACCATCCCCTTTTACAATCGAACCCTAGACGCGCCTCTTTACCCGAACGAGAAAGTTCTCGATCTCTTTTTACGCACCGCGCAAAAATCCGCGATTACCAGCAGATCTGCGCGGATCGCAAAGCCGTAATTACGTCGTTCGCGAATGGAATGCCCACCATTGTCGACAGTTATTTGCAATTCGTTCCATCTACTTAAGCGATCGTGTATATCCGGATGAGTGAAAAGGTTGCCGGGGAAAAAGAGAGGGAATCGATGAACTCGGTGCTCAGAGGCTCCGGGTTCAGAAAAGTTCATCGGCGTTAATTCGCCGATGAACGAACGAGTCTTGTGTGCCACCGCCGACTTTGTAAAATCAATACCTCGCGAGTTTCCTGATATAGAAGTCTCGTTAAGCCCGATATTATCGAGGCTTTGAATACTAATTCTGTATGCCATGTACCGCTCCCGCGGCGGATAAACGAAACGCTTGTTTTCGCGCGGTGTTATTCGCGAATATAGTATTTCATACCGGCGCGATATATATATACGATGTGGCGATCGTGTTCTATTTTTTGTTCCTGGTATCAAAGATTAATGGAGAAAGGAGACGAGAAGCGTGCCGAATCTGTGATTAATCGACCGCTGTTTCGTTATACCGCTCACGTGCTCGGGAAATCATGTTTGTCCTTATTTTTGCCGCGGTTAATTGAGATTAGTGACGATATTCAAAGAGGTGCGATATCAGGGAGATTTATAATCTCGTTACATTTTTTAACGCTCTTTAATTACAATTTTTTCGCGTCGTTAGATTCCATAATCAAAGCGCGCGCGAAGAAAATATATATATATATATATATATATTAAAATATTAACTGTAAAATGCGATAATTGATGAAATATCATTAAAAACGTACCGATAATTTAGATAAATAAAATGCGAAGGCTAAATTCGATATATTTCGAACAAGACGAAACGCATCACGTATCCCAAGTTACTCGGACAATGACAAATCTGCGCGTATAGTCCATTATTTGGGTCGTTACATGTTAACTGCGCCAGGTCCAACGTTAAAAGCATTAAGGGATGAAACGTAGGACGAAGACGGCTGAGAGCATTCGGAGAAGCTTCTGAAGGGCCGGAGAAAGGGCTCGAGGAAGAGCGAGACGAATGGACGCGAGGTATATACGGTCGCTGGAACTTTGCTCTCTGGCTTTTCGAAGCGGCGCGGACGTCCACTAGGTGGTTCATCAGCCGTAGTCTGCGGCGCCGAATGTGGGGTTCGTTTCCATCCTCTTCATCCTTTCGTTCCGTATTTTCCCATCTACGGTGGAAGCGAAGAAGGACTATCAACGTCTCCGTCCCATTCCGCAAAAGCTGGCTGTGCCCGGCCGCGACAAGGTCGACCTTTACCTATTTGACCAGAGAGAGGCCAGATCCGCTTACGCCGGTACGAATTTGAGATTCCGTAAATCCACCAAAACTTCGACCTAACGTCCTGCTGGCTTTCCACTTATCTGTTGAAAGAGAGCGAGATAGAGAGGGAGAGAGAGAGAGAGAATGCGGGATCTGTGCGGGATAGAGGTGGCCAGACTATACCGTTTCCGGTACGATGAACAGAAATGCCTGGCGTAATGCGAAAGGGAATCCGTGTAGATGCCACTTGCCACGGTATAAACACACGTATATACGCATACACACATACACAAAGAGAGAGAGAGAGAGACATGCATATGTATACGTTTGCGCGCACACATATTCGCGAAGCAGCGTGCTCACTCATCTGACGAAATGTTTGAGAGATATCAAAACCGCACGTCCGTGAAGCCGTACCTGCCCTGAACCGACAACCCAGATATGACGGTTGCATGGCACTTCTATAATTAATTGCCACGTGGACTCGGTTCTCCGCAGCTGATTTATGCGAAGGCGATGTCTATCTCTCCTGCCAACCGAAGATAGAATCTGAACAAAAAATTACGTTACCATTACGCGAAAATGTTGTTTCGACCGGGTTACAAATAGACCAGGTACACAAGACGAAAGAGGAAAAAAAATTTTTTAATTCATCTATCTTCCGCAAAGAGAGCCGCGACAGCCGCGATACGATATTAATCGCCCCACCTCTATAGGTATACATTAATTCAAAAAATAATTGTAGATACCTGCTTCCATGAGCTATTATTTTCAGAGGCTCCATTGAACAAACCACAATGCGAGATAATTTTCGAATCTATCGTCTCTACATGGTCTCTATGGCTATTACTGCTCGATAAATCTTTATATATCGACCGCGAAACTCGTTGGCGAAAATTACACCTGCGAAATATATATTAGCCATTAAGATTAAACTTATCGTCGAATCACAGAATGGAACATCTTTTTTGCTACATGTTACAAACTTACAATGGTATGTATATGTAACGAGCTATCAAAACTGTGAGATCGAGTTAGAATTTATCTGCAAAATCGCACACTATGAACTCCGTAAATACTGAAAATATTCAAACAATTGGTGTAATTCCAACAATTTTCGAATATCTACGTGAAAAATTCTTATCGCGAACCTAGCATTTTTACTTTCGCTCCATTTTCAGATTTCGTTCCAACGCAGAGATAATTAATGATATCAATGATATCCGTTCGATTAAAAGCCACGAGGGGATTCGGCTGCTGAGTGAGTTAAATAAAGATGCAGCTGATATGTCAGGCAACAGCGATAACGTCAGTTTAAAATACCCCCACGGAAGAGAGCGATGGAGAGACTGACAAGTCGGACGAGTTCCATCGGCGATCTAATTGCCGACGAAAATGATGGAAGCGAAGCCGACGTGGCTAAAGGGGTGAGAAGGAAAAGAGTGAGATAGAGCGGGTTGAATATAAAAGGGAGGAGCGACTGACTCTCCGCAAACTATATCACTATCTCGTTCTCCTCGCCTTTGCGAGCGAACAACCCCCGTGTACACTTGATTCAACAAAGCAAATCAGACTTCGACACGCGAAGTCGGTATGAGAGATCACGCGAGGTCGCCTTAATCCTATCCCTTCCTACCCTCGCATAGGCCAATCTTTTCTGGCTGGCTTCTTAGCCTTGCCCATGCTTCCCCCGTAGAATTAGTGTCAAGCTAATTTCGCCCGGCTGAATTTAGAAGTTTCCTTTTGATCGTGTGTCTCGATGCGCCCGTTTCTCCACGATCATCCCGAAACCACCCTTATTCGTTCCTCCCGCGCCCTTAACCCTCCGCGATTCGATGGCTTCCACGAAAAAGCAATTGCTCCGTATTACATGGTACATTACGAAACTTCCCGAGGAGTAATTTTTTCGCGTTTTTCTTTATCTTCCTTTGTTTTGTGCAGGTGGAAAGGGAGAAGAAAGCATGCGATCACCGAGAGTTCTAGCCCTCGTACCAATTTAGAGAGCCGTGTAGCACCGATTGGGAATCTATGTAACGAATGGGATCACGAATGCGGATTTACGAGCATTCAGCGAGTGGGAACGGCAAAGTATGTTATATAACGTTTGTTAAGTATGTAAAGTATTTTGTTTGTTACATATCTCTCGTAAAATATAATTGGCGCCCGTACACGGCTCATCTTTATTATATATTATGCACGGATATAACATAATTATGCGGATTATTTAAGTATATTTAAATAATCTTCATTATTAATCAAAAATTTCGATTTTTATTGAAAATTATATTTATGAATTGATTTAATTTTGTGACGTATTATCTGAAAAAAGCTGCTTAAATGAAGAAAACTAGCGATCATGTTCATTAATAAAAAAGATCGAATTTATTCAAGAGAGATTACATGTTGATGCGATGCATTTTTGATAACTTTTGTCGCGATCCAACTTATACTGGATATATTAAATGCTTAAATAAATAATCATTATTCACATCAAAGATTTCGATTTTTATTGAAAATTACTTTTATAAATTGAATTAAATTTTGCGACGCACCAACTGAAAAAGCTGCTTAAATAAAGAAAACTGGCGATCATGTTCATTAATAAAAAAGATCGAATTTATTCAAGAGAGATTACATGTTGATGCGATGCGTTTTTGATAAAACTTTTGTCGCGATCCAAATTATAATATACATCTCAAATCACTCGATCAATATAATCTCTTTGCAATAATAATTTTATGATTTATTGTTCGATAAAATTAAATATTAAATACGCGCGTTTTGTTTTATCAAGTAAATAGTTTTTTTGTCGATGCATATATATATTTGCTTTGTATATTCTTGGCTGTTCTTATGTTCTAAATAATGAATCATTGTAAAATTAATATTGAAATGACCATTGTGAAACTAATGCTAATAAGAATCTGAATTCATTCAGAATGAAACTGTAGACTGAAATTGTAACTACTGAAGAACCGGGGCTGAAACAACATCGGAAACTACATAACTTTTAAACGCTGCTGGGCATGTGTTAAACTAGGTTTCCACGCCGCCTGGGATTAGCATTTTGACGACCTTTTTAAGAGCCTGAAACGTGATCGAAGTGAGACCTATAAACTTTGAGAAGCGAAAAAATAACTGTGTTGTTGAATATTTCTTTTTTTAACGTTGAAAGAGCAAGCACAAACACAAAAAATATATGTATATAATAAGCACATGCATGCTGAAACGCATATTATATCTAAAATATAATAAAAATAAGAGATAAATATATTGACATCTCTCTCTAAAGAACGATATAAATTTATAATTTTACATAACAATAAATTTTGCATTGTTCTAAAATGATTAAATTATCTCGACATATTTATATTTATAGAGAGCGCATGCATAACAATTTTATTTATTAATTAAGTATTCTTTACATTCTGTGAAAAAAGGATTTTATTATTTATTCATTTTATTATTATTTCAAAAAATCGAAAAATTAAAAAGAAAATCAATTTTGAAACTACAATTGCAATGTTAACTTCCAGCTAAAGTAAACAATTATTAATACGGCATTTTATTATTTATCGCATTGTACATAACAAACATATTTATTATTTATGCGATTTGATTAAATTTAGAAATATATTGAAAGTGCATATTTTACCAACAGTGCTAAGTCACAAATCACTACGAGGTTCCGAATAATGAAAGTGCATATAGATGGCACTCTATAAATACCGAAGATAGCGGATGACTCTTGGAATCGTTCTTCTGGCAGCAAACACTTGTAGAGGTCTAGCAGTTGCAGGATTTCTCGTGAAGAAGATTGCATGGATTTACACGTCATTCTTTAAAATAATGTAGAATTAAGTAAATAAAATCACTTTTTTCATCGATTCTCTCGCCGCGTGAATCTACACATTGTCCACAGCAAAGGTAAGACAAGATCCAACTTTCATTCTCTACTTCATTTTCATGATATCTCAATCGTATAAGGTCAAGTAGCCGTTATCTGTTATGTCGGCATCGCCCAAGTTCGATCGAGGGTGGGTTCAGTGTTCAAAGTCGCAACTTTTTTAAATGTCAATTAACTTTGCCTACGTCTTTACGAACAATAAGGGCAATCACGATTGAGCACGGAGAAAAAAATCGTTCGCATAGATTATAATGTCTTGACGACGATTTTGACGAGGTTGACGTCATTATTGAAAGATCAATAACTGCATTGGGCTTATATGCAATGTTTCCCTTTACTAGTTACAGATGTATTATCTTTTTGAAATGTGCATACTTTATCACAAATAAATATTTGCACTTTTTTTTCTCTGTTTTGTCTTGACTAAACAATGAAAAAATTTATAATGTAATCCCTCAGGTATTAATCAATAGACAAGATGATGTCTGATCGGAAAGCTGAGTTGGAAAGGAAGAAGGCAAAGTTGCAAGCGATCAGAGAAGAAAAAGAAAGGCGCAGGAGAGAAAAAGAACAGAAAGATGTAAGAAATAAATAATATAAATGTTTAATTAGAAACAATTTGTTGCATATTATTTATATGCATATTTATGAAAATATATGTACAATTATTATGATATTAAAATGATTTGTGAATTACAGGTAGAGGAAGCAACTGTCAGGGCTGCTGGTACTGACAAAGACCAGCGGAAAGAGATAGATGCAATGCTGTCCTCCTTGGGTGTAGCACCGGTATCAGGTATATTATATATTTGATTATGTATATATTATTTGTTTAAATATTTTATTTAACATTTTATTTTTTTTTATTTCTAGATGTATTATCTAGTTTATCTAGTATGAGTTCGTTAACTCCTGAACAAAGTGCCAATGCTACACCAGATGCTAGTTTGCAACCTTCTAGTATAAATTCTGCTCAAAGGTATTTATTATGATTTATATCTTTTATATATATTTATTTTCAAAGAGGATTTTTATATAATGTTTTATTCTGGTATAAAGCAGCGCAGGACGAAGGAAGAATCGGGAGCTCACAATCGTTTCTGTGGCACATACAAACATTCCTCCGAAAGAACCAGTTGTCTACAGCAAGCAAACACAGACCATTCAGACAACGCATACATCCCACGACGGTGAGTCAATATTTCTCTTATATTATTTATTTATTGCACATAAGTGTTACATCTCACTCGTAATCTTGCAAAAAGATATCTAGATATTAGAAAACACGTGTTTTGGTATTCAACTCACAACATTTAAAGACATAAATATTGATGGAATTGATGAAATATGATTTGTTTTTGGAGATTCTTAAAATATGATTAATTAATTTACAAGATGGTGTGTATTAAATATTATATGTCATATATGATATAATTTTTAACAATATCTTTTTTCTATTTTATGCTAAATAATTTAAACTATTTTATGCTAAATAATTCCATTGATTATCAATTGATTCACTCTAATATAAGTTCACAAGTTTATGCATTCACAATGCGTGTTTTTAAAATCACTGAAATATCATCAACCTACACATAGTTTTTACATCAAAGAATTTTCATGATTGACTATGGTAAAATGGGTGGTGTATAAAAGAGAGAGTATATTATATATGTCATTTTTTCAATTACAACAATGTGTTTACAAATCTGTAACCACGTACTAAAGTCTTAACAATAGTTTCTTGTGTGTTAACTATAAATAAAATTAATAATATTATTAATCACACAAGCGCAAGTTTTTTAATTTTTAATTTTTTTGTGTGTGACAAATAACATTAAGATTGAGTTAATCTTTTCAATTGTTTTCTATGATTAATTTTCAAGTGGTGAGGAAACTTACATATTCTTAAAACATAAATTTAATAATCTAGTACAGTGCAATTATAATTTTGTATTTTTTTATTTATATTATCTATGGGGGATTAATATTTTTCAACACTTTTACATGATTTTTTATATTTTATTATTTAAACAATATTTTACATTAAAAAATAACATTGAGTACTATCTTTAGTGCTTTAATTGTTACTTAAGATTATATCTTAATCAGTTATTGATTACTTTAAAAAATATGTTATGCAAAACATTAATTAATATATTTAAATATGAGCTAATTACCTACGTAGTATTTAAACCAGTATAAGAGAGAAGAATAAACAATTATAATATATTATTACATTCTCATTAATTGGAAATGAGGTATAGTATTTCTTCTTATTGTGAGCCTTAGATTATATGTGTATAACAAATGTATTAATCAATATATAACAGTTAGTTTACACGTCTATATATAATAATCAGTCTGGGTTTGGTTTAAGTTATGATTCTTTTGGTGGTGGCAATGTTCTTACATAATTTTCATTTCCATGACACACAACCGCAAATTCAGTTAGCTCATGTATGTTTATATTATATGTTTTACTGATTACTAATCTTATATAATCTTACATTCTGCTAATTGACAAGAAAATTATAAACAATTTATATTATGATTAACCAATTATTAATTTTATATATTTTATTTTTATACCACCTACTTTACTATGTAAAAAAAATATGACACTAGTTTTGATAAAATTTGAACTTTGGTGGAAAAACGTTTTTACAATTAGATAATATTATCCAATTCATTATTTGGAAATACATGCTGCTAAAGGAAATACTAAAAATATACATATATATATAAATAGATATATACGGATACAATAGTAAATTCTTTATATATATTTCCTAACTGATCTTGCGGTGTTAATTCAACATACGCGTATTCCCTTGTCTTGCGATACAATCTGATCGATTCATCCGGTGTTGGACACGAGGACTGTCCACATCGTCCTCTGCATACACCATCTACTCCTCCTGTTCAACAACAACACCAACTCACTCTTGCTCCGCAGGCTACTTTGAGACTGACTGGTGGCGTCCCAGGAAAGGTGGGTCTGCACCAAACTACCTATGTATGTTCTGTCTACTTTTTTACTACCCTTCCATAATTGTTGTTCGACATTATATTATAGAGGTAGAGATACGTCAAACTTCGAGTGAAAAAATGTAGAATCTTTGGGGTGCTTTACGCTTTTAAAATTCATTGCTCTGCATATTTTTTATGCTGATTTTTCGTGCTTCATATATTTCAAAATATGAAGACAACGAGGAATCATGAAGATTACATACAATGAGTTGCTATAAAAATTAATTTTATATTTGATCCATTTTGCGAATTTTGAATGTGGAAATTTATAATTAAATACTAGAATATTATATATTTTAATATTATTTAAACAAACAAGTATGTCATCTTGACTGTCTGTAGGACAGTTTTATACTTCCACATACAGCTGATCATTTGCTTGCATTATAAAAAAGCTTACTCCTGCTTCAATAATTTAATGAAATAATTAACTGAAAGAAGTTAAAGTTACACAGCACATTAACTCTAGACGTTCAGTTTTTTGGGGAAAACATACGAATTGGGAATGCAAATGAAACTGACAAAAATTCTGACAAAACTTATATACCATGACTCATGCATGCTGGCAGAGAATTGGTATTTGTGCTCACAAGATGATGATTACCAATATTTTTCCAATACACACACATACACATATAAAAAGCTATAATGGCCTAATGACAAATACGTATAAGATATTCAAATAATTTCTTTTATGATATTTTTTAATGTTATATTTTTAATGCTTTATAGGTATTAATTGCTAACATGTATTCTAACATTGATGGAGATAATTGCTTCATTGATAATTACTCTCCATATATTAATAAGAAGAATAATAAGAAAGTAAATTTTTTGAGAGAGACTTAGAGGGTGGGCATAAGTGTGACAAGGGATGTAAGTGCGATATTGCAGCTCGTTTATTCGAAAGAGCGCATCTATTTTTAAATACAACTTGAAAAAATTAAAGTTATTTGCCATAATATTGATCAATAACTAATTGACACTGTAATTGCTAGTAAACGAAAGTGTTGAACATGAAAGGTAAACATTAATTATCCTAAAAATGGTAAATATTCTGAATATGTACGTTTCCTCCTCTACATAGGAATCGAGAAGCACTGCACAATATAAGAATTTACAAAATTATATCCACCTAACTACATTCAGCATATTATGCAATCTCTCTTGCAAGATATATATTATTTTTTAATTATATCACGATAAAATATTAGTTTTATTTATCGTTATTTACTTTTCCGATATTTTCACGAACAAATTATGTACAGCATCTGAAAATTTATATTATTATTTTCCCTATAAGATAAATGTCCTTATCTTAAACTATCAAACATATTACAGGCATTAAATTTTTTCTTATATTTTTGTACAATTTTACTATCAATTTATTTGGAACTACTAGTCTGAGTGTAGAGAGGTATTATTAGTGTAGTGCATTCTTATGATATATCGTAACTAAGTACAATTTTTTTCCCTCCCCTTCTCAGCTCATGCATTCGACTATTACGGTAAGTTATGATTTTTCTTGGTTCTGAAAGCGACTTTTAGGTTCAGAGTTAGGTTTAGCTTGGATTCAGTTTATTATTCTCTTGAGGCAATGATCATTTTAAAGAAAAGATAGTTTGTAAATTAGAGATGTTAATTTTTAGCAATAGATTAATGCAATATTCAGTTAGATTAAACTTTACATGCTATTCAAAATTATTCATACCAAAACGAACGCGTTAAGGTAAGAAAAATTGAATTGAATTTCAAATTCGCTCGCTAAAGTATAGTAAAGTGTATAGTATATATTGTTCTTAATCTCTCAAAACTTTTGTTATACATAATTTAATACAATATAACAGATAGTGTTTTTTTCCTTATCTTAGAATAGATATAGCAAAGTTTAAAAATCGGATAAAAATATCTTATAAAATTATCTTTCAAATTTGGGATTTTTAATAGGAAATGTTAAAAATACAAGAATGTAAAAAAAACAACTCTCCACCCAGAATCTAATCGGGTTTTTGCGCTGTCGGACTGCTTTTGTATTTCTTCTGACTCCTTTTCTCTCGTTATGTTCATCTATTTTTTTTTTTTTTGGTGCATTTGTTCTTGTTTATTGTATCTGTTATTTTTCAAATACTTATCTGACATCCCGACTCTATACAATAAAGAAATCTGCTATCGAGCACACAACACAAATCTATTTGCATATACTTGAGTCTCAAAGAGCACGTATAAATTTTGGAGATGATTGTTTCAACGTCCCTGGCTCCTTAAATACGATTAGCAATATTTCCTAAGCTATCTCTACAAACTATATTATTAATTTCACACATAGTTACCGAAAAAATATATATATTCTCTTTGTATTTTAATATTGGCAAAGGAATATATATATTTAAGGCTAAAGAGCAAAGTAATTATGAAACAAAAATGAAAAAGAAAAAACCCTGACTGAATTATTTTAATGATATTCTTGATTTCAAATGAGAATGTCAGAATGGCTTTTGAGGAAAATATCCATTGGCAAATCTTGTCACAACTTAACGCACCTTCCAGAGTTCTCGGCGCGATGTTATGATTTTATTAATCTCTAATTATCTGAAATTCTCTTTGGGAATGCTAACATATGTATATCATCAACGCTTACTAACATGGAAGCAATTTTTATAGAGCTAAAGTGTTGTGGGATTATTAACTAAATTCAAATTGTGAAAATAATCTATTATTAGACACGTTATTTTCTCAATATACTAATTTTACTTTTAATGAACTCTATCTGAAAACACACATCTTAGTACTTTATGAAGATGTATTGCTTGAGCTTTTTTAGTGTGGCAAAGGAATCTTTATAAAATATTCCTTGATTACAGAATATTGCTTCTAACAGCACGAGGGTGGCGCGTAGTAATTAGTAAATTAACATCTTAAAAAGAAAACAATTATGTGAAATCGCGTAGTACAGCATTCTCAAAATAATATGCATATTACGTGTGAATTTCTTATCGTAAATTTCTTATCGCGAATTTCTTATCGCGATGAATGTTGACAGATTTATTTCCGCTCTCAATTAACTTTTTAAGACAAAGTAAATTACTATTTCAAATATTTTGTCATTGAATCGAAACCCGAAAGAACATATATAGTTTTTATTTAGTAGTCGGAGATGTCAGCATGTTGTATTAAATTAAGTCATTTCAATTTCATGATCCCTTATTGTCTTCATTTTAATTATTATTCGAAACTTCTTTGAGATTTATTAATACTGAGTTTTGACGCCAAATTATTTAATTTCCGAAGAATATCCTACCTCGTCATGTTATACATCAATTGATGCATTATGCAAAAATAAGACTATTTTAATATATTAAAAATCTGTAAAACAGTCTCTAAAACCAAAGATTCCTAGTTTTTTTTATATTGACACAAAAACACATTAGACTTGTAAAAATGCATATTAGAAATAATAATAGACTAAATTACGCCTCCTTAGAGTGCATCAATATTTTGAAACATACAATCGCTAATGGGAATATTGTACGCTTGTGTATATACACACACATATATATTCTATGATTTAATCATTTCAATTTATACTTTTAAATTTTTTAAAAAGCTGTTGATGTATTTTGCATGACAAAAAAGAACAGATAAAGTTATTTGAATCTTATATTGCAATATAGATTAGATTAGATTGCGAGAATGATGCCAACGGTAGAAATTTTTCACGATTAAATTATAATATGCGAGACAAAAGACTCAAGTAACTTTTAATTTTTGTACATGTACATTATGCATCAATAATGTTGATAGAAAAATATTTAAAAAAGCCTACAAGCTATTCCGGCAAATAGGATATCAAATTGATTGACATTTTCTTTTCCCTCCTTCAAGACGAGTACAATCTAAATCCTGGTTTAGAATGGGAGGACGAATTTACAGGTAGGTAATCCTCTCTAAGGACGATTCACTGTACCTAATTATTTCACGGACATGTCCATAATTCTATTTCGCACTTTCACAAAGTTATGTCTAAAAGTAATTTTCACATAACTTTCTATTGTAATTTGCTGTTTTTGCTTTATATTTTGCACTGAAAAAGGGGAATTGCCGCTGACGTTTACAAATTGCTTATTAAGATGCTTTATTTTATATTATTTTATAATTCCCTTTCCGAGATAAATTCGCTTTACTTATATTCGCTTATGCGCATGCAAAAGTTGAACTGTTTATAGCACTGTTATTTTTTAAAGCAATGAATTATACTGCAAATTGATATCCACTATTTGACGATATTTAAGATTTAACACTTTGAGATTTTGTTTTCACACATTTATTAATTCTTTATTATTTTAAGAATTAAAACGATAAAATTGTAGATTTTATTTTTTTTTTTCGTTGCCATTGTCGTAGTTATTGTAAATTTAATCAGCACTGCATGAGACCTGGGAAGTTGCGTTAATTCAACCCCATATTCTATATGCATTTGTTTATTTTATTATTTTTTAAAAAGGTATAATCGCGATGGTAAGTCATTTCTTTTCTGACTATATTGTTCGCAAATTCTATTCATTAATCGTTTATAAAATTAATATTAATGCTTTGAAAAAGAGAAATGGTGAAACTGATCTTCATATATACTTGTATTACTGATACTACGCTTGATTTCTATATCATAACGATTTAATTAATAATAGTTAATAGAGATTACGGGTAAATGAGAAATTAATATTTTCTTATTAATTAGACAATTATTCACATGTATTTTTCTTTACATTTTCCATATATTGTTCCATTTCATTGATATTGCATGCACAAAGGGTGGAGAGAAATTAAAAATTATTGAAGAGATAAAATAATGTCTAGATATAATATATATAAAATTTTATTTGTGATAGAGTCCACCAACAAACAGTCCACCTTTCGTATATATGTCTAACTTTAATGTCATCTAGGCTCACATTCTTACATATATATATATAAGTATGTATACATATTATATATACATATAAATATAATATGTATATATAATCTTGGATTTTTATGTATACAATTTTAAGTTTTTTAGCATGGTATATTATTCGATATGACATTTATCAATGCTTCTAAATGTTCCTTGAAAAAAGTTTTATTAAAAGTTGCAAGTTAGCTATATCTGTATAATTTATATTAGAAAACATATTACTTTGTTTTAAAGAAATGAGCACAAATTTATTTTTTGTGATATGCTGGCATGTAAATTTTGGCACTTGAAATATAGAAACAGATATAAAGATGTTGCAGAAATTAAATATTAGAATTTACGGATTAGTAGAATGCATAGTGTTGTTTTTCTCTCATGGATATGTATATAAAATGACAAATTGCTACATTACAAAATTTTTTAAATTTATTTTATATTTGTTGCAAAATAATTTTCCTCCTTTTTGAAAAAAAATATAGTAAAAAAAAAGAGATTCGATAAATTCATTATTCAGTATTGTCGAAATTAACAATAAGTAAATATAGATAGATTAGTAGCTAGATAGTTAGTTGCGTGCAAGTTAGGGTACAGCGGAACCAGCTTATTCACCACAGTTTTGACATTTGATGATGGCCAAGCCGAAGACGAAGAAAATAGCTTGCCGCACATGGACGGTTTCCAAAGTAAGCTTCCACCGGGAATTCTCCCTCACGGATTACCGCAAGTTAAGGAAGTCCAGCCTGCCATGACGCAAGTAGAGCAAGAGAAAGAGAAAGAAAAACCCAAGAAGGAAGGTAAGTAAAAATCATTATTCTCTTTGCATTTTGGTCCTACATTTAACGATCAAAAATCTTTACATTTTTATTAATTCAATTTTCCTTAATTAAAAGTACGAGAGCTTAGTGAAGAAGAGAAGCAGATGATTATTCTATCCGAGGATTTCCAACGATTCCTTGATCGCACTAGCAGAATTGTGGAGAGAGCATTAGGCGAATCGGTCGATATTTATACTGATTACACTGGTACTATGGACGGTGAAGATGGAATGTAAGTATAAAAGATGGCATTTTAAAAATGTATTTAATTTTCCAGAAACTATAATTATTTCAGAGTAGATACGTTTTGCTCTTGATTATCAATTTAATTATGCAGAATTATATATAACTGTAAATTGCATTTGCAGGGACGAGAAGAGTCATCAACGACTTTGGCTAAATCGCTCATTTATCTGCGAACGATGGTCCCGTAATCGCTGTGTGACCAGTATGGATTGGTCGCCGCAGTTCCCCGAACTTTTGGCGGCTTCATACAATAACAACGACGATACTCCAAATGATCCTGATGGAGTGTGCCTAATCTGGAATACGAAATTCAAGAAAACAACCCCGGAATTTATCTTTCACTGTCAGTCGCCCGTCATGTCCACCACGTTCGCCAGATTCCATCCGAATTTGATTCTGGGTGGCACTTATTCCGGTCAGATCGTACTTTGGGACAATCGAGTACAGAAGAGAACTCCTATACAGCGCACTCCTCTGTCCGCTACCGCACACACTGTAAGTGACTTCGTATTTCTAGGTAGTTAGCTCTGATTGTTTATGAAAATTGTTATTTTTTGCTGCAGCACCCTGTATACTGCTTAAGCGTTGTTGGAACGCAAAATGCGCACAATCTGATCAGTATTTCGACGGATGGTAAATTGTGTTCGTGGAGTCTGGATATGTTGTCGCAACCGCAGGAGGCATTGGAATTGCATACAAAGCAATCGAAAGCGATTGCTGCTACATGCTTGGCTTTTCCGCATGGTGATGTTAATAATTTCGTCATGGGAAGTGAGGACGGAACCGTTTATTCAGGTAACTGCATTTTATATAT
Organism: Nylanderia fulva; assembly: GCF_048542155.1. Taxonomy (NCBI): domain Eukaryota; kingdom Metazoa; phylum Arthropoda; class Insecta; order Hymenoptera; family Formicidae; genus Nylanderia; species Nylanderia fulva. The sequence continues at coordinate 8,145,385 of NW_028190263.1, forward strand.
ATATATATATATATATATATATATATGCAAAATTATTAACACTATTTAAATGTATTGTTGAACAGCTTGCCGACACGGTAGCCGCGCCGGGTTAACAGAGACATATGAAGGACATCAGGGACCGGTGACCGGCATTAGCGCACACGCGGTACAAGGCGGAATAGATTTTTCCCATCTGTTCCTGACATCTTCCCTCGATTGGACTATTAAACTCTGGAGTCTCAAAGAGAACAAGCCGCTTTATTCTTTCGAGCACAACGGCGATTACGTCTACGATGTCGCCTGGTCGCCGACACATCCGGCGTTGTTTGCTTCTGTTGACGATTCAGGCAGGCTGGATTTATGGAATCTAAATCAGGATACGGAAGTACCTGCTGCTAGCGTTGTCGTCGACGGGTGTCCGGCTCTGAATAGAGTATCGTGGACACCGAGTGGATTGCACGTTACTGTCGGAGATGACACGGGTAAAATATGGGTTTATGACGTCGCCGAGGTACGTATGCTAATTATTTTTAAGATTTTTTTCTTGATTCTTTATTTATGTAATAAATCTAATGATAAATTTTATTTTTGAAGTTTGAGGAGAACTATATTTGATTTCTCTTCCCATATAGCATTTAGCTCATCCAAGACTTGATGAATGGAACAAGTTTTTGTATACGCAACAGGATCTGAAGAACAACAAAGCAGATGAAGAATTGGATAAACTTAATCTTAGTTCTGGACCGTCTTCGTTAACATCTATGACATCTATTTCATCAGTTCCTCTGAGATAAAAAGTAAATAATTTTGTTTAATTTGTTTTATTTAATAATTTTCTATTGAAATATTTATACTTGCAATCAATATAAAATATTGAAAAATTTTGATTACTACGCTTTGTGATTATTTTAAATGTTAAATGTGGATAGTCTCGCCAATATTTTGTTTTTTGCTGTTCATGGAAGTTAGTTTATATCAAGAAATATATCTCTAATGTTTAAAGATACATATATTAAATGTGCTGAACATATTAATAGTAATTCTAATAGAAATATATCTTTAATTAATATGATAAAAAAGATATATTAGTTAAATATATATTAGCAGAATTGTAAATAACATTTAGATTGTATTTCAAAAGATTCAGGAGATTAAGCCATTGATAGAGAATTATAAAAATAAATTCTCTGAAAATGCACAATATTTGTTTACATATTAATTAAACTATTATATTGATATGTTTATGTAATTTCCAACTCAAGTAATTTGCTCACATAATTCATTTTATTTGATCATCTCATGTAATACAACTATTTTAAGAAATGTATATTTATTAAAATACTTTTGTAATATTTTACTTAAGTCAATACAAATGTATGTCATTCATTGTAAAGTATTGCAAATAAAATATTCACAAGACACATTTTATTTTACGATTATAATATATATTTCTTTTATCGCGTATATTTTTTATATATAACAAAGCATAACATTCATAGATTGACATTCAACAATTATAGATTGTATTATATGAACCATGATGAGATGACGTCAATCTTGCTGCTCATGACGCATCGTATGATAATATTATAATTAAATACGATAACGCGGCAGTCTCGTAAAAACCAAGACCTTATCGATTAATAATAATCAAAGTATTTCCTCATTATTTTCCATTAATGTGCATTCCTCTTTTCATTAATTTCTATCGACATTCCGCAGTAAGCTGCATTGTGATAAATTTAGAATAGGGTAGGGCGAGACAGCACAAATCGTTCAACGTGCGAAAGAGAAAAGGAAGGGATGGCCAGGGATGACGCATCGGCTGCTGACTTCACAGGCGCCAGCGTCGATTCACGATGTCGTCACTAGTAACCGTAAGAAGTAGTGACAGTCAGCGGCTGTCCGTCGTTCTAAGCGGGTAGAGAATATAATTTTATTGTATACCTATTCAAAGTGTTCTAGTTCACTGCGCCTTCCCTCTCCCTGTCCTATCACTTTTGCGAGAGAACAATATAGCAGTGTGTCACAAACAGCCTGAGAGAAATTACGTTGCAAAGATGGGTGAAAAAACTGGTAAGTCACGAAACGGATTTTTTTTTAATGTATACTCGGAGACGGGGGAAACATGCATAGAAAAAAAACATTCAGAAAATTGTTTTCGTTTTAAAATCAATGAAAATTTTTACGTTGAAAAATTCCTCGACGCAATCTTGCAAACAGCTGTCATTCTTTACCCCGAATTGAATTATTTAAAAATGCTAAAGAATTAGTAAAAATGTAATTTTTGGAGAAATCGCAATATATTTATAATGAGAGCCAATTTTATCGTGCGCGATAAGATAAGCATTTTGTGGACACGTTTTTTCATTTCCTTTAAGCAGAGCACATTGTAATGACACCAAAATGCAAGACTTCGAATTCCACAACACTGATAATAGAAAGGCAAACCTTGGAGCCTCCGGCAGAGAATGGAAACGAGAGCAATGTTCATGTTGCTGGTGGCGATCACAAAGGAATTGTCATCAACAAACAGGCTGCGGCTGGTATGTCTTTATTTAATCTCCAGTTGATGACATTTGACAGATTGTAATAAAATATCAAACTTACAGTGACCAATGGAGAAGTATGCCCTGCCCAACTTTGCCTACAATTCAGAGTGTTCCTGGTGAGTGCACAAACTGGAAAGCACACACAAGAACAAAGAACTCTTCAATTCTGGTTCACCAATACACTCTCCGAAACAGAACAGCCAAGCATCGCACAAGAATTTTTCAGGGAACTTGTCACTCCGCAAGAGTTTCCTAGAGGTAAATTGTAATATGATACACATTGATTGATATCACATATACATTTCTTGGAACTATTTGAAACCAACTATATCCAATCCAATTGAGAAATATGAATGAATAATATTTCTCTGTTGCTCTAAGAACACATGAACTAAGATCTAATTTTAAATTGTTGAGAACAGGAAAATAAATTTGGATCTCAATTCTTATATGATATTTAAGAAGAAACATTAAATTTAGCATTTAGAAAATCACTAATATTAATTAATCTTTTGCATATTTTTAATTTTATTGCATTAAATAAAAAACTAAATTTTATTTTTCTTTGTTCTCTATATATTTCTATGATATTAACTAATCTCTCCCTCATTCTTTGTTTCTTCTTCTCTAGATTATGTGGGATTTATAAAAAAGATAATGAAATTGATGCAACATAAATATCCCAGTATTAAAAAACTGGAAGTAGAATTGAGACAACTGGAAGAACCAGTCACACTTCCAACCAGACCATGTGAGTAAATAATTATTTCTTCTTATTTAATATGTATTACATAGATATCTGCATATATTATGGAATATGAATAGATTTAGTTATACATTTTACGTACATCGTACATTCTCATTTTCGAGTACAATCTTCTTTTGGCTAATAAAATAAAAAGTCTATATGAGAGAAGGGTTAACGGTTATTTGATTAAACTTGATTGTGCTTAATGGTTCCTTATTGAAAGATATTGGAGCAACGTGTCTCAAGTGCACATTGCAGCTGAACTCAAAAGGAAATGCACACTTGACTAAAACTCTCAGTGACATATATCCATTATGTAATTTAAATCAGAGTTTATCCATGTGCATTTTGTGCTCACAATTACATTGTATTAAGCGTGAACATCTATTTCATACATAATTTCTATTATTCACAGCTACTGGTCACTTACTATTCACACTTCCTCTCTCTGAGAAAGTTATATGGACATCAGGTTCGAGAAAGAAAAAATTTCAGCATTTTTGTCACATTTTATTGATGTTTATTCTCTTTTTTTCTCATACACAGGCTAATAATCCAAACAAAACTGATACACATAATAAAGTTTCTTATAACACAATAATTATTTGAGACAAAATAGTTGTGAATTTTTTCAATATAATTTATAGTAAAAAGAACATATATAGCTGATGAATATATATATAATATATATTGCTTGGCACAATATAATCCGGTAACCATAACAATATTGGCTTAACACAATTCACCTAGTGATTTGCATTATATTGATTTTTATATAATGATATTCCATTCAGCAGTTCAAGAAAAATAAAACGATGCATTTTTATCATCTCGATTAAAATCGAAGTAAAACATGTTATACGAGCTTATAAAGTATTCATTATATAATAATACATTATATAATGATACTTTGATGATGTAAAAAGATTTTCCGATCTGTTTAACTGAACGATCAATCACTAGAGAATACATTAATTAGAGTGTAAAAAACATCCCACTTAACCACTTGACTTGACCTGAATATCATATTTCCCTACATGGTGCATATGTACCCTATCACACCGCATGGTTATAGACATATAAAACTGTTATTCATTAAATAAAATACACAACTTACCATACACAAATAACTTAACATTATACAATAAATATCAGCTGTTTGAATATAGATTATTTTAATTAAAATGTTATTTCTCGGACAATGTGATGTTTCATCTATTGATTTTAAATAAGGATACTCATCTAGCATCAAAAGTATATATGCACGTGTCATTACATACATATTTTAAAAACTCACATTATTTTCATTTTCCCTAAATTCTAATTACTACTAATTGATTATCCATTAGTGTACTACACAGTACCAATAACATTGCCACTTTAGTTCTCATTCTATAAGGAGATGCATCCATGTAGAGCACGAACCTTCTAATCATGATCATTAGATACCATATACATATATGTGTTCAAGATACACACATACACATTAGCTGTATTCTTCACTAACGGTTCTAGCTCGACTCTAGTTATAGAAAAAAAAACTTTAGTTAAACTGTGCACTATATATAGCTGTACGACACATATTTCGAAACTCTCATATATTTTTACATTGACAAATTAGAAGTTACTTAATATACAAATTTATAGACTCATCTACACTCTCTCATCTACATGGCAGAAAATTTAACTTGCATATGGAGTGCTGTTATTCTTGTCTCGATGCTATTAACTATATTATTATTTACAATAGGCATACATGCAGCTTTAAAATTTGACAAACTTACCCAATCCCATTAATTCATTTACATGATTAAATAATTTTTTCTTCTCTTTTTTTTTTAATTAAAAGTATCTGCCGACGAAGCCATCATGGGTCAAGTAATTGAGCTAACAGTAGAAAAAGTTCTGGAGCTTATTGAGTCTGCCTATCCGAATCCAGTGACTGTGGTTGACATAGCAAAGTAAGTACTTGTATGAAATAGAATTTAGATTAAGAAAGTAATATATTTAAAGAGAATTATATGTAATTATTTTTATTATAAACTTGTATAACAAATGAGTTTTTTTAAATATTTTAGGGAACATGGATGGGAATCATCAGACGTAGAGGCTAAATTAAAAGAACTTCAAGAAAAAGGACTTATCAAAGCAATGGATCATGGAGCTTACACACGTGTCGTCCATGAAGATACTCAAGTCCAAGTAATTTATTTATTATGAGATATATAATTATTTAATCAATTTTTTTCATAAACTCACATGCATCTTAACATTGTTAAAATTTAATTTTAGGTAGTAAAACAGATGCCAACAATGGCAAGTGCAAAACAACCTACCATAGCTATCATTACTGCTCAATATTGTGAGAAACTTGCTGTGGATTCAATGATTGAAAACAAAGAAACTTTTGTTCGCTACACTACTGTTGGTAAGATTTTCTACTATTTACCATTTCTATTTTAATATTTATCTTATATTACACATAAAAATTAATTCTAAAACTATAACACTTGCGACAGATCTGAATAATAATTATAAAATGTGTAAACTAATTCCTATTCTATTCTTATGAGACAAAAATAGTTGGTAATTGAATTTTTAAAAAATACTAGAAAAATAATTTATTGACTCTTTTGCTTTTATTTCCACATGTGTTTAATTGCATATAATCGTTTTTCAAACATTTTAATTGAATTATTTCTAATGAATTTCTCTCTTTCTGGTTATATGCTCATACTTTTCTCTTTCGCTTCTTCTCATGCCCAAATATAATAATTTACATGATCTATTAATCGGCGGCAAATTCTCGATATTGGGAATGTATGTATATTTCACTATGCATGAAACTTTAGGTACCGCAAACACACCAGATACAACAGATGGAGTTCCGCGAGTGATATGCCGTTTTGGTAACGTAGTTTATAACAAAAATCTCTATCGTTATTTTAATGTCATTTCATAGCTTGCCAATTGCTTGCGACCGAAGAACAATGCGGGGCCGTGGTGCTATACCATGTACATTTGAAACACAGTGTTTCTTTCATGCTATAAATCCATTTAACGTGTTATGTTAGTCATTTTCTAATTTTTATCATAATAATTTCCATTATGAATATTTAATATTATTAACACAAAATGTTTTTGTACAGCTTTATGTTTGTTTTATGTCAGGTGTTTTTGTTAAGCTTTTACTCATATTTTATATTCATTATTACGTTCATTTTAAAGGATACATTATATTTTCTCGTGAATTTTATCATATGTACAGTTAATATTTTTATTTAAAAATTTTTTTATTTCTTCAAATATTCCATATATTATAGTAAAGAAGAATATTTATTTTTTATTTCTTTTTTATTATTATTAATAGTACTTTTCAAAACACCCCTTAAAAATTTTAATAGAATATTCATATTCTCTCAATAACTGTGTAATACATTCTAAAGTGTATTCGACATCTCAACAAGGAAGTTTAACTTTTCAATAGAATTAAACAGATTTTTGAATAGATTTTTATAATTATTTTTATTATATCCACTACTATTTGGAAAATACGTCTATATAGAATGAATTGTTATCTATTTTATTATCACAAATGACACAGGTTCCGTTCTACTTTGTCGATAGCCGCACAACGCACAATGTATTATACGCAAATCAAGAACATATGAAAACATAAATTTTAAGATACATAAGAATATTAAAAATAAATAGCTAATGTTTGTTATAGGGGAATCAAACGTATATACTTTGGGCAATATCGGTGCACATAGGATTGTATGCACTAAATTGCCAACGGTGGGCCATACTAGAGAAGCAATGACTGCAGCTGGCAATACTACTACTAGATTGTTAGGTATGTATATTATTTCTTTTTCTTAAGTTTTTTCCAATTTTATTGCACATGTTGTTATAATCTTATTCGCATGTATATATAGGTACGTTCCAAAAGGTGGATTTTGTCTTTCTCGTCGGAGTCGGTGGTGGTGTTCCTCATTACACGGATTACAATAAACACGTAAGACTAGGTGACGTAGTGGTATCGCATCCAACACCGTACAACAACAAGTATACGTATATTTATTGCGAAAGTGCCAAGATGAACGAAAATGGGAATTATCATTTCGAGAACAAAGAATATTGCCCGCCAAATCTTGGTCTTCAAGAAATCGCGGCGACTCTTAAAAAAGAGGTCATTTAATTGATATTTATATGAATTTTACTTATATATACTTGTTTGTTGAAAATATTTTTTTTCCGTAGGCTGAAAACGAAACATTTCCGCCGTGGCAGACGTATACGAAGGAAGGTTTGGAGAATCTGATCAATCAGTCGGAACATGACTTTAATGCACCACCACCGGAATCCGATAAATTATATATGGTTATTGGGGAAAGGGATGTTATCGAAGTATCCCATCCAATTGCACCACAGGATTCCATGAATAAAAAAAGGTAATTGTTAATTATTAATTAATTATTAATATTAATTTGTTTCAACCATATAAATAAATACATATTTTGATATATAACTATATATTAACGCCTTCTTACAATTTAGATTTATATTTATAACTATATATTAATATTATTATTACAGAACTGACGGATATTCTCGAATTCATCTAGCACCGGTGGCATCTGGTCGACAAATCGCACGAGACGATCAACTTAGGCAAAAGTTTGCAAGTCGATTCGGTGCGCTCGCATTTGACGCGGAAATGGATGCCGTGGTGGAGAGTATTTTAGGTAATTGCCGCGAAAATTTCGTCGTAATTCGCGGAATTGCCGACTACAAAGATGGTACCCGAATCAAAGAATGGCAGCCTTACGCGTCATTAACGGCAGCCAGTGTAATGAAAGCTATAATCTGCGCTATGGATCCACCGACCAATGATTAATGTCACTCTTTCATATAGATTTTATATAGTATAACACGTATAATTTTTCATAGAATGAATGATAAAGTTTAAAATCAAAACGACTGATAGGTATTGCACAAAGTACACAAAAGTAATAAGCAGTCGGTGAACTTTGATAGATTCATCACTCGTAAAAGTAGATAGATTTCGCAACAATTATTCTGTAGAATACTTCACGCGCTGTTCAAATCTTCTATAGATTTTTTTTAGATTAGTACCATTTTTACAAATATTTAATTGACAGTATTTTTTTAATATCTTCCTATAGTCACATTATTGACTATATTATAAACGAAATTAGTCAAGCATTCCCAAGAATATCGAGAATATTCGACTGTCACATTAGTCATTTATTGCTTCCGTTTTTTGATATGTTAAAAACAGAATAGTGCCATTATTATTTACTATAGTTGTCGCATAATGAATTATGAAATGAGATGATTTCATATTGGTTCTTAGTGAGGATAAACGTGTACAATTATATTAGATATACATGTTAAATGATGTGTGTTATGTGAACACATCCATATTTTCGACTTGAACACCAAATCAATGACGCTTTGAAGAAAATCATTTTCTAGATAAATGATGAATTTAGTGTCTCTATTTAATTTAATTTAGCAAGATAGTTACATTTATATTTGCTATAATTTAAATAATGAAACAATTTCAATAGGTTTAAATGAGATGAAGGATGCTAATTTATATTTTCAAGGTAGCCAATTAAAAAAATTTAGTAGTAATTCAGTTTAACTTAATCGTATAGAATAGCTACATGTTGCATTCGTACTTGCTATGATTAAAATCATCAACCAATTGCACCAAGTCCAAATGAGATAGAATACTAATTAAACAAATTATTAAACAAACTGTTCTAGAAATAGATGTGATAGAGGCAACAGGAAACTGAAAGTATATTTAACAGTATTTATCAAATCAGAATCAAATTATCGTTACAATATTGCTGGAATTATACTACATGTTTGTCAGAGTATATACATATATATATATATATATTGACGTTTTCAACAACACAGATATTCATTCTATATTCACAGTACACATCTACGAGAATCATAAATATTTTTTTCTGAAATCTCAGATTACGATGGGACATGTAACAAAACTTTTTCTTAAAATGTGCCAACGTGTTCATACTTATTAAATTCACTGCCCTTGTAAAATCTGAATCTTGAATACTATCTTCGCGAACATTTTCGAGACAAATTTTTTGAACTAGATCAAATTTTCTCGTACAATTTTCATGTAATCAAGAAATTCTGCATTTAAAAAATAACAGGGTAGTGTATAGAAATATTTAATATCTAAATATCGAATTTGAGGATATGAACTTAAAGAGTAAGAGAAAAAATATAAAAATATACATATGAAGCATATATGTATAAATGTTGTTAATGATAAAAGAAACCTTAAAAGTTTAGTGGAAATCAAGAATAACATAAAAATTACAAAAACACGATTGATTCCAACTAAAAACGTCTTTAAACTGCACAAGTAAAATATTTATACTTATTTTATTTATATTTTTTTGCTATGAAAATAATTTAATATTCCGTCTATATACTTCATGTGCCGCGTTGTGCAAATTAAAAAAATGTTTAAGCATATATAAAATCTATTTCGAAGAGGTTTATTTGCTTATATGTAAGAAGAACATTGACAAGTATTATAAGTGGTAGGAGGACCTAAAATCAATACGAAACGAGACAAAAAGTCACTTGTTGCGTAGAAGCACACATTTGAAGTTCTATCAAATGTAGAGAATGATTATGATATATATACATATACAGAGAGATACGTGTATAGAATTTATATATATATACAGAAATAAAGTAATATATATAATATATATAAACTCGCACATATGCGCGCGCAAGTTTATATTATAAAATATTAAATTAATTAACTTATCTGATGACAGATTCCTATTTTAGGCCTAATGTTAATTTTACGTACGTTTGATAAAATTCCCTTGTCAACCGAAGCTTAAAAGCTTCGAGCTTCCAATCGCACATTCGTATTTGCGTTATTATTACATACGTGCTTTCAATACTAGTCGTACAACTGTGTTTTTTCTACATGTATTTATATTTACTACTTATTATTAGATTACGATAGATTATAAGTAGCTAATATAATATATCAATTATTATGTGACTGCTTAGTTCATATCTCTTCTAAGAAAATGTTATTTTTTATTAATGAACTATTCTTTATTTAATGAATAACGTTAATATTTTATGATTTACTAAATTATTTATATAAACTTTGAATTTTCCATATAGCTTCTTTAATGTATAGCATCTTAATAATTTAATTTACAGAGTTAGAAACATTTAAAATACGTATATTGAATTGTTGACATTTTTCAGGTTTTTTTTATTTAGCAAAAGCTAATATAATTCTAAAGTTTCTAAATTTTTATTTTACTGTGTCATTTTTATATGAAAAAATATATATTTTATTGATCATTATAGATATCAAAATATGCATTTTGCTATGTTAATACTTAATTATATATTTAATTTATTATAATCACTGAAGTCATTAAAAATCGAAACGTCGAGTCCTTGCGACTTTCGGAAGAAAATGTGTGCTTTGTAAGTCACGTACGTAAATTAGTCTTCCGATAAGCATGAAGATTTATTATCAAAAATCTGGAACAAAGACCTTGGTATTCGAGCTTAGATATTAAGAAATGGAAGTGCCCATATAATGATTACATATGATTACGACATATAAAGTGATATGAAAAAAAATTGGTACTTTATTATAAATTCACAATATTTATTATAATTATAAAGTGTGCAAAAATCTCAATTATAAGAATTTAGATATTGCTATTGAATTAAATGATTTTTACGAAAGAATGATTTAGATATCAATATTGAATTGCATGATTTTTACGAGAGATGTGCACTCGCAACAATTAACAACATTGTATACTTTCATGAGTGATGATAATATATGGTCCGAGGTCCGTGAATGATGCTAATATATTTCATAAGAGCCGCACGATATGTTTGTCTAGGAAGTAGGATAAGGCTTGGTATTTAATCTGCTTCACAGCAGAAAAGAAGCTGTGATAATTCCGGTATTCTTTTTTTTGTGTAAGAGGAAATAATGTGGTGTTGGCCATAATAGAAAATAATTAATATTTTATTCATCGATTTTATTTTACTACATAGAACTTGTGCACCACAATTTACATATTGTGCACGTGCGGGGACGGAATAATGCGATATACATAAGTTCAATTAAATAAAACGTATTTTGCGTTTTCTGTCGAAACACATCTAAGTCATAACTTACGTCATAACATATGTCTTACAATTAGCGCGTATAAATAATTTAACATTTATTTACATTGTAATATCACTATATTTCATTGCTTTATTTCTTTGTGACAAAATGTTCCAAAAATAAGTTATGTGTGTGAATGTGTATTATTATTAATATTAATTATTAAATATACGATCAATCGTTATATATTCTCTTTATCAATACATATTGTCCTTGGCGGCTCTATCATTATTGAACTATCGTTTGCCGTGCATGTTCCAATATATATATGAATGGAAGTAATTTTGATATACCTATATATTAAAATTATCTCCGTTCCTTCAATATTTCTTACAAATGTATTATCTTTCTTCGATAAAATTTGCTTTTTCAGTATCTTTTACATTCTCCGTGGTATTATCGGATTTTATGGCTTTCGGGGCCAGTTGCTGCATTTCCTGTTCTTTCAAATTTAATTTGGCGTACTGATTCCATGGTTGTTCCTTTGAAGTTCCAAACAATATATATATGATACCACCTACTATCGAATTGACAGCAGCAATCAGGAAGACCAAACGCCATTGTCCCACACTTTGCTATAGATTAATAATCGATATTATAACAAAATTTTAATATACAATGTTTGCAAACACAATCTATGTGCAAATTAAACTTACGTTATTATTCGTTAGTATACCAACGATTGCTGGCGAGATAAAACCAGCCCATGCGATGATCATGTTGGCGAATCCTAGGAGGATGCTGGCATAATTCGGACTGAGATCGACTAGGCTTGTCAACGTGGAGGCGGAAATGGCACCATTAACTCCTGTACCAGTCATCATGAAGATGACCGCGAATAATGGATGACATCCACTAAATCCGATGCCCATGATGAGGATACCTTGAACAACGGTGCAAACGAAGGTGGCCAATTTTCTGACATTCGTCGTGCTCATTCGCTCCGTACGTAGCAGCCAATCGCTCATGATGGAAAATAAGTACGAGAAGATCATTCTGAGTAAGTGCGGTGCTCCTGCCAGCATCCCAGTCTGAAAAAATAATCAGGATTATATATAACAATACGAAAAGAAATAATTTTGTATGAAATTTCATACGCGTATAACTTACAGCATTAATATTCCAACCGTGAATGAAGTTGAAATAACTCGGTGCCTGTGTCATCAGCGTCAAGAAACCCCAAGCAGTGCTCCAATGTGCGGCAATGGTGATCCAAATCGGCTTTGACAGAATTATTGATTTCCAAGGTATCTGCCTTTTCTCTTCGTCGTCGACAGACTTTGCGATGTTTTCCATGATGTAATTTTTCTCATCATCAGAGATTCGCGGATGCTGCTGCGGTGAATCATATACGAAATAATGCCACGAGCAGTACCTGCGATTTATGACGAATAAATCAGCGAGAAACCGCAAACATCTTGTAAAGTTGGAAATATTCTAGATACACTCACCACATTACACCTAGCAAAGACGTGACATAGAAAGCTGCACTCCAACCGAAGAAACTGCTGACAGCTGCACACAGAGGATAAGTAATTGCAGCTCCCACGGAACTTCCTGAAAATTAATTTCAAATTTGCTTGTGAATATTTATTTCCTGTTGCACCTCGGTCTTATCATGGAAATAGTCTACACTTTACCAAGATAAGCACTAACGAATCTGCTTCTCTCGTTCGGTGGAATCCACTTCGCTGTCATATTGTGCATCGAGGGCCATGTAACACCCTGAAATAAAAACAGACGTTAATAATATTTTTGAATATACAAGCAGACTTTGAAAATCGATCATTTGCCTCCTAATTTTTGCCAGAACGTATAGCTTACCGTGATTAATCCTTGCACCATTCGAAGAATTATCAAGCCATATAGATTCGACGCGGCGTAAGGAATGAGAAATCCTAAGAGAGATGTCAATAAATTTGCTAAGCCGAATACAAGTTTCGTGCCATATCGCCTAGCTAGGAGACCACCAGGTAATTGTGATAACCAGTGCAACCAATAATAGGCACCCAGCACCAATCCCTGTTCGTACTCGGTCCAAGCGAATCGATCTTCATACTAAAAAAAATTACGGAAATATATCGAAACATTGAAGAAAAACCTCCGAAAAATTCGACATTATAAAGAGATGTATTGAGTAAATTTTATTTATAAAAAAATATAATATTTAAGGATATATCTACAAAATACCGTAACATTTTCGGACGACGTCGTAATCGAGAAAGAGGAAGATACGTTATTATTCTCAGACGTTTCGTTGATCCAGAGTAATGTATTATTTTCTACATTGCATTGTATAGCCGCTGCAGGTTTCGGATATGGTACCACCATTGCGACTATAGTAAGATTTAAGTTTAATCGCACCATATAATTCATGGCGAAGCCAATAAAGACTAGGACCCATAAAATATCCCGGCATGTTAACAATTCCTTACCTGCAACAAATAAAATACGAAAATCTTTATTTTTCAGAGAATTTTATTAATCAATTTATTATTTTATCTTTAATATTTTTAATATTATTTTTTCTTTTAAAACGGGTTTCAAAAGAACCACTATATATGCACAAAATGTACATGAGAATGTAATTAATTATATTACCGAATTAATTAAATTGAAAGAGACACATATATAATACATATAATGTCCGCAAATTACTTGCAATATTTTTTACATTCTTTAATTGATATTCGATGAATTCTATAATAATATTCAAATACGAAATAAAAAGAATATCACAAGTTTTTTGCAATAATTGGATTTAAATATTAAGATATTGTAAAAGAGTTCTATCGAACAATATTCTATAAGTATATTAGATACATAATTTTGTTAAATGTACTTACTTTTTCCCATTTTCTCTAGTCTTAAAAAATATTGGCTGTTTAATTCATAATCACTTGTAAATTACAAAATTTATCACTTTTAATATTTTCTTACAATACAATTAAATAAATAATATTTCAGGTGTGCAATTCGTTACAAGAGATGTCAAGAATAGAAATTAATTTTATTTCCGTGTTATATCAATTTTTCTTATTAAATATTTAAATAAATTCTTATTTTGAATAACACTAATTTATTTTATGACAAATATGAGTCCTTCTTGACCTCTTATACGTATATGTTAATCAGTTAGTGTCACGGCGAACACTGCGTGACTGTTCCTCGAGTAGAATCGTGTGGACCGCAAAAATCTATGCAGAGATCCTCTACCCTCGCAGAAGTCATGACAAGTGATACTCTATGTTTCATGGAAAAATTTTCAAATTCTGTGTAGCCTTATGACACGACAATTTTGTAATATTAACGAGATATTTTCATCTTCTAAATAAGTTCGAAAAGTCTTATTCAGGTACATAATTTATTTATGCTTTATCTAGTGTATATTTGATGTGATAACGCGCATATTTTGGATGATTGAAAGATAACAGCCCTAATTTGCTAGTGTATTTTTATTTCACACTGTCTCTTAACAATTAAAAAAATTAATTGAATAATAATTAAGTTTAAATAAGCATAAAATACATCTATTATCCTTGTTATTTATTGATGATTGATTGAATAATATTATATTTAAGAATATATTTTTATTCTATCATATAATATATATATATATATATATATATGTAATAGTTTCATATATTTTTTCTAGTCTATCTATGAGAGATCTTATATTGCAAATATTGATAATTAAGACATCTGATCTATACATCTGAATGTATCATAAACAAATAAATGCAATCCTTTTCATTATCACATTTGAATTGCGCACAAAACAATGACGTTTTCAATGGCATTGCAAATAGATCGTGTGATTGTTGAAAATTTATGGAAGCTGCTATAACCGATATTTATCTAGACATAAATCATTAACACACAACTGTGGTAGAGATATAAATGCAAGTGAGCAAATATATTGTTTCGTTCTGATTATGGGGACAAGTTAATTTGTTATGCATACAATATATATTATATTGCAATTAAATTTATTTTCATTATATATACTAATATAAATGAGTTTTCAAAAAAGAATCAGGATGCAGAAAAATCTTATCGATTTCACTTAAGATTTCTTTATTAAATTCAAAGTTTAAAAAATATATTTATATATGATAGAAATAGTTATTAACTTTGATTTTGTTCACGTTTAATAAAGAAAGTTTTCATTTATTTTTAAACATATATATATTTTTTTCTCTTTCAAAAGACTATTATGAATAAATGAAAATTCGTAATCATAGCTACATCTTAAAAATATTACTGAGATGTGAGTCATCAAATTGCAGTAAATCATTAAAATAACATTGAACATAACAAAGTAACATTGAGCATCTTTCTTTAAGTATTGACTATAAAATGAGATTCAGCAAACCAGAATAAATGTCTAAATCGCTCAATGTTAAATAAAACAAAATCGATAATAAAATTAAATTTTAATAAAGCTATAAAATTTACTAAAAAATAAAAGTTTAATTTGTGTAGAAATCACATCGTTTACGGCAAAAGATGATCGTTTATTCAAATTTATCGATAAATAAAGCTTATATTATTTCTCTGTACTAATAAAATTGATTTAATTGGAATTTTAATCTCATACACTAGCGGATCCTATATTAATTAAATAATTAACTAAAAAATAACTAAAAAATAAAAGTTTAATTTGTGTAGAAATCACATCGTTTACAGCAAAAGATGATCGTTTATTCAAATTTATCGATAAATAAAGCTTATATTATTTCTCTGTACTAATAAAATTGATTTAATTGGAATTTTAATCTCATACACTAGCGGATCCTATATTAATTAAATAATTTTGCAAACCCCCCTTCCCCATAATCGATGTCAGGATCCGCTAGTGAGCTCATACAATCGCATTTCTATTTGCTTTATAAAAGCGATAACTATATAACGCAATGTGGAACGACGGGCTATAATCAATCACGTCATGATAATTACGTAAATGAATTAATTTCAATGTTTCAATTTTAACATTACTCCAACACTGCGACACAGTCAACTGCTAGAACAAATTAGTGACCAACAGATGAAATAAAAATAATAGTCATTCTTTAAATAATAATAACTTTATAGATGATTTTATACTTTTATACTTATACATCATTGATAAAATTTCACAACTAATTTCAAACTTTTATTGAAAAATTTTATGTAATCTTTTAAAAATATGCATGTATTTCTTTATGAATAATTAACTAGTTAGCTTTATCTAATATCTAATTAATTATATTTAATTTTATCTAATATTGCAAGATAATAAAATATATATAAGAGTCTAAAACGTCATAAATAACGCAAACTGGAACAGAATATTGCGTCGAATAAACTGATAAGATAATGTTAGTTTTAATGAAATAGGAAATAGTTACACATTAGCCGAAAATTATTTTCCTTATAGCAAAAAATTTCTTTGTAAATAAATTTTTCTCGCGTAAGAGTCTAAAACGTCATAAATTACGCAAACTTCTGAAACAGAATATTGCGTCGAATAAACTGATAAGATAGATAATGTTAACTTTAATGAAATAGGAAATATAGTTACACATTAGCCGAAAATTATTTTCCTTAAATAAATTTCTCTCGTATAAAATTTCTCTGATTATTATTTATTTATTAAGTAAAATTATTTTTTAATAAAAAATCAGATAAATAACTCATTATTCTTTTCCAATATCTATATATAATCGGTTTCTTTCCATCTTACTACGCGATTATATATGAATGACGAATTCAAAGATATGTAAATGAATGCAAAATATGAATATTCAAGAAATAAAAGTTTATATTTATTTTGGATATAATTGCACATTATTACGATGACAATATTTGAATAATTTTAATCTTGAATATATTTAAATAAAAATTAATTATATAATTTGCTTGTGCGTTATTACTTTTTTTATAATTATTATATTAATTTATTATGTAAACATTTAAAAAATTGAACCTCACATATTTTGTATTCATTAAAAATAACTATATTCTATCTGACTTTATAAAAAAGATTTTACGCTGTTCTCTTGAGTGATAAAGTCATATGTCTAAACATTGTCTAAACAATAATGTTGTTGTATAATCACATTTTCAATTTGCATCGTCAACATAATCTCACTCTTGCTCTTACTAATCAATAAATTTGATTTGCTTGATTTACAAAATGTGCAAAGTCATATATTTTATCGCGCCTTGTAAAAACTAAAAAATTTGCAATATATAAAAAATATAAACGCTACATTTTAACATTTCTAATAATAAATACGTTCATATATAGTACAAAATGATAAAATCACTAATGCATATGCTAAATACACATGTCTATGAAATCTTACATCGAGTTAATTTCGATAAAAAATGCTTACGTTCGATGTTTCTCTGCCTCTGTTTCTATCTTTTAGCTGTGAAAGAAAGAGACAGAGAAACATATCTGTTGCAAGAATTGTGTCTTCCATGGAATAATCCTAAAATTTTCCAATACCTATTAAACGTTTAGTCGCAGTTTTAAAAAAATATATATAATTAAGACTGAAAGATGAAAAATGTTTGTATTATAAAGTGCATTTTGGCTCTCCTGGAATGCATTAGCTTTCATATATTATTGACACGCTACAATTATATTGAAATAATAACCAAATGGAAATATAATAATATTTTATTATATCAATACCTATAAAAAATTATTATTTTATTATATTATATAATATAATCGTTACAACAAAATACATTACAATAAAGTTCATATAGCAAAAAATCAAACATAATATTATATAATATTATATAATATCATGTTCGATCTTTCGCTATATAAACTTTATTGTAATGTATTTTGCATTTCGTGTGTTTTTCTTCCAAAATACATTTTATTTTACATTAACTATAATTACGAATCTGAAACCAAAGAGAACATCGGTTGATGCAATATTTCGTCTCTTTGCGATTGCAATAAGTGATTGGAATATCAAACATAAATGATAAAATTTCTTATATATAATTAATGCGCATACTTGACACATTCAAGTCTTTAATTAAATGAGGACAGTTATTTCAAGAAAAGTTGACATTGAACTAATAAATATATTAATAAGATATATATTAACGCAAGATTAAAAGCCTATAAACAGAGATATTCGCACAAGCAGTATTAAAGAATGCGACGATTCTTATATATCTCGTGTTTAGAAGCGCATGAATCTTAAAACTGAAGGATAAACTTTAAATTTAAAAGAGAAACTTATATGTTACACAAAATTTATATCAATCGTAATAAAATCTTTCTCCAGACATTTCAGTCAATGTCAATCATGTCGGTCATTTGTGACACATAACGTGGAGCCACTTCCTATATATGTATATCGTTCCCTTCTCTTCTCCAAAAACGGGAGAAAAACAGGAAAAACAAGTATTTATAAAAAGCAAGTAACACGGTGTCTTTTTAATAAGAATTACACTTTAAACAGACTTAAGAGGAGATCGGCAATTGAGCGAACGTTTTCCCTTTCGCATTCCTCGTGTTTGGTCTTTTTTAATCATGGTCGACCGGCAATCTCTCAATCACCAGGAACTAATTACAGTAATTTTAACGTACGACTGGAGAAAAATGACCGTCTTAACCGTTTTACAGTGAATTTCGCCTGTTGTAACAGATATGACGAAATCTTATATGTTATCACTCGTCACATTAAAATCGTAGCACTTGTATCAGCATGCTACTTTTCTATTTTTGCTGTCTTTAATCGCGTATCACTGATTACACGAGCGCGTTGCAAAATTAGTAGAGAGAGAAAAATAGTATTAATAATTTTTCTTTATATTTTAATTGTGAATTTCAAATATGTTCTGTGGCACAAAATTTCTGTTGCCTTTGATTTTGTCACATATCAAATAGAATGTATTAATAAAACATAAAATCAGCATAGAATGGAAAAAAGTTTAAATTTACAATATCGACACAATTTTTGTTAGCTTTTAAATTAATTATTCGATAGTATACCAACTTTCTAGCTATTCTTCAGTTACTGCAAGATCCGCAATTTATAAATATAATGTTTTTAGTTTTACTATATACATTAAAACCGATTATACATTCATTTTTTAATTTATTACACAGATAGCAAATTATAGTAACTACATTATTTATATTCGTGCTAAATAATTAATATAATGTACCTTAGTCTATTAAAAATTGAGTGTATCTTTTGTTTTTTTTTGTTTAACATTCAAAGTTGCAAGATTTACATCTTTCACGTATCAATTTCACTCGCCACAAGTCCCGAAATTATATTTCCAATGCGTATGTATCATATCTTTTTTTTCGTATTAATACATGATAATCCCAGAACTTGCCGCTCATTATCCATTATCTAAAACACGTTCAAAATATTTTATTTAACATTAGAAATCTTTTACGTTAAATCACTGAAACAAAAATTATTAACTGATAAATAATATTTTGTTAATTAAACATATAAAAATATTTAAATTAAATATATATAACATTAAATCTAACAAAACATGTACGTGACTTAAATACTAATATATGTTCAATTAACAAAATAGTAATTTAGTTGAAAGGTTTAGTTAAGTTAACAATTTTTTTATGTGGAAATGTTGACTTAAAATTTGAAATTTGATTTTCTGGATTTTCAAGCTTACACCTTTTTACTTTATTAATGAAGGTTTAACCGTGAACCAGACTTTCGTAGGTGCCCCGCGGGGCATCCTGATGCTGACTTCGTCACGATTTCATCAGAAGAAGGGAACCACACCGTAACTCGTCGTAGAAAAAACCACTTTCCATATGTAAGCTTATAGTTAGCGTGGGGAGACCGGATAAACACAAGAGTGTTATACTTGGACTTGTTTTTGTCTCGACAGTCTTAATCCAGCTTTTAGCCGAACCAGTTCAGGAAACTCGTGCCCGGAAACTGTCTCCAGTGTAGCACTAACAATAAGTG
Source organism: Nylanderia fulva (assembly GCF_048542155.1). Classification (NCBI taxonomy): domain Eukaryota; kingdom Metazoa; phylum Arthropoda; class Insecta; order Hymenoptera; family Formicidae; genus Nylanderia; species Nylanderia fulva. The sequence continues at coordinate 8,165,884 of NW_028190263.1, forward strand.
CTATTTCTTAGACTCGGATCAAAAACGATATAAAATATCTGGCTATTTATAATTTTTACATATAGTATTTATATATATCATAGTTTTTAAATTTTTATATACTTTTACATCGACGAGTGAAAATCAGAGGACGCAACGTGAAGATATATCAAAAAACTGTGTTAAACAGTTTTTTATTTATATATAATTAATTATTTATATAATTAATTGCTGGACAAAATTATCACACGTGATAAATTTGTCGCTCATCATTTCGATATTTATCTGAAGAGTTATTTCATTACGTTATCAAATCTTTCTGGAAGGAAAAATAACGTAAAGTGTATGTAATATTATATCACCTGTATTTTCTATAAAAATATATTTTTTATTTTATACTTATTTTTTAGTATATACTTTGATTTTTTATTTATTCAGTTATATTATTTATTCAATTATATATAATAAATTAGTAAAAAATTATAACGCTTTTATATATTAAAATAAAATTGTCAAATTAATGTAAGAACAGGCCAACTCAAGAGCATAAATTATTAGGATGTTAGTGAATATTATAAATTTTTATTACTTCCCAATTATACCATATTAAAACAATTAAAACATATTAATACAATTAAATCAAACGTTTCGACTGTACGTAGTCTTCATCAGTGGTGTCATATAGTATTAGTCAATTATAAAATGTTAAAAAATTTTAAAAAACATTTCGACGATGCGAACGATTGCAATTCATACTATTAATTATAATCATATATTAATAGTATGAATTGCAATCGTTCGCATCGTCGAAATGTTTTTTAAAATTTTGTAATTAACTAATACTATATGACACCACTGATGAAGACTGTGTACAGTCGAAACGTTTGATTTAATTGTATTAATATGTTTTAATTGTTTTAATATGGTATAATTAAGAAGTAATAAAAATTTATAATATTCACTAACATCCTAATAATTTATGCTCTTGAGTTGGCCTGTTCTTACATTAATTTTACAATTTTATTCAATTATATTATATATTATATTTGCTGAATATCAAGCAAGAGTTTTCAAAAGAAATAGTATATAATTTCAGAAAATTTCAATTTTTATACAGAGAAACTAAAAGAGAGATAAGACACTAAAAGGCTTTCTAGATTAAAAAGGAAACAATGCCAAGTAGTAAAACGAGAATCGCTATTATTGGTGGTGGAGTGGCTGGTTTGGTGGTAGCCCGTCATGTGGTATCTAGATTAGATATTTACAGTCTAATGTTGTTCGAACAAACCGATCATATCGGTGGCACATGGGTCTACACTGACGAAACGAATGTTGATAAACACGGACTTCTTATACACAGCAGCATGTATAAGAATCTTAGGTTCGTATAAATGACATTAAAGATAAATAGGAAACACCTCCATTTCATCACCCTTTCATTAATTAGGAAAAATTAATTGAATCTTTTTCACAATTAAATACAGATTGTGATAATATTAAATCGAGCATGTCCCATGAGTCAAGGGATTAATTTTGTATATAAGATCAAATTTAAAATTTTAAATAAACATTTCCACATATTATAATATACGAGATTTTTAACATTTGATATAATTTTTTGAACGTATTTTTCATCATATTATCATAAATAAATCTTTTATTTTAAAAAATGCAGATTTAAATTAAATTAAAATTTATTTTTACAAGTTATACCCTTTTAACATTCGAGCGAATTAATTAGAATGTAAAAAATTAAAATAATATAATATATAACTGAAAAAAAATATATCGATTAGACATAACAATTATGGAAAAATGAATAGAATTGCATCAGTGGCAGTCACAAAACGAGAGGGGACTTTGTGAAACATGTCTCCTTTAATAGAGCCGAGTTGCATCACTGGAAATCACTTTGTAACTTGCGCGGATTACTTTTATTTTAAAAAATTGTATAATTTTTATACGTATATATAATTGAAGCTATAATTGATTTTCTCTCATCAAGCTTTTTTTAAATTTAACGTCATAGACTAGATTTTATATATTTTTATACTCCGTTGCTCAGTATATATTTCGATAGATAAAATGACATCATTAGATGACGTATCGGACTCTACCCTTCTTTCGATACTCGATGAAGACAATAAGAAGTTTCGGTATTTCCCGTCGCAGGAAATGAAATAAATATATATGAACGCGTAACACGTGGTCTAATGTATAAATGCGATAAACTTTGTCGACAAGCGATACACTTTGTGACACATTAATGAGACAGTCGTCTCTTGGCAATCTGTTCCGGAAAGAAAATAAACGCGCCAATAAGTCGAGTGTCAACAAAGATGCAAATCAAAAACCAGATCAGAAGACAATACGGAAGACTCTAGAATTAAAATTTACGCAGATGTATCAATTTGTGCAAAGAATCGCACTTATTAATTTAATTCTTCACATGCCTGTTATATATGTTTCGTACAGCATTATTTCATCTCATGTATCTTTTTTTCTCTTACGTATCTTTGTGTTCTCTTTTTGTTAATATAATCGAGAATTCAGTGATATATTATATTGCATTGCTAAACTACATATGCTGTAAATTGTAAATCTTCAGCTTCTCTGATTAATTTTTTTATTTTATTAGTACTGAGAAATTTATTTTATTAGAAATTTGCCAGATATAATAAAATAAAAACAAGAAAACTCGAAAATATTTTTCTAAACATATTGAATGTTTTGAAACATTGAACATATTTTTTCGTTATCCTCTAAATAAAATATAATTTAATATAAATAATTATATATAAGATAATTAATAATTACATATATTATATATAAGAAAAAATATAATTTAATTATGTAAGATGCGCGTGAAGAGAAAGTCTTCCGATCTATATACTCTATCTCCGTCAAGTATAAAGTAAAAAATAATGTAACACTTATTTCGAGTTAAATGCACACAGCTTGCAACTTTGTTTATCGCGGGTCGTCGTATCTTTTGAACCTTGGCACGTTAATAAAAATTGCGCGTGTGATTACCTCTAAATATGAGAGTGAATCATCTAAGAGAATTTGATTTTCTATTATTTCTCGTACAGAACGAATATACCGAAGGAAGTAATGCAGATACCTGATTTTCCTTTTAAAAATCAGGAGGGTCCATCTTTTGTTCATCATAGCGTAATAAAGGAATATCTTGTGGACTATGCAGAACACTTCAATCTTCATCCTTACATTAAAGTGAGTTCTTGAGTAAACTATAACAATCAAATCAAAATAAATTATCTCTGTTTGTTCTATAGAAATTATATATGAAGTATAGAATTTATATATGAAGTATGAAACAAGAACAAAAAATATTTCTTACTCTATGAAGGGCAAAGTTTTGCATCATATTTTTGATTTTGAATTATATTCGTTTTTTCGATTTCAGTTGAATACTCTGGTGAAGCACATAGAACCGGAGATTCTGAGAAACGGCCAGGCGGTGTGGATGCTGACGTACGAAGATTTGGAATCTAAAGTAGAAACCACGAAAACTTTTGACGCCGTTGTGTTGTGCAACGGTCATTACACTGTCGGTCATGTTCCGCATATTCCAGGTATCGAAAACTTCCACGGTGATTGTATTCACAGCCACCAATATAGAAAGCCAGAAGTATACGCCAACAAGAATGTTTGCATACTCGGCGCGTCCTGGTCCGGTATCGATATCGCACTGGAAGTCTCGCAATACGCTGACAAAGTACGCATATCCCTATCATTAATTATCTTCGCCAGATGTAAAAAAACAACCCTTTTTATTCCTAATTGGACTTATATTATAATAGTTTTATAAATTATTAAAAATCTTAATCATAGACATAACAATATATGCAAATCAGTATTTGATGTAATCTTCCTCTTGTTAATCTAGGTATACTTGAGTCATAATTTGACAAAACCCATCGACTCAAAAATGTCAAGCAACGTCGAGCAAAAACCCGGCATCAAGTCCGTTCAAGGAAACATCTTCATCTTCTGCGATGGCTCCTCGGCGAAAGTGGACAGTTTCATATATTGCACTGGTATAATGATTGATACATGTGGAATATTTTAGTGAAATTTTAATTGATTCTCATAATCAATTTTCGTCAGGTTACAAGTTCACGTATCCCTTTATGTCAACTAAAGTTAAGATACGTACGGACGATAACCACGTTGAACCCATTTACAAGCACCTGGTGCACATGGATTACACGAATCTGTTCTTCATGGGTTTACCCGCCATCGTGATACCATTCCCGATGTTCCACATTCAAGCACAATACATCCTCGGAATCCTCGAAGGCCGCATTCAGTTGCCATCGTCGCAAAGAATGCGCGAGGAATACAAGCTCGAAAAGAAGGCCCTATTGGATCAAGGAATTCAGGTAATTAAAGGGTCTTAGATTAATTTCTCAAGTGTCCTAGTAATAAAAGAGAAAATTTAGTTTAAGGAGAGGTGATAGAAAAGTGAAAAGATATGTTTTTCTTAAATAAAAAAACATTACAATGTACATACACATACCTTAAATTGTTCTCAAAAAAATATCACGTTAAAATAATTGATTTTTTCTCTTCATTAGCTGAGACATATCGGTAAACTCAAGGAAAGGCAGTGGGCTTACTACAATGAGATCGCGGCCGCTGCCAATATTGCGAGTTTTCCACCAGTGATCAGGAAAATCTTCGATCACGTTAGCGATATGCGTGATATAAATTTCACTACTTACAAAAATTATCAATACCGCATCATCGACAATGAAAACTTCAGCGTATGTTATTGTAAACCTTGTTAGGATCTACTTAAAAGAAAAAAAGAAAACAGAAAGTGAAATGCAGTAATCTTATCACAGAATGGTTGGACGGTTCAAAAGCCCGACAAACTGTTTATATCTTCCATCAGTTGCAACACCACGAGTCTGTAAACAGATCTTTATGCTTCGAAAACAAATATTGTTCCAATAAGAACAATTAGCGGATTGTTATAAGAATCAAACAAAGGCACCAAACCCGTTTATTAGACTGATGCATTAATGAGTTTATCATTGATTATGACGTGCTTCTACGCAAGATCAACTCGTAATATAACTTATTACATGCTAAACGATTGCTAAGAGAAGATAATTAACAAAGAACCAACAAGGTTATCACTATTTTTGCAATATATGACCAAAAAAGTAACATATATGCATATATGGACATGAATAATCAATTGTCAGAAATCTTTACATATTTACAATAAAAGAGCAAGAATTATATTTATACCTGTTACCTTTATGTATTATATTATAAATAGAATTGTAATCCACCATTTTTCTTATTATTAGCCTTTTTTCTTATTATTAACTTTTATTTCAATCAACGCGTTTATATTATATTAGGAAAACATTTTGCAATTAATTTTAAATACACTTTGAATATGAGTAAAAGCAAAACAAGAGACAAATGTATAAGTATTTAATTTAACTATAGTTTTATTTTTTTTCTCTTATCTGATAAAAAATGATATGCGCGCAGATTTTCAATCTAACTTTCTAAAAATAAAATTAAATATGAGAGAAAACCTGGTAAATATATTGGAAAAATGTCCAATAAATATCACTCATAAATATATGTTATATTTCGGAAGTACATAATTCTTTGATGTTACATTATATTAAAATTCTAATTAGTTATTCTCTTGTATAGATTATATAAAAATGAAAAAAATTCCTATCTTCCTTCGATGATGAATGATAAATACAATGCCATATCTAAGTATCATAAGTTTAATTGGAAATACTTGATTGGAAATACTATAATATGACTTATATTACAACACCTTTAACAAAGGATTACAATTCGTCGTGTGATTTTTTAAGGTAATTCATCACAAAATCATATAAATCATCAAGTTCGCGCGAACCGTTGTACTCGGAGACTTTACGTCCATCTTGATACAAGTACAAAGTCGGAAAACCGTCCACCTCTTGTTCGTTGCACACTTTTTTGCTTGCATCGAGCGTGCAATCAACTTTAACAATATTCACGTTATTATCACCAAAAAACTTCTTACCCAATTCCTCCCATGTAGGCGCCAAGCGTTTGCAATGTCCACACCAGGGTGCAAAGAACTTTACAAAAGAAAAACCTTTCTCGATACCATGCTTGAAACTGTCGGTTGTCAAGCTTAATATAGCATGCGGAACACCATCACTACTTTCACTCTTTTGACTCAAATGGTCAGCATTCTTACCCAACATCATTGACACATAGGCCTTCAGCTCTTCATGAGTGCGTTGACCAGTATATTTGTCTACCTAAAAAAAAATTTATATTCCATTTTTTCCTTCTGAAAATCGAACATCAAAACCCTTGTATGTCAAATAATTGCCCTTCTTTTTCAGAAAAAGAAAATAAAAAATAATTTAATCGATGATACCTTTTTTCCATCTTCAATCCACAATAAAGTAGGATATCCTTTAATTTCAAATTGAGTACAAACACTACGATGCTGAGTGCAATCTATTTTAGAGATACTAACAATATCATCATTACGAAGACTGTTGGCTAATGCATCCCAAGTTGGTGCTAATTTTTGACAATGTCCACACCAAGGTGCATAAAACTTGACAAAATGATGTCCAGAAGAAACATGTTTTTCAAATGTATCTTCTGTTAATTCTAACAATCCATTCACTGCTTCTGGAGGACTTGGTACAATATCTTCAGTCTAGAAAATAATTGTTATAATATAAGCAATTGATGTAAAGGATAATATAAAATTCAAAATAAATCATATATAAAAGTACATACCATAGAGGAACTACCTAATTGTTCATTAATAAAGGAAGTTAAAGAAGGTAAATCTCGAGTTCCTCTAAATTTGATGCCTCTGGTTTCTCCAGTTTTATAAAACTTTAGCCTGCATTTATATATATATAAATTTCCAAATGTAATGATTATGTAATGATTATGTAATGATATTATAATAATTGTCATTTCATGATTATTTAATGATTTATATTGCATATAACACAGGAATATATTATCAGACATTGAAATATTGAAATTATAAACTATAGTTGCATGATATAAATAAGAAGAGTTAAAATTCATTTGAATATAATTTTCATGGAAATTTCATTAACACAGATAGTAAAATAAGACAAATGAAATTACGTGGGATAGCCAGTAACATCTTGTTCACTACACAGAGTGTTTTCAGTTGTACAATCAACTTTGGCGATTCTTATATTACCATCCAAGTCATTGGACATTTCTGCTAACTGTTCCCAAGTAGGACCAAGTCTTTGGCAATGTCCACACCTTTTAAGAGAGAGAAAAAGAAATTTTTCAATTATAATTAATATATTACTTCAAATAGAGAAATAATTTTTTCTTTCTCTAGCTTTTAATTTTATATCATATAAATAATATATATTGTATATTTATATCTGTAATATACATTTATATATTTACCATGGTGCGTAGAACATAACAAAGTGATTCTTCTTTTCAATCTCTTTAGAGAAATTCTCATTGGTATACTGAAGAGTGAATACATCCTCATCGTGGCCGTTGCTAACTTGGCTTAACATAAATAAAAAGAGCAATATCTGTCGTTTCGACGCGATAAAATCTGCAGGATTGATCGCCATTGCAAGTCTATTTGACACTCGATCCTTCCGCGAGCAAAGTCTCTTTACCTCCAAGAATGCAAAAAAGAATCGTCGAAATCCCTCACCGACACATTCGGAGCCTTTTTAATCCCGAAATAGCACCTGTCGCACCGTGCTGAACGAAATACTTTTTCAAATAAATGAATATCGCATAATATTATATAGAAAACGAAAGATATTTTTGTATATATTTCGTAAAATTAAAGAATTTTTTTCACAAACCGTTTATCCTGTTGCTCCGAGGCTCGCGCGGATGGATCGAATCGCCAATTCCGCCCTCCATATGATATCTCAATCAGAATAAGCAACTGTCAAACTGGAAATGTTACTATCAAATTGTTCCTAGTAGAGAATTTTTCGCTGGAAGCCTAAAGGCGAATTTGCATGTATGACAATTTGACGTCCATTAGGAAGTATGGATTTTTTTTGTCCCTAGAAAACATATCCTTCCATTGGAATCCTCCTTTTTCTTTTTGTTGTCGTAAACACGTGTTGATTTTGATGTAGGCCATTGCTTTGCACGTTTATTTGATCGTATTTGTGTAAAATTTATCTTACACCTATTCAACAGATTATCGTTTATTTCCTAACGAGCAACGAGTTTAATTCTTTTTTTTTTTTTTTTTCATATTCTATTTTTTGTACAAAAACAAGTAAATAACAGCTTGTTTGTTTCATCCAAATTGATGAGAAGAAAATCTACATTTTGCATTTACTGGTATTCAAAAAACTTCAATTATCTCTCGTGACTCGTGGCATTGTAAGTTCAAATAAGTTTGTATCTTGAAGAGTGAAGAAAAAGAACTAAATAAATAACGAGAGATATCCACGTAGAAAACAGCAGAAACATCAAGTTTCAGTAATTGTGACTTCATCAGTTATGCTGATTCTGCGCGTTCGATAAATATTTCAAATGTGCGATATCAGTCATTTGACTACTGTGACTGTGACTCGTCAAATTGGGAAATCCGAGTCTGTTGTCAGTGAACGGTAGCCCACGTGTTTACAAACGTGGTATGTGTACCTAAAAATGTCCTCTATAAACGCAATACCAAGCACTTTGAACAACTTATTTTCTGTCCTATAGATAGAAGATAAATAAAACTGATTTTTCTATCAAGTGCCACTAAATCGAAGGAGAAGTCGATTCATGAAGATAGCAAAATATTGAAAGTACGAAGGAAACTAATTTCGCAACTTGAAGATGATATAAGAATGTATTTTATCAAGTTCTATATAGAGAGTTCTATATAGAGAGGTGAGAAAGATAAACAGTTCAATTTTTTCTCGTCGGTATGAATAAGGACTTTTTATTGTTTTTTTATGCCATTTTTTATAACCTATGTAAAAAAAATTTGAGTTTAACTTTTTATTAAAAAAAAATAGATATAGTTAAAAAAATTGAAAATTTAAGAATTTATAAAAGTTATATATATACATATAATAAATTAGTATCTCTTTGATTTTAAATATAATAAAAATTCATCATTTAATCCAATCTTATGAAGGTATTGTGTATGCATATGTATTTAAATTTATTATCTATATTACAGATTAAAATGAATTTACGTGAGAATATTAAGAAGGCAACATCACTTGATTATATAGATAGTAATGCCAAGTTCTTTCGACTATCAGGATTAAGTCAAGCTGCAAAAGATCGAAAGATGAATGAAAGAAAAGTGAAGAAACCACGAAACTTAAATGTAAATATATATAGTTAGCTATATGAGAAAATATCTAATTTTGTTTTATATTCATATTTTTATAAAAAAAAAAATTTTATTTATTTAATTCTAGTTAATGGAAGACTCTAATGATGATAGTGATAATGATGTTGAGAATTATGTAAATAAAATTAAGAATGATTTTGACCATCACGCTGTTTCTGCCGCTATTAAAGAGGTGCGTTAATACTTACAGTTTTTAAAAACGTAATTAAGTTATTAAGCAATAGTTATTTAATATTTAGCAATAATAGCATTCAATTAGGATTTTAAAGTGAAAAAGTTTTAGCCAAAGATATACAGTAGAAAAAAATGTAATTTTTTCAAGCAATTGTGTATCAAGAATTCATAAAAGTTAAATAATATAAATAATTAATGTATCACACAGGTAAATGGCGGTCGTGATCTTTCAAATAAACATTGGGAGAGGGTTTATATGAAACGTCTTGAGAATATAACTAACTCTGAGAAAGAAATATCTCCGAAAACCTCTAATCATAACAATATAACATATTCTGGAAGTCAACCTGAGAATTTAACCGATAGAATTAATAAACAAAATAATAAACTACGTAGAAATGCTGCAATTATGGGCCTTGTAAAGTTGAAACAATTTTCATTAGAAAATCTATTTAATCCAAGCAGTGAAATTTCTGCAAGAAAAGAAGACAAATTGGAAACTTTAGTAAGTATATAAATAAACATCTCTCTTCTTTTTTCTCTCTAATTTTTATGACATTGTTCTATAATTACAACACAATTATAAAAAACAATATTTACATCAGCATGAAGTGACCGACACATACATGACAGACAATGATAATGGTCAAGTGGAATCAGTTCCTCTTTATGAAGATTCTGAAATCTTTGTTCATCCTTTACAAGTGGGAATAGATGAAAAAAAATTTAAAAACATAGATTTTACTGTATCGCGCATTGGTAAGAAAACAAAAATAATACCGCAAGAACATTTTCTTATGGAAACGGATGATGACTTTTTTAACTTTGTAAAGAAAGAAAAGAATACAAAATAATTATAAAATATTTATCGAAAAAAATATGTATAAAATATAATATAAAAAATACTGTCTCTTTTTTTTTATTCAATATGATTTAATAAATTACTGACAGTGGGACTGATAATAAGTTAAGAGATATATATTTATATAGACTCAGAATATAAGCATGCGAGATTGTGAATTGTGCATAATCCTAAAAACATTTTATCAAGTTAAAATAATGTGTATCAATAAAAATAATTTAACGATATAATATTTAGATAATATAAAAATTGTGTAATTATATTATCAAAATCTTTAAAAACATTGAATTATAAGAGCGATATTTCTCATATTTTGCAGCATTATTTTACAAACTGCAAGCTTTATTACATATGTGTTTCATTAATGAATATATTAATGACTTTTAGAAGTATAACAATATTGTAAACGTAAACAATATAACTTAATAAAAGGACCTAACTTTTTGTGCAATAAAATTTGTTTCTGAAAAAAAGTCTATACATATATATTTTCTCGTTAAAATAAATCATTTATAATAAAAAATACAATGTTTAAAAAAAACCAATAAAATATATTAGTAACATAAAAAGCTGTTATAATTTTATATTTTTTATGTTAATACTTTGAAATTAATTATATGTTTGTCTATGTATGTATATATTTGTGTATGTGAGTGTGTTTATAAATTGTTATATTAGTTTTAGATAACACACTTTTATTCTAAAAATATTAAATCCCCTTTATTCTGTACAATATAAAGTACTGAGAAAGTTAGATATGTAACAATTTGAAAAAATTCTAGTCAAGTATAGATAATTTTAAGAGAATGTATTAATTTTAAAATAAATTTAAAAATGAATAACTAAAATCTAAAGTTTAGTTCTTTAAAACATTGACATTCTCTATTTACATAAAATTTGTTCTTATACAGAATAATGCAGAGAGAATATTATTCTTATGTGTACTTAATTCTAGTAAAATTTGACTTACAAATATATGGTTTACATTGAACAGTAGAAAACTGTTTAATTTCTGAGTTTTATAAAGATGTTACTTTGGCACACAACATATTCAGATGATAACACAATCAGTTAAGTATAATAAAGTAAAATATTGTAATTTTTATTTTAATTTTACACTGTTTTATTTTTGTTCTGAAATGATATTTTTGAGATTTTATTCAAAGTGTTTTACCATATACGTCATGCTTAGATAAAAAAATTTATTTCTTATGATTATTATGAAATAATTTATACTTTTTTCAATAGATACAAACTTGATATTCGATAATCTTGTAGCTCTTGAACAATAATTAAACTAATATCAAAATATAGTAATTATTTAAAAATAGATATATAATACATAGATACTTTTATAGACAAAAAATGTTCATAATGAAATATATATATGTATTATAATTTTATTGTAAATATGGATTTATATAAGATTTTAATTTTAATGACCAAACATAAATTAGTGCTCAAAGAATGTGATAAATAAAAGCACATTTATTGAGCTGATACTAACATTAGATTGATAAAATTCTGTAAACCACATTGTAACTTTGTCAATAATAAATTTCTTAAACATTTGTTCTATAGTTTTAATGATTTTAAAAAGTTGTAAAAAATACAAAATAAATTGCATTTTACTTTATATAAAAAGATAAATAAAAATAATATTAATTTTACTCATATTTATTTTTTATATAATATCAATATTGGTATAAAATTATTAATAATACATTTGAGTACTTATATGACTACCTGCCCAAGAAGTCAAAAAACAACATATATAGTTTATTATAACATTCTATAGAACAGAAGTAATATTTATATTTGATAAGGCGATTGCTTGGACATAACATTTTAACAGTATACTCATGTTGACGAAAGTCTGAATAAATTTTTGAATAATAATAAAAACAGACATTTTTACAGGAGAAGCAATATTTGCCTTTATCTAAATATTGGACTAATGTATATGGTATTAAACTTGCATCATATGTTATTCTGCAAAAATATAAAAATTATTATTCATATATATTATAATTTCGAGTATCAAATTATATACATTTACAACAAAGAGAAAAAAATAGAAAACCTGGATTTTAGAACTTCTTTAGCTGACAATTCAACAAGACTTGGCAATGTGTCTGAAGTGCTCTTCCTATTAACTTGAACAGCATAATCCTGACAGAATAAATTCCCAGAAAGATCTATAGTTGACAAAGTCAAATATTGAATCATTGCTGGTAAGAATTCTAAATTATTTTCTGCCACATCCAAGAATTCCAATTTATTCAAAGTTCCGATATTTTGTGGTAATTGTATTAAGTTGTTGTTACGAATTTTCAATTCTCTTAGAACTTTTAGCTGTCCAATTTGTAGTGGTAATTCAGTTAACTGTAAATAATAAACTATTAATAATAGTTGTAGCAAATTAAATCTTTTATAACTAAAACTGATTTTATCAGTTAATTTTATGATATTATGATAATATATGCATACATAACTTACCAAATTATCACTAATATCTAGGATATATAAATTGTTTTTAAGTGCGACTTGCTGTAGCCAAGTCCATTTAGATTGAGCAGATTTTCCAAGTTTATTATGCGACAAATTAAGACTTTGAAGATGAGGCAAAGTGCCCAACTCCTTTGGTAAGAAAGAAATGTCATTGTTTGATAAATCTAAAAGTCTTAAACTCTGCAATGTCAGAATTTGTCGATCAAAGGATTTTCTATTCAATCCACTCAAAAAAAGTTGTTCAGTCGTTTTTGGGAATCCTTGTAAAATTGGATATTCAGATTTTTTCTTTACCACAACTTTGTTCAATGAAAAAAATTGATTTGAACTGAAAGTTGTGAAAGAGCTAATATATTTATCTATATCTTTGCAATATCCATCCATTGTACAGTTTTTACATATATGTTTTAATACATTAAGAAAACTTTTCATCTGAATAGCATCGCTCTGAATTATTAGATCATGACAGGGTCCGATTAAGCTTATTGTAGCTTTGCCATTGTTTATAAATTTCGTAAACACTTGTCTTATGTTGTTTTTTATCTGAAAAAGTAAAAAAAAGATTATTTTGACTATTGTACATTTCTTAAAAAATGAAGCAAACTGCGTACAATTTTGAGGTTGTAAAAACAATTACAAAATATTGCAGTTATTTTAGCTTACATAATTTTTAGAGAAAAATTCTAAATAAATGATTTATAATTAAATCTATAAAATATTACCTTGTAATGAACTCCTTGCTTGTTTGACCGTGTCGATAAACGAAAGTATACATCATTCTTAACCTTAGCGTACGTTAATATAGAACGTTGCGATTTTCTACGTGACGATAATATTCTATCATAAATCTCAATATTACAGTGTAACAACATTGTTTATTGTTTATTAGTTTATATGGGCGGCGGGTGGCCATGCACGCTACGTCACCGAAACTCGCCTGAGGCGAAGAGTAAGAGTGTTAACGCAGATTCGAATCCCACCCAGACCCCAAGTTCGTTATAATTGATTCCTAGGCCTCATAGGATCAAATGTTGTATCATTATATGGTTTACTAGTTTATATTATTTTATACAGATATCATGTACAAACAAGTTTGATAAACATTGGAGTTAAACGATGTAATGAGATTTTATAGCATCACACATGCACAATAATAATTACAAGTAATGGAGTATCACGTTTTTATCGAGTTATTTTATTAATTAATTCGATTATTTATTTAAAATTTTTAAACTGTTATTTATTATTAATCGCGTGCAAAACTACATGGCACTGTTTACGATACATATCATATGTCACCTGTCACCTATCACTGACACATTAGTAGTATATGTAAAATAAAGATAGAAAATTCACATGCAAAATTTAAGTAAAATTTATACAAATATTATACTAGCATGTATGTTTGTTATAAAAAACGTTACGTATATAATCGTTATAAAAAATGTTACATATATAATCGATTATGTGTACACATAGATTTATATGCATATGATAGATGCACATTTCCGTTTCCGAATGCGCGCGAAAATTTTGGCGGGTTCGATAGACAGATCAGATACATAAAAATCTCAAGTGAGATTATATATATGTAATTAATATTGTACAATTTATATTTAAATAATATGAATTCTTTGGTGGCAAAAGAAATTAGTACAAAGAGCGTAAGGTTAAAGAAACATTTTTTTTTAATTTTTAGAAAAGCTCTCTTTTTGCTCGCACTAAGTACTTTATTGATGCCGTGTCTATTGCGCATGCGTGCGAAACCGGCGTGCGCATGCGCATAAAACCCCGCGCGTTAAAACTGCGTGTGTCGCTTTGGGAAAAAGGAAGGGGAAATGATCCCTTTCTATCTGGGAACATTGGCGGGAATGGAGTAATGGAGTAGAACTGAGCGCCACGGCGTGTGACATACGGGCGTAGAAGTGCGTAACAGCGAACGAATGCGTGTATACGCGTGATTTTTGTGAAAAGTGAGCAACTTTTGTCATTCATCGCGCGAGTCGAAGCTCGTGATACCGATGGCAATATTTGTCCCTTAAGAATCAGCGTACGTACGAGGCACGCGGTGCCGTATACGCGCGTATACAACTTTGCCGCCGAGCTTGACGCTAATGAAATCGCGTTCCAGGTGGTTTCCAGGTTCCAGCATAAATTTCACGCGCGACAAAACTCACGTCCTCGCGTAATCCGTAAACTCGGACGACGTTCCATCGATCGCGATGTCAACCGCGAGACGAGCGTCCTAATTTATCAAGATTTTTCATAACCGTTGATGCACGAGCCGACAGCTGGTCACGCGATTCATCACTTGTCTCGCATTTTTTTTTTTTGTTTTTGTGTCTACCGAGTGACAATCGCTGACAGCAGTGAGTAAATTGATGCCATATGCGAGAACAATTGCAGTTTCAAAAACATATTTTATTTTTACATGTAATGGAGGAAGCAAAGAAATATGTGTTTCTAAGTGACATTACAAAGATATATTTATTGATGTTACTGTGTTTGCCAATCTAGTAATATGTACAATACACATATATAGCAATAATATATTAACTTATTAATATATTAACTATTAATACATTAACTATTAATATATTAACTATTAATATATTAACTAAGAAAGAAAAATTATTCAATGAAGCTTTACATTTTCAACATCCAGATCTATCTTTTTATAATTTTATATACATATCTATTCATATCTCATTTTTTTTAATGTGATTATGTACTGCTAATATAATTTTTGTGCAACAAATCATTTATAAACTATAAAATTATTGTTTATAATATTTATTAAATTACTTAAAGATATATATATATATTTTAATAATACAAGGAATGATAATAATATATTTTTTTACAAATTTAGAATCATGCCACCTACTGTGCCAGAGGGTGAACCAGATTCCAACAATAGAAGAATGTCTCGTAGCAGGAAATTTGTTGATATAGAAGAATCAATTGAAGCAAGTGGTTCGACCACTAATGCAACTCCATCTGTATTGGATTTATTTGTTAAACAATCAGCGAAAAGAAAAAAACTAAACACTGAAACAAGCCATGAGGCAAAATTGTCTGATCAACAACAGGAAGCAAATGTAGAAACGAATAAAAATGATACAGTAGAATTTAATAAGGAAAATCACAACCCACAAATAAACCAAGATCAAGAAGAAAATGCAGAGAAGAGAATAAAAATGGAAAACCATGAAGAAATATCTCCATTAAAATTTCAAGTTAAGAAAACACTTCCTGTAATTGAACGATGTGACTATTGTAAACAAAAATTAGATGACGAAACAAAATTGTATCAGGGACATCCAAATGGTGCAATGGAAGAACAGATAGCTTTAACAGATCCTAAATTGTGTTTATTTACAGGAGATGAATCTTTTATACATGAAAGTGATGAAAGACCGCAAAATAAATTAACTTATTTTAGGTGAGTTTTGTGTATTTTACTATTTATTTTATACATATTTTATTTATATATATGTATATATATCTGTGTGTATATATATATATACAGCATCTCGATATTATACAGACTAATGGAAAGATGATTTTTTTTAGTGTTTATGATAAGAATGGGCATCTATGTGCCTTTGACACTGGACTCATAGAGAAAAATGTAATGCTGTATTTTTCTGGATACATGAAAGCTATTTACGAAGAAGATCCTTCTCCTGAAGGAGGTGTACCAACAAAAGATATGGGGCCAATAAATGAATGGTATATTTCTGGATTTGATGGAGGAGAATTAGCATTGATAGGTTTTAATACTGCATTTGCCGAATATATTTTAATGGAGCCGTCTGAAGCATATGCACCGTTCATGGATGCTGTTAAAGAAAAAATATATATGAGCAAATTAGTCATAGAATTTTTACTGGATGAACTTAGTCCAACCTATGAAGACTTGTTAAATAAACTTCAAGTGAGTTTATTATCTCATATTTTAATATTTTATTTTCTCAATACTCATATTATTCTTTCATTATTGCAGACTGTGGTACCTCCTAAAGGTATGACAAAATTCACAGAAGATACATTATTGCGTCATGCACAATTTGTTTGTGATCAAGTTTCATCATTTGATGATTCTGCCAATACTGATGATAGTCTTCTTATTACAACTCCTTGTATGCGAGCTCTTGCAAATCTCGCTGGCGTCACATTGGGTAAGAGAGGAGCAATTCGTCGGACGAGGCGTGATCAAAAAGTTAAAAAGCCTGCTTGGACAAAGGCTACAACAACAAAATTAGTTAGCAATATGTTTGAAAACATTTTCACTGATCAACTTGCTAAGCATGATGATAAACTGCCGGCAGTATGTATATTGCTATTTTTATTAATTAAAAAATAGAATTATTATTAATTTACTAAAATTATATAATTAAAAAAATAGAAGTTGAGAATTATCTTTTTCTTTTGCTAGGGACCTAAAAGGCATCGATGTGGTGTTTGTGAAAACTGTCAACAACCTGACTGTGGTATTTGTATTTCTTGTAAAGATATGACGAAATTTGGAGGCACTGGACGAAGTAAGCAAGCGTGTATCAAGAGAAGATGTCCAAATATGGCAATTCAAGTATATAAATCAAATTTAATACACAATTAACAATAAATTTGTATCTTACAATATAGTCACCTGTTACTAAAGTGATATAGAAACAATATATATTTAAAAATGGATCTTTTTTTATATCTTTATAATATTTAATTAAGTAAATTTCTATATATATAGGAAGCAGATGATTCTGATCCAGAAAATGAAGAGCAAGATGAAGATCTAGTAGATGATCAAAAAGTAGAAAAGAAACCGAAGAAAGATTTTAAAGAACTCAAAAAAGATATAGTATGGGAAGAAGAAGATAAAATTGTTGATGGACAAAAAACATATTATAAATCAGTCATAGTTGGAAATGAAAGGATTCAAGTAAATGATTATGTCTTGGTAGAGCCAAGAAATCCAGCAATTCCTTTACATATTTATAAAATTATGTTTATGTGGGATAAGAACGGAGTAAAAAAGTTTCATGCAAATTGGTTACGTAGAGGTACTGATACCATACTTGGTGAAACTTCAGATCCTATAGAATTATTTCTAAGTGATGATTGTGATGATGTACCATTTACATCTGTTAGATCGAAAGCAACCGTTGTCCACAAAAAAATGTCTGACAATTGGGCTGAATTAGGTAAGAATGTTAGATAATTACGAAATTACTTATTAATTTTTCTAATATTTTGTTGTATTTTCATAATTAAATATATAATTTTATAATACAGGTAATATGGATATAGATGATGAAATAAAAGATATAGATGGTAAAACATTCTTCTATCAAATGAGATATACTCCTGAAACTGCTCGATTTGAAACTCCATTACCGGATCCGGAATGCCCGCGGAAAGAAAACAATCATCGATTTTGTCCCGCTTGTGCTCGACTAAGGGCATTAGAAAAGTACAATACACCTAAGGTAAAAAATGTTTAATAAAAAGTTATATTCTTAATATCTCGAAAATCTGAATTATAGAAATCTCTAACGAGTCTCATTTTTGTTTACTTAGATATTTGAACGTTTAGAAGAAAAGAGCAGTAAGGAAGTGATTTATGGAGTAATAAAATATAAAGATGAGGAATATAGAGTTGGCAGTGCAGTGTTTTTATACCCAAGTGCTTTAAAATTTAAGTATAAACAGGTGTTTCAAGAAGCTGAAAAACCAAAGAAAGAAGCTGTAAATGAAGATATGTATCCAGAGTTTTATAGGAAAATTCAATCGGAAAAAGCAAAATTCTCAAATATTGATACACCTGAACCTTTCCACATTGGTTATATAAACGAAATTTATGCTAGAACAACTGATTTAATAGTATCGCCTTCAGACATTTATATTAAAATAAACAAAATGTACAGACCAGAAAATACTCATCGAGATGTAACATTAATGGAACAAGCAGATCTTAACATGGTTTATTGGAGTGACGAGAGTAAGTTATACTAATTTAAGACATTATTTCCTTGTGTTATTTTAAATTTCATGTTTCATATTAATATTATTGATCAAGTCGATGTATTTACATTATATCATATTGTACAAAAACATATACATAATAACATTCACACGTCTATATTAAACAAGCTCTATACCTTTTTAAAATAATTAAA